>NC_138537.1:66280861-67480861 GCF_964234715.1 Podarcis melisellensis | reverse complement strand
GTCGCCTATAATTTCCTTTCTGTTTCATTTCAGTACAGGCCATATTCTATGCTGCAAAATTTGTCCCGGTAATTGACAGGGTAATCGCTCATCCTAAGACACAGGGCCTAGTCACAGACCAAGAATATTATTTTAGTGAAGGATACAAAATGATCAATCTCGTGAGTAGATTAGTCATTCTTGGACCCAGTGACGAAGGCATGTCACTTCTCAGTTAGGGTTGCTATTTGCCCCGCGTTTCTTAGCTGGAATCCTATGCCCTTTAAAAGCTGTGGGTAAGAAGAAATTCAACAGGTGCGGCTTTTGCCACTGCTGTTGAATAGCTGCCTGCTATGTATCTAATTAAGGCAACGGTGCCACGTCAAGGAAAAAATATGGAAAAGATGGAAACAGCGGCCTCAGCATAAATGACCCTCATACAGGGAGAGTCAACCTTTCAGTACTCACAAAAGCGGATAGGACAGCAGTCCATTGTGCTTAATACTTTTCTTTTCATTGGAGCATGACAAAGGATGTCAAGTAAGATTGCAACAAGTAAATCAATATTTAATTTAAAAAATGGCCAGTGAACCCATCCAACCTTGGAGTTTTACTTGAAGACAATCTTTTAACTGCTTTTTATAGATAATAGAGCTTTGAATGTACTCGGAGATATTTTTAAGGGCCCAATCTCGATTTAGTTGTTGAGACCTATGGGGCAATTTGGAGACTGAACCTTGAAAAGAATAAAGCCTGCTGCCGGTGACCTTTGTATTCCCAATATGCAACACCTTGATTTATTTTTTGGTGTATCTATCCATTTATGTTCTTCTTCAATATTTATTTCATTTATATAGCACTTCAGTACACACACAGTGGTGTCTATTCCTATGCGGCTTGCCTTGGCAACAGCACAGAGGGCTGCTTCTTTCACCACGTCCCATTTTACAGGTAGGAATCCCTTCAGATGGAAACAGGATTTGAACAAGCTCAGTTACAAAGGGAAGTGGCCAGTAGTGGCTGCTGCTGCTGCATTGCTCTCCTGTCTTCCCAATGCTGTGTTTTGCTGCCTTGTACTGAGAGGAGGAGGGAAGGCCATGGGAGTGCAGCATCGGTGCAGCCATGGAGCCAATCCACTGCTCCCAGACCCTCCAAGTGTCCCTATTTTCCAGGAACAGTCCCGCATTTACAGAAGCCATCCCAATTTCTGAATTGATCCCAGAATGTCCCGCTTTTCCTTAGGACATCCCTATTTTCATCAGAGAAATGTTGGAGGCAGTGGCAGAGGAAGGTGATCGTGCACTTGGGGCAGCGCATGTGCCCTGCACCCAGGGACGTGGCCAGCTGCCCGTGGGGTGGGGCAGGCCAGGACACTCCATGGGGCCTCCGAGGAGTCTGTCTGCCTCCTTCCACTCAGTCGCCCTACTGCTGAGGGGGAGGAGGTGGGCGGACCATTTGGGGCAGCGCGGAGCCTGGGGCACTCAAGTCACTGCATTACTCCCAGGAGAGATGTGTGGCTCTGGCACGCTACAGGCCCTGCAGTGAGTGCCACCTGGCATTTTGTCACCCCCTTCAGTGGTGATACTCGGGGTGACCTGCCCCCACCGCATCCCCCTTCCTCTGCCTCTGGTTGGAGGCTATGGAGTTATGCAACCCCGTGCCAAGGAGATAAGCAACTATACAACCTTTAGAAGACATCTGAAGACAGCCCTATATAGGGAAAGGTTTTTTTTTAAAAAATGTTTAATGTTTAATTATGTTTTTATATATGTTGGAAGCCGCCCACAGTGGCTGGGGCAACCCAGTCACATGGGTAGGGTATAAATAATAAAATGATGATGATGATGATGATTGAGTAGGACATCCCTATTTTCATCAAAGATTTCTCTCCCCCTCACACTACGTGGCAGCAAAATGTGGCATTTGGAAGAAGGGAGTGGCTCTGTTGGCTACTATTGGGAGTGATCATAGCTCAGAAGTGCAAAACACACCTCTGCATATTCAAGGTCTCCAATTCAATCACCAGCACCTCTTGTTACATTATCTTGGGTAACAAGGGCAAGGAAAGCTCACTGCTTTGGGAGTGTCCTGTCAGAAAAATCTACAGTTAGGTTGTAAGGCCCAGTGGTATATCTTCTAGCTGAGCAAATGAACTCCCCCTGCTTGCCCCCCCCCCCCCGTAAACATACACAGGATTGCACAATCAGGTACTTTCTTTCATAACGTTTGTAAGGTCAGAACATTTCGTCTCAAAGTTTTCAAAATTGCACAGACTTTGTGAAGCACAAAAGAGACCGAAGTCTCAGTTTACGCCTTTGGTTCATCTTTTTATGAACGTCCGTGCTTCTGAGATTTTTATTTCCCAAGAAAAGATTTCTCACCCCAAATGCAGGGCTTACTTAACACTTCAAAACTCAGAACTCTCACGCCATCTGTCCTGGAATCACACGGCTATGATTCACTGCACACTAGGGACTCACGCTGCGGATCTGCAGCTAAAAGCAGGTAGAGGAAGGTACTAGCCATCTGTGGATGATCGTTCCCATTTTTTTGAGCCAGCACCTATACTTACTATTAAGAACCATCTCACAGTGCAAGAAATAAATTTCAAGTAAGAGCCAACTCCCTATAGGCAGTGTCATGGAATCACAGAGTTGGAGGGGGCTTTGTAGGCTAGTTCAACTCTTGGAGGCATTTGGAGCTACAGCTTCTTCAACAGATGGTCGCCTAGACTCTATTTGAAGACCTCCGGCAAGTGAGAGTGTATTCCCGCCCTCTGGTATCTGAGTCCATTGTCAACTGCATTGGGATAAGTTTCTCTCCTAATGTTCAACCCCAAACTACTCTCCTGTAATTTCAGCCTATGAGTTGCAGCCCCACCCTCTGAGGTAGCAGAGAACAAGGTTGGGAGTGATGAAGATTATAGTTGGCCTGTGTTAAGGTGCTTTTGTCTGTGAGAAGACAATGAATGCAGGTGTTCTCAGTTTCTTACGGGTTCTATATACTGAGGAAGAGAGCCTTTCCTATGCACAGTGGCAAGGTTTGCTTTTTAGGAGGAAGCAAAAGCTTTTCACCTGACTGTCACAAGGCTTCTTTAATTCAGCCTCAGCAATAAGTTGTCATTCTATCTTATGATACGCCATTGTAGTCTTGCTGGTGTATATATGTTTATAGCCTTTGAATGTAATTATTGTTCCGAATAAAAAAATCTTGATATATTCATCTTGTCTCCCAGTACTCTTTTCCTTCAAAATTATGTGCGCTGCTTGTTCCTCTTACAATCTCAGTTGAGCGCTGTAATAAAGTTGTCATGTTGAGTATATGATTGACCACTTTGCATTGTTATAACTGTTGTTTTTGTATAATAATTGTTTGACTTTATGGCTGCAGTGCATCATGTTTACGTAGATACCGTAAGGTTTTGTGACAGCATACCATATCATTGCGCTGTGTTCGGGTGTTTTGCCTCTTTTTTAAATGTTGCTTTCCCCATGCCCTTTAAATAATAATAATAATAATAATAATAATAATAATAATAATAATTATTATTATTATTATTATTAATGGTGGAATACAAAATCCTCCTAGCTGTAGCAGTGATGGACTCACAGTAGCTGTGAGTTTCAGGGCTAGAGAACATGTTGCAATTGCTATGTAAGTGCCGCCATATTCCATTCCCGTGATATGTAGGACTATTTAACATGGGGGCCCCTGACCATCACGTCACACATCTCCATTTCTCCATCAGCAGAGGCCAGCAGTATAAGGAAAGAATGTGACACAGTGCCAGGGCAGTGATAAAACATTATAAACCAGGGGGTTCCCTTGAGAAGGGAGAGGAGGAGTATGGAAGGGCAAATAAATGGGGTGCTGAAACAGACTGAGTAAAAGAAAAAGGAGGTGAACTCCTCTGGAAGTGATCTGTCCTCTGACAACAGTGATCTATCTTCCACCCAGCAGCCTATCGGGTAGGGAGAAGGAAGGAGAGGGAGTGTCAAGGAAAGTACCGTATTTTTCGCTCTATGTTGTTGTTTAGTCGTTTAGTCGTGTCCAACTCTTCATGACCCCATGGACCAGAGCACGCCAGGCACTCCTGTCTTCCGCTGCCTCCCGCAGTTTGGCCAAACTCATGCTGGTAGCTTCGAGAACACTGTCCAACCATTTCGTCCTCTGTTGTCCCCTTCTCCTTGTGTCCTCAATCTTACCCAACATCAGGGTCTTTTCCAGGAAGTCATCTCTTCTCTTGAGGTGGCCAAAGTATTGGAGCCTCAGCTTCACGATCTGTAAGACGCACGCTCTATAAGACACACTTTTTCCCTGCGAAAAAGTAAGGGGAAATGTGTGTGCGTCTTAAGGAGCGAATGCAGGCTGCGCAGCTATCCCAGAAGCCAGAACAGCAAGCGGGATCACTGCTTTCGCTGCATAGTGATCCCTCTTGCTGTTCTGGCTTCACTTCGCTGAAGAGATGCTGCGCAGAGCGGGAAAGCTGTGCAGCGCCCCTTCAGCGAAGCGGGAGTTGAAACGGAGTCCCTTCCATTTGTCCTCCTGCTTTGCTGCAGAGGCGTTGCACAGAGAGGGATAGAATATTCTTTTTCTTGTTCTCCCCCAAAAAGTAGGTGCATCTTATGGTCAGGTGCGTCTTATAGAGCGAAAAATACAGTGCTTCCTTCATCATTCCACACTGTCATTGCCAAAAGAAGAAAGCCTGCATGGGACATGAAGGGGAGAAAGACTTTCTCCCTTTCATCGTTCCCTCACCGCTGCCACCACCAAGAGAAGAAGGCTTTCTGCCTTTGGAGTGCGTGTCCGTCGCCAAGAGGGGAGGGGAGGGATGCAAACTTGCAGCAGAGAAGGCAGCAGTGCAGACTTCTTCCCCCTGCAGAAAAACAACAACAACATTGTAGATCTGGCATGGCTTGACATGCCTTTTTAATGGCACAATCTAACTTTGGTCATGTGAAAGTCTACCCTGAATTATCTGGATTGACTTTGTGCTTCAGGGGACACACAGAGCCGATGCATAGCCCTAACAGACATCACAAATGTGATGTGCAACAGTTGCTGCAATTCTGACTTTGTTAGTCTGCCTAGGTAATAAAATAACATGAGAAACCTGAAGGCAACAACAATCCTTAACACAAAACCCAGCAACCACAAACAAGGGAAAGCAGGCAATTATAAATTGCCAAAATACTTTTATTTACAGTAAAATAAGAATCAGATAAAGGAATACTTGAATAATATATCCACAGAGGGCAAATCATAGCAATATGACCAACATATGTAAACACATTTTGACACAGAGGCATTTTTTTCTGAATAGGGCCATAGGCTTATAAGTATGTCACCGCTTTTACTTTCAGAGAAGCATTAAAGATGTCTGAAAGAACTATCCTGAAAATGCGCAGGCACTTCCAGATATTAACTACCACTGTTTAGATGTGTTCTGGGGCTTTTCTGTTCAACTTTGGGGCCTTTAATGGTGCTTGGAAAAGTGTCTAAAATTCTTCATTGCAACTCTGCATTCATTTGCTTTAATTTTCAGTGTTATATTCATAATTAACATGCTACCATTTCTTTTCTGCCTGACTCCCCCTGCATCCTTTTTACTGGAGTTCATTGGAGCTTCAGCCTCAGCTTTGCTCTTCTTTGTACTACTGTTCTGCTCTCAGCACTGCAGTAATACTTACGATAGTTGCTCTTTAAACTGTTGCATAAATATTTAATCTTTCCCCTTCTGTGGCTTGTAGCTGTTATCCTAATTTTCCGATTGAGGAGGCAGAGAAGGTCTGAGATTTCTGAGCGTTGCTGAATATCTCTGCTCTCCAAGGTCATGTCTGATTTATTAGATCACAGTGCTTTTTAGGGAAAATATTAAAAATGATTTCGGGGCCTGTTCTTTCAAAGGAAAGAAAAAAGCCCCCAAGAACTCTAATAGGACAAATATGACGCTTGGAATCAGAAGAGACAAAAATTATGACCGTGCAACTGAAGCAAGATTGGGACAGAAAGATCTCAGTGGAGCTCTGGAGGTGTAGAGGGAGAATGGAAGGTCGTATATACCTTTATAAAATGCCTGTTCTGAAGGAATGAAATAATGACACATAGCCAGATTGCACAAGCATATGATTGCTCAACCTGAAAAAGACAGAGCTTTGGGGAGTGCTTGCAAAAGCTCCAACCTTTTCCAAGTGTCTGATTCAAGCAATTTCAGAAGATACTGAATACAACAGCATAGTTATTATAACCAAAGCAAGCACCCCTACTAACACCATAATTAATTCTCGAACCAATTCAAAGCCTGGCACCCAACTCAATAACCAACCTCACCAACTTTCAGCTCCTCCCAACCTGGCATCATATAACTCCTGAGATACTTGTGCCAACACCTGAAGGCTGGTTTCTTTTCCATCACTTTTGTTGACATTATGGCAGCAGGTGGTGTTGAAGAGAACACACAAGCCTTCCTGCTTAGCTAGCATCAGGTCAGGAGTCACATGGGATTGGAGACCCATCTTAGATAATATATCCTTTAGGTAAACATAAAGGGACCCCTGACTGTTAGGTGTCCGACTCTTTATGTCCAACCATCTCGTCCTCTGCTGTCCCCTTCTCCTTGTGCCCTCCATCCTTCCCAACATCAGGGGCTTTTCCAGGGAGTCTTCTCTTCTCATGAGGTGGCCAAAGTATTGGAGCCTCAGCTTCACGATCTGTCCTTCCAGTGAGCACTCAGGGCTGATTTCCTTCAGAATGGATAGGTTTGATCTTCTTGCAGTCCAAGGGACTCTCAAGAGTCTCCTCCAGCACCATAATTCAAAAGCATCAATTCTTCGGCGATCAGCCTTCTTTATGGTCCACCTCTCACTTCCATACATCACCACTGGGAAAACCATAGCTTTAACTATACGGACCTTTGTTGGCAAGGTGATGTCTCTGCTTTTTAAGATGCTGCCTAGGTCTGCAGCAATGTGCTACTGCTAGAAGGAAGGTTTCAACCTTTTCGCATCACCTTACTACTTGCCCTGTTATCAGGCACCACACAGGGCCAAGCTCCCTGCACTTGCCTCTCGTCCTCTCAGTAAGGGCCAGCCATCTGTTGTGTTGGGAAGCTGGGAGAGTAATGGTGCCGCCTGCTCAAGGGTTACCTATGCAACAGAGTAGATCTGTTCCTGCCTTCCTTCCCTATGTAGACTCAACCCATGCAGGACTGTGTTCATTGCTCTCACCCTCAAATGTTGTGTGTGTCCCACCCCCAACTTCCATGCATTCAGAGGAAGCCTATGTGTTTATTAGACTGATCTGCTCATTCTTGATGCCCTCTCAGTTTACAAGAAATAATTAAGCAACTAAAATGTAAACACAAGCAAAAGAGAGGACTTACTTGCATTTGGTTCCCATTAATCTTACAGGTTTTTCTACTGGTTTCTTCCCATAGGTCCAGACTTGTGCGCATTATATTGTTATCTTTTGTCCTGGCCTTTTCCATCTCTTCTTGACACTTCCAGTAGCTCAGTTCATTAGAGCGTGGTGCTGATAATACCAAGGTTGCAGGTTTGATCCCTATATGGGACAGCTGCATATTCCTGCATTGCAGGGGGTTTGGACAAGATGACCCTCAGGGTCCCTTCCAACTCTGCAATTATATGATTCTATGATCCATCATTGCATGTCAACCATATGTCAGGAGTGCTCTGATGGTGTTTCCTGCTTGGCAGGGGGTTGGACTTGATGGCCCTTGTGGTGATTCTATGATTCTAAGATTCTACGTCTATGATGTCTGCAGGCATATGACTACCTGCAAGGTGGACAGGGCCAGTTTCATCCACACAAGCACAAACATGGGACCTTTAAATAGAGATCTATAACAAGAAATGCACATAGAGGGATGCTGCATTGATTTTGTTCAGCTATATTTCAGGATTTGAGGGATATTTTTAGGTGTGAGCATCTTCTCCAGCTTTGACTTATCCTCGTTCCACTCTCCCACCCCCTCTCCAAACAGTCTTTAGCGCCATCTGATCTTTGGCAGCTGTCTGCCGTTAAATTGTCTATTACTGCAATGTCTCCTTGTCCCTTAAAAATGGCTGATTGAGTGGGAGGCTTTTCAGGCAGGGAGGAAATGGTATCTGCCAGGTGACCCTAACTCAGACTTCAGAAAAGACTTAACAGGTTTGGCCAAACTGTCAGCTATTCAGTTTGGCTTGCATTAACTTTTGGACCATCTCCAGATATGATCATTAGCTTTGTGAGTTGGCTGCCGTCTTGTCTCTGCAACTGAAAATGGAACCATTCCTCCACCGCCAACCGACTCAGTTCTCTTTTTCATTTGTACTTCCACTGGTGGGAACAAATGCAAAACAGCTGAGACTACAGAACTGAAAATGGCACATGATGGCTTGTTTCTTCTGTAGCCTCAGCCTTGGATTCAGACAGGCATCAAACATGTCTCTCTGTCTTCTCCCATTTTGCTGCTTTACATCAGCCCACATGTATTTGGACGTGACAAAAATTTGAACATATTTTTTAAAAAGTGATTTTCACCATTCAGGCTGACTGCGGGTTCTAAGAGCTTCCTACAGGCACCAGGTTGGACACTGTAAGAAGAGAGTGCTGGACTAGATGAGCCTTTGGTATAATCCATTCACACGTTTCTGGTGTTTGCCTGGGGAGTCCCTTGCCAGTCCTGAACATGTAGTGCCAGTCCTGAACATGTAGGGTATTAGGTTGGTGAAATGGGAAATGAGGAAATGCTGTTGGGCAAGGAGTGGCCACTTCTGGTCTCTAGGGTCCTCTCAGTGTGGAGAGCCAGCGTGCAGGAGCAGTTAGAATAGGACTTGGGAGACCAGGGTTCAAATTCCCACTCCGCCATGAAGCTCTCTGGTCAACCTCAGGCCAGTTACTGCCTCTCAGCCTAACCTATCTCACAAGGTTGTTGTGGGGAGCAAATGAGGAGGCAATACCACATACACTACCTTGAGCTCCTCGGAGACAAAAAGTGGGACATAAATGCAATATAATATAAATAAATAAGTTATTATGTTCACAGCAGCATGCAGCAACAGCCAAGACCGCGGGTACATTCCCTCCACACAGATGCCAGCAACTCTTTATCAGTTCAAACTGAAATGGAACATGTTGAACCAACATGGATGGCTTTAGAAGAAGATGAGACAAAACCATGAAGGGGAAGGCAGGCCAGGTGACAAGTGCGTCTATTTGCCTGGTGCTAATTGTTGATGGGCAATTCAAAATCCCTGCTCTCTCTTCTTGTGGTTCTTTATTTTTAAAGTGAGCATGGGCTGGACATGGACTGGACAGAGCAGGAGTGGTGACCTCTAGTCTTTCAGATATGTTAGACTCTGGCTCCCATCATCCCTGACCATTTGTTATGCTGGCTGGGGCTGATGGGAGTTGTAGTCTAATAACATCTGGATGAGCATAGGTTCCTGACCCCTAAAACAGAGGATCCCTTCAGAGAGAGGACAATCCTCTTTAAAAATAGAACTGTCCTTTTAAAATAGAACACAGGACCACCGTACCCATGAATGACTTGGAGGAGGAGGGAAGTATGAGCCTTGCCTTCACCTTGGGAGCAACTGTAGACCAGGAAGAAAATTGACTCCCAAAGATAATGTGTGCCTTTACCTTCCCCACCCCCCTCTCCCCTCTCGTTCATTCTCTCTCTCTTTTACACACATATCGTTCTGTGGAAGGGAATGACATTTAAAATGTGATGCCATTATAACTCCTTGAGTCAAGCTTTACAAAATAACTGGATCATATCTTATGAATTTTAATCTGAAAGCTTTATAGTCATGGTAAAATCTGGAAAAATAAAAAAGGGGTGGTATATTATAACACACTGCTTTTCATTAGAACTCATTGCTTTTGTTCTGCAGCATTTGAACCTCATTCTGTTGCCTTTTTGAGAACCTCAAACAGCAGGATGAATGTGGTTGAATTTGCTCCCCTCCTCTTCAGTTTCTCCTTTTTTCTATTTCTTTAGCAGACAGCCCATGCCTTTGTCTTAACTGAATAGTTTATATAAATCGGAGCCAAGCTGGACTCATCTCTCAACGCATATCAAGTGGGGTGTTCGGAATGTGATAATAAAGTACAGGGCAGGTAGATAATAATGGGAGCTGAAACAGCAAAGCACAGACTTGTGAAATACACCTACAGTTCACCATACTATGCACCTTTGTATAATGTCTGAAACTGCCTAGATCAGCCTTCTTCAAAACACTTTTAGTAAACACATTACAATATGTAAGTTGAAATATTAGCAAGTTCCTATATGATTAGGACTGTGATATGGTCTTTTGAAACATTGATATTGGAAACTGCTACATATAATTATTAAGAAATTCGGATGGAAGAGATTCAAGGAAGTCAAATACTACGTTTATGAAGATGGATGGTACTTAATTTTAATTAATTAAGTGGTAATATGCTGTATAGGGGACGCAGGTGGCACTGTGGGTTAAAGCCTCAGCGCCTAGGACTTGCCGATCGAAAGGTCGGCGGTTCGAATCCCTGCGGCGGGGTGCGCTCCCGCTGCTCGGTCCCAGCGCCTGCCAACCTAGCAGTTCGAAAGCACCTCCGGGTGCAAGTAGATAAATAGGGACCACTTACCAGCGGGAAGGTAAACGGCGTTTACGTGTGCGGCTCTGGCTCGCCAGAGCAGCGATGTCACGCTGGCCACGTGACCCGGAAGTGTCTCCGGACAGCGCTGGCCCCTGGCCTCTTAAGTGAGATGGGTGCACAACCCCAGAGTCTGTCAAGACTGGCCTGTACGGGCAGGGGTACCTTTACCTTTACCTTAATATGCTGTATGTATCTTTTTTCTTTTTTCTCTTTTTCTTTTATTCTTTGTTTGTTTTTATTATTGTTAATCTTTTTTAAAACTATGTTTATCTACTGAAAATAACAAATATTATTTGAAAAAAAAAGAAAAAAGAGAGAGAAATATTAGCAAGTTCCAAATCAGATGTGGCAACAATGACCTGTGGTGTGCAATATTGTGCAGTTCTGTTCTACAATGCCATTCACCTCCTCCTTCTCAAGTAGTTTCTCCTAGGGGAGGAATGTGGGTAGGCCAAACAGCTGAGAGAATTTAAGGAAGAGTTGGTTTTAAAGGTACTCTCAGGTCCTTCCCTTTACCATTGACTTGGGAATCCTTGAGGTGCCCCACCCCTTGGGGTAGGGCATGCACAACATCACACTGATGGGCCAGTGGGGCCAAAGTGCCCATATTGACTTCCAGTGCACAAGTGGCATGCAGGAAAGAGGGATAATTTCCTTTCAGTTCTTTGCTGTGTGGTCACAGTGTGTGGCAGTAAACATGCCTCAGAGATGGGAGGGACCACATCCTCCCACATTTTGTGGATAACTCCTTTGCCCAGACTTTCCCCCCTCTGTTATATTTTAATAAATCTAAGCTGCTTCATCACATTTATGCATCTTGCGTCTTCTTTGTGGGTGTGTTGGCAAAGGTGTTTTGCAAAGGCAATGATTCATGGTCAATGTGTTCTGCCTGCCATGAACAAGAGCTATCAAAGGTTTTCAGATCAGCAAGTCTAAACTTACAATCTGCAAAAGTGCTGATGTATTCTGCCTTTTATACATCAAAGAGTTCTCACTGAAGAATTTCTAAGTAATGCACCGGAAAAGGGCTGAGCTGTGCATGTTACAAAAGTGTCAGATTGTCATCTAAAAGGGCCCTTTCAGAAACACTGAGTCATTATTTTCCAGAAGTGACATGTCATGGACTCTGAACATGTTGAGTATAATAGCACTCTTCCAGCTCTTGATGCAGTGTTTCCTAAGCATGATTTGGCACTTTTTGTAGAGGATGATTTAGCACTTTTGCACTGCACACCTAGGTAGTTGTATGAAGCATTTGTTGGGAATTACTCATTAGCCTATGATATAATTTGTTACAAACAATATGCGAAATATATTAACATGATGACTTTGGACAGAAGACAACGTTTCTCTATATTAACATTGACTGATTAACATTCTATAGCCTTATAAATGTGTTTGTGGGAGGGGGGAGTTATTGGTTGGTTTCTGTTTTTGTTCTATTATGTATTTTGTGTTCTCATTTTGCATTTTTATGTTGAGAACCACCCTGTGATCTTTGACTGAAGGGCGGTATACAAATTTATTTTTTTAAAAATAGAGCAGATTTCTTCTCTCGTGCCCCAGAGGACAGGATTGCAATTAATGGATGAAGATTGCAAGGAGACACTTCCTAAAGGTAAGAGCTATTTAACTGTGGTGGAGATTGGTCCAAGAGATGCTGGGGAGGCACCTAGGAAGGTGCCTTATACTGGAGTCAGACCATTGGCCCATTTAGCTTAGCGCTTTCTACAGTGACTGGCAGCAGCAGCAGCAGCAGCAGCAGCAGCAGCTCTTCTGGGTTTCAGACAGGAATAACAGAATCATAGAATCTTAGATTTGGAAGGGACTCAAGGGTCATCTAGTCCAGCCTCCTGCTATGCAGGAATCTTATCTAAAGCATCCTTGACAGATGGCATGATGATCTCTCCCAGAGATACTGTGCTGGTCCCGTGGGATAACCGTGAGGCGAGGTCCGAGTCCAGTCCGAGGTCGAGGGTGCAGTAAGGAGGCAGTCCGTCAAAGCTGAAGCGGGGTCCAAGGCAAGGAGTCGGGTGTGTTCAGGAACTCTGGCAGAAGAGCAGGACAGGGTGCCGGCAGGAACTGGCTACCAACAATGTTGCTCCCACAACTTGGGACTGGGGCTGGTTGGCTTTTATCTGCCCCGAGGCATAGGGCGGCCCCGGTCCACAGGTGACTCGCCTCTCCTGGCCTGGAGGCGAGCACTCCTCCTGCGGGAACTTAGTTCCCTCCGGCTCTCTGCCCTGAGCCTCTGCAACTCAGGAGAGGCTGGAGGGTTACTGGACCCAGAGGCAACCTCAGCTTCCCCTGACGGGGCTGAGAGTGGAGCACCTGCAGGCAATGGGTCCTCCGTCACCTCAGGAGCCAGAGCAGACTCAGCTGGTGCCTGCACCTGAGGATCCAGCACAGGTTAGGACCCTTCAGCTCAAGCCCCAGCCCCAGCACAGCTGGTTCTGGAGGCGGGGAATCCTGTGCAGGCTGGGATTTCTCAGGTTCAGCCTCTGAGTCCGAATCCCAGACCATCACAGATACCCGGAGATCCTGGAGACTGAACCTGTGGGAATGTTGTGAATACTAGGAGAGGATATATTGATTTAATATTATCCTTCCCCACTCACGCTTGTGAGCGGAGTACATTCCCCAGTATATAGCAGAAAGCTAGTTGGTACAATTGTTTGAATCTCTTTACTTGAGCAATCCAATCTGGGTTTTGTTTCTGGTAAGTCCCCTTTTATCCCTCCTAAAAAGAATAAAGACACAACAATCTTCTTTTAAAAGTAATAAGAAGTTTACTCACATTCACTTCACAGTTGGATCCCTGAAGGCAGGCTTAAGCTTGTAGTTACAGAAGGCAGTTTGGCTGAGCGTCAGCAGAAAGCAAAATACATCAGTATCAGCATCATAAGAACAACAACAATAAGGGAAGATGGCTGCACGACTGGTCCTTTTATGGGGTCTCTCAGGGTCACACCCATCTACCTGGTCGCATGCAGGGGGAGGAAGCTCCAGATAGATGTGACAGGAAGTCCTCCTGGCTGGAGTAACACCCCCCCCCATGTGTTCACTATGGGCAAACAGGAAGTGTTGTACTTGACTGCTTATGTTACATTCCACAGAACCTAGGCAGATGTTCTGCCACTGAGCTACAGCCCAACCTTCCCTGGAAGAATTTTAAAAGAAGTTGAATAGCCATCTGTCATAACTCCTGGGATTGCAAGAGTACTGCCATGAGCACGGACGTCCAAGGATCCTTCTGGTTCTATGACTCTATGTTTTTTGTTTTGTTTTGTTTTTTTGCAGGAAGGGATTATTGCCTTAGAAGAACAACATCTTTTTCTTGATGGCATATATACACAATGGGTAGCATTGCGTCTTTCAGTTAACCAAGGCAGTTTCCATTTAGAACTGTATCAGTTCTTTTGATTCACATGTAAATAATTAGGATTGTAGTTTATCGTCTGGTTAAATGACAATGCAGCTGGTATCTCACCATCCTGTTTTTCTTTAAAAGGATATTTATGCCTTGTATCACTGACTCCCTGTGGAACCAGCATGGTCATGAAGCAGCAGGGGGAATTTATTTAGCCTGTGAAAGCCCTTTGGGCATTATTGTCTTCATTTAAACTTAGGTAATAAAGGGCAAATTTGAAATTTAAAGTTGAGCAATCGCCATCTGTTCAGAATGGAGTTTGCATTCTCACTGCTGCAAGAACTCTAGTTTGGGCAACTTCTGAGGCCGTGTCATAAAAAATCTGCCGTTGGCTGACCAGGGTGCAAAACAGTTGGAATGAAGACATCCTCTCACATCCCTGATCCCCATTTCTGATGAGACCCTGCCCCCTGCGCCACCTCACCAGACAATTCTGTGACATTTATTATTTTGATTTAGCATTAATGAATAGTTAAACATTAATGCATACAACCAAAGGTCTTTTGCAAAACCTCTTCATTCATCCATCCACATGCTAACAGTCAAATGACAATTTATGTTGATTATGTTGGTGTTCATTAAAAAAATTAGGCAGAATTAAAATTCATGTTCACCGTGTGGAATACAGGTAGCCTCTGGCATGGGATTACTGGGGAGGTAGAACAGTGTTGTGGAATTATCAGAAAACCTGAGTGCTTTAGTATTTAATGATGTGACAAAGAACAGGGAGCCACTGCTGTGCCATAGGATCCCGTAGGGTTATGTTTCAGAGAGATCAAAGTCTCTTAAATGTTCAGGAGGCCAGTGGCTGGGAATTGCCTGGGTAGGCATGGGGGAAGTGGCAAAGATGATTGCTGACAAGGAACACCCTGTGATATGACAGCCTGAGTCTACCTGGGAGGAATTCCCAGTGCAATTTTAGTGGCTCAATAGAATGACTCCAGGGTTTGTATGAACAACCTTTGGCATTTTATCCTTTGACTCAACTGGGAAGCCATTAAGAACACAGTATACATGGATTGTTTACTGTTTCATTTTTCACACCAGGTTCTTCTGAGATACATAGCCAGGAACCAGCTGCTCACACATGTTTACAGAGTGAAGAAGGGTAATGGACAGGGCTTCTTGAAATTGCATATTGGGTTACATGCAAAGTTAGTTATACAGTGGTACCTCGGGTTACAAACGCTTCAGGTTACAAACACTTTGGGTTACAAACTCCGCTAACCCAGAAGTGTTAGGATTTTTATCTATCTGAGCTGCTCTAGCAGTGGTACTATGTTTTGTGTACATCATGTCTGAGTGAGTGTGAGACAGGAAGTCTGAGTACTGTTGGAAGTTAGTTTCACATCTAAGTGTGTTGCAGTTCTGTGCTTGTGTTCAGAGAGCACAGACGTACTGATGGAGTCTCTGTATTATAAGAGTGTAAATAAAGTAGTTTAGAACTACGATTGAGTCTTTCTTCTGCTATGATATACCAGAAGACTAGCATGCTCTTCTCAGGAGAGGGGGGTCGCTTATTACTGGTCTCTTTGGACTAAGGGAGATTTACAGCCAGAGAGCGGACCACCGGAGAGATGCTCCGAAGACTTGGGAAGTTGGCAGCCTTCCCAGGGTGCCTTTCCAACAAGAATCAGTACCTCAGGTTAAGAACTTTGCCCCAGGATGAGAACGGAAATAGTGCACTGGCAGAACAGCGGCAGCAGGAGGCCCCATTAGCGAAAGCCCGTCTCAGGTTAAGAACGGTTTCGGGTTAAGAACGGACCTCTGGAACGAATTAAGTTCATAATCCAAGGTACCACTGTACTTAGTGTAAACCCTAAGTACGGCAAAATCTGGATCCAATCCATATTGTAGCTATATTTATTGTTTTACTTCTTCTTACAAATCTTTTATAACTGCCGTAGTGCTCTCTTTCTTTTGTTTTCATCTTCCTAATCCTATCCCATTGATTTTTAAGGGACAAAGTTTGGATCTATCCATAGTGTGGCTACAGTTACAGGTGCTTTCACTTCCTTCTTATGTCTCTTTATTTATTTCAAGTTCCTCATTGCAAATCAGTGTAATTATATACACAACTATTTATATGGTGCGTTCATACATTGTGACAGCTGGCAGGACCAGAGCACCCAGATCTCTGGCAAGATGTTTTATTTCCAAAACGTAACTCATATCACATCCTCCTCTGTGACTTCTTTTACAGCTAGACCTCTGGTCGCTTTTAAACTTAGCATCATGCCATAGCATATGCCTGCAGAATATGTTAAGTTTGGCTTTGAAAATGGAAAAAACTTTAGCCCTTGCGTATTGTGTGGTTTGAAGAAGCTTGACACATTTCTTTTTTTAAAAAAACTGTAAACATAATAGGAGTGTCAAGTTTGATATTTTCTTATTTGGGAACTTTCTTTAAATGAAAGCTGCAAATTAACTTCTGTCAGCGAGACTGTACTCAATAGATCTTTCAGTACAGCTCTTTGTAATATAGTGTCTAATGAAACCCAAGCTTCAATCATTGTATCTATCTACTTAGCAATTTTGACATGACAGTTAACATTATTTTGTGTACCACATTAGGTATTTTAGGATAATTAAATTTTCTATGTTGAAGTGAGGCCTTAATGTAATCTGACAAATGGTGCAAGTTAGTTCAGCCTTATGGTAGAGCTAATATCTATCATGACCAAATACAGCAATAAACTTGAAAAAAGACAGAACAAGGGCAGATGCTTCGTGAATTTCCTTCACCTGAAATGCCCATAACTGGCCAGAAAATATGCACCTTCAATTCTCACTAGTTCAGCTTATGTTAGTTTTGGACGAAGTTGTTGAACAAGAATGGAAATCACCAAAATCTACACTCACTATGGGCAGTGTAATATCAAAATCTCATATCTGTCTCTGACTGACACAGATTTTTCCAGACATTTCACCAATTTCTGACTGGACACTAGTATATGTTGGAGGAAAGTTCTTCAGTAAGTTATTTGGCCTTTGTAATATGAAAGCTGTGTTAGTCAGAGATGAATATGTTTGATGGCACTTTTGAGATTATTAATAAGCCTTATTCCAAGTTAGCACCAAAAGAAGTTTGCTTTCGTTTATGAAAGTGCATCCCATTTGTTCCTCTTGCAGTGATGGCCACCAACTCCTATGGCTTTAAAAAAGGAGGTTAGACAAATACATGGAGGATAAGGCCGTTAGCAAAGTCCTCTTAAATAATACAGAAAGAAAGACATCCTGATAAGCTTTCATGGGGGGAAAACAGCACAAAAACTGAGGGGAAAGGAATTGAGAGATTTTGACTTTTTTTACTTCAGGTCTAGTTCATACAATCACACCTAGAGGGGAAAACTCCCTTAGAACCACACTCAAAACTCAGAACTTGAGTTACCTCAGCAAAGTTCATGCCAGTCGGAGTGGTTGCTAGGTAACACTTGGGCTAGCTATAAACATTTTCCCCCTTAGGTTACTAACTGAATGATCCCTGCTATTGCATTTCCAACAAAAGCTATCAATGTCCACCAGCCATAATGTCTATGGACTCCCTCCACTGTGGTTCTGAATGCCAGTTGCTAAGAATCACAAGTGGGAAGAGTGCTGTATCCCATCCTTGTCACACACCATGAAAGTTTCCTTTGCCTCACAATATATTTCTGATGTGTCCATCCATTGTGAAAGCAAGTTTCTCCCTCTTTCTTCTGAAAAGTTATTGCTAATGTTAGTCTCAGATAATGGGAAATGCCCAGAGGCACAAGATAAACTCTCCCTTTCTTTTGTGTCTGAGAATGAAGTTCAATCCTGTAAAACTGGGCAGTCTGAGGGACTAGAGAAAACTGCTTTCCTCTCAGCTCATGAGCTGTTTTCAAATCTAATATTCTATTGATAAAATCAAATTGGGTTGCTGAAGAGAGTGAGAGCCATGAAAAATGTATTGAAAAGCAGTCATTTGCTGTGCTGCTGCAGAAAATGAAGGCGAAACTGAAGCAACAAGGAGGAGGAAGACATTCCACAACAGCAATAATTTCCCATTTGTCCATCCCTTCCCTTCTGCTTCTTTCTTCTCTTCCAGGAGCAATATAATGTTGTGGAGGTCTGCTGTTGGAGATGAAATTGTTGGAACAATCGAAGAAGATGGGGATGGGTAACCACTTTACAAGTGACCCTTCAGACCAATTTGCCCCTGCCCTGACCGGCTCCTGAGTGGAGAGAAAGAGGGAGAGACTGAAAGGGGCATGGATAGGAGAGAGATAGATAGATAGAGAGAGAGAGAGAGAGAGAGAGAGAGAGAGAGAGAGAAGGTGTTGTCCTGACCACTTCTTGACCTCACAAAGCTTGCCTTTGGTCCCACACTTATATGGGTAGGGATGGGAGGGATTCAGCTCATATTTCAAAGCAAATGTATTAGATTTCCACTTCCCAGAACAATACATGAACAGAAGTGCAGCCATTTTTTTTTTGAAATTTTCACTTCTTTGATTTCTGTGATACAAAATTATCCAATCCAAAACTGTACAAAAATGCATATATTAGGGGGAAGTGTCACACAAGGGCATATATTAGAGACAATGATTGCATTGTATTAGGGGAAAATCACTTGCAGAAATGTGGTACATTAGAGAAAATGGTATACAAAAATGGGTGCCTTGGGATAAATGAAAATGCTGATGAATTTTCATGATTTGTTTGTTTGTTTTGCAATCCAATGTGGAAATCTGATGAACTGAAGATAGGAAAAATGTGGTAAACGGAAACTGACAAAGTTGTCTATCCCTTACCATGGGAATTGTAGGGATAGATCAATTGATTAGGGCACCCACAGTGTACAAAATGTCCAAGAATTTATATGCAATAATACCATTAGTATGTAAGATGTAAACAAATAAACTATGAACAGCACAGAAGGGTAAAAGCCCATCATAAAAATAGATTCTGTTCATTGCATCATAGTGACCGACCTCAAATGGTTATAATTAGTATAAGGAGATATAGCAACCAATCACAGTTACATGCAAGCATTTGTTAAGAAGTTATGAAAGAAATCAGTATGGGTGGGTTTCAAGATGCTTAAATGTGTTAGGAAAAGGTGGGTCTTTTTCTTGACCTGTTACTTCCATCATGAGAGTTCAAATGTCACTGCAAATTACACTGCAATTCCTGGTTCTGTAAGCAATGAGTCCATGAACTTCTCTTACTTTGTCAATACAGAAAACAAACTCTAGGCACAACCAATTAACTGCACTTGTACAAGTACTGAAGAAGGAGGAGGAGGAGGAGGAGGAAAATGAGAAATAGAAAGTCAAATGAATACGTCTTTTATTAGTTGGAATGAGATGATAGTCAATGCTTTGCTCTAGCAAAGAGCTGACAGGCCTTCACAGCTTTTGTTAATGTGTATTTCAGGTCTTCCAAAGGTTGCTCATGTTGATGCTGATGGCTCACTTTTTTTAAAACAACCCAGCACATTTGCCACCAGTTATATACTGGTGGTTCTTACAGTGCAATGTGAGCCTCTCTAGGAAAGCATAGAGATCTATTGAGTTGTCATAATTTTGTGCCTTGCTTTCGCTCATTTTCAGACATTGGGGTCTCAAATTTCAGCAGCTTGCTGTGTGATGCCAAAATTTGGCATCCTGCCTCTTTCCTTCCATTCTACAACATAGTTGTGGTGTGCCCTGCATTGTCCCCGAGGTTGGGTGCCTGTTGTGGGCATTGCTCTAAATCCACTTCTGCCCTAAGTATAGCACTATTCAGGCATCACCACACTTGGCATGTAGTCACGAACTAACCTGTGAGTTTTGATTTCTTGAAGGTTCTCATTTTTCTAATCCTAAATCCAGATTTTGTTATGGGGGGGGGTATCCCTGTGCCAGAAGGTTAATTTTAGGAACCAAGTTAGGTACTACAGGGTCTTTTGGACAGAGGAAAACTCATTTCCCTGACTCTACTACTGGGCAGTTGGCAATGCCCTGCTTTTCTCTTCTGTTATTTTCTGCAAAATGAATTTCAACTTTCTTCTTGTAAAAGAGAGGATTTGAGGATCGTTTTCTGTAAATTGTATTGAGTTATTGAAGAGTTCAGTGATGCTTATGAGATCAGAATGGCAGCTTGCAATTTCTTCGCTAAGCAGAGATAATACTTCTGACAGCTTTTGGTCTCCACACCTCTAAAATATAGTGATTGCATCAGAACAGAACAGAATGTACCTAGTTTCTTCCTTTTACTTCTTTAGGTCTTACTTACTGTGTAAAGAAAATCAACCCGATTTTGAGGGTGAATGGAGACGCCTAATGGAATCTTAGCTATATCCTTTCCGCAGCTATTCACTTGTGATGCCTCTTGATGGTAGTCTGTGCTGTATGCAGTATCTCTGCCTGTAGTTCATAGGATTTATATACTGAATTTTGTATCAAGGATATCAAAGTACTACAGTCAATGGGTGAGATTCACCTAACTAAGCATATAGTGCACAAGCACTAAGAGAAATGCACAAGTCTCAAGAGAAGATGTGTCCTGCACAAGTTTGTAAACTTCTGCATTCAATTTCAGAGTCACATTTTTTGAGTTCATGATATTCCATGTGCTTGCTGGAATAAACCATGCAGATGAGACTGTGTAGTTATCTGGCTACAGAAAGTGTTATACTTCTTTGGGTATTACAGAAATGCAAATACAAACCTCAGGAGGCACAGACTGCATGTGGGTTTATGAGTCTTTTTCAAAGAACTTTGCATTCATGTGTCAATGAATGAACTGCAGTGGGTTCACTCTGGTGCCAGTTTTAATTGCTAGAAAATGCCAGGACTAAAAGGGTAATCATAAATTCTGTTTAGTCGGTTCTAATTATTTTGCTATATTTTCAAATTAAAACAAATAACACTTTCACTGTTTCATTTCAGACACAAGAAAACATTGTACGAGTTTGCTTGCAAAATATGTCAATGAAATAAAGCTGCCATATAACACATACTTATCTGGGAGTAAGTCTGCTTGGAATTAATTGAGCTGATTTCCAAGTAGATATGTATAAGATTCCACTACTCATATTTATGGACATTAAGGGAGCTCTGAGATCAATGTAGACTTTAAAAAAATAACACCGGGCAACAATTTTTTACTTTTTGAATGTTGTCTAGATTTCTACAACTGATTTAGGGTATTTTTGCACTGCTGAGCTGAATCAGGAAATGACATCCATTTCTCTCCATCAGGTCAGTTTTACTGTAAACTGAATGGTGGGCATTGATAAAGGTAAGTACACGTAAATTGCATGTTGCTTCACCATTTTTCAAACTTCAGGGCTTGAACTTCCATTTCTTGGAACTCCTGGAATGCTCAGTGGCAGGGAGGTCTCTCTTCAGAGTCCAACAGTAGTCAGCCATCATGACTGCGTCCTAGCGACCCTGATACCTGGTCTCCATTTCTTTCATGTCCTGATGGAATCTCTCCCCCTGCTCGTCACTCATTGAACCCAGGTTCTCAGGAAACCGGTTCATATGTGAAAATAGGTAGTGCATCTTAACGCTCATGTTGCAGCCCAGGTTTCTGAAAGCAGTCAGCATGTTGTTGACAAGTTCTGCGTAGTTTCTGGCCTTATTGTTGCCAAGAAAGTTCTTCACTACCAGAACAAATGCCTTCCACGCTTCCAGTTCCACTTCGTTCATTGAATTTCCAAACTCTGGATCTCTGATGAGTTGACGGATCTGAGGACCGTCAAAGATGCCAGCTTTCAACTTCTCCATGGTCAATCCTGGAAAAGCCTGGCACAAGTAAGTGAAGCAGTCACCATCCTTGTCCAGAGCCTTGGTGAATTGCTTGATTGAGCCGAGCTTGATGTGCAGCGGTGGGAAGAGTATTCTGTCTCTGTCCACCAGAGGGTCGTTGATGACGTTCCTTTCTTTGCAAGGCACCAATTCCTCCCGCACAGGCCAGTCCTTCTTCGTGTAATGCTGAGCACGGTCCCTACTATCTCACATGCACAGAAAACATGGGTACTTGGTGAAGCCAGACTGTTGTCCCAACAAAAAGTTCACCATCTTCAGGTCAACACAAATAAACCACTTATGCTGATTATAACCAATTTTCTCCAGCACATACTTCACCGCTTCATAGTTCTCCTTCAGTGTAGTCGAGTGAGCCAGGGGTATAGAGGCAAACTGGTTGTCGTTGTGTAGCAGAACACATTTCAGTGATCGCTTGCTGCTGTCAATGAACAGTCTCCAATCTTTGGGTCCGTACTGTGGCACTCCAAGCTTGAGCAGAAGCTGTGCAATATCTGCACAATACACCAAGTCCTTCTCTTCCGAGAAAAAATGGAGGTACTCTTGATGCCTGTTGCGGAAGAAGCTGATGCGAGCACTGTCAGAGAGGAGGTTTTTTTCCTTCAATCTGGATGCCAACAGTTCGGCAGAGTCCTTTGACAAGCTGAGGTCGCGAACTAGATCATTCAACTCCTTTTGGGAAAATGGATGCGGACCATCATCTTCAAGAACCACTTTTTCTTCTTCATGTCCTTTGACACTGGAGGCATCTTCGTCACTAATGTCAGGAAGTTCTCCAAAGATAGGCACTGGAATTTCATTACAATGAGCTACAGGACGATGTGCTGATTGAAGATCAGGATACTTGAGGCTGCTCCAGTTCTTTCAGTTGATCCCAGCCGCACCAAGATTTCGAGGTTTTATGACTTCAAACTGATCCCTTTTCGACATAATCACCCAGAACTATTGGACCTGAATACTTCTTGTCATTAAAATAATCATTTCCAATCAAAACAATTATTTGACATGGCATTTTACCCCCACCAACTTCTTCTAAAATGCTCCACACAAGCATACATGTGAACAAAAACGTAAAAAAAAACGACATGTGGCCATAGCTCAAAAACTTGACCTGATTGAGCAAAACCAATGTGACTTTGGGATTCAGCGCATCAGATTCGTCCTAAATCAACTGAAAAAATGCAGACAACAAATTTGTTGTTGACCAGTGTAATAAGTAGTTGCTTTTCTCCAACTTTGTTGGAAACAGGACAGGGAAACCTGTGGCCCACAGGCTGTTGTGGGACTCCAGGTCCCATCATCCATAGCTAACATGGCCAATGGTTAGGGATGTTGAGAATAGTAGTCCAGCAAAATCTGGAGGGTCACAAGTTAGCCATCCCTAGTATACATTATCTACATAAAGGTAAAGGTAAAGGACCCCTGACAGTTAAGTCCAGTCGTGAACGACTCTGGGGTTGCGGTGCTCATCTCACTTTACTGGCCGAGGGAGCCAATGTTGTTTGTCCACAGACAGTTTTTCCAGGTCATGTAGCCAGCATGACTAAGCTGCTTCTGGAGAACCCAGAGCTGCGCATGGAAATGCCGTTTACCTTCCTGCTGGAGCGGTACCTATTTATCTACTTGCACTTTGACGTGCTTTCGAACTGCTAGGTTGGCAGGAGCTGGGTTCGAACAACAGGAGCTCTACATACACAAGGCCAAAAATAAAATAAAATAAAAAGGGCTATGAAGTGCTAGGGGAATGGGAGGGAAACCAGTGGAAAATAGCACTTTGGATCTAAACCAATGTTTCTGCTCTTTTGCTTCCGTTTGTTACCAAACCAGAAGTGGGGAGCAAGATGAGCAATCCCAATTTCTGTCACTCTCTTTCAGTAATTAGTGGGGTCTTCTGAGACTTGGCATATGTTCCAGCCGAATCTTGGAAGTTGACCAAGCCCGTTGCTCCAAGTATTATGCAATATTAAGATGCTATTGCATCTTCAGCAGCTGGAGCCTTGAACTTTTCTCGACAGACCCTTGTTTCTTCAGTTGTTAAGTGTTTTAAGTTGGGTACCTAGCCCAACATGAACCCGAGGTAGTAAAAAATAACAGACTAATAATTTTCTCTGTTTATTTCTCATGCCTTTGCATATCCTAGTTTCAGAGCAAGCCAACGGTATTCAATGGCACATGTATAAAAGGGAGCAATTATCCTGAAACTCTGAAATGCCTCTTCCACTCCAGAGATTGTATTAGTATGGCTCACTACTTAAGTCACAGGGCTAATTCGGTGGAATAGAAAAACTCTAAAATATTTTCTAATCATGGATTAGAACATGAAAAAGAGATACTGTAAAAAAATCTCAAAATGAGAAATGATGTTTTAGGCATAAGGCATTACACACCCACTGCTTAAAACAGTGGTTTTCAACCTTTTTGAGTCCATTGCTCCCTTGACCAACCACATTCTTTCTGTGGCTCCTCTGTGAAAGCCACTTACACTGCGGAGCTCATTACAGGACACAAGGAAGTGAGGATTTGCCCATTCTGCCCCACCCCTTTTGGGCTCCATTTTTTACGCACATGTAAGCAGGACTGCCTGTGTTGACGGGAACCCAAGCAATACCACTGTTCTACAGGGCTGAGCTGACACACTTCTTCGGTTTTTTTAAAAAAGAATAACATTACAACTTCATTTTCCAAAAAAATAATGCTTATTCCACAAAAGATTTACAAAGTTCAGTTATTGCAAAAGTTTTTCAGTGTTAATTTTATGCATTTTTAAAATTCACCACGGTATTTAACAATAAGCTCTTATGTCCTTTAGAGGAGAAATTGTGAATTGCGGAATCTTTTAAATACCCATCATCATCCTTGACTTCACTCAATTTTGTTTATAACGCCCTTCCATTTTCTTCTAGTTGTGAGGGTGGGGGATAGGGAGGGGCCTCACTAATGGAGTAGCCTAGGGCCCCTCTTCATCTAAATCCGGCCCTCCATACAGCACAAGACACACATGCAGACATGGTCTTTTCCTGCAACATTCTGCCTGGGTATGTAAATAGGGGAGTGGGCGGCTGGGCTGCAACCTTGGCAGGGTGGAGACTGTTCCTCCTGGCTCAGACAGTGGAGCTAGCCTGCTCTCTGCATTTATAGTTATGTTTAGAAACTTAAGACTAAGAGCACAGAAAGCTCTCCATGCAGACAGACACTTAAAAAGTGAACATCCTTAATTGATTCCACACAAAGGTTCCGTCAAATATGGTAAGTAAACAAGCCGAAAATGAGATAGGAAGGAAGTACTCTTTCCTGCCAGCCAGTCTCTTTCATTTAGTGACCTCCAGGCTTCCAGTGAGTAACAGAAGATGCATAATGGAAAAGCTGAAAAAGTGCCAAATGTTTAATGTGATGTTTGATCATAACACATATGTTAGCCTAAAGTTTCCAGACTGAACTTATTTGGGGGATGAGCTTAAGAGCTTGCATAGCTTTGGAAGGCTTCACGTCCTTTCCTGCTTGGAGTCATATGATGCCATCCCCTTCCCTGCTTCCAGAGCTGAGTTAGATGACCAAACTCTCTCAAAGGTTGTGACTCCTTTCTGCCAGCATTTTAGGATAACGGCACTAAGTTTACCATCATAATGCCACTGCCCTGATAAGAGATAAAAACAAGGTGCCTCTTTTCTAAATACAGTACAGTGGTACCTCGGGTTAAGTACTTAATTCCTTCCGGAGGTCTGTTTTTAACCTGAAACTGTTCTTAACCTGAAGCAGCACTTTGGCTAATGGGGCCTCCTGCTGCTGCCGTGCCACCAGAGCACGATTTCTGTTCTCACCCTGAAGCAAAGTTCTTAACCTGAAGGACTATTTCTGGGTTAACAGAGTCTGGAACCTGAAGCGTCTGGAACCTGAAGTGTCTGTAACCTGAGGTACCACTGTATATTAGGCCAGGCCTGTACAATTAGGGCTTATTTGCACCTCAGTTTCTCCCTCTGCTTTTCCTGGGGGAAACTTGCAGTTTAGTGCTGACTCAGAACAAACAGCAATCAAGTGTTCTGCAGATCGCCAATTTAGTGTTTAAGAGCAGGTTTCCTGGGGGAAAGCTGCGGGGCAAAGGCAAAACTGCTTGGACCCATGGCTAGAAAGTATGGGACAAGCAGAAAACCACTAGGACCCAGGCTTCCTGGGAAAAGCAGAAGTGTGGGAGAGTTTCACATTGGCATCTGGTTGCACACTGTGGAAAGTGGGACTCATACTCTCCAACATTTATCTGATAAAAATAGGGATGTCCTATTCTATTGTTGTTATTATTATTATTATTATTATTATTATTATTATTATTATTATTATTATTATTATTCCAACCTATTTGACTGGGTTGCTCAAGCTACTCTGGGCATCTTCCAACATATATAAAAACATAACAAAACATTAAAAGGCTTCCCTAAACAGGGCTATCTTCAGATGTCTTCTAAAGGTTGTATAGTTACTTATCTCCTTGGCTCAGGGATTAAAGGTAAAGGGACCCCTAACCATTAGGTCCAGTCGTGACCAACTCTGGGGTTGCAGAGCTCATCTCGCTTTATTGGCTGAGGGATCCGGCGTACAGCTTCCGGGTCATGTGGCCAGCATGACTAAGCCGCTTCTGGTGAACCAGAGCAGTGCACGGAAACGCCATTTACCTTCCCACCGGACGGTACCTATTTATCTACTTGCATTTTTTTTACTTTCGAACTGCTAGGTTGGCAGGAGCAGGGACTGAGCAATGGGAGCTCACCCCGTTGTGGAGATTCGAACCGCCAACCTTCTGATCGGCAAGTCCTAGGCTCTGTGGTTTAACCCACAGCGCCACCCGCATCCCCGGGCTCAGGGATTACATAACTTCATACCCGCTGATGAAAATAGGGACGTCCTACCATACATTCCAACATTTCTCTGATGAAAATAGGGACATCCTAAGAAAAACCAGAAAAACCAGAACATTCTGGGATCAAATGAGAAAGAGGGAAGGCTTCTGTAAATGGAGGACTATCCCTGGAAAATCGGGACTCTTGGAGGGTCTGTGGACTAGATAAACCTTTGGTCTCATCCATCAGGACTCTTCTTGTGTGTTTAGAAGCACAGCCCCTCTCACAAAGAACAGATATCTTCCTACATAAACCAATCATTTCAGGTCTTGGACTCTTAATGTGTTCCCTATTGCCTTCATGTTGAGACCTCATTTTATGTGGTTACATATTTATTTATGTGCTCATAAACAGGTTTAATCGCCCTGTGGTTCAAAAGCTTCACATATTCCAACTATAGCAGCAGACACCATTCACAATGTTTTTGTTTGTTTTCTATTTGTTTTTATTACTGCAGAGTACAAAATGAATGCAAACGGCATGAACATACAGATATAGCGTCCATAAATTTCTACAGAAATGACTATTTTCTTCAAGCACCAGCATCCATTGTTGACTATATCGGCGGCACACACAGATAGATTGATTTCTTTAAGGTACTGTAAGTTAAGCTACTGAAACTCCTGAAGTAGGAGGGTGAAAAAATACAGCGGCAAAGCAAACACGTATGGATAAATAATTGAATTCACTTCATTTTTTTATTTCAAGAGAAACTGCTGCTCTTTCTCCTATTCATAAATGCATAGGAAGCTGCTTTGGAGTCAAACAATGGTCCATCTAACTCAGTATTCTTGACATTGACTGGTAGCAGCTCTCCAGGGTTTCATTCCCAACCCTACTTGGAACTGCTGGGGATTGAACCTGGAGCCTTCTGCATGCAGAGCAGGTGTACTACCACCAAGCTATGGCTATTCCTCATATGCAAACTTCCTGGCAGTGCACAATATTGCCTCTGCGACTTTCATATCTTTCATATCTCTGCACAGCTGTAGGAGTTTTGCATATTTTCAAGGTTTGAAAAATAAAATAACTTACTACTCATATTATTATTTAATAAGTTAAAACAATATAATATATTTTAAAAGTATAGTCATACCTTGGTTGACGAACGCCTAATGACTTGAACATTTTGGCTCCCAAATGCTGCAAACCCAGAAGTGAGTGTTCCCATTTGCGAAAGTTCTTTGGAACCGGAACATCCGTTTTGGATTTCAGCATTGTTTCTGGGACCAATCAGCCAATCAGAAGTGCGCCTTCGTTTGTGAATGTTTTGGAAGTCGAATGGACTTCCAGAATGGATTCCGTTCATCAACCAAGGTATGACTGTATTTCAAACAAGCATTTAGATGAGGAAATGTGTCAGCCTGATGTCTATAATGAGCCAAAAGAGGCAACTGGGATCACTGAGAAACTGGAAAGTGAGGGATGTTTGCAGTTAGAATTACACACTTATTGCCATTTTCATGCCAGGGATTAAAATAATAATTCAGATCTCTTTTCGCAATTTGGGATACCAAACATGTCACTTGTAGTGGTTTGTCGAGCAACTTACTCCTCAAAAGGTTTTTTCAGTATTGGAATATCTCACACCTGTACCTTGTCATTAAGTTATTTCCCTTTATATACTTAGATGTGTTTTTTTTTTCAGAAGTGTGTGTGGGGGGTTGAATTTGTTTTTAGTTATTGATCTCTAGAGCTTTATTGACACCACCTTTGACAAACTGACAAAATATCTTAGTTCATTGCAGAATGCAAAAAGCGGAGATGATTATGAAACTGTTTGGGACATGTTCATTCAGTGTATTGGAAGAAACAGTTGCATCTCCAGCAACCCACAACTTGCTCTGGGACAACCTGTTGAGAAGTCCGTTCACCTTCTTGCTGCGGCAGCATTGTGGCCTGGCACAATGACACCTCACCCTGCAATCTGGCAGGTTCCTATTCACTGGGGCTCTCCAGCAAGCAGGATAGCCAAAACACTCACCTCACCGGTTGGACCCTAAATTCAGGCATGCCTTCAAACTGGCCAATGAGAGCAGGGCTGGGAGGCAGATACCTCCCTGTGGGCGGGCCTAATGGAGCACCCAGAAGAAGTATTATATAAACTTAACTATTACTTACCTGACTGGAACACTCTGATTAATAATAATATGCATGGAATGTTTGGGGTTGTGGTGGGGAAAAGGGGGTTTATATGTTTGATGTACAGAATGCAAAAATAAAATTATAAAGTTAGCAACTTTTTGTAAAGTTATAAAAAAAATGAGGCAGCCAGATGCATTTCACTAGGGAGGACATCCCACAAAAGGGAACCATGACCAAGAAGGTCAACAGTGTCTCTCTTGCCAATATATCCATCAAAGCTCTGCTTGCATTTTAGAGCCCTCAAGAATTGGAAGTGGTCACTGGAGAGACAAGGCTATAATCTATGGGGGAAACCTTAGGAAACAAACATCTTATTTGACATTGCTGTGATATTCTGTCTCCTTGCCAGACTGCCATTGTTTAAAATCTAGCCTTCCTCCATATGTGCATGGCATTGTTGTTTTAAACAATTTCCTTACCTTCTCCTTTCCTCTTGGAATGCTTTAAGGGGGACAGTGATTCAGAATGACTGTAATGTAATGGAAAAAAGAAGTTGCTTCAGCTTGCAAAATGTGATCTTCTGAACTTGTACCCACTTACTCCTTAGCCTCATGCTTCATGGCACTTGTGCTAGAAGTAACTTGCCAACATTAGAAGGTGGTGGGAATCATCAGCAGAATTGTACTTTGGAAATTACCTCTGATTGAACTGGAAACCAAGTCACGTTTGTCTTAAAACATTACCAAAGCAGGTTTTAAAGTTTTAAGGGGAAGGGCCAAAGCTCAGTGGTAGAGCATCTGTTTTGCATGTAGAAAGTTCTGGATTCAATCCCTGGCATCACCAGATAGCCTGAAACCTTGGAGAGCCACTTTCAGTCAGTGTAGACCAGTGGTGGCCAAACGTGGCTCTCCAGCTGTTGTGGGACTACAGTTCCCATCATCCCTGACCACTGGTCCTGTTAGCTAGGGGTGATGGGAGTTGTAGTCCAAAAACAGCTGGAGGGCCAAGTCTGGCCACCACTGGGGTAGACAATGCTGAACTAAAGGTTCATATAATGGCATTAAGTGAATGGTAGGGCAATTCATATCATCTGACTATTTCCACTGAGTCTTTTAGCATGTTATTGATTTGAAGTGCTACCTTCCATGCAGCCCTAGACTTTCAAGCTCTAGGTCAGGGATGAAACATTTGTGGCACACCAGACGTTGTAGGAATCCAGCTCCCATTATCCTTGACCATTGGTCATGCTAAGAAAGGCTGATGGGAGTTGGTGTTCAATAGCATCTGGCCGGCCACAGGTTCCCCACCCATGTTTTAACACTTATATTGGATTAAGTTCCACTTAGCTCTAATTTACACCAGGAATGGGGAAACTGTGGCCTTGCAGATGCTGTTGGACTCCAACTCCCATCAGTCCCAGTCAGCATAGCCAAAGGTCACTTCAGCAAACTCTCAAAGGCCACAGGCTCCTTATCCCCAATAAGCTAGGGACATTTCCCAAATGCACTAGACATTTCTCCATAATTGACACCATTCACTCATTTATCTCCAAGAATCCATTCCTCCAAAACTGCTCCTGCGTTTCTTCAGCAATGACCCCCTTTTAAAAATGTGTTGGTGTTTATAGCTTCTTTTTAAAGCAGTATTTCTCAAACTTAGGTCCCCAGCTGTTGTTGCACTACAGCTCCCATCATCCCTAGCTTGCGGGACCAGTGGTCAGGGATGATGGGAATTGCAGTCCAACAACAGTTGGGGACCCAAGTTTGAGAAACAAACTTTGAAAGCTTTGTTTGAAAGCTTCCATTACAATAGTGCCTTCACTGTCTCTATCCTTTCTGCATCCGAAGGCTTGGAGAATCCTTTTGTCACAAGGACATTGCTGAAGCAAGTCCTGAAACAATTTTGAATAAAACCAAATTGAGAACTGTACAGCCCTACCTATCTTCCTGGTAGCACTTTTAGATAACAATTGTACACTAAAGTCTCCATATATGGCTTGGGACCTTTGTTTAAAGCTTACCCAGCCTACTGGTTAATCCAACCATAGGATGAGGTTTCTTTTAGAATATTGGATATTTTAATGCAGTTTGAAATAAACAAAAAGAATTAGCTTCCACATGGGACTCAACTGTAGAAGATAAAGATTTGGAATTAGAGAGCTCCTGACCAGGAGTCTCTGAAATTGCAAAACTAGCATGCATAAGGAGGTGAATGTATTTCAGTGAGCTTTGCTAGGTTTGATCCACAATACTGCATCCAGCAATAACAGTGTTCCCAAAGCCTATTTCTGAGGGTTTATGAAAATAAGACTTTAAATGGATGGTACATCAGCTACAAATATCAGCATGTTTAGAAGGGGGAAATAAGCTTCGCTCTTTTATAGCAGGCTTTTTAGTTTATTAGAAATTCCAGGCATTACCGTTCACCTCAAGTGTAAAGGACTGTCTAAGGAGTTAAGGTTTTCGATTATGGTGCGGCCACAAAGTCCCTAGAAATAATTCAGTGATTTCAAGAGCAAAACTATTTCCTATTAACTTCAAATCCCTCCTCACAGCAGCTCAACCCTCCCCTTCCCACTGTATTGTTCATGGAAAGTTGAAGACAGGGGCACAAGCATCTAAAACTCCTGCGTGTTTGAATTAAGAAAATGTGTCTGCAAAATTAAAATAAGCATAATATGAATTTCTGCTGTGATATGATTGCAGAAATTGTCTCCATCAGGCCTGGTGCTTTGGGAGGAGAACCAGACTGATGCTATTCAGGCAGCTGTGCTGGGAAGCAAGCGTGCAGAATAGCAAGTCACTAAGTGTGAACAGGCAATTAGGGAGCAGCTCAGTCTGTACCTGAGCAACAGATTTCTGAGGGCGAGTAACCAAGCCAGTCAGACGTTTAATAGGACCAGTTGTACGTATAATACTTCCTCTTTGCCTGAGTGGGTCCCAGGAGTAGGATACTCACACCCCCAGATCCTGACAGGGCAGTGCTCCATAGAGGTAGGTAGACCCACAAGCAGCTTCCTTTTTATTAAGCTATTTGAGTTGCTACCTTCCACCCAATCCCAGGTTTCCAAGCTTTAAGAAACATAGTTATGATGCACAAAGGCTGGACAAAACAGTTATCCAACATTCTTTACATTATGTGTGAACAAACCACGTTTGGACTTAGCTTATGGCATGACAACTTGGGTGCCGTACAGTCTTCTGGATTTTTGGAGAAATCCCAGTCATGGGGTATGAACCTCGTTAATACTGCTTTGCCCAAATACTGCTTTGCCCACACCATCACTGAGTTCCTCATTATGCATGCTGAATGCATTATTATTACTATTCTTTATTGAATTTATATACCGCCCTATACCCGGAGGTCTCAGGGCGGTTCACAGATACAGCTGTTCTTAGTAATTCAGAGAAGGTTTGGGAACCTTCAAGCTTCCAAGAGGTCTAAAGTTTAATCTCAGAGGATGCTGAGCCAGGGTTAAATGCCATGAAGGCTGAACTTGATTCCTTAGAGAGGAACAAGGCATAGGAACTAGTCCCAGGCCTGCCCAGGCAGTGCTAATAAATATTTATTAAAAAAAACAAAAAACAAAAGTTTTTCAGTGTTAATTTTATGCATTTTTAAAATTCACTATTTGTGACAGAATCAACCATTCCATATGGAGAATCTTTGGACCACAACTCAATACGAAATTTTGATGAAGTCCCAGTGATTTAAAGGGGAATGAAGCCTCAACCACCTTCTGGACTGCAGACACAGTCTAGACCCCTGGCAAAGGTGTCTTTTCAGCATTTTTTTATATATAAAAAAGAGAGGAAACAATGCTACAACAGCTTATGATTAACATATATGTTTTGCTTTGAAATGCAAGGATTTGGGAAAGGATTAAAAGTTTCTGAAACGACTTTTCACCTGGGAACAGAGGGAAATCACAGCAGCAATAAAGCTCAACAGCTAGTACTGAAACTTGATTGGATTTTCCACGGCGGGGTTCTTTCTGAGGCAGAAAGTTGAAAATGTGTATCTACATAGCCAGAGAGAGGGAACCTCACCCATTAAATAAAACTATAATATGCTGCGATGTAAATTCAATGTACTGCTTGGGAGTAAATAAAAAAAGTCTGGGAATATTACTAATAAAAAAAGATCTGGAGGTGCAACACATTCATGAGAGAGGGAGGGAGGGGGAAACCCTTATGAGAGCTAGTAAAAAAGAGATGGAAAGCAGTATAAGCAGCAGGAAACAGCATGTGGCTATTTTAGTGCTGCCTTTTCATAGCATTCTAGCCCCGCCTCCCATTTCCCCAAGACTACATGTAAGGCTAATATGCAGAAGATCTATTATTTTCATTAAGCTTAGCATTCTTTTCTTGTTTACGACTTCATGAAGGTTTGTTTGTGCCTGTCACTTTGATAGAATCCATAGTTATTAGAATTGATTGTAAATGAACTTGGGTCTAGAAACCAAGCCTTTTGAGGAATGAGTGAGAGAGTTGGGTATGTTTAGCCTGGATAACAGGAGATGTGATAGCCATCTTCAAATTTGCAAAGGGCTACCACATGGAAGATGGAGCAAGCTTGTTTTCTCCTGCTCTGGAGGATAGGACCTGAAGCAGTGGATCCAAGTTACTTTCCCTTCTACACAAGTGCTGTTTCTCTTTTTCTTTCTCTCTCTTTTATTTACGTCTCACCATGTTTAGTGCACATATAATTGTGTCAGGGTTACCAGATGTCCCCGGTTCCCGGGGACAGTCCCCAGATTTCCAAATCTGTCCCTGGACAAATTCCATCCCTGGAATGTCCCCAGATCTGCAAATCTGTCCCTGGGAAATGTGGCAGCAGCAGCCTCAGCAGCCCAGAGCCAGCCTGGTAGTGCAGTTGGCTGCGGCTGGCTTCAGGAGCTGCTCGCTGCCACCGCCACTGCCAAAGGGGAACCGGGGACATCCGGCGGTACAGATCTCCTGCCTCCTTCCCTGTTTGTTTTGATGGATCGGGGGAGGCTCAGGAGTTGCGGGTGGGCAGCCATTGCCCAGGAGGGGCGCAAGATGAGCGGTTTCTTTGTCAGGCAAGGTGCAAAGCCCTTTAGTAAAAACAAAGGGGGAAGCGGGCAGGAGATTGGGGGAGGCTCGGGAGTCATGGGTGGGTTGCACGTAGTTGCCCAGTTTTCCAAAACTCTGCGCATTTATGTTTCACAGGGTGCTAAAGAAAGGCTTTGCACCTTTATACAATATGCATGTGTGCTTGGGCCCAGGGTCTTTTGCCTCACCATCCCCACTACTGACTCAGCTTTGCTACTCAGCTTCCAAAAAAAAAAAAAAAAAGGTGTCCCCAGATTCATTGAAAAAAATCTGGTAACCATAAATTATGTACTTTTAAACTTTCAATTAAAAAAAATAATAATCAAGAAAGGAGAGTCCGACTAAGCATCAGGAAGAACTTTCTGACCATAAGAGCTGTTCAGTAGTGGATCCAATTCCTGGAATAGCCAGGCTAGCTTCCTGGTGAAGTAATGACCCTCTAAGTATGAGCTATTAAGGTAACAAAAGAAGTGGCTCTCTGCCAGGCCTGGGGAAGGAACATGTGAGGTTACATCTCACTTCTTTCTTAACAATAGTCAGAGGCTCGGACTGCACAATCTGCACCAGAGAAAATTGATGTAACAGACAAAGGGATATTTTGCTCACCTCTCATTAGTTCCAAATAACTAAGTTTGGGCTTAGTTATTTATCTGTAAACTGGAAATAATAATTACCTTCCTTGTAGAGGTATGTCTTGAAGATCAATGAGATTTTTGAAGCAACAGGCACTGTTATATTTTACAAGTCATTTAAGGATAACAATTCAAGATTTATGAACAGACTATTCATAATATATTTAGTTTATGATTGATTAGTACAGTAATAGGATCTCAGATAATATGCTGTTTAATTTTAAGATAATGGTTAACAAAAAACGTGAGGAAGGTTGATGGAGAAAACAGAGAATTATATATGTAAAAGGTAAAGGTAAAGGCACCCCTGCCCGTACGGGCCAGTCTTGACGGACTCTGGGGTTGTGCGCCCATCTCACTTAAGAGGCCAGGGGCCAGCGCTGTCCGGAGACACTTCCGGGTCACGTGGCCAGCGTGACATCGCTGCTCTGGCGAGCCAGAGCCGCACACGGAAACGCCATTTACCTTCCCGCTGGTAAGCGGTCCCTATTTATCTACTTGCACCCGGAGGTGCTTTCGAACTGCTAGGTTGGCAGGTGCTGGGACTGAGCAGCGGGAGCGCACCCCGCCGCAGGGATTCGAACCGCCAACCTTTCGATCGGCAAGTCCTAGGCGCTGAGGCTTTAACCCACAGCGCCACCTGCGTCCCCATTATATATGTACATTTGGGTAATTCTAAATGTAGAAGGGAGTTTTATATTAACGTGTGCCATCTACATATCAGTAGATTTGAACATGTAAGAGGTGCCCCCCTCCTTCATTAATTCTCTATATGTAGGACATTTCTTCAGAGTATCTATAACAATTAGGTAGATCCAATTTTCTGAGATGGTGAGAGTTCACTGATCTGTAATCACACGTCCAGAGCTGGTGAATATAATGTCATAGCTGCAGAGAGAGAAAAGATACTTGGATAGAATTGCTATGTGAGCAATTCTAAGAAGTAAACCAGGCAATTCCTGTTTCAAACTGTGCTGTATATTTTAGAAAGGAAGGGATATTTTCTCAGGTGATGAAAAGTCTACTACAATGAAAATGTCCAGTAGCTTAAAGGTAAAGGTAAAGGGACCCCTGACCGTTAGGTCCAGTCACGGATGACTCTGGGGTTGCAGCACTCATCTCACTTTATTGGCCGAGGGAGCAGGTGTACAGCTTCCGGGTCATGTGGCCAGCATGACTAAGCCGCTTCTAGCAAACCAGAGCAGCACACGGAAATGCCGTTTACCTTTCCGCTGGAGCGGTACCTATTTATCTACTTGCACTTTGACGTGCTTTTAAACTGCTAGGTTGGCAGGAGAAGGGACCAAGAAATGGGAGCTCACCCCATTGCAGGGATTCAAACTGCAAGCCCTAGGCTCAGTGGTTTAGACCAGTAGCTTACTTCTTCCTATATTAAGACTGTGCCTTTTCTGAGTGAAGATTTCTTAACTTTAGTTTTTATTAATTGCACCTTAGTTGGCCAACTAGTGTCTCATCCAGACTTTCTTTTGTGCCACGTTTCTAGGCACAGGTCTTAGCTTCAAAGCTTCATGTCTAAGTGGGGTTTTATTTTTTGGTCCTGGCATTTTGCCAGGAAAACCTGTTTTACCGCTGAATTGGAGCAAATGGCAATCTTTTTCTACGGATTGCTGTTCACTTTGATTCAGTGAAGAAATGTGGGTTTTCTTGGGGAACATACTGAGACAAAAGTGTAACAAAACTGCTCAGACACAGAGCTTTACAGCACAGTCCTGGAAAGTGCAGCGCAAAAGGAAATCTGGATGAAAACTAAATTAATGTACTCAGGAATCCGAAAGCTCCTCTCTATAAATATGTGTGTGCAGCAGCTGTACTTTTAGACAGTCAGATAATCTCAACAGATTTAAACAACCAACCTGCTCACTCCTTTGTCCATTTAGTGTTGTAGTAAGGAAGAGAGATGAATAGATTTTCGAGTTTTGCTTTCGGAGAAGAAAATTATACAGAGTAGTAATGCTACATATATGCCTTCCTGCAACATTCTTATATATATATATTGCAGCAGTACATGGGAAGGCAAGAACAAGATAATATTAGAAATCCTTATATTACGAGTGCGTGACTTGAGATTTGTGTGTCAATGGCCTCTAATTCATGAATAGCTTCAGGTGATTGAGAAAATATACTCACCGAAGATTGTCATGCACAGTGTTCCTGATCACATCATAAACCATCTCGAAGAGGATCATCAGTCTGAACATTCCATTACAGAAATAACTTTTCCTAAATAAAAAAAAAGGAAGTCATTTGAGTGCTTAGAATCCGACTCCTCAGCCTTGAAGACATGAGTATTTTAAAGCTTAACCTTTAAGCTCAATTATCTGTTAAATGAAAAACAGTGATGTTCAGGAAGAGATATATGAAGAGAATGCCAACCCCCCTCCCAATAATAAAATAATTCTCTGACATTTTTATGCTTTCAGCATTGCATATCCTAAAATCTTCTCTCGGATTTCTTTAAGATCCAATGCTGAACACAGCAAGTTAAGGTTGCTAGTACATAAAACTCTTATTAAGAGACTTCTGTAACTGTAAGTTCTATAAAACTGGGCTGTTTATTTTATTGGCCCATGGTTGGTAGATTAATGTCTTGGGATTCTCCTAGGTGGTATCTGCTTGGGTGGTATCTGTACTTTGAGCAGAAGCCTAACTTATGCATGTTTATGGGCTTGGTGCAGGGGCGGAGGAAGGGGGTGCACTGGGGGCGGATCACCCCGGGTGTCACCACTGAGAGGGGTGACAAAATGCTGGGCGGCACTCACCACAGGGCCTGCAGCGTGCCCAAGCCACATGTCTCTCCTGAGAGTGATATGGTGGCTTGGGCACCCACAGGCTCTGCGCTGCCCCAAATGGTCTGCCCTCTGCCTCCCCCTCACCTGCAGGGTGGCTGAGTGGGAGGAGGCAGGCAGACTCCCTAAAGGCCCCGCAGAGTGTCATGCCCCAGCTCTCCCCACCCCCAATCGCCACTGGCTTTGTGCACTCAGTGGACTTGATGGGCTCCACTGCCATATTACAAATTACTTTTGCAAATCATCTCCACTCTGAAATAAGCTTCTTGTTGACATCTTCGTGTTTAAGAAGATTAAGTCTAAATATCCTAGCTTTTCTCCTAGGAGCTAAAGATGGCACATATGGTTCCCCCACCCCACCAACTTCACCATTTTATCATCCCACCATGTGAAGTACATTCGGCTAAGGTGAAAATGCTTGGCCCAAGATCCACCCATTGAGCTTCATGGCTGAGTGGGGATTTCAAGGCTGGGCCAAAAGTACTGCTCTAGTTTCCCAAAATACTCCCACTGCAAAAACAAAGATTGATTTTTCTATAGCTTTTCTAAGGAGGGGAGAAATGTCTCTGAAATTTTTAGGAGGGGTTGCCACTTACCATATTGGGTCTTGCCAGGAAATGCATCCAGTGGGAACATGTGGAGAGAGCCTTGTACCTGATCGTACTAGCCACACTTCCCAGAATGTCTTAGGAACAATGGATAGCATATGGATGGATAGCATATTGTTTTAACTGTGAGCTGCCTTGAGAATGCCATGAGGTACCAAAAAGCAAGCAAACCAGGTTGAAAGTCTATCTTCCATAACATTCAGCCAGATAGCAAGGAGACATCCATATGCAACTGGAAATAGTAAGATGTTAGGGAGCTATACATTTCTCTTCACCACTTAGCAGAGCATCAGAGATGGTGCATTCCAGATGACCAAACTACCTCAGCAAAAATTTCCTCCATTTTTATTATCTGGTCAAATGGAATTTTACCACCAAGCAGGTGCAGACATGTAGTAAAATTGTCATCTTTAACCATCCAGTTAATTGTCTTATTATCATGCAATTGCATAAACCAATGTGGGAAGTTACCATTTGGTGAATGAATGCCTGAAATTATGTGCAGATAAGTTAACTAAGGCATTTTGTGATGATCTCCAAAGTTTATTATTTGCATATTCCCTGATAAGTCTTTGCATCTTTAGTCAAATAAGCCTTTGAAATTGGTGAATATCAAGCATAGATATTCAGCACGCAGCATTAAGCTGGCTTTTGACAAATCTGCCATTTCAGTCTTAGTCCTGACATTGTGTTTAGGCTATGGTTTGCCAATATCCTGAGGTCCAGTATGGTGACAAAATGTAGTTTCCATTTATTTGCTTCTAGGCACTAGCCTGTCTTGGATGACATGCTAAATCACACCTTGGTTTGGCAAGACCTCACACTCCCTAAACAACAGAGTAATAACCTACCCTTTGTAAAGTATGCTAATTTGAAATTAGTTTGGGAGCATTGGACTATGTTGCAAGACTTGCTTACTAAACCCAAGCTGATATTTCAGGTGCATCCCCATAAAAACTAACGAACACTACTTGCACATATTAAACTGCACTGTCAGAGAGCAGGCTGTAGCCTAGCCTTGGAAGTGCTAGTCTTGAACGTGTGGGCGGTTTTCTACATGAGAGAAAGCACATCCCATCATTTAATGCCTCCACTTACACTTTGAAGTGGCTGCTGATTGCATCTTTTGTGCCTCTCAGTGTTATTTTGGTACATGTGAATTATAGTATGGGACTGGGAGCAGTCATCATCATCATCTTTAAACATCTCAGCTCTGGTCTCTGAGTTTGCTCCTAGTAATGCTTTCAGAACAATGAGAGACGCTGCCCTTTTTGAGTTTCTTGAGGCATTGTTAGGCTGCTTTTGTGGGAATTTGAACCTTGGTGGTGAATACCCACCGGGCTTGCTCGAGAAAGCAAAGAGATTCACGATGGGTTACTTACTAGGCTTCAGGTGAAAAGCCACACTCCAAGCAGCCAGTGCTCATATATTTTTACAAGGAAAGCAGATATTTTTTGCCCCCTTATAGCCTGACTTGGCCCAGGAGAAAGGATGTTAAAAGCTTGATTTCTTCCATCTCAACCCAAGAGGTTTCTTCAATGTTTATGTTAAGGATTCCCTTGGTTTTGCAAGAGTAAACCTGCTTCGGGTGTTTATATTTTATTAAGAACAGCCACCCCAACCCCTTTCAAGCATGCTTTATAAAAAGCACACATTTTCGTATTCGTTTTGCATCAGCAATGTTCTTTGCACACAAATGAGTGACTGGCTTGACAGTTTGGTGTTTCATTACGCAGAGCGGAACGTATTTTTTGACTCTGCTTTCCTTCTCACAGGCACAAATGGTAAAATACGAGCCATAAAAAGTAATTGAGTTAACCGTCTCTGTTTAGCATTTGGGCTTGGCAGCTCTGCCATTGCTGAAGGCAGGCCTTGTGGACACTGCACTGTAAAAGTTATTCCGAGGGCTCATTCTGTTACTGTGGCTTGTTTCCACTTCATTCAGTGGTGCAAAATTGAGATGCAGTTCAGATTTTTTAAATTCAGAATGTGGTTGCCCCTGAAAAACCACTGATTTATAGTTAGCTCTGATGCTCCACTGGAGTCTGGAACACTGCAAAAAGCAGTCACATGATGGAGGTGAGTGGAACAGCTGACCACAAGAAATCAGTTTGGCAGCTCCTATGTGTATATAATTAGTTCCTGGGTCAAAATCTACTTGAAGAGGGAAGGAGGAAGCCCATGTGGGTCTGGAGACAGAGAGGTAAGCGCACACACAATAAAACATTAAACATTAAAAAACTTCCATCTACGGGGCTACTTTCAGATGTCTTCCAAAGCTTGTATAGTTACATATCTCTTTGGCTTGGGAGTCACAAAACTTCACAGCCTCCAACATTTCTCCGATGAAAATAGGGATTTCTTAAGGAAAAGTGGGACATTCCAGGATCAAATCAGAAACTGAGATGGCTTCTGTAAATCCGGGACTGTCCCTGGAAAATAGGGACACTTGGAGGGTCTGTCTCTGTCTACTTTGCTTAAAATATTAAACCATTTGTAACGAATGTGTAATGAACAAGATGTGCAATTCCCAATCTTTTCAGGGCAGAAACCTACAACAGAATGTTCTACCATTTCATTTTCAGGCCTTTTCAGATGTTCCAGAAGCTTACTTTGTAAAATGAAATCCACAGTTCTTTTAAGAAGAAGCTGTTTCTGTTCTGTCACCTATGGTACTACTTGGCGAATACTGTTTGCGCTAAAGGTAAAGGTAAAGGTACCCCTGCCCGTACGGGCCAGTCTTGACAGACTCTGGGGTTGTGCGCCCATCTCACTTAAGAGGCCAGGGGCCAGCGCTGTCCGGAGACACTTCCGGGTCACATGGCCAGTGTGACATCGCTGCTCTGGCGAGCCAGAGCCGCACATGGAAACGCCGTTTACCTTCCCGCTGGTAAGCGGTCCCTATTTATCTACTTGCACCCGGAGGTGCTTTCGAACTGCTAGGTTGGCAGGCGCTGGGACCGAGCAGCGGGAGCGCACCCCGCAGCAGGGATTCGAACCGCCGACCTTTCGATCAGCAAGTCCTAGGCGCTGAGGCTTTAACCCACAGCGCCACCTGTGTCCCACTGTTTGCGCTAATAACTGCCTAAAAACAAATGTGTGTTTGCAATGCAAGAAGAGCCTGCTGGATCAGGCCAGTGGCTCATCTAGTCCAGCATCCTGTTTTCACAGTGGACAACGAGATGCCGCTGGGAAACCTGCAAGCTGGAGCCAAGCACAAAAGCACTTTCTTCTCCTGTGGTTTCCAGTTACTGTTATTCAGAAGGATTACTGCCCTAAACCATAGATACAAATCATGGCCACTTGAAGCCAAGATCATGTAAATTAAATTAATTACTTCCATTTGTATACATGATGGGTATATATGTGTGTGTTTAATATATAAAAAAGCAAATGACTGTACCTTAAGAATAGGTACTGACTGACTTCACTTGATTAAGAGATTCTGGCCTGGAAAATAATATATGATTATTAGAATTGTGGTTGCCTAGTAACACTTACTGAACATAAGCAGCTGTTACCAGCTTATCGAAGGTTTTTTCCTCTCACTTTCAGGCCTGAAGGAGAAGGGCTTTCTCTTATCAAGCAGTGGTTGACGGTTGGGGAAAATATGAAGCACCAGTTTTATGTACTTTGAAGAGCTTTGCTGCTGCCTGTTCCCATGGCCAACCATGGCTGAAGACTTCAGGCAACTGTGAGCTTCTTCTAGGATACAAAGAAGGGAAGGGTTGAATGACTGCCTAATAACGATGGAGTTCTTCTTCCTGGGAAACAGACATCAAGCCAAGGTATTGGGAACAAGGATAGGGGAATTCAGCTTCTTGCAGATGGTCGCATAGGACCTACTTTGTAAATACTAAGAGCTTCGATAGCCACCTTGGCAGCAATTGGTGCAGTGACTGTGTGACAGAATCTAATTAATGCTATCTAATCATTTATGGGAGAAGAAAATATCACCTAGGGTGCAACAGAGAGGGCCATCACAGGGTCTGCAAAGAGCCATTAAAAAGCAATAAACAAAGAAATAAATAATGAACATCTAGGAAATCATCCCCACCACCAATCCTTTTGATGCCAAATGTTTTTGGAAGACAAAACATGGTGTCACCCTAATAATAATTGATAGTCACAGTTATGGCTTTCCAGTAATGACTCATTCAGCAAATATCAGGGTTGTGGATATTAATTTGCCATCTATTGGATTGGTAGCTGGAGTTAAAACTGGATGTATATTCATTCCCTCCCCACACCCCAGTGATGGAACCATAACAGTCTGCATTATGTGGGTGTGGGGAATATAAAACACTTAAATTAAAGGTAATTATTACTGTGTGCATGCAGGCCACCTAATCTCCCTTGGGGGAAAATTAAGTGCCATAAGAATATACTAAACATGATTAACAACTGTGGGATCTGGGCTCACCATACTAAGCTGAAGACCTAAAACAGAGCATAATTAGCAAGAGCAAACTCTGGCAAACTCCCAAGAGTGTACTGTGCCATGACAGAAAAGATTTTGGAAAACATTAAGAGCAGCATATAAATTGGAATTGCAGACAGTGTTGGAAAGGAAATTGGATAAATATGGAGGCATAGTTTTATTTGCAAACAAATTGCTTTCCACTGGCCATAACACATCATTTGTCAGAGATCTTCAATTAAATAGTCAAAGTAACCAATGCAGTGTCCTGCATTTTTAGACATGAATCTGCATCCTCCCCCACTTATTCCTAAATCTATCTCCAACTGCAAGAATATCCAGATTAGGACATTCTTACCCTGGATTGCTGCAGTAACACCCTATCATGGGATGTGGGTGTGTTAGAATGATCTGCCTAAAGCCTTGCCTGGGTAAAGGAAGACAAGTGACTCAGTTGAGCTGTGAAATGAATTGGTGAGAGGATGAGACAGCTTGTTGCTCTCTAAGTGTCCGTACAGATGGGTGGACTCTCTGCTTGATCAGCTGCAACACCACAGAGTTCTAAGATATAGAAGCACATAAGAAGAGCCCTGCTGGATCAGGCCAAGGGCCCGTCCAATCCAGCAGCATCTTTTCTACAGCACCCAATGAGAAACCTACAGGGGTTCATAAAGGCAACAGTTCCCAATGGTCGCCCTCCAGAAACTGGCAATTAGTGGCTTATACAAACTCTGAAATGTTGAAGCTACATATAGCCATCACAATTAGTAGCCATTGATAGACTTATGTCCTAAAACTATAGCTGATCACCCTTTAAAGCCATCTTAGGTACTGGTGGCCATCTCTGCATCTTGTGACTGCATTATAGGGCATACCTATGAGCTGTGAATACAGTGGACGCTCAGGTTGCGAATGTGATGCTCAGGTTGCGAATGTGACGCTCAGGTTGCGCATTCGCAAGTGCTGAAACTTGGAAGTAACCCCGTTCCATTACTTCCGGGTTCAGCACGGTGCACAACCCAAAAACGTGCAAGCGGAAGTGTCTGTAACATGAGGTATGACTGTAATATAAAGTAGCCCTTCAGTGAGACAGACAGCTGCCTGATTGATCTTTATCATGGGTAGGCAAACTAAGGCCCAGGAGCTGGATGCGCCCCAATTGCCTTCTCAATCTGGCCCACGGATGGTCCAGGAATCAGCGTGTTTTTACATGAGTAGAATGTTCCCTTTTATTTAAAATGCATCTCTGAGTGATTTGTAGGGCATAGGAATTCGTTCATTTCCCCCCTAAAAAATATAGTCCAGCCCCCCACAAGGTCTGAAGGACAGTGGACCGCCCCGCTGCTGAAAAGTTTGCTGACCTCTGATCTTTATCATGATACCCACTTAACTGGGAGTAAAGCCCATTCACCATTGTGATGCTTAGGTGGGCTACATTGCAGTGAGGCAAGCCTATCTTGGTGTCTGTGAACCACCTCTAGCCAGTTCCGTATGGAAAATGGTGCTTCAGTACCAGATATGGCAATGTTGGTTCATATAGATTACTGCATTGTATGGTTATGAAAACTTAACTCTGATCTTGACACTGGTACATTAGTACAGGCTGTGATGTTAAAGTAGTGCAGACATATTTGTGAGCCATCCTGGCTACTTTCCTGCCTGTAGGGTAAGCACCAAAAATAGAAAAATGTTTCTCAAAATAGCCCAAAAGGTAATGGGTACAAGGCCCATGTGCTCAAAAGGACTTCAGCACAGTTCTACCTCTTTATGTGGTGTGTACAGTAAAAGGATGAAATCCAGGGTCAAAATTGAAAGCATTAAGGAAGACTATTCACCAGTGACCATGCTGTTCATGGTAAATAAATGTTAAGTGGTCCATTAGCTCATTCCCGCAGAGATTCAGCAGGTGTCTTGTTTTAAATGTTTGCTGAAAACTTAGGTTATGTTGTCAGGGTAATGTAGACACAAAGAAAAAAGCATGTATTTATAATTTTTAAGTGTTTTTTTATTGTTTGTATAGTTGCTGTAAACCTCTTTGACCTTTTTAAATGAAATTGTGATATTTAAGTACTTTTGTAAGTGAGTGAATGAATGAAATAAATAAGAATAAGAAATAGTTTCAGCAGAGAGTTGGAGTCATTGGAGTCACCAGTTTTTTTGGGAACTGGGGCACACTTGCAAAACTTAAAAAGTGTTGTGGGCTCCCCTCACGTGCCACACACTTGTCACTGATTTTTGAAGACACACCTGTTTGCAATGACATTCCCTTGATCCCTATGCTTGAGTTTCCTGTTTAAATTGCTGTGCTATTTTTATTTTATTGCATATTTTAATTATGGTTGTTGAATTTGGATGTTTGTGTAACTGTTTTTTATACTTTGCAAATAAAGCTTATTTTGGCATTACAGTGGTACCTCGGGTTAAGTACTTAATTCGTTCTGGAGGTCTGTACTTAACCTGAAACTGTTTCTAACCTGAAGAACCACTTTAGCTAATGGGGCCTCCTGCTGCCGCCGGCCGCCGGGGCACGATTTCTGTTCTTAGCCTGTAGCAAAGTTATTAACCTGAAGCACTATTTCTAGGTTAGCAGAGTGTGTAACCTGAAGCGTATGTAACCTGAAGCGTATGTAACCTGAAGTGTATGTAACCCAAGGTACCACTGTACACGGTATAACAACAACAACAAAGCAAATGCCACAACCTATTCAATCGCCAACAACAGAATGCTTCTTTCAAGCTTGGTTTCGGGGTGGTGGTGGAGGGGGAGGGAACCAATGGGGTCACATGACCCCTGGTGTACTTCATACAGCAGAAAGGTACTGTAGGCGAACTGACTGTCTGATAGTTGTCTAAAAGCTTCAAGAATGACCCAAACACCACTTAAGCAAACTTTATTTTTGCTGAATTAAAAACACAACCGATTTACTGAGTAAAATTGAGAAAGCTAAAATCCAAATTTAATACAAGGATGAAAGACTAAAGAAGTCTATGCAATTATTAAGAATTTGAATAATTTTGTCATGAATTACCCTTCAGTCAATGATTGTCTCTTTAATGGTGATCTCATTGACAAGAGTTCAGTTAATGCCACACAATGATATGCTCATGTTCTCATGAGTACACTTTCCTTAACAGGTGCATGAGGATGGAGGTCAGCGGGCAAAAACAGGAGAAGCAGTGACATTCTGTGCATATGAATTAATATGAGCTATTAGTTTTAAATGAAGTGGAAAAATGCTTGTGCAATCAGAAGACAGACACAGGTGACAGCCTTTAAATATTTACATCCTTGTCCAGTTTCATAGCTCATCTTCAGCCTATATTTGATTGTGGCATATATTTACAGGTACTTCTTGATAGAATTAGCTTGGTGCTTTAACTTAAATGCTCCAGGAATGAATACCCTAATTTTGTTAAATTCCAGTGTTTATTAGCTGTAAACATTTTCTGTGTCCTTAATTATAAGCATAATTTGTGATGTAGCCTTCACACTACTTTCATAAATTCCTTTGGTCAAGGTGGTGACAGATTTTCAGCATGAAGGAATTGTTTTTCTTGTGAATAGCTTCCCAAAATATATCTGTGTAATCTCAACATGCATACATGCTAGGACAGAGACATTATGATCAAGAAGACATTGTTGACTAGCATTTGAGACAGAGTGACGTTGGGCCAACCACTCTCAGTCTCTCTCACCCTACGTCACAGGGTTGAAGTGAGGATAAAACAGGGGGGAAGAAAACTATGTATGCCACCTTGAGCTCCTTGGAGGAAATAAATACATAAATAAATATTTTCCCCCATTCTTGTATTATCTTCCATTGGATGGGAGCAAATGCTGGTCTCTTTCCTATGCTATGATGATAACACCAGAATGCATGGCTTCCTACAAGGAAGCCTCATTGTAGCATCTCCCTGACAACAAATAAGAATAAGTCAAGTCAAGTCAAATAACATTTATTGGCATCACATAAGAACATTCAGAATACATTTAAAATAGATAGGCCAGTGCGATCATGTCGCCACCCCAATGGCACAGCAATCCGCCTCATCTCTGAGGGTTTCCAGCAAGGGCAGGATCCTGTAGCATACTTCGGTGACAAAAAATCAACTAGAAGAACTTAGCTACTGTCTTGGTGAGCTCCTGGTCTCTCCCCTGTAATAAGAAGTGCATAACCTCTGTCTCTGGTTTCCATGTTGGAATACATAATAAGAATAAGTGATATGCCAGTGTTGTACCTCCCAGAAAATGGTGCAATGCTGGTGTGGGGAGGAGCCTCCAAAGACTGGAGAGGAGTCACACTGCACAGATAATGTAAAACCTCTTTTAATTCTGTTAGGTTTGTTGTCTGAGAAGGTCTAAATCTGTGGAAAGTGGGGATGAACATATGGCCCCATTTCAAGTACTTTGATGATCTGTTGGAGCTAACTAAAGGTGGTGCTAATGAGGCTGGATCTTAAATGAGTTGAGGCACAACTACAGTGTAATGCCCTCCCCTGCCCCCCGGCCAATGCTGGCTCAAGACATTTTGTTACCTGAGGCAGAGAAGCAGACAGCACTTCTCCCTTCCCCAAGTCTAGGTGCATTGTATCTAAGGGCAGTTACATTATTTCGGCACCTGAGGCAGAAATTCCGACAAGCACAGCACCACTTTTCTGGCAGTAAAATATACAAGAATAATAAATTGAATATCTAACAATTTCCTTCCTGTCCTTTCATGACACTCAGAACTAGTTGTCTGTGGTGGCCATCTGACTTTGCCTGGTGTCAGAGCTGTCCCTGGTTCCTGTGTACAAACAGGTTCCATTCAAAAATGGCATACAGGTAAAACAAACCCCTTTCTTCAGCTGCAGTTCAAGTCAGCTTATTTTATTTTATTTTGCCACAATTTTCCTAGGAGAGATGATTCCCTGAGGTGGTTTCATGAAAAATGCAGTTCTTCCAGTTTCTTGGGAAGGGTTAGTAATATACTTAAGTACTCACATGCCCTTGGCTAGGCTTTATCTTCATTGGCAAGTGCATAAATTGAAGCAAATATTACCAGAGACGAAAATGAGCAGTGGATTAGTTGTATTTGAGCTACTAGTGGTTATTAGGACAGTATGCCCAGATCATGCAGATCTGAGGAACTTGTTTCAAAAATAGTACATTATTATTTTTCCCTTCTACCCGCAGAGCAGAGTTAACCAATAGATAAGTCTTGCAACTTTGCCTAGGGTGTGGTCATCACAACGGACTTTGTGTGTTGTATATATTAAAGGTAAAGGTAAAGGGACCCCTGCCCGTACGGGCCAGTCTTGACAGACTCTGGGGTTGTGCGCCCATCTCACTTAAGAGGCCAGGGGCCAGCGCTGTCCGGAGACACTTCCGGGTCACGTGGCCAGCGTGACATCGCTGCTCTGGCGAGCCAGAGCCGCACACGGAAACGCCATTTACCTTCCCGCTGGTAAGCGGTCCCTATTTATCTACTTGCACCCAAGGGTGCTTTCGAACTGCTAGGTTGGCAGGCGCTGGGACCGAGCAGCGGGAGCGCACCCCGCCGCAGGGATTCGAACCGCCGACCTTTCGATTGGCAAGTCCTAGGCGCTGAGGCTTTAACCCACAGCGCCACCTGCGTCCCGTTGTATATATTACCTCAGTATAACTCCTTGCACTCCCATTAATGAGTAAGAGCAAGGTTGTGTATATTAGAACTTGCCGGGTTGCTGAACTGAATGGTATTCACTGCCAGGGACTTTAGCATCCCTTTATATCCTACTTATAGTTTTCTCTGCAATTCACTGACCAGACTCTCCATTTAGAACCAGTATCCCTGATAAGCACTGCAATTAAAAAGTGCATACTTGAGCAAAAACTAATGCAAAGTCATTAAGGATATGTAAAAAGCAATATATCAGCATATTACCAAGCAGAGACTCTAACGATCCTCAGAGGAGATAAGAAGACCCAGGCCTCCTTAAAATCCTAGCATTAAGTTGTCTGGACATAGTGGACATAATTTTATATTTATTTCTTTAGAAAATAATAATAAGCAGTTTAATAATAACAAAATATCTAAGCAGTGTACATAAAATAATAGCAAACAATTATCAATAATCTACAGGGGAAATTGATTGTTTTTTTAAAAAATAAAAAACAACAACACAAGTATGCATAACTAAATTTTATGTCTGGGTAGGCCTGCTGAAGTGATTTTTTTTTTTTTGCAGGTTTCTAAAACCATTTGAAACCCACCACATTTTGAGTTCCCCATCATAGGTAGCCTTGTAAGCATGTTGAAATGAACATGTTTAGAAACCTCCTTTCAGGACTTGGCACCAAACAAAAGGCTGTTGCTAGAGGGGAGGGGGCTACAATGCACTGCTCCAGGCCATGAACATTAATAATAATAATAATAATAATAATAATAATAATAATAATAATAATAATTTATTTATACCCCACCCATCTGGCTGGGTTTCCCCAGCCACTCTGGTTGGCTCCCAACAGAATATTATTAATAATAAAAGTGATAAAAGATCAGCATTAAAAACTTCCCTAAACAGGGCTGCCTTCAGATGTCTTCTAAAAGTCAGATAGTTGTTTATTTCCTTGACATCTGATGGGAGGTTGTTCTGAAGGAAGGTTGTTGCTTTTACTACCATTGATTGTCTCAAAGTTTGGATTCTGTTTCTGGCCCCATGTAGCTAAGGATATTATTCCTATCATTTACGAATTGCTTCCTATGAAGCATCTCAATACAATGTCATAATAGAACAAAAACACACATAAAAACAATAGCAAAAACAAAAATCCCAGTTAGCTGCAAAGAGGGATGGTAAGAGGATTTCCTGGGCCAGGTGCCTGGATGCCTCTGGAGGTGGGAGCAGGTACTGCCTTTGTCACAGCTTACAGTGGGGAGAAATAATTCACAGAGTGGTGCAAACTTCAACCAGTTTTTAAGGAACAGACGAAGCCACATGATAAATAAAACATGCAGGCAGATGACTACGTATGCAAGGTGGCCGTGAGTATGTATAAGTAATTCCAGCAGCACTGCCTAATTAGCCCAGATAAGAGTGAAACCTCAGATCTTGAATTTTCCCATAAATATTTAAAAATTCTGCTCACTGAGGCAAGCACTGTCCTGGAAATAACTAAGCATCTCTCCTAATGCTGTGAAGTGGAGTTGTCAATAGCACCCATCTCCCAGCAATGATTAGCAGGAATAACATTCTCATTAGGAAAAGAAAGGGTTGCATTTGGATGCTTATTTCCCTGTGTGGGAGCTGAACACTACCGCTAATGTATTATTTGCTTATTGACTTACCCGTTAAACAATAGGTGGCTGGCAGTGTGTATTACAGCATAATTTGCGCCCCATGTAGGGGGAATGCTGGACCAAAATAATCTCTAGTGCAGGTTAGCACATTGCCCATCAAAGCACTAACATTCTGGGTGGGCTGAAATTCAAGGGGAATATTCCAAACAACACATTATTAGGGGCTCAGTTTACATATGAAGAGAGATACAGTATGTTTCTGCTGACAGTATATGAAGCAACAGCACCGGGGATTGAGATTTTGCTTATCAGCTTGCAAAGTAAACATCCTCTGTATGAGAAGAAGAAGACCTACAGCAGATTTGATAGTCTCTTGCAGAGACAAAGCTTTTCCCCAAGCCTGAGAGCAGCATTCAGTTGTGGACAACCTTCTGGAGGCCAGATATAATGAGTGGGCAAAAGGAGCAGTGCTGTATTCATTCCAGCTCCACACAAATGGGAGGTTGCCACAAATGCATCTCTCCACCCACCAGTGAAAGGCAGAGTGGTGTAGTGGCTAGAGTGTTGGACGAGGACATGGGAGACCAGGGTTTCTAGTACTGTGGCCCTATGATTTTAACACTGTGGTGCCTCTGGTTTCCAGTTAGTATAGTCACACCTTGGATCCTGAACGCCTTGTGAGTTGAACATTTTGGCTCCTGAATGCCGCAAACCTGGAAGTAAGTGTTCTGGTTTATGAATGATCTTTGGAATCTGAAGGTCTGATGTGGTTTCTGTGGCTTCCGATTGGCTGCAGGAGCTTCCTGCAGTCAATCGGAAGCCACACTATGGTTTCTGAATGTTTTGGAAGTTGAATGGACTTCTGGAAAGGATTCCATTCAACTTCTGAGGTATGACTGTATATGGATCCAGTTTAAGGGATTGTGAAAGTCCTCCATGGTCTGGGAACTACTTACAGAAAAGACTACCAGTTCTCTTACATCTCCCCCATGTCAATAGAGATTATATTTCATGTAGCTCTGTTGGTAGAGCATGAGACTCCTGCCCCACTTTGGGCAAAAGGTTCCTGGATTGCAGAGGGTTAGATTAGATGATCCTCATGGTCCATTCCATCTCTACAATTCTATGATTCTACTATCAGGATGACTTCTTTGGGGGTGCTTTTCTTGTGGCCTCCCAGAATGTGTTTAGTAGTAGATGACAGAAGCAATGAACAAGAAGGACTTTATGCTAGTTTCATAATAGGTAAAGGTACCCCTGCCCATCAGGGCCAGTCGTGACCGACTGTAGGGTTGCGCGCTCATCTCGCTCAAGAGGCCGGGAGCCGGCGCTGTCCGTAGACACTTCCGGGTCAAGTGGCCAGCGTGACGAAGCTGCATCTGGCGAGCCAGCACCGCACACGGAAACGCCGTTTACCTTCCTGCTAGAAAGCTGTACCTATTTATTTACTTGCACTTAGGGGTGCTTTCGAACTGCTAGGTGGGCAGGAGCTGGGACCGAACGACAGGAGCTCACCCCGCCGCGGGGATTCGAACTGCCGACCTTTTGATCAGCAAGTCCTAGGCTCTGTGGTTTAACCCACAGCACCACCCGCGTCCCAGTTTCATAATACTTCTTCTGTTTATTTTCTTTGAAAGATTTGTTCCTAATGTGCTCAGCTTTCTACTGTTTCTTTTCAGTGGGAACCTCCCTCTGCTAAGTTGCTTTTTATTTTTATTTTTTATTTTTAATAAGTAAGAAGACATATATTCATTTATTCATATGTGTATTTCAAGGCTCTCAAAGTGACTTACTGATCTGGTAACAGTACAATAAAACACAGTAACATTAAATCAAATCAGATGATGTTCAATTAAACAGTCAATAGCAGCATCCTTAACAGCAAAAATTATGCCTTATACACAACCACTTGAAATGCTGTTCCACTTTCACAGAGGAAAAGCTGGTTTGAGAGAGGAGCTTGGAGTTGGAGTTGCTTAACCCTTTCCCTACATGATGTTTTTTCCATGCAGTTTGTCAGATCTTGTGACATCACTCTGATCCCAAAATACAATGCCCTGGTTCTCATGTCACGGTAAGCCAAACTCCAGGGGTGTTGAACCTGTGGTCCTCTTGCTGGATTAGAACTTCCACCATCCCTGCCCTTTGGCCAATGCTGGCTGGGGCTGATGGGAGCTGGGATTCCTGCAATACCAGGAAGGGCAAAAGTTCCCTACCCTAGTCTTAGCAGAACTGTGAAAGTGTGCAGGCCCCTGGAGAGGTTCCCCAGTCCTTTTTGCTGCTGTACTATGCTACACTGAGTTAAGCCAATTAAACTCAACGGATATGACTTCTTGGTAGCTCTATATGGATTTGCACTGTAAATCTTATATACACTTCTGCTGTATTCAACCTGTATCCTGGATGCCCTTTCATTCTAGTAAACAAATCATAATGGTCAAAGATGCCCCAAGAAATCAATCTTTTAACATCCTTCTCTAATTTGCTGTTGTACCCTTCCCCCCCCCACAAAAAAGTCAGGGTCAGCACCCCCTGCCCCTCCCAAAAGGGACTGGGAACAATCTTCTCTTTTTCTTCTCTAATTGGGAGTAAATTTTCATCTTGGCAGAAGATCTTCCATGAAAATCTCATTAACATTAATAAGGATTGTGCATATAAGCCTCTGTTAAGGAAGGTGAAAATTTACCCCTTGCTTTCAACTGCGAGATTCAAATTGGTTCCTCTGCAGCCCAAGGTTATTTAATCTCAGCAAAAAAAAAAAGTATTAAAAAAATTGACATTCTAAATGTTGAGGAAAGCATTTCGAGTTACTCCCCCCCCCCATTCCTATTCAGAAAGTTATTTTCATTTTCGGTGTGGATTTCCTTTATGATAAAATACATTTTTAATTATTTTTAAAGACAATTTTGGTAGGCAAGAGCTGACAAATATCTGAATAAAATGTCCGTGCATAGAATACAGAGGGTGGCATCTCAGATTGTCATAGGCTTGTTTTCATTATCTGTAACAATTTCCCAAAAGGAGGAATGAGGGAGGGTTTTGCTACAAAACATCCTGTTGTTCAGAATCCAGGCTTCTGCATCTCATAAGACTGTCATTGATCCTTGGAGGAAGTTGAGCCTATGAGAGCCCTTTCATCACATTTAATTCTGTTATGAGCTAAAAAAAAAATCAAGTGACAATTGACAAAATTGTTCTTAGTTGGGTTAAAACAACACGCACACGCACACACATTTTTAAGCAGAGAAATCTTTTTAAAAGTAGTGCTTATTTTCCTAGTTTATAAACAGTAAATGTTGCCTCCAGATCTGTCAAACAGTAAAAGAAAGCAGAATCATTGAGCATTTAAAATGATATTTTTTTTTAACGCAATTGTCCTTCTTCCCTTACAGGAACTAATAAAAATCAGGCTGTCTGTTAAATCCTAGCACATATCCTGCATTCTCAAGAGGAGAACAAACTCAAGCAGCTGCCAGGATTATAAAGGCTCATCGGTTCTTATCCGATGGATAACTTGGACTTGCACTAGCATTACATACACTGGGGACCTGTACGGGTTTTTTTGGTTTTTTTACAAGGTTGGATTGTCTTTAAGCAAGGAATAGCAGAGACATTCCATTCTACCCTGCAGGAACAGAAATATGTTATATTTAATTGCTATGCTGAAAATACTGCAATGCTAAACATTTGTCCTACGTGTGTGTGCACATTCAAATATGCAGACCAAGATTCAAGTGTGGTATTCATAGATTACAGAACTCATCTTAATTCCAGTGTATATATTTTTAGATAGAACAATCTGCTATCTAAATCAGAGCTGGGGAACCTGAAGAACGTCAGCCCCAGCCAGCAAGGCCAATGGTTTGGGATAATGAAAGTTGTTGTCCAGCAATATCCAGAGGACCACAGGCTCTAAACTAGCCTGCACACACACACACACACACACCTGTTTCCAACAACCATTACCTGACACAACTCTGATGGTTTTTGTTAGTGATTATGATTCCGAATTAATGTATCCTGTAATCAGTTCCCATTGGGAAGTTCTGCTTCAAAGCTTTGGTGGAATGAATGGCAAATGTAAAGGTAAAGGACCCCTGGGTGGATAAGTCCGGTCAAAGGGGACTATGGGGTCGCGGCACTCATCTCGCTTTCAGGCTGAGGGAGCCAGCATTTGTCCACAGACAGCTTTCTAGGTCATGTGGCCAGCATGACTAAACCACTTCTGGCACAACGGGACACTGTGACGGAAACCAGAGAGTACAGAAACACCATTTACCTTCCCACTGCAGCGGTACCTATTTATCTATTTGCACTGGTGTGCTTTCAAACTGCTAGGCTGGCAGAAGCTGGGACAGAGCAATCGGAGCTCGCTCCGTCACGGGGATTCAAACCATCGGCCTTCCGGTCAGCAAACCGAAGAGGCTCGGTGGTTTAGACCACAGCACCACCCTGAAATGAATGGAATGTTTGTGGGAGGGCTGTGGCTCAGTGGTAGAGCATCTCAGCTTCAATATCTGTCATCTCCAGGTAGGAATAGAAAGCTCCCCTGCTTGATATCCTGGAGAGCCACTTGCCAATCAGTGTACACAGTACTGAGCCAACCTAGATAAATAGGTACTACTGTGGCGGGAAGGTAAACAGCATTTCTGTATGCTCTGGCTTCTATCACAGTGGTCCATGCACCAGAAGCGGTTTAGTCATGCTGGTCACATGACCCGGAAAGCTGTTTGCAGACAAACCCTGGCTCCCGCAGCCTGAAAGCAGAGATGAGCGCAGCACCCAAAAGTTGAATTTGACTGGATTCAACCGTCCAGGTGTACTTTACCTTTGCTGAGCTAGGTGAAGCGATGGTCTGACTTGATATATAGTGGCTTCCTATGTTCCTGTGAGCCCCCGTTAATTTAAATGTGGCTTGTGAGGTACCTTGCTTCAACTGGAGTATAGTTTCCAGAGAATATTTGCCCTCTAAAGAAACTTTGGCAGCACAGTAGCTCAAAATTGATTTACCTTTTCAAGCTAAGTATGAGAAGATATCATCTTTTGGATATTTTTAAAGGCCTCCATCTCTGTTCCTATTTTTCATTCATTTTCTCCGAGTTTCGTGAACTCACATCAATATCTCCTCTGAACTCTTGAGAGTTGTTTTTAGCTCTGTTTATATACCTTTCTCTCTCAATTCATTCTTCTCATCTCCCTTCATGCATCCCTTTCCATTTGACTGTCTTGACCCTGGACTGTCTGTTGCTTTTGGATCTTCAAGACTGTGGTTAATGTGCTGTTGGAAGCCTTGATCTTTCCACTTGTCATTCTGATCTCTCTAATCTTTTTATCCACTCAATCTTTCTCTTTACCATTCCGGGTCTCTTCAACTTGGCCCTCTCAGTAAGCACCAATGTTCATGAAAACCCACCTGAGCTCAAGCTTGATGAATTTTGCAACATTTATATTGAACAGTGAATCCAGTCCGACTTTGATTGCACAGTAGGATTTCCTGTGCTAACATGTCCATAATGCGATAACCTGAACACCTGTGTTTATGAAAGGCAACTGGAATGGGAGGCAATAATCCTGCTGCAAGTCACTAAGATTTTTCATTTCAGCAAGTTTGTCAGAAGTATTTGCCATCAGTCTCAGTGCCCCCTTCATTTATGTCTGACTGTCTTTTCATTTAGTAATACAGTGCTATCTTCAAATTTGTGCTGCGCTGCAAATCTCTTCCACATTTCCCCCAAACATTCTCCTGAGCGGTTTTAGCCCAGTGTACCTGAAGGAGCACCTCTGTCCCCATTGTTCAGCGTGGACACTGAGGTCCAGCTCCAAGGGCCTTCCGGTAGTTCCCTCATTGTGAGAAGTGAAGTTACAGGGAACTGGGCAGAGGGCCTTCCCAGTAGTAGAATGCCCTCCTGTCAGATGTCAAAGAAATATTATATGACCTTCTATAGACATCCGAAGGCAGCCCTGTATTGGGATGCTCTTAATGTGTTGTTGTTGTTGTTCCATGCTCAAAACCCTGCAATCCACTGAAATTCTAAATAAATCCTCAAGGGCCTTGAGAATAAGCTAGAAAAATGGAAACTTCTTTCACAGGAGAAGAAAACTTTTCAGAAATTGGACAATAAATTTCAGAACAGTACTAGTTCCTAACATCCCAATTCCAGTGACCCACTGGGCAAATCCAAAGCAATATGTATGTCAATATAAATGATCTTTTAAAATAAATGGAACATTCAGGGACAGCTTACTGGTGCTAGTTCTTCAGATCATATAACAATGATGTTGTTCTCACTTCTTGACTGCTAGTTGTAAAATGTCTCTGGTGATGGGGGAGGGAGGGATGTTGTGTGACATCACAGGCACTATCCAATCAGTGACATAACACAGCAAGGTTAGTTCCCATTTAGAATGAGCAGACTGAGAAGCTGCAAAATGGGTTCCTCAAGAGTTTCCCCCAGGGTATAAGAAAGGTACATTGGATTAAAGGCAGCTAAGGTATTTTCAGCCCTACTGCTCTACAGATGTTACATCCAGTTTCACCCTAAAGCAGCCATTTAAAACATAGGAACACTGTACACTGCTCTATAAAGTGAAGTAGATATTTTGTTATACTACCAATATTTTCTACACTCTGTGTTCTCTAGTGGTACTATTACATATGGGTTGGTTGTATACTTGTTTTTCTTCTTCTTGGTATCTGTGCAGTAAAACTCAAATACCCAGACTCAAGATTGTTATTGTTCTTAAAAAAAACCCAAAACAGATGCGAGCCTCATAACTTGCTCTTTTTTTGCCATTACTTCATCCCATGATCTCAGCCATTTCTGCTCTTTTCCAAAGATCACAGGTCTCTCATAGCCATGGCCTAAGGCCTCTTCGGCTCTTAACAATTTTCAGATTTCTCACACTCTGCTGAACTTCTCCTTTCAGCCTGTCCACATCCTTCTCGTGTTTATTTCTCCAGTATTAGTTCCCTTTGTCCAACTTTCAGACTCTTTTCTCTTAAAAACTGGTTTTATTTGGTTGTAAATATGAATGAAATAGAGCTTCTTTCCTTGCTGGCCACTTAACTGGAGACACTGTCTATTTGATGCAGTCTTATCTAGATCAGGTATCTTCAAGCTTTCCAGACCCAGGGCCTAATTTTAACAGAAGCATGCTTTTGGGGACCCAGTCCTTCATCTTTTATCATATATTTGCATGGTGGCAGTGCTCATGTTGTGACCCACCTTGGATCAGGCCACTAGTTGGTCCAGACCCACCAGTTGAAGACTAGTGTGCTAGTTGCTTCTGTACTATAATACCCCAGAGCTTACATACCTAATGAACTCTAGGCCAATTATTATTGTGTGCATTTGTAGCTTTGCTTTCTCATACATTTAAAGTGATTCTCAATATATGACTACTCAGAACTAAGTCCCATGGAGTTCAGTGTGTGCACACTTGAGAGAAGACATGACTCGGTCTCTTTCATGGGGAGGGGCTCTCATGGATCACATGAGCAGGAGTGCCCCTTAGGAGGGGATTCATCAGACTGTTATTGAAGTCTGCCTATGTCCTCTCCATCACTTTTGCAGCACCCATCTTCCATGCACAGTGGCTGGTTTGTTGTTGTTTTTTTGCTAGTGGCCCTTTCAGGGGGCTGGGTAGGAAATTTTGGGTGAGCCCAATTGGCCCTTGGGGCTTCTCTCTTTTGCCTCCTCCTCGCTGTAGAGTTATTTGATTTGCTCTTGATATATGTACTTATTTGGTATGTTTGGCATTCAGTGTAGGCAGGTAATGGAACCGAAGAACTTAATTGACAGGCATCCTGAGGAATTATAGGGTTTAAGTGCAATCTTGAGCCACCTTCCACAGCCTTCAGTGTGGGGGAATGGTCCTTGGGGTTTAGACCTGGCATGCACAGCTTAGTGAATGCAGGGCGGTGGGACCTGAGTGCCATGTTGGGTTCACATGCCCGAGACTCGCTTAGCAAGGAGGAAGAATTTTCTTCCAATCCCTAGCTGAGGAGCCACAGAATGTGATTGTTTACATGCCTAGTTGTTTATATGCTTCCTGAATTAATTCAAACCCACCTGCCCATACTTACATAATTTGGATATTGTTTGGCAGATCTTGTGTTGTTATATTTGAATAAATATGACAATTTCACCATTACTCTGTCTCTTGAGTCTTCTAGGATGTGTTGGCAACTGCACACACGTCAGGAGCTTGTGTGCTGCTAAGGTAATGTTGGGAAGTAGCTCCTACTTTGCATTGATAGTGACTTTAATAATGTCAAATTATAGGACCTCATTATCCCGTGAGCGATGATCTCAGGGGTAATTTACTTAAGGCTAAGTCCCGTTGTGTGACTACTCCTTTCTAGGAATGGATTACTAGGGGCAGACTTACCACCGGAAAGCGAGCATATCAATCATTAGCTTGTGTTAATGAGCATCTCTGCTAGTTGCTGTGCTCTTATTGACTACAACTGCTACAAGAAAGTCATTTATCAGGACAGGAAACATACCCTTTCAAAAAATAATGTATGCAGGCTTGTTGTATGTTTTGCCACGGTGAGAAACTAAAGTGTAATTATTGGTATGAGATCTATCACATCCCATAATTAAGTTCTGGAGAACTGTTTTCCCATTAATATACAGCTATGAATGAGGACCTTCATTACTTAGGGAAACTGCAGGTCAGATTAATCACTAATCATAAGTGCACTGGAAATGAATTTGACAATGCAGCCTGTTCATTTTTTGTGATATAATTTATCGTTTTAAATTCAACAAAAATTAGCAATTGCTATTCTGTTTCTGCAAACTCCCGTTAGAATAACTCTTTTTCAGAAGATTACAAAAAACACTCGCAAAACAAATGAAATATCTGTGTTGGCAAGTGACCCTCAAAGGGTTGCCAAGAAGCAACACGGCCCCTGAGCCAGAAAAGATTTATTGCCCTGGTCTACCTAGGCTGGTGGCGGTTGTCTATGGTTTTCAACAAGACCTTTTTCTAGCCCTACCTGGACATGCCAAGGGTTGAACAGAAGACCTTCTGCATGGTAAACCAATACTCTGCCACTGAGTTACATCCCTTGTCTAACTCAAGCATGATAGAGGATGTAGGTTTTTTGGGGGGAATCTCTTGGAACGTCAAAACTTTATTGCAAGAAATTCCACCCCTTCAAATATTATGATGAGCTGGATGGAAAGCCTTGTCTCTCCAAGAGAAGATTTCAAGTGCCGTCCAAGTGCCACTATTTAAGCAGGACGGTCATGGTTTTCCTACTGCTGCCATGCTTTCTGTCTTGCTCCCGGGGTACCCCAATTTCTCCCTGCCATCAAATGGGGGCCACGGAAACAGCCACTGGTGCATCTGGTTTAAGTATGATGGTACAGGAAACAGGCAGTTCTGCAGGAAACAGGCAGTTCTGCAGTCATACTGTTAAAAGGATATACTTTTTCTTCACATTTTCATTCTGGCAATAGGCCCGTAGCTAGATGAAGATGAAATTATATAGAAATACATATCAGTGGCTATACAAATACAGCAGTGGTTTTCATATATAGTAAAGCTATATATTAGATGACCTTTGAAGAAAGCAATTCTGATTGCTGAGGACTTTTTGTCATGGGTACAAAAGAAGCAAAGCAACAACCCAAACTGCATGATGATCGGTCACTGAAGACAATGGAAGAGGAAGTTGAATCAATATGAAATGGGAGTGACCTGCTCATTTGTTAGCAGGAAGAGGTGGGAAGGAATTTACATTCTTAATCAGTATGTGGGGAGGTAAGGGCAGCAAGGAGCTCTGTGAAAATTAATGACTTTTTTAAAAAAAGCAACAATTGCTCGGTTAACAGTGCAATAACAAAACTGGCTGGAAACTTCCTTATCTTGAGGGTTTGGTTTGTGACAGTGTGCTGAAAATAGCAATGAGGGCAGCAAGGAAAAGTGCAGCTTTTACAAAGGAGAGGAATGAAAACAAGGGATCAATGAGTACTTTGTGGAGCTTAACACAGGAGCACTTCATTAAGGTTAGCTAAGCAATCCAGATTGAAAGCAGATAGCTTTGGCCTATGGCTAGGAAGGCAGGTGGGCATAGAAATTTAAGTACACTCTGCTTTCTGCATGATAATTATTTTTGTACCTTACTCTGGGGATCTGGGCAATGGTTAATTCTCCCCTTCTGTTCTTCGTACTATGGAAAATGCTCCTTTCTTCACTTGATTAGCAAAGAAGAAGAAGCAGTTGGCACTAAATGTCACCTAAACTGAAACTTCAAAGTGAATTTGAAGATTCCTGCTTGGGGAGAAAAACTTCTAAGAAATGGAAAGGGAAGGCTTTATACTTTTAATAAAACTAGGGGGTTTCACACATCTCTTACCTAGGGATAATGCATGTGATTTGGAGGTTCACAACCCATTTTTGCAATTCTTGTTTCTTGACATCAGGCAAGTACTCTTTTAAAAAAAACCATTGCTTGCTAAAACCATTTTTGTTTAGGCAAGCCTACCAAGACATATAGAAACTGTCATATTTTTTTAAATCTGCCATTTAGCCCATCACTGATTTTAACTTTTTAAACGTTTGTAATGCTTGTTTTAAACTGCTTTTTACTGATAATTTTCTTGTTTTATTCTTTTTTGGAAAGCTTCTATGAGGTTTTATTGTAACCAAGCAGTATATAAATATGAAATAAATTTTAAAAATTAACCCCGGGAGCACGGCCTTGCTGTAAACTTATGGTTCTGATTGAGACTGGCAGTATTGCTGCAATAGGGCCTCAAGTCAATGGAGATATTCATTTTAAGTGGCAGTCAACTAAGAGCAAGCTTTTTCATTTCCTAGCTTCAGTCCAATTGTTGGGTGATGATGTGACAAAGGACAGCACAATTTCTCATCTGATCATAGTCACAAGTGATGATGACATTTTGTCAATTCAACTTATTAAACGATAAGGGATGTTATCACTATGATTAATGTAATGTCCCTCTTATGATGCATTAAACCTCCCAGACATCTGAGTAAAATTGTAGGCTTTCCATAGCAACTGTTGAAGTGCTCATCATTATGATGGCATGTGTTCATTTTATCCAGAGATATAGTCATATCTATAAGAGAAATGAATGTACAGTGGTACCTCGGGTTAAGTACTTAATTCGTTCCGGAGGTCCATTCTTAACCTGAAACTGTTCTTAACCTGAAACACCACTTTAGCTAATGGGGCCTCCTGCTGCCGCCGCGCTGCCGGAGCACGATTTCTGTTCTTATCCTGAAGCAAAGTTCTTAACCTGAAGCACTATTTCTGGGTCTGTAACCTGAAGCGTATGTAATCTGAAGCATATGTAACCCAAGGTACCACTGTATGTATTTATTTTTTGAAAATAGACCATTTCCCCTTGTTTAACCCCAAAGTGATTTCTATACAGCAAGCAAAGCAATGCCAATAAAATATGTGAGATTCCATTAACATCAAAGACAACAGCAATCTATACAATACAATTACAGAGTAGGAAGGCCTAATAGTGATCTAACATGGCTTCCATGGGCTGATGACACCACTGCAGATAAAGACACCATTGAGATAGGGCAAAGCCTGCTTCTATCCCTGACACCAACATAGCCAATGACTGGAGTCCACTGGACCCGGAATGTTTGATCAACTGCATCTTTTACAGAAATGAAGGATGCCTTTCACTTCTATGGGAGATCATTGCATTTGATGGTTGGGTTTCTTAAAATGTAAGCTGTTCACCTATTTAGATCAATAAATTAGCATAGCTGTTCACAAACAACAACAACAGCAACAAAGAATGAAAGGAGAGAAAACAATACATGCCGTCTTGGCCATACAGTGATCACTTAATTGATTTGATATCGCTTTAGCCAGCATTTTAATAAAATTCATATCGGGGTGGGGAAACTGTGAACTTCAAGACCTGAATCAACTCCAGCTTCCAATATTCCTTCCATTGGCCATCCTTGCCGGAGCTGATGGGAGTTGAAGTCCAACAACATCTGGACTCTGGACTCCAGGTGAGGTCTGACCAGAGCAGAATACAGTGGCATTATGCTATATCCCATGCATTGTAAGCCATTCTGCAATGTTCATATTGATTTTATTGATTTCCATTGTTGCGCAATGGACATTCTAGGGCAATTAGGTTGACAATAAGCTGTAGGTTTACTCATTAGATGTCTTCTTATTTACTATGCTTACCCATCAATCCATTGCCGTAGTAATAGAAAGCTCATTTTCCTATCCTCATCATTTATATTAAAATTTCTATTCCCCCCTTCATCTGAAGATCAAAGGACATCTTATAATATAAAAACACAAAAATACATACCATGATATCAAACAAATACAATAAACCCTCTGTCACAGTTAAAAGGCCATAGATTGTTTAATTAGCCAAAGGCTAATTTAAGCCAAAGATCCTGATCTGTAGCTCAGTCTACAGTGATGATCGTTAACCTGTGCTAAAAGGTTATCATTTTCACCTTCTGCCCTGTCTTCTCTCACAGGCTGAAAGCATAGGCACTGTTTATGGGCAAAACCTGCAAATGGCAATGGGGTAAAGAAAAGGAGCAAGCATCTGGCTGCTGGGACAGCATTGAACCATACGCTAAAAGATCACTGCAGTAAATTTACACAGTGCAATCTGGCGTATGTCTTCTTAGAAGAACTCAAGTAAGTTCAATAGCACTCACTCTCAAGTGTTTATAGGCCTGTAGCTTCAGACGTTTCCAACACATTCTCAAAATAAAATTAGCTACACGACCAATGAAACTGAAAGGGTTATTTGAGTGGAAGGGGAGAGCCTCAGTGAGTTAAAGAGCATATATGTATATAGCCCCAACAGCCCCATCCAGGCACAAGAAGAAGATAGCCTGAGATTTTTCAAAAGTTCAAAGATCTTAAAAGAAACACTAAGCAGGGGGTGGGGAGAAACTCCAAAACAACAACAACAACAACAACAACAACAACAACATATTGTTACGATATGGATGCAATCCAGCTGCAAACTGCTAGCTTGAAAACATCACATGATGGAATGTTGGGACTGTTCCGTGGGAAACAGAGGGACAGTCAATTCACAGGGCAATGCACTGTGTAATATGAGCTCTTCCTCTTGTTCTTGAACAGGAAGTACAGGAAGTGTTTGTCTCTCGACTGCTGGAGCTTGAAGAGAGCAGTCATGTTTTCTGTAATGCTGCAAAGACAGAAATAAAAGCATGTAAATACATTTCTGTCTATCTCCTTTTCCCTGCCGGGGGAGCAGGAGTGAGTGAGTGTGCTGTTCCCACACTGGGAAGGGTCGCTTATCGAGACCTAGCCTGGATCTTGCTGGGGAATGCAGCCAGTGAGGTCAAAGGAGACCAAGCCGGGTGCCTGGGAGTGTTGCCAGTTACTCCTGATATAGGTTTGATTTCCGACACATATAATATAATATTTATACCCCGCCCATCTGGCTGGGTTTCCCTAGCCACTCTGGGTGGCTTCCAACAAAATATTAAAATACAATAGTCCTTCAGATATTAAACATTTCCCTAAACATGACTGCCTTCAGATGTCTTCTAAAAGTCTGGAAGTTGTTTTTTCTTTTGACATCTGATGGGAGGGTGTACCACAGGGCGGGCGCCACTACTGAGAAGGCCCTCTGCCTGGTTCCCTATAGCTTTGCTTCTCTCAATGAGGGAACCGCCAGAAGGCCCTCGGCGCTGGACCTCAGTGTCCAGGCAGAATGATGGGGGTGGAGATGAAATCCTAGAATCATAGAATTGTAGAGTTGGAAGGGACCACAAGGCTCATCCTGCAATGCAGGAATCTTTTGCCCAAGGTGGGGCTCAAACCCATGACCCTCAGATTTAGAGTCTCATGCTCAACCAACTGAGCTATCCGGAATGGAGTTTCCTGTAACAGGACTTGGCTGGTTAGCACTCCGCACAGGAATAGTTTACACTGCAACATTTTGTTTCCTGTTCCAGTATACCAATGCAAAATTCAGTTGAATAGAGAAGGAAGCATGATATCTTACTAGGAACAGTCCTGCTGTAAGCAAAGGGTCCTGACTAATGTAAACTGTGTTGATTTCAATGGGGATTAGTTGTGACTATTTTAGCTGGATGGAGGCCAGTTCCATTGATAGGAAAACAACAGAGTCCCTTGATCTCTGTAAAACAGCTGGCAGGTTGAAGGAGCACTAATACGTACAAAAGGTTCTGTTGACTTGCTGTTATTTAGAAAATGCACCTGAATTCACTTCTGCATTTCTCCTTTTCAAAGAAGCTAATCCTCACCGAACACATAACACATTTGGGGAATGAACAATGGCATGGCTCATGAAAATCTAGACACAAAGAAGTTTTGTTTATGCAACAGGGAAAATAAGCTTCAACAAGGACACCTTTGTATGGTATTTTATAGAGCGGTCTCGTTGTGGGTCCAGCTGCAGTGAAGCTGCGGACACTGGGGCCAGGCAGGGTGAAGTTGCCATGGACGCAGTCCAACCATTTTTAGGATAAAACAGGCCACAACTTTGCACCGGTTTTTCCACAGGCATTGGGTGCACATCCAGTGTCAACTATCCCACAGCTTGTGACCTGCTGTAGATGCTGCAGCTGCCCTATTGACTCCAATTCCTCCCCAGTGAGGTTGCTGGCACTGAAAAGTGCCTTTGTTTCAACTCTTGACACTTAAAAGTGCCTTTGGTTTAGCACCACAGCAAAAGGGGGAGGGAGGAGGGGCAAATCCAGACCCCCAGTACCTGGATACACCACCACTTTGGCCTCTTTGGTGGTCATCAGACTTCCACTGCCACTTCTTACGAACACTTCTGTCACCTGCAAGGCCCAGCACATCGCTGCTGCCACTGCTGCTAATCTCCAGCTGTTTCAGAGGCTCCACACACCTCCGCCACCATCTCTGCTCCTTGGCTGATTCAAGGCCCAAGACTCCATCTTCCATCTTCACAATTTCTTCTGGGTTGCCAAATCCAGGCATAGGCAAACTCGGCTCTCCAGATCTTTTGGGACTACAACTCCCATCATCCCTGACCACTGGTTCTGTTAGCTAGGGATGATGGGAGTTGTAGTCCCAAAACAGCTGGAGGGCCGAGTTTGCCTATGCCTGACCAAATCTAACACTGACTGAGGCCAAATGTGTGGCACTTCTGGCTTATTTAGGCCACACACCCCAGCTTATCCACAATTGCTTGAAAATATGGGTGATCCCTGGCAGCCTAGCACAGCTGGTGCAGGGGGGTTTGATGCCCTCCTCTGGCCTGTGCCAACACCAGAAGTCTGTCCGTCATGTCTGTGCCAGGCCGCAATTGCTGCATCTTCACAGCAGCCGGTAAGCGGTCCCTCTTTTATGGTCATAAATGGAAAGTTCCTTGCCAGTGTTTCTGTGCTTTGTACATTTCATTCATTTGCTGTGTTCTTTGGAATACGTTCCCATGGCTCTTACAAATGTCAAGGAGAGTTTAGGATAAAGTTCAGTCAATTTAGGAGGGATTATGCTCACAGATCAGAAGTTGCTCTTTTTGTTGAGAGTTGCAAAATGGCTCCGCCACTTACGAGCACAATTGAAAATAACCCCAAGTTTATCCAGCCTAAGATGTGGCTGGTTAGTGGAAACTATTACATGAAGAGTCTTCCTCACTTCATAGGAAGTAGTTTTCCACTGAGTCATACCATTGCTCCATCGACCTCAGTATTGCCTACATGGACTGCCAACAGCTCTCTGGAATTTTAGAGAGGAATCTCTCCCAGCCTTACCTGGCAATGTTGGGATAGAACCTGAGACCTTTTGCTTGCAAAGCAAATGTCCTGTCACTGAGCATCACAACCCATCCCCTGCAGGGGCCCATGATTGCCCCTCTTTGCTCATTTTCTCCCAGCTGTGCATCCTCTGACAGATCAGACCCCAGCCTTATTTTATTTCATTTCATAAGATTTATATACCACTTGATTGCAATAAAAGCTCAAAGTGGTTTACAAAAAGAATCAAACAATTAAATTATCAGGAGGGAAAACAGTCTACAGACAACTACCTGGTATTTAAAACATTAAAAAATAATTAAAATAAATGATAAACTAAAGACCAGTTTAAAACATGTATCAACATTCTATACGTTCCAATTGGCTTGCCTAAACAAATATGCTGTTAACAGGTGCAAAAAGGGATACATTGAAGGCACCAACCTGATGAGTTCCAAAGTTTGGTGCTGCCACACTAAAAGATCAGCTCTTACAAATGCAGAATCAGTATTACATAGCACCTGTAATAGCACCAGTCCTGCAGCTTGAAGTGGTCACATTGGGTAAGGCAATCTTGCAAGTAAACTGACCCCAGGCTGTTAAGGGTTTTATAAACTAATAGTAACATCTTGAACTTGGTCCAGTAGCAGATTGGCAACTGGTGCAGGTGTCTGAGCAGAGGTGTTCTGTGCTAACAGGGTCTCACTCCAGCACCAACTGCAGCTTCTGGATCAAGAGCAAGGGAAGCTCCACATATAGCATAGACTCACAAAACCATAAAATCATAGACTTGTGGAGTTGGAAGGGACCCTAAGGATCATCAAGTCCCACCCCCTACAGTGTAGGAATATGCAAATGGGCATTGAACTTGCAACCTTGGTGTTATCAACACCATGCTTTACCCAACTAAGCCAATCTATTATTGAAGTAACCAATGCCTGAACTGCTATGGCCCAGCTTTTCTGGTCCAGCTTTTTCCTGTCCCGCCCTTCTGCAAAGGTGATCCATCAAAGCGACCAAGATCAATTCAGTTCCATGGCCAGATCCGAAATGAAATCATCCATGTCATCCGAGAATGCTTGCAGCAATTTCCCCTAGTATAAGGCATTTCTATACATTCGTTTCACTAATATAAGCAGTACTGTGCACTCCCTCCTAATATTCAGCTTTATTGCAAAAGATTTTGGACTGGAGAACTATGTCAAAGGATCTGGAGTTGTGCAACTTTCAAAGGTTAGCCTATTTTGCTTAATATATTGGATTGGAAAATACAAATTAGGTAAGTTTGTATTAAAATGCGACTCAAGCATACCCCTGTCCCAGCCTTAATAGAAATTGGCTGTAAGTTACCTTTAACCCCTTAGTAAGCACCACATAAAAGGGACACGGGTGGCGCTGTGGGTTAAACCACAGAGCCTAGGACTTGCCGATCAGAAGGTTGGCGGTTTGAATCCCCACGACGGGATGAGCTCCCGTTGCTAGGTCCCTGCTCCTGCCCACCTAGCAGTTCGAAAGCACGTCAAAGAGCAAGAAGATAAATAGGTACTGCTCCGGTGGGAAGGTAAACGGCATTTCTGTGCGCTGCTCTGGTTCACCAGAAGTGGCTTAGTCATGCTGGCCACATGACCCGGAAGCCGTACGCCGGCTCCCTTGGCCAATAAAGCAAAATGAGCGCCGCAACCCCAGAGTCAGTCACGACTGGACCTAATGGTCAGGGGTCCCTTTACATTTTCCTTTAAGCGCCACATGTTTAAAAACTGCATTAATTGAGTCAGTCCAACCTAGTAATTCCTCCCCAGTCTGCATCGTTTTCTGCACACATTCTAATACAGAGGGTAGTCAGCATGAATGAAGATGGCTGTGTTCAGAAATGCTGTCGTTATTGAAATACCTAGTTAAGACTCTTTGTAGTTGGAGCACACACAGGGCAGGGTGGATACAGGCATTGGGTTTCTTTTCCATTGCTAGAATGCACCCCCTCCTTTTTTTAAAAAAAAAAAGTTGTAAGTTTTAATTTTTCAATTAGAAAAAGCATTCTCACTTCAATCAATATCTGTCAGGAGTGGCCATTAAGAGAATATTATGTCTTGCTTGGGGCGGTGGTGGGATGCTCTTACAGATTAGGTCAGAAGATGAGCATTAACACTCTGCCTAAATGCGCTGCCTGTTTTTTTTATCCGCAGGTTTCTTCTTTTCAGAGGCACAGCTGCTGAATTACAGTGCTTGAACCCTTCAAGCAAAAGCTGGAATCGTGGCAGTCCATCACAGCACTGTAGCCCTGTGCCCTTGACCGCCCTTGGAGGCGCCTCCCCCTTTGCAGTTCAGAAGAGAGGGAAAGTGGGGACCCACATTGATTTAATGGCCCTTGGCTTACTTAACAACAAAATTGAAAGTGAAGGTAAGATAATTGCTTTAGTACTTAAGAGAAAGACTCACCCAACTTTGCAATTTAATCAGGTGGCCCTCCAGATGTTGCTGAACTGCAGCTCTGCAACTGCAAGCATTGGGCATGCTTGCTGGGGTGATGGCAGTTGCAGTTCAGCAACATCTGAAAGGCCAAACATTCCCCATTCCAGTTGATGGAACCAATGGTGAGGCTTTATAACAGGCAGGTCTATCCTATCAATCAAGCCAGCAGCTCCCAAGCCTCTCTCTCCCTGAAGTCAGACTTCTGAAGCTGAAATTCTGAAGTTTGGTGGGAGTCATAAAACCTGAAATGAATAAAGATAGAGCAGAAAGATGCTGTCCAGGTGTTATGTACTGAGTTGAATAGGATCCAAAATGCAGCAGTCTGATTGGTCCTAGAACAATAGGATCCAAAATGCAGCAGTCTGATTGGTCCTAGAACAATGCAGCCGTATGATTGGTCCGCAGGAGGCACCCAATGAAGCTCCAGGTGGAAGTGAATCCACAACCTGATTGGCCTACAGGAGAATCCTGGAATTAGCCAATCATGTGCAGCCTATTGTGTAAAAAATGTATATAAAGCAGATATTGTGGGGGAACTTCCCTTCCTCCTCACCACTATGAGCTGAATAAAGAGCATGAATTCCACTCTCGACTCCGAGTATATTTCACCAGGACTGAAGAGCTCTTGGCAAAGTATCCCCCACCCCAAATCCCCTGCTATACCAATTCACCAAGTCATGGACTTACCTGGCAGCCACAGTGGGCAGCTATAAGGTGTTATTTAACATTTCCTAGAGTGTATGATCTCCCACAATTTAAACAGTAGAACACATACAGGATTGCACTATAAATGAATTAACTGTTGGTGGAACACCAATGGAAAGCGTACTTAAATTTGTTTGCAGACAATCCATAGCTGAGGAAAGTGGTGTAGTTCACTGTAATTCTAGTTGACATTCCAAGGCCACATTCCTTGACCTGCCCCCTTGGACATTAAGCCCATTGAAATTACTTCTGAATAAACATGGTTTAGATCGGTCTGTGAAAAGACCCATGTAAATTAGCCTGAAATCAAAAGAGCAATAACCTAAGGCAGCAATCTAGCATTTACTGAGGTGAATGGTAAAACTTTCATTGATTGTAATGGAGCTGTTTCGCACACCAAGAACGGATATTGATTGCTTCAAAGCCCGTGAACCCTTTGTTAATTTTCAAAATGTCTGGAGCTGGGTTCTTAGGTCTGAAATCATTGGTACCCACTGAAGAAATCATGACCCAATTCCAGGATTGCTACTTCTTACTCCAGACACTGTTGGTTTCCTTCTAAATTCCAAATGAAGCAGACAATAAGGCAGCCTTAGCTCCTTCATGGCTTCTCCTGCTTATTTTCCCAGTTCTCATATTGTCCAGTCTGCTGTCACATCTACTGGTCTACAGTCAGTTGTCCAAATAGGAAAGGGTCATGGCTCAGTGGGACAATAACTGTTTTGCCTGCAAAAGGTCCCAGGTTCAATCCCTGACATCTCCAGGGCCAACAACAACAACAACAATTTATACACTAAAAGCAAGACCTTAGACTTAAAATAGAATGTATTCTGCAAATCCCAGGATCATTTGGGAGAGCCATGTCAGTTAATCTGATAAAAAGGGAAATAAGTTTGTAATGCATGTACATCCTCAGTGTCTGGTTTAGGGCTTTTATTGGGATCTTTGGAAATGTGCAGCTCTGTCTATCCAGTTCTGTTTTCCTTTGCTCTTACATGCTCTGCTGTGATAATTCAAGGCAAACTTGCTTAGTGTATGAGATATGACCAGAACTGTATTTGCAAATGCAGAGAAATATACTGATGAGTTATGGCATTCTCCCCCCCCCCCGTGACTTTTTTCCATGACCTTGTCCTGTAGTTTGCTTTGTGACCAATTTATTAGGCAAGCCAGGAAAATAGAACAAAATTTAATTTAAGCAGCAATGTTGGGCTGGTTCTCTGTGCTGATAGCAGAAATGGCCTGTTTTATGTTATTGTTGCAAGAATTTCTTGAGCTGTTTTCAGCATCTCATAGATTATTTGCAGAGAAGCATCTGGGTAATTTTCCATCTGCTATAAATGGCTCTGCAAAGATTCAGCATCCCAGGTCCTCCAGTTTCCTTAATTTATTTCCATTTTGTGTCTGTGAATCTGTGTATGCAATTCAGTTGTCTGGATCTGCTTAATTTGCTCCCTCCTTAGGAAAATAATATCTGACTGAACATTCCCTTTCAGGGTCATACATTAGATTAAGGAGTTGTATCTGGTGGAAATAAAACAGGATGCAAACTTAGGGTTCAACTAGCAGCTTCCCATTTTCAGGTCCATTGAATTCACTGGGGTACCAAATGCAATAGATTTGTTAAGCAGCATTGATCTGATTAGTGCTCAGCTGAGAGATCACTGGGAGCCATGTGCTCTAAAGGAAGAGTGGAGTATCATTATAACAATGTAGAATTTCTTTGGACACTCAAGGTTCTGCCATAGCTATTTTGAAAGAGGAAAATATCTCGGGCAACAATGTTTAGCTACCACCTGAAATTTTACACCTGCAAATGTCTGGCTGCCCCCAGGCAATATAAATGCCTCTTGTAAAGAATGGGATGTACAAATCCATGACTCTCTCTCTCTCTCTCTCCCCAACACACATACACGAGAGAGAGAGACAGACAGACAGACAGACAGACAGACATACACACACTGTGAGGAATTCAGTCTTGCACACTTTCAGTAGTTTTATCTGTACAAGCTTTGCATTGCAGCTTGCCAGATGAAACCATTCCCCCCCGCCTCTTCCCTGTGCTGTTCTGAGGTTTTCCTGACCGCCCCCCACCCGAGCCTATTTCAGGGGCTGTGGAGGGCATGCACTATAAAGAGAGAGGAAAATGTCCCATTGCCTTGCTTCCCATCTAGTGATGGGAAGTGAATACTGCCCCCGGTATGTGCTTACATACACCTGTATATTTACTTATTTATTGGTACCATGGCCATTGGCTGAAATGACTGAGAGCCAAATCAAACATTTCAGTGCCAGCTGCTGCATTCAAAGATGACACAACTTCTCACATAAGGAGAAGCAACCTGGTTGGATGTCTCATTCTATAGGGACTGTTCCATGCGTGCATTTTAAGGGCAGCTCATGAACCTATTTGAATATCCCATTGGGACACGGCCCCGTGCTTTAGATGTCCTCCTGACAGTATTAATTAGCTCCTCAAAGCGTTTCATGGGCGCAACTTCACAGAAATGAATGGCACTTGTACAAAAGTGCGCCAGCTGGAGATTCATGATGTTCCATTGCTTTCATTGTCAGATTAGCAGAGAGAAGCTTAAAATAGATTTTTTTTTTTCCTGGTTACAAGTTTGAGAAAGGCTGTGACCTTAAACACCCTGACTTGGAAGAAAGTTCCTTTAAGATTAAAGGCACTTAGAAACAAAAAAATGCATCGGTAATGAGTGTCTTCCTTTATAAATAAAAATGTAACAGGAAAGGATGGTGGCTTCATAACTGGGTGGAAGGTGAACAGGTGCTCAGTGTGTGGAAGGAGGAAGATGCAGGAGGTTACCATGGGATTGGTTTGTGTGCAACCGGGGGGGGGGGGGGTTGCACAAAGGGAGGTGGAAGAACCTATGGGCATGGGGTGAAAGTGAAAAGTGGGGCTGAAAATAAAAGAGGGAAGTGAGTTGGCAGGGTGAAAACTAGGCTTAGTGGTTCTATGGGGTGGGAAGAGGAAACTCTAGGGTGTTAGTGTGGGAGAATGGCTGAGGGTGGAGGTTGGCAAACAGGGTGAGCAGGAACACAGCCCCTCGTCATACTCTCTTTTTCTGTGACCACCTCAGCCAAGGCCTGGAAGCAAATATTCCTTCTTTGCTGAGAAAGCCCTGGGTATGTGAAACCGACAAGCACACCCTGACTCTGCTGTCCATGCCAGGTCTTTTCGTACTTCTGTTGAATAGGTTTCCATTTATTCTTCCTCGTGTTATTTTTCACACCAGTGTATTGTAATATGGAATATAAAACAGGGGGAAATCAATAAAGCTCTTTTTTTCCCCTTCAATGCCTCTCCACAAGGAAAAGTAGCTATTCATAAAGTGATGCTTCATTTGATGGAACCTGGAAACACTAAGGTATTCGACTATGAAAAAATGCAAGGGGAAACATATTGGTTAAAACAACCTAAATCTCTCTTTCTCTCTCTCTCCAACACACACACACACACTTTGAATCTTGTCCAGCTACTGCTGCTCCAGAAATAAATCTCGCTGTCATTATGGATAGTTCTTTGAAAACATTAAATAATCAGTGTACTGTGGTCATCTAAATGACATTATCTTAGGGATTTTGATGTAGGATGCAGAAACTCTCGCTCTTCTTGTATCTTTCAAACATATTAAAATTCCATTGCCTCTTGGGCATGATTCATATCGAATATTAATGATATTGACAATAATCTGTTATTGAAATAAGCCAGATATTTCAAAATGACCATGCACACACATTTTAAAGCCACATATCCCTCTTCTTGGCTTTAAGACAGCATGTAAGGGTCAATCAGGCTCTCTGGTGTCCCAGAGAATAGGTCTAAATGAACACCCACACATTTGATTGATTAGGTGGCAGATGGCAGGAGCAAGAAAGCTTATAGTGTAAGGATCACAATTTTCAGGGAAGGTAGCAATTATGAGCAAGGATAGGGACCACAAAATAGGAAGGGTATTTTCAGGGGTAAACCAAGGCCTCTCCGTGGGTGAGGGAAAATGTCCTAAGACAGAAGGGGTAACGATGAAGAGATGCATGTGTGCTGCTGTCTCCACAACCAGACCACATACATATTTGCACAGCGTCATTTTTGGATGTGATGGAAGACCGAATATTGTTACATATTGTGGTCACTTGATTTTCATTCGGAATGACAAGCTTGATGAAAGATTACCAAGTTTAGGGGTGGAGGGGAGAAATAGCAACAATATGGTTTCATTTTTCTTCCTCTGCAAACAAAGATGTGTCGCCGTGGTCTTTTTTTATAAAAAATATGACACGGCAAGAACTGTTGTTAAAAGTTGTTTCCTATTACTCCAGAGCCAGATTTCCAGCAAAGTAAGCACAGGTTGTAAGTAACAGGGCTATTTTATTTGGCAACTGTGTAAAGGTTATTAAAAAGTAGAGAGCAAATTAAAAAAGTTAATCTCTTTAGAGCTGGCTTAGGAGCATTAACAGCACCCCCTATAGCTAATCTTTGGTCACGCGATTAGTCTATAACAACAGAAGCTGTAAATCTTCTGCACTGCTGTTCACCTGGTTTGCCTTTCTCTTCAAGTAGCTGGGCTGTCACATCCTTTTCTGCAGGGGTGCTTGACTGGGGCAATAGCCATTTCTTTATCTATATAAACATTTCTGTCCTGACCTTCTAAGTGCACCGTTCACTATTCAGCACAGCTTTCGACAACTTGAAATTGCTATGTCATATTAAAACAATACATCGTACATTAAAGTACAATGGGTTGGAACCATGCAATCCTCCTCACATCTACTCAGAAGTTAGCCCTGTTGAATTCACCAAGTCTTATGCCCAGGAAAGTAGGGTAAGTACCACTGACTTTCATGGGTATGACTAAAATTGGATTCAACTTTTGCTTTTTGTAGGAAGACACCTACAATATTTGACAAAGAATTCTGCTTCTTGTGGTTTTCAGCAGCCAATGTAACTTGCTTAATCTTGTCTGACTGTCACCTTGTACATTTGCAGGCCTGTACAATGGACATGTTATCTCTTGAAATCTTGAAAGTCAAGCGTTTCCCTTCTCTTAAATATTAGGCTCTGTCGCTTGTCTTTTTGGTGCCTATTGAAGGTTCTTCTCTTTCAAGAAGCCTTTTGTATTGGAAGCATGCAAAAGCACCTTGTTTTCACAAGGAGGGAGATGGCGTCCAACAGGTTATCTTTTTAATGCCTTATTTAGGGAGTCTGGAACTTCTTAAATCTGTATGGGAGAATCACTGGAAGCAGGAGCCATCTATACTCCTGATACCAAGAAGTGATCAGTGTGCGTCGTGCAATCACAGTGATACGGGAACTTTATAGTGCTTGCAGCAGAAACAAAGACAAACTGCAAACTCAGTTTATTCTATGCAATAAGCAGTGGTGTACAGCGGTACCTCAGGTTACAGACGCTTCAGCTTACAGACTCTGCTAACTCAGAAATAGTACCTCAGGTTAAGAACTTTGCTTCAGGATGAGAACAGAAATCATGCAGCGGCGGTGCAGCGGCAGTGGGAGGCCCCATTAGCTAAAGTGGTGCTTCAGGTTGAGAACAGTTTCAGGTTAAGAACGGACCTCTGGAATGAATTAAGTTCTTAACCTGAGGTACCACTGTACATTGTACAATGCACAAAACAGTGTACAATGTACAATGCACAAAGCATTGTACAAGTATTCAGTGGTGGTGCTTCATGCTCTGTCACCGGGGGGCGGAGAGCAGGTGGGGGGCTGGTGCGCATCCTGGGGGCGCGCTGTGCCACCCGTAGGGGTGTGGAGCCCAGTGTGGGTGGGTGGGGGGTCAGCCACAATGACCACTGGGATTGTGCAGCCGGGGCCCCCCACGCACGCCTCTTCCTCTGCCAGTGCAAGTGTTAGAAAATTAGCATTCTCTATTTTTCTTGTATACTATGCACATTACATGATACATTGTACAGTTACATATACAAAAATCAATTTATTGATTTCAGGTTGACTTTTCCCCAAAATATTTGGAAATGACAGTTCATTCCTTTGTTTTTAGGCAAAAGTTCATCTAACTAAGCTACTGGAACATGAGGTTGTAAAAAAAGTTGTACCCTAGTGTACATTTCGCTGAGACCCTTTTCTGAGTCCCACGTATTATGCTTGTATAAAGATGGGTATACCCTATACAACCTTATGTGGCAGTTTTGAGCTTAGATTTTTTTTTTGGGGGGGGCAGCAATTACATCATGCAAATTTGAAGGAAAAGGAGGCAATGGACAAGAAACAGAACCATTTGGCTCTTGTATCCCTTATATGCCCTATATCACTGAAGCCAAAATGTTCATTTGGGACACTCTAGTTAAAAATGTCAAAATCTGATCTGATGTCAGCAAGTCACTTGACAGCAGATGTTATAACTAATTTAAAGGCACCTTTAAATGAGGGTGCCGTAAGGTTGTATCAATTTTTCATGCCAATGCACTTCAATGCGTTTAAATAGGCTTCACTCCCATTCACCCCCTGATTTATGTTTGGGAGGGGGAAAGGCTAACCTAAACTAGTAGTTAATATAAAGGTTAAAGAAGATACCACTAAAAAGACACAAATAGAAATAAACTCAGTAGACAAATCATTTGACATTTGAAAGGAGCGTTCATGCTCCCAGTTTTCAAGTTCCAATTTTCTGGTTCCCAGCACAGAGGGTTCAGTCTAATTGAATTTGCTTAGGGATTGGCAGATCTATCAATGTTGGTTTCTTCTCAGTTTCTCAGTTTCCCAGTCTTACATTTCCATTCTCCACATTTCCACATTAGTTTGAGAAACAGTTTGAGAAACAAGTCCTCATGAAATTTTTTTCTGCATTTTACATACGCATCTTTGTATGTACTTTCCCTTAATAGACACAATTTTACCATGCATAACACAAAACAAATTTACCTAGTATAGTGCAGTTTTATATTTTCACTGATGTATGCATTTTTATGCATACTTTAGTACAGTAGCACCTCGGCTTACGCTACCCTTGGGTAACATAAACTTCGGGTTGCGAAAGCGGCAAACCTGGAAGTATTTCGCCGCATGCGCATGCGCAGAAGTGGTCCCTCCGGTTGTGGAACCTTGGGATCTGACTGGAGCTCCGGAAAGGATTCTGTCCGCAACCGGAGGTACCACTGTATATGAATTTTTGTATACATTACACGGTTGGAGAAAGGCATTGCAAAATTCAGGGCAGTGCAAATTACAGAGGATGGCTGTCGTTTTTTATTGATTCCTGTATTGTTTCAGAAAGTGCAAATTTGAAATGGGAAGTGAATCAAATTTCTCCCCCACTCCTACATTTCCAGTGTTACCCTCCTTTTGCAAGTAGACTGCTCATGTGATCAGATGGTTGATTTGATCGCTAGAACCAACGACAGCCTAGAAGATCAGTGTGTCAGATTTGTGCCTGACCATTTGACCATCATTAAGTCAAATGTATCCAGTGGTATTTTCCCTCTTCCCTTCCCTACTGGTGCCTTTAACATATATTTATGGGGAACATTGGAAGCTGCCTTATACCGAAACTAATAGAATCATAGAACTGTAGGATTTGAAGGGACCATGACAGTCACCTAGTGCAATACAGGAATACTTTGCCCAACGTGGGGTTCAAACCCACAATCCCGAACCCTTGGTCCATCTTCCTTAGTATTATCTACACCTGACCTGGTTCTTTCCTAGCCCTGCCTGAAGTTGCAAGGAAATGAAGTGGGGATCTTTTGCATGCAAAGGATGTGTCTGATCACTGAGCTATGGCCTTCCCCTCATCAAAGTATAGTCACATGTAGGACTCAGACATCTATGTTTTTTTAGCAACGAACTACTAAAGCACTAACAAACATCCCCTTAATCGAAAAATATGCTTGTTAATGTGCTAGTTGTGTCTGTTTTATCTCAGCGTGCACTGACATAAACTATATGTTACTGTTCCTTGAGCGCTGCTTAGAGCAAAAAGGCCACGCAGCATGACACGTTTCATACATCAAATGGCAAAGGAATGACAAATCGACTTCATGATGAAATTAAATGTCACATAGGATTGGATCCAAAGGTTCTCTTCTTCATGCAGAATGCGCTTTCCACTCATGCACGAGTTGTTTCACACCTCTGACATCAGAGCGTGCAGGAGAAAATTAAAACTATGCCCAAAGATGGTTCTCTGCAGAAGCATAGTAATCGCTGTAGAACTTGCCTATTATATCACTGTGCAAGCTCTTCCCCCCACATTCTGGAATGTCAACACCCAGTAAATGGGTTGAAATATTAACTGAGAACATGAGAAGAGCTGGCTGGATCCAACCAATGGCCCATCTGGTCCTCACCGTGTCCTCAACATGGCCAACCAAATGCCTGTGGTAGCCAAACACATGACCACTTGCCCCTCCTGCAGTTTCCAGCAACTGGTATTCATAAGAATGATTTCTTCTGACCATAAAGGTAGAATATAGCCGTTGAAACATTTATCCTCCATTATATGCCTAGTCCTTTTCTGAAGCCATCAAAGTTGGTGGCCATCACTGCCTCTTGTGGAAGTAAGTTCCATAGTTTAACTTTGCACTGGGTGAAGAAGTCCTTTCTTTTGTCTTCCAACATTCAGCTTCATTGAGTGCCCATGAATTCTGGTATTACAAGAGAGGGAGGAAAACTTATTATCTATCCACTTCTTCCATGCCTTGCATAATTTTTCTACCATGTCTCTTCTTTCTCAGCTTTTCCCTGAACTAAAAAAGTCCCAAATACTGTGGCCTTTCCTTGTACTTGCTGAATCCCCTTGATCCATTTGGTTGCTCCTTTCTGGATCTTTTTTCAATTCTACAAGATGCTTTTTGAGGTCAGATGTCAGGTCTGGACTGAAAAGGAGAATGGTGGAGCCCCCCCAATTCTCCTGTAGCTTCCAGAGAAGAGGAAGGCAGTCTCCAATTACAGCAGGGCTTTGAGGAAGATAACAGCTCAGAGACAGGCCAACAGCAGAGTTATGAGGTGTTAGGAGAAGGAGGAGGGGAGGCAGAGTAGCTAGCTGACACGTCACCAGACAGCATAACCAACCTCCCTTCTTCCAAAACGTGGTGTTTGTTAAGGCCGCAAAAGCAAAGGGCACAGAGGCAGTTGTCCACAGGTGGACACTGTAGAGGCAGGTGTTGTTGTTAGAAGGGAAGGGGGGAGGAACTCAGTGCTAGCAACGCCATCATTGAGGAATGATTGTACTTCTTTGTCTTTCACCGTGATTGAATAAATCATAAGTAAGAACTTTCTTGTTTCCTCTCTGATTCTTGGTGCCATCGGGGGAGGGAGAGAATTCCTCATGCCTGACATAAGGTGACCAGAACTGTCCATAGTATTCCAAATGCTGCTGTACCATAATTTTTACAGCACCATCAGCAGTTTTATATCCAAGGATTAGTGTTAGACCCATATTTGAATTTTACTTCGAGACCCCCATGCTTAAGGACGTTTCAGTATTTTGCTTGGGAAACGCAGAATGCTTCTTAAAAATAATAATAATAATTCATGGGGATGTTTACAACGTTAATTATATATGGAACATTTCAGGCATCTGTTACCAAACAAATATCAGGAGGTAGTTAAGAATGGCTGATGAAGCAAATGTAAATGTAAGGCTAAGGAGAAGCCAGGCCTTGAATGAGAACAGGCTGGTTTATACCTTCTTCCATGCTGCAAAGAGATGCTGATCACGGAATGAGAAACTTTAATGAGGAAGTCAAGAGGCCTGACCTCAGACTCCACCATGATTATCAAGATTCTGCAAAGTCTTCAGGTTTTATCAGCTGCATTATTGTCCTTTGATTCTGATTAGAGAAAAGTTCATCACAGCCTAGACGAAGGGTAACACCTATTATTCCTTGCCTGAGAGATGCTCACTGTGACGCATATGGTTGAAGTCCTGAGACAAGGCAGCTTTAATTCTCTTTCATCGCAGCTGGATTTCATACTGATTAGCTATAAGATTTGCATGTATCATTTTTTTAACAAATCAAGCATATCTTCTGTGGTTCAGGTATTTCCATGAAAAGGAGGACCTCAGTCAAATCTTCACTGGGTCGAACAGATCTCAGGGAAAAGGTTTGATTGCTGTCTCATATATTCAAGACTGTAGAGGCAAAATTAACTATCAAAAAGCCAGTTCCACTGAGCTCAAAGCAAGAGAAAAGGAATCCAAAATACACAATACCTCAGTGGTACCTTGGTTTACGAACTCAATCCGTTCCGGAAGTCCGTTTTTAAACTAAAGAGTTCTTAAACCAAGGTGTGCTTTTCCATTGCAGCGGAGGACTCAATTTACAAATGGAACACACTCAACAGAAAGTGAAACATGTTCTTATTCCAAGGCAAAGCTCACAAACCAAAGCACCTACTTCCGGGTTTGCAGCCTTCTTAATCCAAGTTGTTCATAAACTAAGCTGTTTTTAATCCAAGGTACCTCTGTATTAGAACTAGGGATAGGGTCATCTGATAAATAAAGCATTGATCTAATGTAAGTGGATCTCTCCCACCCCCTTTATCCCTGTCTTGCCTCCAATTATACATGTTATTGTACATATAATACTATATTGAAATGTGCACACATTACTGTACTTATAAAATTATTCAACAACCCTGAAATCAATATTTGTTGCAAAATGTGACCTCAGCTTGAAGCTGTCTGGATGAATCAATGGGTTTTGACTTTTGAATTCAGCAGAACACTATTCTCTATGATAAATAGATCACCCAGATTTGAATTTGTTTAAAACTCTTCTATTTTATCTCTTTTCCCAGAGCAGATTTTTGTTTCTGTGGTCTTCTTTGCAGAGATCACCTCATTTTCATGTTTGTCTTTGCTATTGCATTAGTGCTTGAGTTGCCTATATAAAATGTGCTGCAGTTTTAATGGCATGAATCAATTGCCTTGAAACACATATTTAAATTTCTCTGTCCTTTGGAACAGATCACAATGGAATATGTATGACCAAATCAGAATTAGCAGGGAATCATTCCAGACTGTGTGAATTGCCATAACAGCTCAAAACAATTCATGCTTGTTTCCTTCAAATACCTCGAAGAAGATGTTTCTTTTTTTTTTTTTTGGTCAATGCATCTTGGTTTAGGTCAAGCTCATGCATCTTTTTAGAATTACAATTCAGTCCACTGTGTTTTAATTGTTTAAACAATTCTTTTGAAAAAACGCCCTTATCTTGAAACCGCTTGGCTCAAGCAACTCACATGAAATAGGACTAATTGCAACATGACCAGATGGTTTTCTTTATGCAAGATAATATTGGACACTGGCTGAAGAAAGAAATCCACTAAATGTTTTGCAGATGGATCACTGCAGCAAATGAATAGGGTCACATATGCAATGGAAAGCTAATTGGGGGAAACAACGATGCACGACTATGAAGCAAACAACTTTAATTAATAGCAGTCATGGAGCCAAAGCACTGTGAGTGGAAGGAAAAATACATTAGTGCTGCCGATCCATGAACTCTTACACAAGTGGTAGAAGAAGACTGTGCATGTCACAATGTTTCAGTATTAGAAACACAAGGTTGGATCCAGACCATCAGGGGAATTATTACCACTCTGATTTGTGGCACAGAGTTTGGATTCATCAAAGTTTGAATTGCATCCAACGTCCTGTCCATCAAGGTGGAAGGTGTTGGGCAGTTTTCCTTTCTGGATGGATCCAAAGGCCTTAGTGCCCAAATGACCCATTTTATGGGTTTCCATTGCTGGAATCACCACTGGTGGTAGCTCAAAGCTTCTGCCGCAGTGGAGTCCCCTTCACCAGCAGTGCATCCCAAGGAAGAGTTATGTTTCAGTGGTGGAGCATTTGCTTTGCATGCAGAAGAACCCAGCTTCAATATCCAGCTAAGGCTAGGAGAGGTGCCTGCCTGAAATTCTGGAGAGTCGCTGCCAGTCCGAATGTAGACAGCACTGGGCTAGATTGACCAATGGTCTGACTCGCTATGAGACAGCTTCCAATGTGCTAAACTTGGCCCTCTGGGACTATGCTCCATCTCAATCTTCCATCCATTAACATTGGGAGTTAGGACGTCCCTCTCAGTTGCATCAGGTCCCATTGAATGCAATTGGTCATATTCATCATGGCTTTAGTTCCCATTCATTTCAGTTTTGGCCCACGGAAGAAGCAGGCTAAACCTCCCCTTTTCCTGACCCTTCTACATGTTCCTTAAACCATTTTTTTAAAAATCTTTCCAAGAACCCCTTCCATTCTCTTCAAACCCACAAGCATCATATGCAACCTAAACCAACTTATTTCTGAACTCAAGTCAACTCTAAACTCTTTTTTCCATTACTGAGCACCAACCAGCCCTCACCTGCCTGCCTTCTTTCTTCGAACCAGTCCAGGGGTTAAAACTAATTGTCAGCTTTTGCTACAACAGCAGCAAGAATACTTATCGCAAAGCATTGGAAGACACAAGATTTACCCACCTGGGAAGAATGGCAGATGAAGTTGATGGACTACATGGAACTGGCGGAAATGACTGGCAGAATCCGAGACCAGGGAGAAGAGTCGGTGGAAGAAGATTGGAAAAAATTTAAAGACTATTTACAGAAACACTGTAAAATTAATGAATGTTAGAAGGATGCTGGAATGAAGTTATATGGCTTTAGCAGAAATGTTATAAAGAATTAAGTAAAAATAGATTGTCAATGGGCCAAAGGGGAAAAAGTAAGGTTAGATTGTGTTAAGATAAATTATAGGACAAAAACTGAGAAAGATGGAAAGGATTTGCTGAAATAGCTAACTGAACTAGAATACAAAAAAGGGAGGTGTGAGGAGGTCGTTGAAACAAGTAAATGAAAGATAAGATATGAAAATATTGCATGTGTTTTTAATTGTTTCTGTTTTTGTTTCTGTTTTGTTAAGATAAGTAGTGTGTTTTTTTCATGTATTGTCTTGTACTGTTTTGTTTTGTTTAACTTTTTCTTCTTCTTTTTGTAATCTATAAACTCTTAATAAATATTATTTTTTTAAAAACCACAACTAATTGTCAGCTTTCTCCTCATGAATGCCAGTGTTGACCTTGTAGCGGAAAGAAGGATGGGGACAAAACTGGAATTAGTTGGCTCTGCCTGACATTGACTCTGGCTTTACCAGGTTTTTTTTTATAATAAAAATTTATCAAGACTTTCCATAATACAATAAAAAACAAACCAATCTAAACCAAGAATAATAAACAAACTCTACTAGTTCTGGATGTTTTATTGCGTTTGATGTTTTAATTTACTAAAAGTCACCCAGAGTGGCTGGGGCTACCCAGTCAGGTGGGTAGCATGTAAATACATCATCATCATCATCATCATCATCATCATCATCATCATCCCCATCACCTACTGTTGGGCTCCTTGCTTTCTGCCCCACCAGTTTCAATGACCACCAGTTTCTGTGAACTAGGATTAAGTATTCTGGTGTCCTTTGTCCTACGGTTTCATTTGTTTGTCTCAGAAGTTAAAACTTTTTTCGGATGGTAGTAGTGGATCGGTAATGGCTAGTTATTATAAAATAGGAGTGGAGTTGGTATTCAGAAGCCGGTGCAGATGCAGGCATGTTAATTTTTTTAGTAATTAAAGCAAAACAGATGGTTTGTTTGCGGCATTTTATAATATTGCTCATTTTTATTTTGATTCATTAATGGTGGCCATAAAATGCTACAATGAAGCGCAGAAATCAAAAAGGCAAACATGGAAAGTCAATGATAAACAGTGCTTATATTACCCAACCCCATAAAAATTAACTAGTAAACATAGAAAACATAACTGTCAAATTATTTATAGAGCTTCCCTTTGCATAAATATTTTGGAACATTGGCAGTATATAACAGGTGCAGCTGTCAATAAGCCTGTGTGAATCAAGGCACTTAGAGATAAAAGGAAATCACTCAAGCTCAGAATGGTTAGCAGCAGAAAAATTGCAAAGGAAAGAAAGCGAGGGGCGAGCTCCTGAATGCATTTTCATTCCGGGTTGTGGTGTTTTTATCTCCTTTAAAATAGATGTGCTCTTTGCGCCCCCATTAAATAAATTACAAGATTACTTATCAACTTTATCTGCAATCCAGTTAAACGGAAGTTCAAGCATCTAAGATAGTGGAGTCCCATGGACTTCAGTGAATAACTAAGTCTCCTCATCCTATGGAACCCAAGCAGCTAATACTAGTCAAATATTGCCCAAGTGAACCACTGTCAAAAGCAGCTCCCCCCAACCTACCTTCCAGATGTTTTGAACTCCCATCAGCCTCAGATAGCAGGTGGTCCAAAACATATGGAGAACACCAGGTTGGCTTAGTTAGTTAATTAAATTTGTATACCACTCTTCATCCATAGTTGTCAGGGCAGCTCACAATATCAAAATATAAAATTTTAACAAACACAAAATACATAATAAAAACAAGAATGAAAACAAAGAACCCCCCACCCACAACGCAATTAAAAGGATTTGGCTATTAACCAGCCCAAGGCCTGGTTGAAGAGGAACGTTTTCACCTGGCACCAGTCGAACCACCCTAGGGAGAGCATACCACAAATGGGAGCCACTGCAGAAAAGGCCCATTCTCATGTTGCCACCCTCTAGACCTTTTGTGGAGGAGGCACACAAAGAAGGGCTTCAGATGATGATCTCAGGGTCTAGGTAAGTACATATGGAGAGAGTCAGTCCATGAGGAATTGCGGTCCTGAGTTTTTAAAGGCTATGTAGTTATCTTAATAAATGTAACATTTATTAAGGTATCTTGTTATTTAATAATAAGGTATCTTAATAAATGTGAACATTTCTAGAGGCAAATGGAGAAGAGTCAATATATCCTAGTAAGGCTGCATTGTTTCATTGACTACATTAATTGGCAGTGGAATTGTATATAGCAAGGTGTGGGTGATCTATACAGTGGTACCTTGGTTCTCAAATTGAAGCCATTCCGGAAGTCCGTTCCAAAACCAAAGCATTTAAAAACCAAGGCATGTTTTCCCATAGAAAGTAATGCAAAATGCATTAATATATTCCAGACTTTTAAAAGCAACCCATAAAACAGCAATTTAACATGAATTTTACTATCTAACGAGACCATTGATCCATTAAATGAAAGCAATAAACGATGTACTGCAGTCACACAATCAATCAATCAGTAGTTGAAGTGGGTTCCACACAGTCACAAAAACAAAACAAAAAAACTGTGAAAACAAAAACGCAAAATAAATAGCAAAGGCAGACAGTCCTCAGCGTAACACTCAAAATGGAAGTGTGGCACTCAAATCGGAAGCATAACACTCAAAATGGAGCACATTCGGCTTCCAGAAAAAGTTTGCAAACCAGAACACTTACTTCTGGGTTTGCAGTGTTTGGGTTCCAAGTTGTTTGAGTACCAAGGCATTTGAGAACCAAGGTACCACTGGACATGTAATTTAGCAGCAGACAGCTCACGGGGCTGTGCCACTCATCTGGCAATTTGACTGAATTGCCTACAGCATATTGAAAAAGAATAATACATTTTGCTGTTCAAAAGGTGATGGGGAAATGCAATGAAAAGTGCGGGGTGAATGACTAACAGGAAGATGTGTTAAAACCCTCCAAGCAAATCAGGATGGATGCTCCTTGTGATATGTCCACCCCGCAACAGATCAGGAGGAATATTCAACGAAGACCAAATATAATCTCATTTGTGCAAGAAAATAAGGAGGAATGCTGTAAATAGGATCTGGAGGATCCCTGAAATGGCTGGACTTGTTGACTCCTGTTTACTCTGCTCTGGGAAGCAGAGTGAAGTCTTGAAATATAATATATCTCCTCCATAACTTCTTTTTTCCCTGAGTTCAACTCGAGTGTATTCTGGGAGAATTTGCATAGCTATATCTCAATGATACTTCAGGACCTAGTCTATGCCATTTTATTACCACAGTTATGCAAAAAAGTGGGGGAGGAAGTATGATTTATTGAGCACTTCATCTGTAATTGTTATGGTGTAAATAGAGGGTTTATAATTGATTAGCTTTATCTTTGTGAGTTAAGGAATGGTGCCATAACACACAAGCAGCTGTATCCTTTAACAAGGGAAGATGAATGCCTTGTATAAAACAAACTATACTGTGTGATCTTCATACAACAGCAGAATTTAAAATGTTAAAAAAGTGCTAGTCAAAATGCTGACGATGTATAATGTTCTGTGGCGAACTGAAGCAACAGGCTTAGGCTACAAATACATTTATGTCTGCTCTTTGCTTCAAGGATAAATGCACTATCCAGTGCTAAGAAAATGATCTGTTTTAACCAATATTTTGCTAGGTTTTCATTGGTACAGGATCTTTACCGCCACTGATACTGTGAGGTTTAAGCAGCAAGGATATCTTTGCATTTATTGATCGGTAGGTGATGGGGGGGGGGAATTAATTCTCAATTTCTAAACCAAAATGTGAACTGAAACACAGCTGTCCTTTGAAATTTGCATTTCTTTGAATTTTGTGGTGTAGTTCTGTAGCCAAAAACACCATAAGCTGGGGGGGGGGGAGTGCATGCAAAGATGCATATATTTAGGAAAATAACATACAAAATGTGTTGTGATATGGAAAACTGCTTGTAAAATGGATATATTAAGCAAAAGTACATACAAAATGGAGTATGTAAAAATAAATGTACACTAATTTTGGTACAGACTTTTAAAATAAAAAATCACCAGCTTATGCAGAAAATAAGTGATCTGGATTTAAGACTGAAGTACTACGGGAAATCAAAATGGACAGATTTGTGCATCCCTGTTTGTGAATCTCAAATCCTCTGAATACAAAGCCAGGCTCTGATGGATTGAGTGGACAAGACCAAGAGTGGGTCCAATGGTCAAGAAGATGATTTCTGCATGTGCTGTATAGGGAGGTGAGGGGCAGTTGGGGCTTGTCAACCAGGGAAGACAGCCCATCTAGGAGAGGGGAAATGTTAAAACGTGTGTGTGTGTGTGTGTGTGTGTGTGTGTGTGTGTGTGTGTAGGGCCAGTGGGAGGAGGGAGAGGGAGAGAAAGTTCTATTGCCCAAGCTTGCACAATGACTTAACTTCTTCTCAATCCATTGTATTTGCTTTCTTCTCCTAATACTGGATCTTTCTGTAGACCGAAATCAGATGCAACCTTAAATTAAACCGAGTTAATGGTCCTTCAACAAAAGTACTCTTCTCTTTTCTCTCAGGAAGCTCATGCTTAATTAACGTTTTCTAAACACGTCTTCCTAAGCCTTGAATTAATGCTGCAAATGGCTATTCCATCCATTATTTTTGTTTCCCATTTCCCCCTGCTTTTGGTCATTTTCTACCTGATGTACTCTTGACCTTAAGATGCATTTGGGATTGTCCCATCTCAACAACTCTGCTACCTCCTTCTGCCGCACTTGCAAATCTAGTTTGACTGGTGAGTCCCACAGGAACAGAAATGTGTAACAGTGCAATCCTGTTTAGGTCTACTGAGTTCAATGGGATTACTCCCAGGTTTGTGTACATGGGATTGCAGCTTTAGTCAATAATCCAGTTCGGAATATCCACTATCTACCAAATGGTGAAATGTATTGTGGTTTGTTGGAGGAATGGCCTTCCTGACATTGTTAGACTTCAGCTCCCAAGAGCCCTCCTCATGTTCAGGAATGATGGAAGTTGTGGATCTCTAGATTTTGTTGGACTACAAGTTCAAGAAGGGTTTTTATAGGGTTATATCCTTTGCTTTGTGACGCGGGTGGTGCTGTGGGTTAAACCACAGAGCCTAGGACTTGCTGATCAGAAGGTCGGCGCTTCAAATCCCCTCAAAGGGGTGAGCTCCTGTTGCTCTGTCCCTGCTCCTGCCAACCTAGCAGTTCGAAAGCACGTCAAAGTGCAAGTAGATAAATAGGTACCGCTCTGGTTGGAAGGTTAACGGCGTTTCCGTGTGCTGCTCTGGTTCGCCAGAAGCAGCTTAGTCATGCTGGCCACATGACCCGGAAGCTGTATGCCTGCTCCCTCGGCCAATAAAGCGAGAAGAGATGAGTGCTGCAACCCCAGAGTCGGTCACGACTGGACCTAATGGTCAGGGGTCCTTTACCTTTACCTATCCTTAGCTCTGCAAATGGAAGGCAATCTCACACCATAGATTTCCCCCTTCCCTTCTGTAGCCCCTTTTGGAATAGTAGAGTCTGGGTCATACACACTGGGCAGAGATAATCGTCTGAATTTGGGCAAAAGAATTTGGTCCAAGATTCCCCCACCCAGTGTTGGATGATTCCACATAACACAACTATAAGGCTTGGTCGCTCTCCCTGACCCTCTGGAGAGGCTTTACAGGGGTCTGCAAGGGGAACGAGGGGAAGGAAAAGGTCTGCTGTGTGAGCTGCTTTCCAGTTGCACAACATTGAGTGCCACCCGCAGTCTTCTACGCTAATGTTTATGCAGCTGTTAATGAAGTAAAGCAATATTAACAGCTTCTGAGTATTAAGCTCCAGCGCTACCATTTGCTTAAATGCATCAGTTGAGCAACTGTCCCCCAGAAGAGTGTGTTTGCCCATGCTGCAAAGCAACAATGAGGATTATGCTTTGGTGCATGATTAATAGAAGACAACAAAACATTATTTTATTTAGCCATGAAAAATGGTATTCCAGGTGTTGCTGTCTATTAATAGCAGACTACAGTGGAGATTAATAATACATAGTAGCAGAAGGAGGAGGAAATTCAGAGTTGTTGCAGGACAACAGGAAATGGTAAATTAAGAGTATTTATTTAGCCAGGGATGTGATCGGGTTCTATATCTTGGATTTAACTTACAAGGCAACTTTGGAAAATGGAACTAAGAATGTACATCACCCAGATGCCCTGGATCCCCAGTCATAACAACATGTCAGAGAGTTTTACATCTCTGTAGCCAAAACTATTATTTTTCTGTCAAGCGTGGCTTCTTGCCACAAACAGGGGCTGGAAAATACAGACCACAGAGATGAAGTGTTTTGTTTTTAAGATGAATTTCAAGCACAGGCCCTGAGTATTTACAGCCCTCTGCTTTGTGCCTGCACACTTCCTTTTGCTGCTGTGTGCTACATTAGCAAACCTGCATTGTTTTGGAGGCCGTTTGTCATGACAAATTCAGCTCTCCTCCACCTCTTCCACACAGGCACATACACCCTTGGCTTGTTCATTGTTAAGCTTATGGTTTTTAAATATATTTTTCTGCTTATGACAGCATGACCTTAACTTTAACTAAATGGAGTGTTTTCGTCCATAGTAATAAGTGCCACCATTAATAAAAAGTAAATTCTGAATGGGAACTTTAGCTGAATAATTAACATAGAAGACCAACCTGCATTTTATGGGAAGATGCCCCTACAAATATACGGACGTTTAAAAGAAATATATTAATTTTACAGTTGGTGTTTTGTTTCAGGGATATCCTTAGAATTTTATTGGAAATGACAGGCAATGTTTGAGTTGTTAATCTTTTTTTAAAATGCTGGTCCCCCCCCCCCATTCTTATTTGAAAAGTTTCTGTTCTAATTTTCAAAATGTCCAACCTGCATTATCATTCAAGCATGAACTCCAGGGCAATGTACATAAAATATGAATAGATTTTTAAATTTTTTTAAAAAAAATGCTGTGCATATGCCATAATGTGTAAACGAGTCATTTGTGTGTATGGCATGTGGCAAATAAACATGACTGCACCACTTGAGTGGCAACCATTGAGTCAATATGCCTATTGAACATAAGTGTGCTTTTCCTGTCCCACAGTGCAATTAAACATAACACTTTGGTGAAGGTGCAAACGAGCCTAGCAAGCCACATCAAACTAGTTGGCATCTGTCTGTCTTGGGAAACAATGGGTGCTGCCACCTTTGAAACTCATAGAAGAGCTGGACTGTCAGGTCTACAGGCGGGCACTGAAGTTCAGATAAGAATTAAAGAGTGTCTGGCAGGTTTATAGCCATTTATTTGCAATAACACATGGAGAGAGGCATGGTGCCAACCCCTCTCAAGGAACCAGTTGTTCACTCTGAGTCTTCTCCCCTGCAACAGGAAGCACGCCAATTCTCTGTGCTCCCTCCCCTGTGCTTCCGTTGCTCCTTAACCCATTCGTACCTCCTAGTCCAAGAGGAGGGGGGCATCCCCCGCTCTCAAAAAAAAGAGCCCTCCAAACTCCTCCCCCCTCGTGGTTGCTCAGCAACTATGTCAGACCTGTCTATTTCCTCCTCCAACTGAGAGTCTCCTGAATTTACTGCTTTCTCTGCTGGGAACGTGACAGGAAGGAGGGGCAGCTATCCTCTTCCTCTTCTGACAAAGGCTGCTCTGTCTGTGCCTACCTTCCTTCCACTGCAGAGTCAGGGTAGCCTTCTGCACCCGATTCAGCCAAGCCCCTAACATGGATAGAGTATGATGCACCTATTACATTCTGCAGGTAAAGGTGCTCGCCTTTTCTTCCCTGCATGACATCTAGCTGCCTTAGATAACCAGCATAGCAAGCTGCCTTAGATAACCCACATCAGGCTATTGGATCTAACTCAGTATTGTCAACACTGACTGGCAACAGCTCTTTAGAATTCCAGAAAGGAGTCTTTTACAGCCCATCTGAAGCTGCCAGAGGTTGAACCTGCAAAGCATGTGCCTTACCACTGAGTTACAGCTCTAGATTCTCTTCTCAAAACTGGGCGTAATATTGTTGTCATTCAATAACATTGAGATTTTGGCCAGCATCTGATAGACACCTAGCCCAACTGCAGATTTTGCAGAGTTTCCTGCTACAGTCAGAAACCAGAGGTAGACAGATATCAATCAATCAATCAATCAATCAATCAATCAATTAAAAAATAATGTATGTGTCATGCATTGGCAATGGCATCTCCACAATGCTGCCCCCTGGTCTCTCCTGTACCAACCCACTTCAATCTCATCTGACGGCAGAGATACTGTTTCCTTAGGCCTGGTTAAAAACAAAGCCTGTAACATTAAGACAATGACCAAAGTTATTCAGAGTGCAATGAGCAAGAACAAGATGAGTGCTGAATTACACAAAGTACTGCTAGCACAATTTCTCTCCTCTCCAACCCCTGGCTGACTTTGAGAATTAGAAGGACTACTTCAGTTGTTGTTCGTATTGTAGGTTTTTTTTTGGCATATAAAAGGTGAAAGCTCTCCTTGAGTGTGGAGAAACATCAAAAGTGATGTGGAAGAGCAGACTGCTATTTCCTGAATCTTCAAGGCAGAACTTTAATTTCAGAGGCTGAATACAAGCCCTGTGGCTTTGAACAGAACAATAACTGAAACTGCAGAGCAGCCATCCTACCTGGGCTACAGAACCATTAAAGCACAGGGGAGATGAAGTATCTTCCCCTTGGAGCAACCCAAACCCCAATGCGAGTGGAGAGTGAAAAGCTTTCTGCAATTCCCCACCCCTCCTCTCACACTGAAGTACTTAAGCAGCAATAAGAACATCTTGCATGAAAGCCAGAGTCAGTTTATGGAATTTCCTCTCTTTCGATCTGAAATTACAACCAAAGAAGGCAGCTCCTTTCCGCTTATCACCATGGCTTATCACCTTTCCGCTTATCACAATGAACTTGCATTACTGAGCAAGTGCTTCTCTTGCCTTCCCCCATCCCATAAGCTCTGTGTCAGGTTTTTCCTTTCTTCCTCAAGAATAACATGAAGCTATAGCTCAGGAGTAGGGAACCTTTTCCAACATGAGAGCCACATTCCTTTGTGGGCAAGCTTCCAGGGGCCATATGCAAGCATTAGGTGGGGAATCCAAGGCCAAAGTGGATAGAGCTATGAAGATGGATGTTTATCTTTGTACAGTAGACATTTCTTCATACACTCTCACACCCTTCTCTGCCAACCATCCAGGGAAGCAAGAGGCATCTCAGGGCTCAAGGACACATTCCAGTCAAGGAGAGTGTGAAGCAAGACCACTAAGGTGTGTGGCTTGGGATGGGATATGGTCCGGGGAGAGGGGCGGAAAGAGAGTGCCAAATTTTGACTTCTTGTCCTGAGGTTATGCACTCCTGCTATAGCAAAACATGCACTGAAATACAGCTCAAAATAAGGTCTGGCATTATTAGAACATAAGAGCTTTGTTGGATCAGGCCAATGGTCCATCTTGTCCAACAATCTCACAGTGACCAACCTGATGTATTGAAAATCATAGAATCATAGAATCATAGAGTTGGAAGAGACCACAAGGGCCATCAAGTCCAACCCCCTGCCAAGCAGGAAACACCATCAGAGCACTCCTGACATATGGTTGTCAAGCCTCTGCTTAAAGACCTCCAAAGAAGGAGACTCCACCACACTCCTTGGAAGCAAATTCCACTGTCGAACAGCTCTTACTGTCAGGAAGTTCTTCCTAATGTTTAGGTGGAATCTTCTTTCTTGCAGTTTGGATCCATTGCTCCGTGTCCGCTTCTCTGGAGCAGCAGAAAACAACCTTTCTCCCTCCTCTATGTGACATCCTTTTATATATTTGAACATGGCTATCATATCACCCCTTAACCTCCTCTTCTCCAGGCTAAACATGCCCAGCTCCCTTAGCCGTTCCTCATAGGGCATCGTTTCCAGGCCTTTGACCATTTTGGTTGCCCTCCTCTGGACACGTTCCAGTTTGTCAGTGTCCTTCTTGAACTGTGGTGCCCAGAACTGGACACAGTACTCCAGGTGAGATCTGACCAGAGCAGAATACAGTGGCACTATTACTTCCCTTGATCTAGATGCTATACTCCTATTGATGCAGCCCAGAATTGCATTGGCTTTTTTAGCTGCCGCGTCACACTGTTGGCTCATGTCAAGTTTGTGGTCAACCAAGACTCCTAGATCCTTTTCACATGTACTACTCTCAAGCCAGGTGTCACCCATCTTGTATTTGTGCCTCTCATTTTTTTTGCCCAAGTGCAATACTTTACATTTCTCCCTGTTAAAATTCATCTTTGTTTTGGCCCAGTTGTCTAATCTGTCAAGGTCATTTTGAAGTGTGATCCTGTCCTCTGGGGTGTTAGCCACCCCTCCCAGTTTGGTGTCATCTTCAAATTTGATCAGGATGCCCTTGAGTCCATCATCCAAGTCGTTGATAAAGATGTTGAATAAGACCAGGCCCAAGACAGAACCCTGTGGCACCCCACTAGTCACTCTTCTCCAGGATGAAGAGGAACCATTGATGAGCACCCTTTGGGTTCGGTCAGTCAGCCAGTTACAAATCCACTGAGTGGTAACATGAGAAATCATGAGAAAGCAAATCTGGCCAAGGAGTGAACACTCAAAAGGGAGCTGTTACCTCAAAGGATCTCTGAAGAATGTACTATATTTCCATGTTAGCCTCACATGTAAAGTGTGGAGTTGCCCATATTTTAAAACCAGTGTTGTTGCTGTTTAAAAATTGGATGCTATCATTTACCAATTGTTTTGGCACATGCTGATTCTACTGGCATCAAGTTTGAGCAGGAAATAAGAGTAATTTCTGAGATGCTTTCCTGGGAATACGAGTGCCGCAGTAACTGCAGGAGTGATTGTGGTTTCATATCCGCCTACCTACCCCTGAACAGATTCACTTAGGATTCATGAAACTTCACCTTATCTTCTCCTCCTGGGAAGCCTAAGCAGTACCCACAAACTGCTTCTTCCATCTGTGCCCTTGGAAAGCAGAAAAAGGGCTCCTCAAACATCATGCTTTCCTTAGCTACTTGTTAGAGGTGAGGCAGTTTATAAAACAGAAGCTTGCATCTTTGCAATGGTTTTAGGATTTTCTACCTATTCAACAAACATAAAATGTAGCACAGAATATTTTTGTGATAATTGCACTCTCAGTGAGAGCTGATTCTCTGTTCATTCTTCTTCATACTGATGCTTTCACTGTATTCTGTGAACATTCCTTTGTACAGAGAGGCTGAGATCTGAAGAGACTTTTGAGTCCTCCCTTTCTATCTCCTGAATATCGAGGACCAACACAACTTTTGATGTGACATGAAGAGCTATAGCTGCACAGGAAGTCATGCTTCCTAACCATGAGTATGCACAAAGTGCTTTGTGGATGCTTTTGGACCTCTTTGAATCCAAATTCATTATTTCCTTCCTAAAGAGGCCTCAGAAGTTGGTTTGAACTTGGGACTAATTGAAAATAGGAAGCCACTTTATAATGTGTCAGTCCATTGGCCCTACCCAGTTCAATATTTGTCATGGACTGGCTAGATGCAGAGGAGTGGTGGGAGACACAAGCCGGGGAAATCCCCAGGGAACCCCCAAGGGAAAAAGCTCAGAGCCAGTGGATTAGTGGTGGGATGCCATTGAGTGGTCAGAGGGAGAAGGAATAGACTGGGTGGAGGAGGTGTTGGGAGCAGAAGAAGCAACAGGGCATAGCGAGCAGGAAGAGGCTGTGGTGGAGAGCAGTGCAGACTCAGAGGTTGGTGAGGAGGGGGATCTAGAGCAGTGTTTCCCAACCTTGTGCCTCCAGCTGTTTTTGGACTACAATTCCCATCATCCCTTGCCACTGGTCTTGCTAGTCAGGGATGATGGGAGTTGTAGTTCAAAAACAGCTGGAGGCACAAGGTTGGGAAACACTGATCTAGAGGCTAAGTGGAAGAAGACAGGAAATCTCCCCTCCTGCTGTGACTAGCTCTCCTCCCCCTGATCTCCCAGAACACATAGAGAGATGAAGAGGGTGGAGCAATGAGAGGCAAGCAGGCGAAGCCTTAGGCTGCTGGGGAAGGAACCGGTGTTTGGGTATGTGGGTGGGTGGGGGGAGCCTTAAAGAGTGAAGGAAAGGCAGGGGCCTTCAGTCCTTACAATTGGTTCATTGGGGCATGATCTCCTGGAAAGAGTTGCTGAGACTACTAGGCCTGAGCTGTGGTTGTTTCCTTGAATAAAGAATTAACTTCATAGGCCTCTGGTGATTAATTGTTTTATTGCAGGTTTTCAGGCAGGAAACTCACCCAGCCCTACCTGGAAATGCCAGGGATTGGAGCTGGGATCTTCTGCAAGAAAGCAGATGCTCCACCATTGAGCTATGGTCCCCCACAGTGCTAAGGTTATTGCAGGGCACCAATGGGATCTGTTCTGCTAATTGCAGAGCAGGAGGTGTGGTTTCTATCAGAATCATAGCTGAGGTAAGAATCAGTTTGAATAGGACGTGTCACCAGCCATATCTAGAATTCATTCTTATGCACTGTGGTGTAGCTAAGCCCTGCCACAGATATAAAGAAGTGGAAAAAGAAGAACAAAGCACCTTTCTGCCATGTTCGCTGCTGTGATGGGATGCAATGCCTTAAACTATGATTCCATCAAATTTCTGCCAGTTGATTTGTGGCCGTGTTCTCTGAAAATTTGTCCTTTGCAAGTTTTTCCCCCCTCTCTCTTTTTTGGAATACAATAAATAAAAAAAAGAGATAAGAACAAAGAGCCATAAGCCACTTTTCAAGTGATATGACAAAAGAAATGAAAGGGATACAAGCAGCATCTGGTGTGAACTGTTTTCAAAGTAAAACATTATTAACAAAGTTTCCCTCCCCTCACATAACTTCAATGATACAATTTGTTCATTGCTCCAGGAATGGTGTGTTCCCAGCAGAGTCTGGGTTAGAAATACAGTGTAACAAATAATGTGCAAAACCTGATTAAAATAACAAAAAGAAAGTAACAAGAGCTTGAAGCTTTTGGAAAGAAGGTCAGAGAATTCTCAAAGTGATCTCTATTATTATGGTCCAATACATAAGCAATGGAACTTGTTTGAGACCTTAAAAAAATTTCTCACTAAAATGGCAATTTTGGCCAGGAGGGTGGTAGTTGTTGGCGTCAAAAAGAATAACCAACATTATGTGTATTGTCCCTCAAATTCTTCTTGCAGGGTTCTTTAGGTAAAGGGACCCCTGACCGTTAGGTCCAGTCGTGGCCGACTCTGGGGTTGAGGCGCTCATCTTGCTTTATTGGCCGAGGGAGCCGGCGTACTGCTTCCGGGTCATGTGGCCAGCATGACTAAGCTGCTTCTGGCGAACCAGAGCAGCGCACAAAAATGCCGTTTACATTCCCACTGGAGTGGTACCTATTTATGTACTTGCACTTTGACGTGCTTTCGAACTCCTAGGTTGGCAGGAGTAGGGACTGAGCAACAGGAGCTCACCCCGTCGCGCGGTTTCAAAACGCCAACCTTCTGATTGGCAAGCCCTAGGCTCAGTGGTTTAGACCACAGTGCCACCCGCATCCCTTAGGGTTCTTTAGTAAGGTTCAATAACCTAATTAAGAGACCATAGTCAAGTTACAAACTTTCTAATGGTATTAGGGGGAATTTATTGTTCCCCAACATCCCAGAAACCATAGTTCTCAGCTACCCTGAAAGTACTATATGTGAGTACATATGCAGCAGCATTCATGGCTTCAGCCTCTCCTCTGCCCTTTTAAAATAATATTTTAATTCAGTAGAAAAGAAAGCATTGCTGTGTCTCAGATAAGTGAAAGGATATGGAAAAGGCCCCACTGGTCCCATTGATGCCTGTAATAGCAACTGAAGCCCCCAGGCTCTGGCACACACGCAACTCAGGGGTGCAACATCTGCTTTGTATGCAGAAGGTCCCAAGTTCAGTTCTTGCCATCTCCAGGTTCGGCTGGGAGAGACTCCCAACCTGGAACCCTGGAGAACCTCCGCCAGGCAGTGTAAACAATACTGACAAAGGTGGTCTCCCACAGCATAAAGTAGCCATTTTTTGCTGCTCCTACCTGTTCAGCATCAAAGGAATCAGTGTAGATCCATTTCTGATTGAAATGAGACCCAGGGTAGCCTAACCCACTATAGTCAGAAATGGATCAGCATGTGGCAGGCAATCCAAACCTGGGTTGAAAATCCAATCCCTGTGTAATTTGCTGCCACCTCTGATTCACATTTAAGCCCCAAAGGGCTCAGCATAAGATCCTGCTGCGAGTTATCCAGCACCGGAAGAACTGGGCTGTGGTCCAAAATGTCAAAAAGGCAACACACAGTGTAACGACATCATTAACTTCTGACACACGGCGTTGTTGATTGATGAGTGATCAACCACACTAAACACTATTACTGTGTATGCTCTTTCCTACGCTTGTTGTCCTCCATGTCCTGTGGACTGTCACGAAACATGTAATTTATGAAACTAAGAGGATGTGATAATGATTTTGGAATCACCATTAAACTGCAAATCTCTATGAGTGAGCCTCCAGGATTCTGCCGATACACATTTGAGGCAGCGTCCTTCAAAGGCTGAGGAGGATTGACTTGTAGATTGGAGCTATTTTCTAAAACCCAGGCAAAAGACTTCTGACAAGTCCTTTGAGTAAAATGCTACTCTAAACCATTGCCTTACATTGTAAAGCCGTCCTCTCTGAATGGTCCCCTACAACCCTCTAATCCTCGTATTTATTGCACCTGTATAAGGTTGACAGGGTTACTTCCTAAGGGGATAAGCCATTTTTCCTGCATTGAATGCTATCAGTCTTTATGAATGGAATCTAGCAGCATGCTATTTGATTCAGAGCCATGAACCTTGCTTCGCTGGAGGAAGAAAATGTTGCTAAAGCCCAGGGCATTCATAAAAGATATGTGGTGTAGACTACACTTGCAAGCATCCTAGCTTATCCCTCTCTCACCTAGAATAAATGCCTTTGTGGATATGGGAAATGCAACTGATAACATATTTGCAGCTGCTAGACCCTGCAGGACCTGTCAGGATGCTTGGTGGTTGGAGACACTGTAGGCAGATGCAACGTCTGCGGAAAGGTTAGCTGTAGAAGTGCTGAATCAGGATTGAGCTTTGTCTGTGGACCTCAGTCCTGAATGAGTATTCTTTTATAGGTTTTCTTTCTTTTTATGGATACTTCCTCTGTATGACAGACAAGACTTCATGCTTTTTCTGTCACGAAGATACAGTGAGGGGAGTTCGGTGCATGATGAATTTCTTCTGCTCATCAGCCAGCTAATGAAAGGGACATCCCCTCTGCCCATAAAGAAGATGGCAACCTGACCTGCTGGTGACCAAAACACTTCTCTCTGCTTCACCTGTCTTGCTCAACACTGTCTCCCTTCCTCTTGCTTCTCCTTTAAAATGCAGGCAAAATGTGGGGGGAAACTGCTCTACTTGCAAGAAGGGTTGGTAAAGTAAGTTGCCCTGGGAACTTACTAAGGACTGGATTCAAGTAACTAGTTGTACTAGCAGGAGCCTGTGGGACTTTCCCCCTTCCCTCCCCCAATTGTCTAGGGGGGGTGTCATGAGGGGAGGGGAGATGTTTGCCCTGACAAAACAATCAAATTAGTGTGGGGTTGAATTCCTCCATACATAAAAATGGGTTGGATATAGATATGGCTTGTGGAACCTTGATAGCATTAAGATTTGATGACTCTTGAGATGCTACCAGGTTGTTCAAAAGTAGTTTATGACATGCTATGACAGTTGGCTTAACAAAATCATCATCATCATCATCATCAAAAACAACAACAACCATCCTTCAGGTCAACCATCCATCCACATCATACTTCAGGTGTGCCTGAAGTAGCAATTGAAAAAAAATTCTTTTCCCCATCAGTCTTTTCAGTTCACCCTATTTCTACATCTGTTTGTGGTTTTTAAAATAACTGTTTTAAGAGAATTTGCACATTTCTCCTAATATTTATATGCAATTTGCTTGATACACACATTTTTGGTCAGAGAAGGACATCTCTAAATTCAGAGAAGTGCAAATTGAGAAGGGGTGGCAACATTTTAGTTCATGGAATGGACCCAGAAGCATGAATTGGGTCAGTTTGCATTAAAATGTAAACTTCTCATCCTTAGAACTTTGGTTATCCCTGAAGTAGATTTTTGGAACTTTACCTAATTTAAAACTGCAACCTTCAAACTGCTCACATCAATCTGATGGCAATGATTTTCTTGTTCCTGGCCAGGATTCCTGGTATGCATTTCTTGCCTGGTGGAAGTTCTTGATAGATTAGACTGTGGTTCAGTTGTTGCCATCTCACCCAGAGTAACTAAGAGCTCCCCACTTGAGGCTGGTTCATAAAGAGGGGAGGGTTAAAATGGTTCATGTTACCACATCCATGAACCCAAGCTGGATCTGCACCTCTTAGAATCAGAGGCAAGCATCAGAGCACTGATCTCTGCATATGGAGTGACTGCTTCTTTTCCAGTCTCCTTCAAAACAGCCAGCAAAGTACACTTCACAATAAAAAGAAGCCAGTTGGGTGCTGTATTTACATTTGTGTTTTTAAAAGTTCCACAGGCAGCATAACTTTTTCAGGATGGGTGAGCTATGGCTCTTCACTGGTGGGATCAAAGATACCCTTAAAAGAAATCCATGGGCACAGAAACATAAAAGTTCGGTATTACACGATTATAAATGAAGCAAAGAAAGGAAGCCTTTGAAAATCAAAGCGGAACTGTCTTCATGTCATCACATAAAAGAGCTTGTACACTTTCCCTTTAGATTCTCCCCTTCCTGCCCCCACTGAAGAGCAGCATCGCACAGACAAGTTTACTGATTTTCAAATGTGGTTTGAAGTTCAGCTGCTGAAAGTCAGCATTGCTGTATAAGGTGGCCTCTTTGCCCTTCTCACTGGCCCTGAGGCAAGAGAGATGTTCTCCACGGGGTGTTGCTCTACACTGAAATGGCATTCCGGTATTGTGTACTCTTTTGACCACCCTGGGGCAGTGCTCTACAGAGCATCCTTGAATCCCAGTCAACAAGAGGCCTCCGCGTGGAGCAAAGATAGGAGGCGATATTGCGGCACAAATCTAGTCGTTCACTGAAGTGTGTGAGGTTCTTTCTTTTAATATTAATAATAAATTAAAAGAAGCATTTAAAGAATGCCATAGATGGTTGCTGGATCCATTAAGGAAGCAGAACTGTTCTTCTAAGAGTTAACAAGAGTTTGATATATGCTGTGCCTGCTTGGAAATTGTTGCAACCTTGTCATGACACAGCGTTTGATAAGAACCCATTAAGTCTAAAGTGGTCTGAATGCATTGCCTCTCTTCTTCCTAGGAATCAACCTCCACAAACACTTCAGTCTCTGGTATAAGGCTCGGCTTCAGATCTGTTGAGGCCACCACAATCCTAAGCATAGGATCCTAGTGCATGCATGTCTAATTGGAAGCTATCTCAAAATAAAAATAAAATAAATAAATGACCATTTAAAGTGGTATCACAATGTTTTAATATAGGGTGCGAATGTGGCTGTCCATTTTCTGGACACGCCCCCTCTTAATAAAGCGTGTTCTCCTTCATGGAGAGCACGTGTTGCGGTGGGCGCCGCCAGGACACTCCAAAGTTGGGGGCGGGCTAACTGATCGTTGGCCACTGATGCAATTGGGGCTTCCCTTGTTGTTGGGAAGAAGTTAATGTTGCCATTTATTGAATGACAGCCAGAAATACTAAAACTCCTTGCACGAGGCTAGGGCTTCCTCTTTTCGCCCGTGCAGCGGATTGCCCGTCCCTCCCTCCCTAGAATAGGGTTGTTGGCTTTGACCTTGCTATGCCTGTCATGGGGTCGTCTGCTTTGGAGCGGGGGCCTGGTAGGAATTTTGTCCATCTGGCTGATTGGCTGGGACCATTTGGTTTTTGCCTACTGCGTAGCAAATCGTCACAACTTGTAAGGTTGCGGTTAGGCATTGGTATATGGTTTGGTTGGTTGAGGGGCATGGATTGGCTGTGCCTGCCCCTCTAATGCTGCAAGGGATTCCGTTAAAGGAATTGGGGACTAACTATTGCTTGTCCACTCTGTCAAGGGGGCTCGGGCCATAGCAATGAGCTCCTGGTTGCATTTGGGGTGAGGGCAGGTTCCCTGCTCCGCGTAACCCCCAAGTGTATTCCCCCATTCTGACTTTCGCATCGTGCGGAATGTCAGTCTGTCCCCCATGGTGGGGGCAGATAGTCGCAACCAATGCCTGGTTGCATTTGGGGTGAGGGCAGGTTCCCTGCTCCGCGTAACCCCCAAGTGTATTCCCCCATTCTGACTTTCGCATCGTGCGGAATGTCAGTCTGTCCCCCATGGTGGGGGCAGATAGTCGCAACCAATGCCTACGCAACCACTCACAAATTTGTATTTTAATAAAGTTGTGGCCAAAATTATTGCCAAAAATCTTAAACAAAAAATTCTGTGTGATGTGTGTTATTGGGGTGGACCTGGGGACCTCGACACGCAACTAAGAAAATGATGTCAGACTTTGAAAACCATATTTAACTAAGGGTACCTGAGAAAAATGTTCACCTTAAATGTCATTTTCTTTTCTGAGAATGGGGACGGGGGGGGGGGAGTATAAATTAGTCAATGTGCCTCAGTTTTCAACATCTTTTACTTTAAAGAATATTTATATGGTTTTTTTTTTTTAATGCCAGACTGAAGAATGAGATAATTTCATTTCCTTTGAATTACTTTTTTGGGATTGCCAAGTTAGCTTGTCTTCAGACTTTATCACAGCTTGTTAGCAAAGTTCATAAACTCAGTCAGCATTTGAAGTATATATCTAAATGACCTCAGTGCTGCAAATTTAATGGGAAATCATTTATTCCCCACTCTTCTTTTTAAAAATCACCATGTATTTTAGTGGTCATAAAAGAATAAACAGTGCACAAATTGGTCTGGAACTACAGAAAATTCTTCATAAAACATGGTCTACTTTACCTTCTGGCTGTGCTGGAACTGCTAATATGCATTTCTCCGGGAAAAGGAAGATAATTTTCTGAAATTGTTTTTTTTATGGAGAGAAACAATAAAGGTTACTATTATGCTAATTATACTTCATGTTCAGGCTTAGCTGAATGTGCAGCCCTATTCATTTGCTTAAATTGTATGATTTTATTGTATGATCCTGTCCTCCATTTTTTAAAAAGATGGAATAAACTAGGGCGGTTATATGTAAAGCCAAATGACTTTATCAAGGAAGGGTTTATACAATGCGGAAAGAACCTTTGACAGATGCATCCCAGCTGTATGACAGAATTGCATGCCCGATGGTAACAGCCAGCATGGCACCAATGTAGCTGTATTTTAAAAGCTGAAATCCTGGGGCTCTGGGAGGGGGATCTGGGTCCTAGCTTGATTCTAGCCTGCCTTTGATTCTAGCTTCATTGAATGCATTGATTGGGTTTTCCCCAACTTTTCCTTACCTGTGAAGCTCCCATTCCCCCATCCCAATTATTTCCTAAGTGTTGAGTGCTACACAACAAAAGTGGGACTGGGAAACAAATGTCCCCCATCTCTACACCCGGGGAGTCGGTCTCAATTTCTCATTTTTCCCAGCCTTAAATTCAGTTCTCCGTATTTCCATACCAGTTTGTAATTTTTGCTTTTTAAGAAAAGAAGTGCTTGGGAAATTTCATCAGCACTATAGCTTGAATTTTCCCTAATTGTACACATTTTTGTATGCAATTTTGTCTCATATACACTTTTTTTTGCAAAGCAATTTCCTGTAAGATGATGTGTGGTAAGAAGGATGTTGACCAGTTAGAACGTACGCAGAGGAGGGCGACCAAGGTGATCAGGGGTCTGGAAACCAAGCCTTATGAGGAATGGTTGAAGGAGCTGGGTATGTTTAGCCTCGAAAAGAGGAGACTGAGAGGAGACATGATAGCCATCTCCAAATGTCTTACGTGCTGTCACATGGTAGATGGAGCATGCTTGTTTTCTCCTGCTCTGGAGGGTAGGACTCAATGGCTTCAAGTTAAAAGAAAGGAGCTTCCGACTAAACATTCAGAAAAACTTTCTGACAGTAAGAGCTGTTCAGCAGTGGAACAGACTCCCACAAGAGGTGGTGGACTCTCCTCCCTTGGAGGTTTTTAAACAGAGATTGGGTGGCCATCTGTCATGGATGCTTTAGCCGAGATTCCTGCATTGCGGGGGGTTGTACTGGATATTATTACATTTCGAATCCAGATAGAACTGTATTCCATTTGTAAGATGTTATGTGTTTCATTCTCAGCTTTCAACCCCTTCCCCTGTATATCAGTGTTTCATCTCACAAAAACATGTATTTATTCCATATTGATTGCACTTTTATATTCTGTTCTAAATATTCAGCCTTCTACATCTCTGCTTCCAAGAAATTTAATACCTTGTACTTGCTGCATTTGAGTGTTCAGATTATATTCAATCTAATCCGAGTACTCGAATTTTGCTCCATTGCATGCAGCATATTGTAAGCTATTACTGAGGAAATAATCACTTCTGTGTTTACTTGTGCTACCAAAAACTAGTTAATAATCTTGCCAGCATTTTAGCATTTTAGGATACTGTGGATATTAATAGCCTAAAACTAAAGTCTGCTTTCTGCTCTGAGATTTTGCTGTAACTCTTCACGGAGAGAAACTGCATCATCAAACTTTAAAGGACAAAAGCCCATAAAACAATCTGTTAAAAGACAAGGAGCTGAGGCAGGAAAACCAGCTCTTTCACTTCGTTAAAAAAACCAGATCAAAGAGTTATTTGAATTGACACTTGCCATGCAATCTACAAAGAGCTGTGTTCCTTTTAACTCCTGACTTGTCACACTGCATAGGGTATGTCATGTCCAATTCGAATTTCAAGCTATATAGTCTTTCACACACACTGCTTTCTTGTTCTGTCTCTTATTGACTTTCATATACTTTTTACGGACAACGGGAGGAAAAGTAAAACCCTGCACTGCTCATCCTTTGCTTATTTGTTTGCTTGCGCATTTCTTTAGAGAGTATTTGCTTTGTGAAATGAGGAGTGAAAGGGATCGCTGTAAAATTATTCATTTCCAGCAGTTGATTACTGTGTATATATATCCCGTTTAGCAGTCCAGAACATCATGAAAAAGGAGATCTGGTGAAATGTTAGCCCACAAAACATTTTTGCTCTGTTAACAGAAGGACACACAAGAGGAGAAAATGTTTCTGAGTATATATGTACGTGTTATTTGTCATAAATGTATTCGCCAGCATTCAAAATAATATGGGTTATATCCGGTGAGGTCCACCTGGTTGCGCAGCAGAAATCCACTTCCTCAATAAGATTTCAAGTTTCTCTTCTCCCTCTGGCAGCCCCACACTCTGCTGCAGAGAGTCCCTGAACCCTTCAGAGCATTTTTTGCAATTATACCTCGTCCCCAGCAAAAAAAAGTTTGCTACATAAGCAGTATGTAAATTTGCACATTTGTATGTGATGCCTTAGCACTCTAAGAGTGAAGCTCTTACTGCTAGATAGTGCCACCTTTAATATGGAGTGTCTCTTGAGACTGCAGAGGGCGGCCATTTCTTGTTTTCTGTCTTTGGTGTACATGTCGCAGGGGGAAAATTCTTGCACTCATGCAGGGACCAAACTTTTTTCAAAGCTCTGGCACAATTGTGCTGTTGCCCCATGACAGTTAAGTATTCCCAGGTTCCAGAGTGACTCCACTAGTCCTCATTGCCCATTGCTTCTCCTGTATTTAGAATAACTAGTTCAGGCTGGGGCTTTTTCTGGGCAACAAACTATGACAGGCTCCACCTTCTGGCTCATACTTCTGCAATTACAGATGACCAACATTCTCCAAGGTCACTATTCAGCATCAACAGAGGCTGTTTGTAGTGTGGACAAATCAAATTTACATACATAATCTCTTGCATATGTAACCTGAAGTCATTGCTATTATTACAGGCTGTTTATTTTTCTTGATAGGCTAACTACATCTGAATTTTTCTCGCTCTCCCAAGTTTCATTTTGTGAGCTGTTGCTCAGCTCTGGCACCAGGGAGTCTTGTGGAATATTAATAGCGAGAAGTGTATTCATGGCATAAGCTTTTTGAGGACTTGAGTCCACTTCATCAGCTAGTGTTTAAGGTCCCACAAAATTCTCAGGCTTTTGCAGCACGAACAACAATCCAGGCTACCCCTCTGGAAATTGTTTGACTATAAATTTGCTGCAAAAGCACATTTCTCCTTTCTGCCTCTTCTGAATTTAATGTTGATAATTAACCTGAATGTTTTAATGGCTGTATTGTTTATCAAAGGAGAGATGTGCTTTTGTAGCAGGCCAGGGAATAAGAGAGGCTGAGTCAGCAGCCTCACAGGGGAAGCCTAAGCACTGGCAGCCTCCCAGCCACTGGCTGGAAACGCTGAATCAGGAGCCCTGATCTATTTGTCCCTTGAAGTCAGAGCAGCAAGACAGCTACTGACCTTGTGCTGACCTTTCATCATCAACTTTCACAACAGAATTTCAAATCTAGAGACAGCAAGTATGAAGGTCATTTGCTTTGATGTCCACATAATCTGAGAAAAGCGGTGGGTTTTTTTTGCTACAACCTCACGCTGTGATACTCAACTGAGTACTGTTATCTGAGTAGAGAATTTTAAATGAATTAATCATGTGTGTTTTAATTGATTATATGTAATCAATTGCAGTGTTGTCTGAGCAATTGTACGTATCCAAATTCTGAAATCTAATTGAGCCTAAGTAAGTCTTCTAATTGAGCCTAAGTAACCACAGAGCCTAGGTCGGAAGGTCGGCAGTTCAAATCCCCATGACGGAGTGAGATCCTGTTGCTCCGTCCTAGCTCCTGCCCACCTAGCAGTTCGAAAGCATGTCAAATGCAAGTAGATAAATAGGTACCGCTCCGGCGGGAAGGTAAACAGTGTTTCTGTGCGCTGCTCTGGTTTGCCAGAAGTGGCTTAGTCATGTTGGCCACATAACCCAGAAGCTGTCTGTGGACAAACGCCGGCTCCCTCAGCCTATAGAGCGAGATGAGCGAGCAACCCCAGAGTCATCCATGACTGGACCTAACGGTCAGGGGTACCTTTACCTTTACCTTTAAGTCAATATAGAAGAATATAAAATGTCCATTTCATGGACCAAAGAAGGAATGAAAGGAGACTGAGGAATGATACAGGCAAGTTCCAGAGAATTTCACAGGTCAAATACAAAAATGCCTGTTATGAAAATGGCTCCACCAGGAAAAGAAAGACTAGCATAAAAGTGACCACATGTGGGTGGCATTATTCACAGCTCTACCAGAGCATCAGATGCAAGGCTGATGTCACCTCAAACTCCTGGCATACATTGTTGAAGGCAGGAGAAATCAGAAACCATAAACCAGGCAAAGGCAAACTCCGACCCTCCAGATGTTCGGGACTACAATCCCCATCATCCCTGACCACTGGTCCTGTTAGCTAGGGATGATGGGAATTGAGTCCCAAACATCTAGAGGGCCAGAGTTTGCCTATGAGTGCTATACCTTGTCTGTGCAAAGGAGAAGGTTGCTTGCAATAGTTCGTCTACTGTGATGGAACCAGAAATAACGAACCTCTGGGTGATGCGGTACCTAATGGAGCATACCAAAGAAATATTTTCAAGTCATAAGAAACAGGCCTCAAGTGATGTACATGACTGATCTGAGCTCCGTACTGACTGCATCCATTGCCTCCTATGGTGTTAACCTTGCAAAAGATTCAAACCAAGAAAAGCATACATTGTACATAGCAACATGCGTTTCTTGGAGTCCTACACATATTTCCTTATGGCAAAGGGAAATTGCTTCTGTATCCTGACAGTCCCTCATTGTCTAAAATTGTCTCTCAGGTGACAAAAGAAAGCCAGGCCCCAAAAATCATATTACGTCATCTAAAGCCTGTACTTACTGATAATGTGGTCCAGGTAGCTCTACAGATAAGAAATGGCACCCCAAATGTTCACTGAAGCCCTGAATACATTCTATTATCCAAATATCTATTATTCACTGGAAGTCGCATCCCTTTTACTAGAAGTTCAATTTTTTTCTATATAAAAATGGTGTGACTTTCATATGAAATTGTGTACATTTAATATTAAATTATATAAACATCACAGGTTGGGGATACTGCTCAGAAATAAACACACTCCCTAAGTTCCTGTAGGAGAAGCATGTAGTAAAGAAGATGAAAGCACTCCTGAATATCTACATGAAATTTATTTAGGTGAATGTACTGTGTTCTTAGAAAGATCAAGCATTTACCTGATTATGTTAGATGTAGCAATTGCAAATCAAATCACTCCTGGGCACTTCAAGGAACCTTATCTAGCTGACCCCAAGTGAATCTGTGTACTCCCTGAGTGCATGAATGATAAGTCTCCAAACAGCTGAGCCTCTAATGATTGGAGTATCACAGACAGCAGCGGAGAGGTAATTTATGAGCCAATGGCACTGATATCTGAGGAAGAGCCTGTCTATGAAGAGATGGCCCATTTAAGTTGACAAAAGCTGAGGAAGGGGCATTTTCATGCGGAATTCCAATTGTTGAAGCAGTCCCCTTAAGGGGGAAGAGACCAGTTTACTGGCTGAAAGATTATGACAGCAAAGTGGTACTGGGGAACTTCTACTTTGAGGAATTGTGAATTGTGAAAGGGGAATGCCAAAGAAACAATTCTGGTCAAGTAGCAAGGGTTGCCTGAAAATTGTAATAACTGGGTAGACACCATGAACAGTATGAATGACAGGAGTTTTTACATCACACTTTCTTGCAACGACCTGTTTCCTCAAAACATAAAGTATGTATTTACACAACAACTAGCCAGGCCTCTGGCTAAAGGTAAACCAGTTGTGGGGATACTGTATCCTACTTCTCAATCCTTCCGTAAATCCAAAGCAATGGGTAATGATTGTGCCCCAAAACTATGTTGTTTTGGGAACAGAATTAGCGCACAATAATATCAGATGCTACTAGAAACAATTACTACAAACTGAGCTTGACAATGGCTATGAATAACTCATGACAGTTTGCTTTTCTGTAAGTTGCTTTAGAAACACAGACACAGAAACACAGACAAACACAAAACTTCAGGCAAAGTTGAGGCATCTTTAATATCCACAAATGACATAACTTTGTCTGAATTTTTTAAATAAACAAATTAGAAGATGCAATTACTCAGCATGAACAAATATAATATACTACTACAGCTAATTAGCCAAGTTTTAGGGTTTTAAAAAATATATTGCAGAGAAATTATATTGTTCTCAAAAATATATTCTTTGATATACTTTAAACCATTTTCTGAAGCAGATAAGAGGCTTGAGAGACTTTAGTCCCATCCAGCTTTTAACAGTAAAAACTTTCATGGATGTGCAGTAAAAATGACATTAGACCAGAACGAAAGAAAAAAGTAATAATTCATTCAAATAAGATGAGATTTTATAGGATGATTATTGCAACGATGTGGCCAATCTCACTTTTGAGATTGGAAAGAAACAGATGAAATTTTAATGTTGTATTGTGCTGACTGTGGGAAATGTTTGTGCCTCGTTCCCATTTATATTTATAATGCCTTAAATTATGATGGCAATTCTGCGTTGATAAGAAAATGCTTCAGCCACAAAATTATGCCCCCACCATCATATCAAAAGGAAATGAAAGTTAAATGGCAAAAAGCACCGCATTCCATAAAATCATTGTCAATAGAAACTACCTACCATTCAGCATGCCTAAAACTCATTGCCTTCAATGAGCTGTTGACCTATTGATGTGAATGGGAAGTATCATTTGGTTTCTCTTTCTGAAATGGTAGGTACCTTCCCATATGAACTCTCATACTATAATATTTTGATATGGCATTTTAAAAATTGTATTATTAGCTTTATTTTCATGCTGTTTGGATTGATGGTTATTAGTTGTCTTGAAGTCTTTTGGAGGAAAGGTGGAATAAAACTACTTCACATAGAATAAGTTGTTTGCTCAGCACTAGGGATGTCTTAGAATTCCAGCAAAAACAGAAACAGGAGTGGAAATTGCCACTGTCTCTTATTTGCCCCATGTCCAGAGTTGAAATCAATCCAGTAACAAAAATCGGTCTCTCCTATCGCTCTTGCTTTTAGTCTGCTGCCTGTCTGGTTACCCAACTGTTCCTTCCAGTTCAGCTTGCACATTCGTTAATTAACAGATGCTACAAAGCCACAGCTAACTAAGGAAACTCACTACTCTGTAAATGACTGGCATGGAATTTTGCACCCATGGAAATATGAAAGGAGCTTCCACTGTCTATAGGCTTTTGTACAAGGCAATGGTTTCGGTCTGATCCACAGTTCCTTGTGCACAAGGAGCAGACTGCATAACAGTACTGCACGGATATTGCTGTGGACAAGGATCTTTCTATCAAAGAGATCAAAAAGCACTGTCAGCTTTGATACTACTGTTGTCTGTGGTGGAAGAGAGGGAAGTGGATTCAGTTTCTTCTTGCCACTGGTATTTGGTCCGGTCAAAAGCTGATGATGCTGACATCTCTTTGGTTGGAAGGCTCAGTCTCTTTGGTTGGTGGGGTCCCACTTCTGTCCTAGCAAGGGAAAATATACCCATAGCCCTGGGTATAGCATTTAAGCGATACTTCGGAGTATCTATGTCCAGCTCAATGTGATTGTTTCTCTCTGGCTGTAATAGAAAAATCAAGGGCATTAATTTCAATCTTGTTCTTTTTTCTCCATCACAATTTTATAGATTCAAGAACAGAAGGCAGAACATTTGTTCTTTCAATATGCTTCCACCATACTGATTTTTTTTTAAAAAAAGAAAATTAAATCATAGGAATAATTCATTAATGCTACCCATCATTTTCATTCCAGCAGCAGGAAATATTTGCAGTCTCTGAGTACAAAAACCTGGTGCAGAACATCTTACACTATCTGTGCAGCTTAGCCATACGTTGTGTTTTGAAGTTAGGAGAGATTTTGATCGATTTGTCTGAAGTTATTTTCTTTTGCTCTCCAGCTCTGTCAAGAACTTTTGCAGTACATAACAAATGTTGTCAGTGTTGAATTGGGTTAGTTTTGTCATATATCCTTGGGCTGTTAGAGCTATTTGCATAAAATGTGATAAGTACTCAAAATAGAAAGCCAAAGCAAACTACTTTAAAAACACCACATGCTGTGTACAAACTTTTCTTCCCTGCAGAACCCTCATCTTTTAAGGAGTTTCTTTTGGAGGGAAAAGGAAACTTTATTGTTATTTCTGGAAATAACTCTTTTTCTCTCCTTTGAACCATCTTTATAAAACAAAACAGAAACCCACTCTGTTATCCAGAAGCCATGTGGCCCAGAGTTATCCTGACGACTTTTAAGAAACATCAGAGAATGTATTACATTTTACATTTATATCCTGCCAATTCTCCAGTGGGTCAGGAAAGGACATATGGGACACTCACATACAAACAAAAAAACAACAGACAGACAGACAGACAGACAGACAGACAAACAAACAAACAAACAAACAAACAAACAAACAAACAGAGAGCCTGTGTGGTGTAGTAGCTGTAGTTGGACTAAGACCATGGAGACCAAGGGTGGATCTACACACAGGAAAAAGCACTATAAATAAGTCAGAAAATAAATCATTATAACAAAGGGGGGGGGGGAGAGACCTATGGAAAAATGCTATAGAAAAGTTTTGTGCTCTCTGGTGCCATTTGGAGTTGCATGTTTATAATGCATTCAAATAGCTGTATTTTGACTAATGTAGCTGAGTCCCAGGGCTCAAATCTTCACTGAGTCACAGGGGCGACCTAGGGTCAGGTACAGTGCTACCTCGGTTTACGAACTTAATCCATTCTGGAAGTCCGTTCTTAAACCAAAGCCGTTCTTAAACTGAGGTACACTTTCCCGAATGAGGCCTCCTGTCACCGGTGCCCTTCCACCATTCGGCTTCCATTCTTAGACCGAGGTAAAGTTTGCAAACCCGGACACTACTTCCGGTTTTGCAGAGTTCGTAAACCGAATCGTTCATAAACAGGACTTTTCTTAAAACAAGGTACCACTGTACTGTCTCTGAAACACCTACCACACACTGTTCTTTTGAGTATAAAACACAGAGACAGGGATCATGTCTTGAGCTCCTTGGAGGAAAGGTGGATAACAACAACAACAACAACTCAGTTGTCCCTATGTGCCCCCAGAACAGCAGATGCAGGGAGGACAAGGGAGATCATATTATCAAGCAGTGACTTCCTTAGTGCAACATTGGATTCCTATTATTATTATTATATTTCATACCCACAAAGCAATTGGCATGCTGGATATTCAGGCCTTCCTATACAGCTATAAGCATTATTCCCCTGCTTTATAAACTGGGTCCATAATCCCCCTCAAGCTAGAAAACCCATGTTGAAGATAGTACGGAAAGTGACTCCAACACCCAATCAAATGTTCCCCTACTTTGCAGCTATCGAAGCTGCAATACCTCAAGCTCCAGTGACAATGATAAAATGGTGGTGGCCTACAGCTCCCATGGTATTAATTCTTTTCTGAGCTTATATTAATGCATAATATTTGCAGCTGTGAACAGCCTGGAATTCTCTTTGCTTTTAATTGGCACTGCAGTCACAAAAACTGGCTGATGTGAGGCCCATGCTCCTCTCAGAGCAGTTTATGACATTAAAATGTCAGTGCAGGAAAAGGAACAACAGAAATACATGAAATGCACATCATTAATAGCACACGTATTCCGAAGTAAGTTTTTGTAAGCCATTTCCCCTTAACAGAATGGATTTTTGAATGCTGTTTCGCTGACATACTCATTTTTATGCACAATGTTTTCTAATATATGGATTTTTGCAAGCACAGCTTGATTGGGGAAGTGCATCACAAATTTTGGGTAAGTTTACATTCTGAAGGATTAATGCATTTCAGTTCATGTATTGTTTTAGGAAATTGGTAGGAATTTGATAGACTTGCCTTTAAATGCAAATCAATGCGGGTGAGAAAGAAAATATTGGCTCCTTAATTTCTATGGGTCAGGCTGCTTTTCAAGGATCAGGAATGAGGCTACCAAAAAGCAAACCCAACAACACTAAGGGGTGTGTGCGTGCATTTCTCTGAGGCTCTGCCTTTAGGGCACAATTTGAATTAAGGTGAATTTAGGCTGTGGGTGATGTGCACTGTCGTAATTGATATTTGTGCCTCTTTCTGCGCTACTGCTTGCAGTTACATAGCTGTTCAAAATCCAGAGCAAATTAAAATGCACTTAGCAACTCCGTTGGATTCAGATTCAAAATAAGGGTATTGTAAGATTTAAATGAAGACAGAAGTGCCTGGTGTGCTCTGGTCCATGGGGTCATGAAGAGTTGGACACGACTAAAGGACTAAACAACAACAACAAGATTTAAATAAGCCCATGCTAAAGCAACTAAATTAGGCATCCGCAAACTCGGCCCTCCAGATGTTTTGGGACTACAATTCCCATCATCCCTGACCACTGGTCCTGTTAGCTAGGGATGATGGGATTTGTAGTCGCAAAACAGCTGGAGGGCCAAGTTTGGGGATGCCTGAACTAAATCTTCCATCTGGGATCCCTTTGCACTGTGCGGCTACTGAGATGCACTCCCTAATAAACACAATAAACATTTGTTCTTTTTTCCTGTAAATCTTTTGTCAGGCATTTAACTAAGTGTGGAAAATGGCCTGACACATATGCTCTAGCAATGATGCAAAAAAAGGGGGGCACATGTTTCAACCATTTCTACTAGTTTAGGATTTAGAGAAGCATAGTTCTTGGAATTATATATTCCTCTTTGCACATCTTTCGAGTGGCATCAGGGAAGCAGCTGTGCAGCAGCAACCAAGATAGCAACGGCCATGCCAAAAGTTTGCAGATTCTGGTTTGCACACTGCGGGATCATAGCTGTCAACTTTTCCCCTTTCTTGCTAGGAATCCAATTTGGAATAAGGGAATTTCCCTTAAAATGGGGAAACGTTGACAGCTATGTGCGGGATCATTACCGTATGAATATAGCACACACATTTGTAATGCCTATTCCTATCTGTGTAGTACACTCCTATGTTGGTTCACGGTACGTGTAAAGGTGGGGAATCCAGTCCACATTTTATTTTTTTCCCCAACTCACCAGGGTTATTTCTGGTTCAAGTTTTACACAGCGCTCTAGAGCAGTGGTTCCCAAATGTTTTCTCCACCAACCACTTGAAAATTGCTGAGGGTCATGGTGGACCATGTGATTATTTTTCTGCCTCTTGAGGACTTTATCATGTACTGTGCTGGATGATTTCTAATTGCATTTTTATTGGTGCTTTTATTTCTTGAATATTGTATTTTCTTGAATTATAATTTGAATTCAACCACACATCCACAGACACAGTTGGGACCACCTGAATGAAGCTCATGAATCACATTTTAGGAACTCTTGCTCTAGAGACCAGACCCTGAGGATGTTGGTTTCTGGTGGACTTTTCTCATGCCTAACGTTTGTTCGTTCTGTGTAAAGTATCTTTTGGTCATCATCTTTCATGCAAAGAGTACATTTTGCACTAATATGGGGAAATTCTAAGGCACATTGCCTCCTTACATAATCATAGCTCTGTTAACAATCATTTACAATATTTTTTAGTGGGATTTCCTATTTTTCTATTTTTAAATAACAACAGCAACATTGTTTTGATATTCTGCTGACATTAGCTTGTGAGGGAATTCGTTCAATATCAAGGAACACCTATTTTCTGCACACTGATCATTTGACACCAGAAAGGAAGGTAATCAACATTTGAAGCTGTAAGTGGTGTAATTGTTAATATATTTTCTGACCTCAGCAATGATTGCTTGCACTTCAAAGTAGACAAGTTAGGTATTTATTTGAAAGGTTATTTGTGCATCAAACTTCACAGAGTCTCGATGACATGAATTTAGTGTTAAAAGAAATGGAAAGGTTACAATCAATTAGAGCCATACAAGCTGACCTGAACTTCAAATTATCTCATTATTCATTTTGTGTGAGATTAATTTGTCTGATTCGGTATGGGCTGAGCCAGTTTGGATTATTCAAGATGTGTACCACAGTTCTTGGTGATCCACATAAGAGAATTACCATCAAAACTACAGCAAAAAGAAGGCTGAAGTAAAAGGTGGCAGCGTGATGAGAATTATAGCTCATTGTAGGGTGCGCTATAGTTCCCAGGAGTATAGCTCAGTTCCCCTGAAACCTCTTACACAGAAAGGGCTGTGATGACAATTATGAGGGTACTTATTTTGAACATTTGTATTCTGCTCTTCAGCCACAATGGCTCCCCAAAGAGCTTTTATTAAATAAATTAAAATAAGACAGCCCCTGTCCACAGGCTTAGGATCTAAAAACAAAACAAACAAGGAAAAAGGACAAGGAGGGAGGGAAGCAAAGCCAGGCGCCGATTCTTAAAAGATTAGCTCTTATAAAATGGCTTAGAAACAGTTCAGGGGCAGGAGGAGCCTTATGGACTTTTAGAAAAGCTGAGGGAATTATGAGTAGGGTGATTACATACTAAGAGGAAATGTAGATAGGATACAGACTTGTATAAGATTTGCATATGCTGATTCATATGCGTAGCTGCAAATTTAGAAAGAGCGATGAATTAAGTGGAACTACAATACATTTAACCATAGTAGTGAAGACTGTGACTAGGGCTGCATATACCATACATTCAAAACACATTTCACACACATGAGTTCCTCCAGTAGTTTGTAAAGGGTGCTGCGAATTATAGCTTATTAATGGGTACACTCCCAGGAGTCTTTGGGGAAAGTCATGTGCTCTAAATGTGTGGTGTGTGGGCAGCCTAGGCAGTCAGTGTGCCTGATCAGTCCGCTGTCCAGATTGGCAACTTCAAGGCCAAACCCTGTTCTCCATCTTTAAACTGGCCTTAATGCAGTTTAATGCTGTCCATTTAATGAGGTTATTAAGGAAAGCATATAGTTGGAAAACATGTATTTCACAAGCAAAAGGCTCTATAATGTGCCAAGTGGCCTTGGTGAACTGGGCAGTATAAAATACCTTTAGTAAGCGCAAAATGTGTCTCTGCTAGAAGCTGTGAACCATGGCAAGCCCTCTCTGAAGCATATGTAAGTTGCCTCCTTTCTATGGCTCCCAGCTGGATCACAATGTGGAAAAGACAGTGATACCATTCAAAAAACATCAAGGCCTACTCTGATCTCCTTTCCTCTGACCTCGTCAAAGTGGAGACCATGTGCAGAAAATAGTGAGAACTAAGAATCTCACAGCAGGCATTATGTATAAAAGCACTCAGAGTTTTGGCATCACCTGCTCACGGCTACTTGAAGAAGGCGGCAGAGGGCTGAGAGACATTTCAGATCCTGTGGATGAGCTCAGGCAGGAGAGAGAGAGGAACGAGGGGAGAGAGGGTGGGTGTGAGAGAGAATGGCTCCTACTGAGATTATGGATTGACACGGTAAATAGAAATTCTCTTTCACCATCCTTGCATTTCTATGATCACTTTTTGCAAACTCCTTTACAAATCTCTCAGCATCTGGGGTTGGATCGAATATAAGGAACTGTGGCAGTGGGTGGAGGAGAGCATCTTTTGCAGCAAGACAAAAGAAAATGACTGTTTACTGAATTTGTTGAGAGCTGACTGGCTCAGAATGTTTCAGTCACAAAATTAGAGTTTCTGTGCAGCATTTGCTACCTGCTCAAGTAATTGTGCTGGCTTTTAGCTTCGCCAATCTTCATCCACAATGGGGGAAGTTGGATACCGAATAACATGATACTGAAACAAATCCTGCTTTCCCCTCTCCAACCATTTTTTAGGGGAAATGATATATTATGTAGAGAAAGAAGCTGAGATAAACTACAGACTAGTCAGGGGTTGCCCCTGCCGCCTAGGCAACACCTGAGATTTCCCCCTTCTTTTTTCTTGGCCTACAGAATTCTGAGGCAGAGCTGGAATGGGCTTGCTTCATATGTTTTGACTCTGAAATTGTCTTGTATTGCATACCCTCCAACATTTCTCTGATGAAAATAGGGACATGCTAAGAAAAGAGGGACATTCCAGGATCAAATCAGAAACTGGGATGGCTTCTGTAAATCTGAGACTGTCCCTGGAAAATAGGGACATTTGAAGGGTCTGGTATTGGTGTACCATGCTTCTGAGTGCTTTAGAACAATGCAACGTGAACTTTATAGTCAGTTGTTTGGGTCACTGTCCATCTCATGCTGATTTTATTCTTTTCAAGGCAGAGTTCTGGCGCAATACACACACACACACACACTATCCATCTCAAGAACTCTTTTCAGCTGTGGCTTCTGAAAAGTCAGACTTCCTGCCCCCCCCCCAAAAAAACCCCTGCTTGTCAACTGGACAAAATAGGAAAAAGTTAATTCAAATTACATCCCGTAACACTGATGAAAGAGGAACATTAGAGATTTTGCGGAGGTTTTTTGTATTTTTATTGTTCTTATTTTAAATGGTACTTTCATGTTTCATCTGAGTGGACGCTGCAGTGAGATAAAACACATTCCAATTACTTGTAATAGGAAACTGAAATTACGTTCCTTAAGAGAAAATCCTGATAATGTAAAAAATGCAGGAGAATGAAAAACAGTTCATTACCCAATACTACAGAAACATTATACAGCGTTATATCTGGATTTTCTTAACAGTGATTCACTGTATCCCACTGTCCTTCTAAAACCATCTTGTCAAATGGAAGACCACAAAACCAGTGAAGAAAAATATGAAGTATGGAGTACCCTTTGTTTAGCCCATGTGTAGGAAACCTGTTGTCCGCCAAAAGACATTGGATTCAACCCATGTCAACTTGGCCAATGGGCAGCTGTAGTCCAAAGACATCTGGGTAGCCACAGGCACTTCACCCATGATTGAGCCATTCTAGCTGCACCAACAGAAATGTACTTCTTCTCATGATCAAAGGGCTTTTCCAGTTGGCATGACTCCTCAATTTCTCATATGGGGCACCAGCTCAATACACCTTCTGCCTCTGTATTTTGGCTGTACATTTCTTGGGTGTCCAGCAGTGAGGAGGGATGTTTCCAAAATTCTCCTCCTCTGAACTTCTCCCAGAATATTGGAGTGCTAAATTACTTGATTATATTTCCAAAGTAGAACCAATACATTAGGAATCCTTCAATATTCAGTTTACATTACATTTTATTCCAAATTTTGCACAGACTGCTGTTTGCTGCAGCTTTCAATTCCATCTGCTTATTTGTGCCTCTCCTCTCTTTACATTACTGATGCACACATTAATTGATAACACACTGGAAAAAGTATCCTTAATGTGATCGTGTTTGAAGTGCATTAATAAAATGTTGCAAAATAAAAAAGCTATATATAACAGCTGTATAGAGAATATTGTGTAAGGTGTGCTCTTGTACGTAAACTACTTGGGGTTGCCACAACCTTCCTTAACAGAAAACAGTTTCAAAATCATATTTGTGGCAAAGGATGTGGACATGTCCTTTGGTGCCTTCTCTGCGGTAAAAAACTAGTGTTCAATTTAACTTTGTTCTGGAAAAATAATTGATAGCTGTGGATGCACATGCACTCTCCAATTATATCCCTGAGGTGTGGGAACTAACAGATTGACAACAAAAATAGATTCTATGAGCTCTAATGGTGGCTAAGAGACATACTGTATATGATAAGGCTGGAAGGACAAATACCTACCACCTAAAGCTCATTGATCTGAAGATCTCGCTATCCATTCTGCATTTGAACATGCATTGGCTCATGGTCATCAATCTGAATCAGTCAGCTATTGGGCTGACTGCCCACATACATTCAAAGGTACTATTTTGGCAGCAGGTGAACTTAAATAAATCATAAGCATACATTTCAATTGGGATTGATGGAGTTTTCTTATAGCTAACGTCAGCTGGGTTTGTTAAAAAATCTCCCCCTTTTTTGTTATAAAAAAAATCCCCCTTATATATATATATGAGAAACAAAACTACATTTGTATGAGTTTATGTGAGGACTACTTTACACAGTCACAGCTGCTGCCCACTGGACTTGATAGGGCTACTAGGAGATACCAGGAGCATGGCCAAGTTGTCCTGGTTTTCTTGCCATCTTCCTCCTTGCAGAGATACTGTAGACACTTAACTATTGCCGTTGTACAAACATAGTTAGCAACTAACTACACTGAAAAGTGTCTTCCTTTGGTTCAGAAGGGGTCCCTTGCTGTCACAATTCCAGATGTGAATCTGTGCCACCATAACTGTACCTTACTCAGAGGCAAGCCCCACCGAATTACATGGAGATTGCTCCCTTATAAGTAGGTGCAGGAATTAAGCCTGAACTGATTAGTCTTGAAGGTGGAACACAAGACAGTTAATGAGGGACCCCATAGATTTCCAGAACCTGAGAGAAACAATTATTCCCCTTCTCTGTCTTCTTTACTTGTACATCTTTTTTACGGAATGAGGAATAAGATGGAAGGCTGTTAAGTGAACTGGGTGACTCACTTTGTGACCTTGGGCCAGTCACTGCCTCTCAGGCTAACCTACCTCACAGGGTTATCATGAGGATAACATGGGGAAAATGAGACTCATTAATGCCACCTTGAGCTCCTTGGAGGATAGGTGGAATGGATATGAACAGTGCCTGTTTGGGCAAAAGCAATGTTTGATTTGTCTTTGGTCAGTTAGAACTGGTGAAGGGGAACCAGAAATGAAAGGCTTGTATGCAGCTCTACCCAGAATTTTTCTACTTTCTTTCATGCTCTCCTGAAGGTACATTAAGGGGTGTGGGTGTGTTAAAATCCAGCAATATATTTTCTTTATTACCTTCTTTCTTATCAACATATCATTTCTAAATATGTTTATATCTGTATCCAAAGCTTCTCAGTATTCCAGCATATATATTCATAGGTTTTATTTTCCTTCAGTGGCCTTGACACCCCTCAGCTTGAAAACTCACGTTGCTGATTCAGGGATATTGTGCTTTGAGCATTTAGAAGTTTGTGCAATTGGACAGGATTATAAATAAGAAAACGGAGGGGAACAATATGCTAAGAAGCCTATTTTGCTTCAGGCTAAGTGACACTATTAAAAAGGTGAAATGTAAGGGCCGTATTGTATAAATATTCTTAAATAGTCTTTAATTTTTTTTTCAAAAAAACTTCTTGCAGAAAAACTCCTGTTGAACTGAGTCAGCTTTATGATAAGAAGGACAATGAGAAAATGTGCCCTAGCCAAGGAGAAATGTTTAATAGCCATTTGTCCTCATCTCAGTATATTTGCTGACTTGGACAATTCATACATGACAGCAATGGTGAGTTCTGAGAGAGCCACTGTTTTGAGCAAAATATCTTGCTTTCTCTTTGCTGATTACATCTGGAAGTCACCATGCTCACCTTTCAGGGTATATTGCTCAATATGCTCTGTCAGCATACAAAGAGAACATTTCACACTATGTTGTGACACCCACCCACACCCCGCACTTGCCGAGAGTTGTGCTATGCAGGGATCAAGCCCAGGTCCAGATATTGCAGAGATTCACCTAGGAAAACTGAGACCAAATTGCAAATCATACTCGCAAATGTTTATGCAAACTTATTTTGCAGTATCAATAACGGCTGTTTAGATTTTATAAGATCTTGTGAAATTTGCTAGAGCCAACTGGAAGCAATGTTCTGAACAGCCCAAGAAATCTCCAAATGGAGTGAGGGTCTTTTCAGTTTTGGCTTCCTATTTGTGGCATGCTCTCTCCAATAAGGTCTGCCTGGCGCCGTTACTAATATCTTGTAACCTTTTCCCAAGGCATTTGAAGCCTATTATGATGTTCGTTTTTGGCTGTTATTCATATGATTTGTTGCTGCCAAAGCTTTTGTAGCTGCTTTATTGCAGGTTGTTTGTGGATTCTTGGATTCTTGATGAGTTTTTTTAAAAAACCCATGAATTTACATTGTGTTCTTTTATATTCATCGCTTTATGCTCTTTAAAATGTTTATGTTGCTTGGAGTAGCAAGTGACTACGTGCAAGAAATAATGATAATATGAGTGATGGAGAGCTCGTACAGGAAGGTCTAGGCCTTGTCCTTCTGTGACATGGGCTCTTAAGAATGACAAGTTTCACCGTTCCTTCCTCCTGCTATTCCCTGTGCACAGGCAGGAGAGTTGTCAGGGCTTTAGCAGCCATCTGGCAGCAGGAGAGAAATACAAGCACCCCAATTACTTGCTCATTGCAATGCCAAAGGTAGTGGGAGTCATTGCTACTGATAGCCCCAAAATATAGGTGATTTCGATCTCCAGAGTGCATAGAAGAACTGAGATATAGGATGGTGTCCGAGGGCTTTTGCCACATAGGTAGAATTGCTATACCTCTGTGTCATTCAGCCATGCCTAGGTATAAATACAAATCAAGGGAAGAGCTGTAGCTCAGTGGTTAAAAATCTGACTCAAATTCTGGAAAGCTACTCTCAGTCAAATGGACATAAGACAACTTCCTAATATCTTGTGATCTGGAAATGTAAGGAGTTTAACCATGGTACATAGATAAAGAACAGTGATCCTCTATTTTTTTTATTCCAAAGCAAAACAGAAATGGAGGTGGGGGGATGTCTTACAAGTTTGTATGAGTTTACACATGCACACATCATGTGTCTGTGGAGAAGTTACCACCGTTCAGGTTTGTTGATAGAACTTTCCTCATCACAAGAGCTTTCAACAGAATTGGTTCCCAGAATGAGCTGCTTGTCATCTTACATTGAATCATTAAGTGATGGACATAGAATGTGTGTCAGAAGCCACCAAGGCATGAAGAGGGATACCTTGGTTCTATGCCCAGCCCTCTCATGTGGTGGGCACCCCAGAACCACAGGAAAATGGTTTCCCACAGGAGTGGTTCTGCCCACTGAGCCTGATCCTCAACAGGAAGTAACCCCCCTGCCCTGCCTAGGCTGTACCAGTGGGGAAGAAGAAGCATCCAAATGAGCAGAGTTGGGGGTGTGGGTGACCCAGCCCCAGGTTTGGAAGGCACATGTAATTAATCATTTCTTCCCCCATTAGCAGCACTTTTAGAAAGAAATGACAACAACTGCAGCTTTTGCTTTTAGGGATATCATTGCTTTCCCTTCCCCATCCCAATTTTTAGTTCAGCTTCTCAATTCAGGAAAGCCCCAGTGGTTGGTATCTGTAATGCCTCCATTTGGTACAACGCTTTGGATCAAGTGGAGATTATATTCTAAACTGGCTCTTATGGCCTGACATCTAAATTGCAGATCGCAAGGCAATTCTACAGTTGATTTACCTGTCACAGGTTCTTGGATTCTGAGTTGCACAGACCCAAACACCTTAATACTCTGCCATCCATACCACAATGTTAGAGATCAGTTCCCATTCATTTTTGATACGGACTATTTGAAGTAAATCATATAGAAAAGGACACTTTGCCTGGAAGTAAATGTGTGTGAAAACCTCTATAACTTTCTAATCTTAGTGATACCCTTCAGCATATTCTCTCCCCCACCCTCCTCCTTCTTCATGGAACACTTCCCATTTCTGTATACTGTGATATCTTCCGCGTTTGGCAATATTACTTAGTTTCTTGCTCAGCTGCACATGCATTTTCTCTCTCTCAAAACCCATTACCCTCTCCCCCCCACAATGGTATAATTATGACCTGGACTACACACACACACACACACAGTCATAAAATGTATTTGTAGCATGATGTGAAATTCTGCCAGGTTCCTTGCAGAATTACAAAAGATGGAAGTGTGTTACTTTAAAACATTTCTAACTCATAATTTCCATATTGCTCAACGCAGCCTACTAAAAACAACATAAAGCCCCTGACTAGTGGGACAGCCTATGGCCAATAAGGTCAAATGGGTGGGACCAAGGAGGTGATTTGGGTGGTAACAAGTTGTTCTAGTTTTCTTCCCATCCTCCCTTGCAAAGGCTTAGACACAAAAGGATTGCAGTTGTAGAAGTACTTAGTGCCTAACTAAACTGAAAAGTGTCTTTGGTTTAGAAGGGGGCCCTGCTGTCAAAATTTCTAGTGTAGGTTAATACCGCAATAACCAGGCATTACTCAGAAGTAAGTCCCACTAAATTCCATAGTGATTGCTCCCAGATAGGACTGAAACCTGAACTGATTATTCTTCAAGGTGCAACACAAAACTGTTAACTAGCCCCAACCCCAACTTTCAGCCCCATGGGAAAAAATTATTCCCCCACCCCAAATTATTTACTTCAATGCCTTCTTTCTCAAATGTAGTGGGATTTTTTTAAAAAAAAAACCCTGTAGGAGAACAGGGTTTAAATCACTCATCTATGAACAGGGCCAGCCTAAGACATTTTGGTACCTCATGTGAACCACAAATGGTAAACCACAAAAGGTGTCTCCCTAGGGAAGAAGGGGTAAGTGAAGATCTACATCACACTCTATATTTCCAGATAGAGTCTTCTTTGCAGACAGATGGTGTTCCCACACTTTCTCAAGCAACCCTTGCCATCACTGTACCAGTACAAGTCACACCATTCATTGCAAACTGTCATCAGATGGATATTATTGATGGTCCAAGAGACTCCTGATAGTCACACTTCTGTGTCTTATTTAGTTTTTCTGCTTATTTATCTTATGACGAAAATGATGTTTTCAACTTCCACAGGCGCTGAGAACTTCCTTCATTGCTGTTAAAGATAATGACTCTAAAGACCTGCTTTCTCTGACCAAGATTTGTTGGCTTTCAGAAAGCATTTAGGATACCGGGCCTTTTTATACTGAACACTAATATTTGATTGTTGCCTAAGACTTGGAAGCACTGGATGACGACAAGCTTTAAACTGAAGTGCCATAAGTCTGCAGTGGCTTGATAAGAAGCTCAACAGCTGAGAACCTTGCTAAGGTTCGTAAAACTGAAACACTGGAGAATAACAAATCCATTCGTTCCCACTTACAACACTTCATTTCTGAGCAAAGGCTATACCATACTTATAGGATTACAAAAAGCTCTAGATGCCATTTAAATTCCATGAAGATATTTCTTGCTGACCAAAAGTAGCATTTTAAAATGACTTTTTGGGGTGTGTGAATTGAATATATGAAACACCCTGCATAGGCATTTTGTGTGTGTATGTGCAGCAAACAACCAGTTCTCCTGGTAATTAAATCAAGTGATATCCTGCTCACTGCCATTTGAATGACAAGCCCACCTTTATGTAAAAAAATTGTCTGAGATGTAGATTATTACCAGCAAATAGATGCATTTGATCTTTTCTGTGATTCATCTGATGAGGGACTGTGACAGAAGTGTCTAATGCTTGCTTTTCAAGTGTGACATGTTTTCGCATGTGATAATAAAGTTATATTTATATCACTCATATCTTTTGGTTCCAGAGAGAGCCTATTTCTCTCAAGCATAATATCCTCATAGAAAGGGGATGGTTAGACAATTTGTACCTGATCTAAAAATACAAATGTAGCTATCAGGATAGATGTGGTGAAATGTATAATCGTAGCAAGATGCCCAGTAACTTACTTGTGCAATAATATTTTTTAGTTTTCATATAACAGTTAAGTGTGCTGAAAGGGCTTCATATTCAGTACATCCTATTTTACTTCTAGGGCACGTAGAGTAGCTGAAACAAATGAGACAATTAAGTCAATCTGATCCCAATAGCACGCGTGCTACCTTTTTGTGTGTCATATCACACAAATACATAAGTCTAGGTGAAAGTTGGAAGAATAAGTTTAGCGAAGGATTAAAAGCTGTTGAAATGATTGGTAGACGCAAGCATGCTGATCAGAAGAAGTGGCACAGCACTGGAATTATTAAACAACCTTCGGTATATAAGAGGATAACGTGCATACATTGCATTGGGAGTTGGATATCTGCTTGCAGAGATTAAGGTGGAGTAGGGGGAGAAACAGAAATATGCTACTTCTTTATATACAAGAAGAATTTCAGTTTATTTTCTAACAATATGTCCCTTCTGTCACATGGACAAGTGACTCACATAGACAGTGGATCTGGTCTCCCCTTGGCATGATACCTCAATGATCAGTCACATGCATTATGTGCAGCAGGACTCCCCCATGTTGTTTTCCAGGGACTGGTTCTGAGAGGCATCATGCCTCCAGGGGTTTATCCTGGAAGTAGCATAGATCCATCATGACTAGTAATCATACATCTTGCCCTCTGATACATTACATCAATTTAGTATAATGCCGTCCCATTTTAAATCAATATTAGGCTCTTTAAAATAAAATTGGCAGGACAATAAACTATTACCTTTATTAGCACCAACCATCGCTGCAGCAGTGTCACAGGCAAGTTGCAAGGATTAAAGGATATTTCTTTATTTCTTTAATGTATTGGTACTCTGCCATTCCTCCAGACTAGAACACCTAGCAACTTAATTCACAAAATACAAACCAAACAGTAATGTAGAACACAGAATAGAAGCAACACAAAGCCTAAGCTCCAGCCAGCATCAACATCACCAGGTTCCAAAGGCATGCAAAAAACAAAACAAAAAGGTATTTATTCATCTGTCACTATTTATAGCTAATGCTGAAGACTGTCCTATCTAAATCAGGAGAGGGTTCCGTAATGAGGTGTTACTACCAAGAATGCCCTGTCTGGTGTCTTTGTCTTGTCCTCCACACTGGTCAACAGGAACATGAACAGTGATTCTCCAGGAGATCTTAAGGATTGGAGGGATAGTCATCAGGAAATTTGTTCTGTTAAATTAGGACTGCCCAGTAAATCAGTTGTCCAATAGTTTACTATTGACTCATCACACTGAAGCCAAATTTAAAGTAAGAAATTTGAAAGGGGCCACTGAAGTATCTAACGTTGTAAAGGCGACTCTCAACTTACACTGGGGTTACATTCTGGGGATGGCGCATGAAGACAAAATGGCGTACAATCAAAACACATTGGATTCAATGGTGAGTGGGATTGCCAAGGTCTTTTTTCCCTGATGCCCACCCACTTTCCGCCTCCTCTTTGTTTAATTAATTTATTTATTTTGGCATGTAAAGCTGAATGCACACATGTTAAATGTCCATAAGTTGCCAGATATCTATACCAAAATTTTATTTTGTGGAAGTAAATCCGAATGGTTTCAGTGGAACTCATGGTTGCAGCTTGAGTTTGTTAGACTGCATCTAAATTTAAGCAAGCAGCTTCCCTTTTGTGCATGGGAGTGCAGACTGGAATCCACAAGCATGCTATCAAGTAATCTGCAATACAAGAGGACCAAACTAAAAGAAAATGCAGCAGTTCAAAGACATTGCAGAAGACTGGGATATCAAATTGAGGCATATGGTTTTCTAGCTCCCGTCCGGTTTCACTACTCTGATCTCTCATGCAGGCTCTGATACAAGAGGCCAAAATTCTACTGAAAGGCTGCAGAGTGCCAGGGAAGCATAACCTTAGAAACAGGATAGATTTCTAACAGAGCTTCAAAAATTAAACGTAGACTATTCTGTTCATGCACAAAGTCATTTAGGTGACAAGTGGAAACACAGAAAGGGCGAAACACAGAAAATATTCCATGTTCATAAATAATTGAAACACCTGAAGGCAAAATAGTCCTGTTTGCGGTAGATGAAATCTAATGAAAGCAGAAGGAATTAAAAACAAAAGAAGATGAAATGGGTGAAAAGAAGACAGAATACCCTGAATAATGTGTCCTAGATGCATTTCATTTTCACCTGGTCAGTTGGTTAGTATTTCTACACATTATTTTTGTAATTTACAGGATGCATGCAAAGCACGGCAGCAACCTTTCTCATTGCTCATTTCAGAATTGCTGCAGAGAAGCCGCCACATATATTCAGATAGTACCACTTTGTCAAAGCGCTAAAGACCACTGTGCAGGTTTGCAAAAGTGGGCAAAGTGAAAGTCTGATCAGACTGCACATCATGCTTTAAGCATCTCTGTTCTGCGCCTTACATAGGTCACAGTCATATCAGACATATAAAGCTCTTTAATACCACTTTAAACAGTCATGTCTTCCCCAAATAATTATGGAAGCTGAAGTTCATTAAGGGCACTCGGAGCTGTTAGGAGACATCTATTTCCCTCCAGGCAAACTCCAATTCCCAGAGTGCTCTGGAAGAGGGATTGGCCATTAAACTACTCTGAAAATCATAGCCCTGTGAGAGGAATAGGTGTTTCCCAACAGGTGTGCAAACCAGGCCATTGAGAGACATCATCCAATGGGGATTTGAATCTGGATCTCTGTGGTTTAAGCACAGCACTTTAAACTGCTATGCTACACCGACTGCACTTATTCTTTGTTGTATGGTAGTGGTTTTCTCAAAAATCAGTTCCAGAGTGTCCTGGCACCCAATCTGGGAATTACTGCTGTAAGCAATTGCCACAATTGGCCCAATAACGTATTGCCAATGCACACTTATGATTTAAGCAGTGCGTGGCTCTTCAGGGGAATGGTTTCAGTTTAGCCCGGCCAAAAATCTGGTTCAATCTGTATTTCTTTAGGTTGTAATTTCCTTCTGAGAAAGGGTGAGTCACTTAGATTGCAAAATCAATCTGTTCTCCATTTTACAATTGAGGATTAACTGCCTGCAGGGGTGCTGGTGAATGTTGTTCTGTTCTTCGCCACCTTTGGCAATTTCAGACTTCATGAGCCTTAGTAATGTGGACTAGTAAAAAAAGAAAGAAAGAAAAGCATGGGACATTAACCTCTAATAATATGCTTAAAAGCTTAGTTGCAAAGGGTAAATAATGCTGCCATGATAATTATACTATTATGATGGGGTCATGTAGGGGAGAAGTCAGCCTTTCATCTCCTTATTTCTTAATCTGAAAGCTGTATTTCCTTCTGTTCTTTTCCAAATGAAATGGCACAAAGTAGCATTTTTGAACTTTTAATGTAGATAAGAATATGCTTGGGATGAAAGATAATGTTGTGGAATGTCTGGGAGGCTTTAGAGTGTCAATAACCATGACATATAATTAAAGTAATTGAAAATGCCTTGTGTGTGTTCTGACGGAAAAGCAGTAAAAGATCTTTTAGAAGCAAGGTCCCATTGCAGCATCCGGGAAAACACTCAAGATATTTTAAAATCAATCTCTTTTATTTTTTAAACCTTCTCATGGTCTAAATCACCAAAAAGCCAATCCTGTATCAGCGCCTTTGGCGATTCCTATTGGGAGGAACTATCTAGGACAGTTTTCTGTGTGATCCCAGTTGTTCTGTCAAACACAACTGAAAGGCCATGCTCTATGAATGGTTAGAGTATGGCTGGCACTTATTCAGAAGGGGTCACTCTTGTCTTCTAGACAGATCCGGTACTAAACTGAATTCTTTCCAAATGCATCTGCATTTGCATCTTATCAAATGGCGATCTTGATCTGATTTGAATTTAACTGGAAAGAGTTGGTCCTTTAGTTGGGATGACAAATCATCCAAGTTTTAATCACAGGGTACATTTTGCTATCTGATTAATTGGAGGAGCTGACAACAAAGGCCACAGTCCTAGCCAACCTGGGAGTAAGCTCCACTTGATTCAGTGGGACTTACTTATGAGTAAACATGATTAGGCTTGCAGCCGAAATATGTGGAATTGTTGTCTCCAAAAAGAGGCTGCCCCTGTGTTGTGCACATACAAATATTGTCATCTGCCCTCCTCTTTCAGCTGAATTTGATGAAATAAGAAATGCTGGATGCTATCCGATACACACTTACCCAAGAGTAAGCTCTGTTTAACTCAATGGGACTGCCAAGTAGGCATGTTGCCCTGTTAAAAATGACTTCTCGGTCTAACTTAGTACATTCTACAAGGTCACCAGTGAACTTTGTGGTTGTGTGGCAATTTAAACTCAGAACCTTCTGGCTTTAATCCAGCACACTGCTCTGTGTTCATCTTCAGTACCATGGTAGTCACTTTCTCAGAATCAGTTCCAGTGTGCCTTGGCATCTAGTTTGGAAATTTCTGCTGTAAGTAGTCATCACAATTGGTCCAATAATGTATTGCCAATGTCCACCACAGGGAGAACCTATAGTTGTGTTCCTCCTGACAATAAGAACTATAAACCACAGAAGCAAAGAGTGGTTAGTTGACATACATAGGTGAGGAAACTGCTGTTGGTAGGCTCTCTCACCCCCAGGATAGCTTGGTCACCTATATCATTCAGCCATATCATAAGGATAATTTTAGTCCATAGCAGCTGCCTCAATCTTTCACGACACTGAAAAGCTTTGAACCCTTTTTGAAATCCCTGTGGTATGTTCCCGTAATAAGGACTATCACATGTTCCCAAAACTGAGGTAGAGGTTTAAAGAAGTAATTAAGTTGCTATGGGATTTGCTACCACAGCACAGATGACTTTAAAAGGGGATTTCTATATTCATGGAAGATAAGGTTATCTGCGAGTTCTAGTCATGATGATAACTCTACAGTCTCCATGATCAGAGGTAGCATTTCTTTGAATACCAGTCACTTGGGGGGATGAGAGGTGGAATAGCAGGAAAGGGAGCTATTGTACCCATGTTCTGCCTTGGCAAATTTCATATAAACCTTTGGCTGGCCTCTGTGGGAAGCAAGTTGTTGGACCAGATAGGCCTTTGGATTTGATCTAGCAGGCCTCTTCTGCCTATCGCGCTGCTCAGAAGGGACAGGACTTTACGAACTTCAGTCAGTGTTTGATTTGCTGTTCTGCTTGTCTGACACTTCTGTCTTAAAGATGGACTTGAAGAATACTGTGACACCCCTCTTTTTATATCACATTTGTCATGCTTTCCTTAGCCAGACGCTAAGACTGGAGAGATGTCATCAATCCATATTGTTTCCTCATGCTCCTAGATGTTTATGTATTCAGATGCAGAGAAGTGATTATAAGACACCCATATCCCATAAGTTATGAAGGGTACACATGTTTTTAAAGCACAGTTTCCCCTTCAAAGAACTCCTAAGTACCAATGATGCCCTAGTTTGCTAGTATTTTGAAGGTTAATGACCATGACAGAAAATGTAATTAGGGTATGAGAGGTCTCAGGTTTGGCAGCTTGCTAAAAAGATATCAAGTAGAAATTTGGGAAATAACTCTGTTGGATACCCTAGACAACCAATCAGAGTGAACTGTACTAAGCTAGATCAGGGGTGGGGAACCTGTGGTCCTCCATATGTTGTTGAATTACAACCCACCTCATCTTTGATCATTGGTTGTGTTGGCTAGGGCTGATAAGAGTTGGAGTTCAACAACTTCTGGTAGGTCTCAGGTTTCCCAAATTGTCAAAAGCTGTGTCCATACCATACATTTAAAGCACATTCTCACAGAATCATGGGACCTGTTGTTTATCCTTCCCAGAACTGCAGTTTCCAATATTTTAACAAACTACAGTTCCCCGGATTCTTTGGAGCGGTTGTTTTAAATATGTGGTGGTGTACATTTAATTGTGAAAAACCACCATTTATACAAATGGGGCATGTCTATGTTTGATTTAATCTATAAGCACTGTATGTATCTTAGTACAAGCTGTCATACAATGTGTCTACAGAACAGTTGGGGGAATTGAGGTGGATTTCCTAATTTGGCATATCTATTTTTTAAAATATACTGTGAAATGCCCTAACTCATCTACAAATTTCTTACAGCCTTTCCCAGTTGCAGGTTTACTGACATCGATATCAGCAGCTCAATATTATGAATAACACAGCTAATTGCGCTCTGAACATGTACTCATTAGATACGTACCAAAAAACAAAACTCATACTTGTGTATTTCTGGAGGCAAGAAACTAAATGCCAGTGAGATGGAGAGAGGAGATAAGGGAGAGGGTGGTTTAAACATTTGTGTTGGGGTTTTCTTTGTGTGTGGTTTTTTTTATTGGTGTTTTCATTTTTCAATTACAAACATTAACTCAATACATAGCTCAGCCAGGAGGCAAAGATAATATTACAACTGATATAATACTTGCTCGAGGACCTGCAGAAGTGCTGTAAAATACTAAGTTGTCATCTGCAACCAAAATGTAACAACTAAAGATTAAAATCATGAGAACACATTCCCGAGTAACTTGTAAATGGTTACATTGAAAAACATGGATTTTCTGGTTTCTGAGAGTGCATTAGCCGTCGTTCTGCTTTATTCACTTTCTCTGTGGCAAATTCTGTCTTCATATATGTAGTAATACTTGCTACGGACATGAATTTGCAAGGTGGGGAGGACCTTTATTCATTTATATTTCTTCCTAGGCTGACCTGCCCCATAATAGTACCAGCCTGAAGAAAGGGTTGTGATCTTTGGAAAGTCCCAAGGGTCCAAAGAGAGGCCTGGGACTTGAGAGTCCCCATCCCTGTTGTAGACCAACTCTGAAGTGCCATTGTAATTCTGAATAGAGGTGCAAACAAGAGAGCAGGAATAACGGGTGGGAGAAGCACCATCGCTTTAGGAAAGAAGAAGATGTGTTCTATTATTCTTTATTAAATTTCTTAGTCACTTTATCTTGCCCACCACAACCCAAAGTGACTTTCAACTATTACTGGGCGTTCCTTTGAGTTATGCCACAAGCTTTGCATCATAAACTCAATCCTTTTCTACTTGTGGTGGCAAAGCCCTGGATTATTATGCAAAGACAACACATTTCATCTGGCTTTTTCAGCCCTTTAACTGGAATCATTAGTTTTTGACCCCGTATATCATGGCACCAGGGCAGCTGCATACCTACCAGCTGCAGGTTTACGGCTATGACAACCTACAGATGTTTCAGGCAAGATTCCCTTTGGACTACTACAGCATCCCCTTCCACAGACAGACCGCCCTGCTTACTGGAAGAGGGACTTCATTAGTTAGATTAGCTAAAGAGAACTTTGCTGCAAATATTTATCTCCATTTCATAGCTAACACACATACAGACTCTCTTGTTGGTCTGCATTTTATTCCCTGATGGTATAGTGACCAGGATCTTTCACTGTTACTGGTAAAGAAAATATATTGGGGCAAGGACTATAGCTGAGTGACAGAGCACTTGCGTTGCATGCAGAAAATCCCTACAATTTCCATTTGAAATGATCAGGTCTCGGGGGTCTTAACCATCTGAAATCCTTCAGAGTTTGCTTCTAGTCAGAACATAGAGTACTATAGAGTACTATATTGATGCCCCAGTGATCTGACAATATAATGCAGCTTCAGAAGTATTTTAGCTGCATTTGTAGTGTCAGTCTATAAAACACCCCTTTTCAGTGTACTATCTGCTGTGCAATTTAGATTATCATCATCATCATCATCATCATCATCATCATCATCATCATTATTACTACAGCACTACAAAATTTTAGGCTCTGTCCCAACAGCATAGTTTCATGTGAAAATTCACTACCTCTATGAATGTGGTATATAACATCCCCAGCCCAACAAATAAAACAGAAATTGGAAGGAGGGGGAAAAGAAGAAAGGCTGTCTGAAGCAATTTTACAAGTGAATTCAATGTTGACACACTTCCTTTCAAAGGAATATTATGATGGATTCCAGATAAAGCGGCAAAAATGAAAAAACAACAAGGCATTTGGATGAATTTGCTTCTTTTGCCCAGATATAAACCTCCCAATGACAGCTGGGGTCTAGAAATCAGAAAGCAGATGACAGTCTGTGAATGAACTAGTGAGAAAAAATGCATGTTCGCCAAAACTGTAGCTGTTTTGCATCAAACTCAGCTGGCGTGACACATGAAGGCTTCACACACTGAGATTGCCTATTTAATAGGCCAAGATTTAATAGGTTGGGCCAGAATTCCTAGTGTCTCCTTTGATGGTGAAGCAGTTAACATCTTAAAGTATAAAGTAAGCATCCCCCTCCAACATTTCAAGCTTTCCTTGAGATGCTTCTAGCATGTTGCCCTAAGAGGAGCTTGAAGAAATAGTAGTGTTAATGTTCCATCTGGCTTGGTATGGGAATTCTCTTTTCAAGGGACTAGATGAGTAGGATACAAGAAAGTTGCTTTAAGGTATGTCAAAAGGCCTGCATATGCCTAATGGGATCTTTTGATTTTCCTTTTACCATTTCGAAACCCCAGGTCATCCTTCCTACATCAGAAACTCCTTTTGAATGTCCCCTCGGTAGCAAAGAGTTTACCATCTGGCATGAGATAATGCCGTCTGGCATATATAGCATTAGTTTTGCAGTTTGGGGTCTGTATTCCAGAATCCAGTGTTACAAATCTACAAACACAAGAACAAAAATGTGCAATAGCAATAAGAAAACTAATACAGCAGATTTATCATGAAAAACACACACACCAATTAAACAGATATAGACCAATACTGGTAGCACCCTGATATTCTGCTACACCATGCAGTAAGGAAGGAAACATTTGTTATTCAACCAGGAGTTGGGTCTGTGAAAAAACCTTGTTGAATTTTTGCTGCTCCTACTTGTTTTAAATTAACATTGATTTTCATTTGTTTAACCTTGTTTCCCATAGGCTGCAAAGAAACTCCATATTTTTTGTGCGTACAAATTGTTAGCTATAGACTAGGTAAATCTTTCAAAAGTTGGCCAGTTTTGCAAAGGAGCAAGAAATGTTCCAGAATTATCTCTTCTGTATGGCAATAAGGTACTGTGAAGCACCTCTTTGTGCACCATTTCATTGTATAAAAGTACAATAAATAAGGCTAGTTTCTACATATAGTGCAAGCTGGAGCTCTCAGGCGATATAACTACTTGGATCCTTTTTCACAATAAAGCCGCGGTATGTATATAGAGCAGGGTTTATAGTATTCCTGCTAGGCTGAGATTGGGGCTGTTTGCTGAATTGTAAAGCACCTTTTGCAACATCTATGATATTTTACAGAGGTCCACAGTTGGCCAACAATAGGGATTAATCTTCCCACTACAAGAAGGAAGACACTTATAAGATTATATACCCGGTAATTTGTAAGCAATGCTGCCTGAAAACCATAGAGGTTGCAACAACATGACCAAAACTGCAAAAATCAGATATGCTTCTAGATGGGAGAAGATGGCAGTTAAAAGTTAGTAATGAGATTCTGGAGCCAAGCTGTATTGCTTTGAAGTTGTAATGTCAACATTTTCCTGGTGGCTGTGTGAAAAGCCACATACTAAGTAAGGGCACAATTCAGCTGGTGAATAAGCTTTCCCCATTACTGCATCTGCATGCCAGGAAAATGTGTATCTGTTGCATTTATGTGTCTCGTAGCCAGTAGTGCTGTCAGGGCAAAGACTTGGGGAAAGACGTCCAGGGCTCCAGTCAGCAGAATGATCAGGGAAGCCCCTCAATGCAACAGAGGTGGCTTACCACATTTAGAAGTGCATGAAGTAATACATCTTCCCATCTAAAGAGCAAGCAAGCCTGCATAAGACCATCAAGTGCAGAGTTTAAAAATGCTTAAGTGCACCAATGCTTGTACTGCCACAAGCTGCCTCCACTGTTGTGGAGCATCTGAATACCAGATGTTTCACTTCACTGAAGTACACATAGAACCATCCTACTTTGGATCCACTGTTATATTCATGCCCTGCCCTACCTCCCACTGGTGGGTGGTGTTCATTGGGACTGGCAGGGTGGCTAACACTAGGTGAAGGCAGAGTCAGTAAGAGGCAGAGACAACTAATTCTACTTTGGTCTCCATCCTCTCCCTTCTGAGTTCTACAAGGGCAACACTGAGATGAAGGAGGAAGAAGCTGGCTGACCGTGGGCTTGTGGGAAGTAAGATTGCAGGCAGATGGGAGCTGGCTGAGGCCAGGCTGAGGCTAGAGGGATAGCACCCCATTTGCCCCAGTGGACCAGCTTCCACTGCTACCTTTTACAGTACTGGAAGTATTCTACAGTTGTTTGCATGCCCAGAATGTTAATACTCAAAATTCACCACAGGATCACTGCTGCCACCACTTCAACATTGCCACCACACACCTCCACATAATGGATCAGTCACCATTTTGAAAAATGCTGTTAATTTTGCTGTTGTTGTTGTTTAAAAATGCTCATTGCTTGTAGGAGGATATTGGACGACAAAGGCAAATAATCTTGCATAACACAGGCAAAGACGACATTAACATCCATGAAGAGATCACATCTCCTGCTCTGGAGGACTTGAACAGATGAATTCAAGTTACAAAAAAACCACACAATATTCTGATTAAACATCAGGAAGAACTTTCTTATGGTAAGAGCTGTTCGACAGCAGAACAGGCTCCCTTGGGAGGTTGTGGACTCTCCTTCATTGGAGGTTTTAATCAGAGGTTGGATGGCCACCTGTCATGGATGCTTCAGTTGAGATTCCTGCATTGTAGGGGGTTGGACTAGATGACCCATGGGATCATCTACAACTCTGTGATTCTATGATTCAAATAAACTTTGCTCGTTTCCTCTATTATAGGTGACACAGACCACCTCTTAGCTCTTAGCCTATATTGCTATAGTGCTTCAGTAAATATTGTCAAAACCAGTCTAATTCTCAAAGTAGGGATTTGTGCGTAAAAAGGAGGCAGCAGAGCAATTGCTCCATCGTGCATTTTAAATTATGTCAATACAATATTTTAAATGACACATTTATAAGGATATGAATTGCTGATCATCAAAATGATAAGAGGCATTAACATGATTGCTTAAAAAAAATCATGCTCCTATTGGAAGCTGCTATATTATAACTGACTCAGACAGTTAAACATCCTGTGGAAATGGAGACCACACCCAAACAAAGACGCCACAGTCTAAAGAACCACAGAACTACCTCCACAGCCGTGAGAGAGTTTTGAGTTTGTGTTTCTTCAGTCACTGATATTACAGGCCACATAATATTGCAAAGTCCTTGGGTGTTCTTTAATTTGTTCTTTGGATGCCAGCCATAGTTTTAAAAGCAAGAACAAAAGTCTAATGCAATGTGGGTGACACGCCACAGTCACTTTTGCTGAAATATTTACAAATCACATTTCTCTACCAGAGTGAGACCCAAGCTGCTTAAGGAATGCTGATTTATCAGTGATTTGTTGCTATGTTGGTTGTTGTTCGGGGGTGGGGGAAAGAGAAGTGAACACCTAGAGTGTGTACGAGCTTCGATGCTCTAACAAGCATGAGTGCATGTTCAGCCACATTATAACAAATGCATCTATTTGGTTCTTGTCTCATTTCCTTTGTTCCTGATGAAGGCTGATAGATCTTGTGGAGTGTTAACATCTATAATGAGCTTGTCTAATATGATAATAATAGCTTCAGAGGAACCAGTAGTGAGATCATTAGCAGCTCATTGTTTGTGGGGAATGTTAATGCGACTGTTGTATGTCTCTTGTTGGGGAAAATATGACAATCAGCAGTTTTTGACGTCCCCCAACTTTAACAACTGTAACTTGACTGTCTTATTTAATTCAGTATTACTGAGTGGCATAATGTTTAGACTGTTGAATCTTCTGTTGCAGTTCCACTGCTGCAGCTCATTATAAATGGGGATCCTTTTGCTCATGGGCCTAATGGATTCCTTTAAGAAAGGATGCCAGAAAAAAGTTTTTCAGTGGCAAGACTGCATAGCAGCATAGTTTGGGTTATTTTTCTTCCAAGGTGCATCACTTTGTAATTATCAATGCTAAATTTAATTTCTCCATTTGTTGCCAGTGAACCAAGTGCTGTGACATCCTTCTATAAATCTTTGTGATCTGCTTTAGGCTCAGCAATTTTCAGTATTTTTTTAACACCTGCAAAAGTTGCTACTGTACTATTCGCAGCCTTTCAGAGGCAAAAAAAAAAAAAATGCTTAAAGAGAAAACAGGACACAAAAAATATATAACGTGTCTTAAAAAGATATTTACATTGCCTCCCTTAGTAGTAAATGCTGGGAAGAGAAGTGATCCATACAAAATGTTGTTTTTGCCAGGAATATGTCAATATAGATAAGGGATGGAGGACTGCTTTAGGTTTCATCAGAGGAAGCAAAGAAACTGGAGGAGGAAAGGTTAATCCAGGCATAACCTTGCTTTTTGACACTTTCATGGCTGAATTTCAAAAAACAAAACAAAAAACGTTTTAAAGATGTATTTTAAGGCTATTTGTTAAATTACTTTCTTGTTTGCCCTTCAGTTATTGACCAACTGAATTTCACCATAGATGAAACAGCTTTTTCACACAGACAAAGACACACAAATGTATTTGCACCTTCGGCACGCTATGTAGTGCTTAGGGCCATTTTATTCTTTATAAGAGATATATGGGAACTGTGGTCCTTCAGTAATGATGTGAGTTATAGTGGGCCACCGGTTCCCCTGTCCTGATTTATAACAATAGCCATTCAGTGTGTAGGATCAGTAAGCAGTTCAGAGATATAGGTGGAGTTTGGGGAGAGAAAATGCCCCCAGCTGTCCCCAATGCTGTCAAAGGATGTTTTCCTGTGCATTACTAAATGTGTTGTCTGTTGAGGCTAGACCATTAAGGCATGTGGGGTCACTGCCCCACAAACCTCAGTCTTAATTCATCCAAGTCAATCTCATTTCTTATTTTCAGTCACTCTAGAGGGTAGGCCTGGCTTTTTGCTTTCCCCTTCCTGGTCTAAGTTTTGCCCTTGTACAAATCATCAGGGATGAAGACAGTGACTCAAATAGAATTAACTGGTTCCATCTGTCATTGGCTCCACCTACTGTCAGCCTTTGTGATTTCTACCCTACAGTCTAAATAGGCAACGTACACCAACCACTGTGTGCTGTTAAAGGTTTTCTACTGTGGTTTTGTTTGCATTACCTGTCTTCAAATGCTCAAGTACCAATTCTGATAATGTTTACATACCAGAGTTGATAGTTGAACATACCTATGCTTTGAACTCCTTCAGGCCAATATCCTTTAGTCCATGGCTGATTTTACAAGGCTTACTGATATCATATCATATCATATCATATCATATCATATCATATCATATCATCATATCATATCTATATTTGATTTTAGATTTGCTGAGAATCTCCTATGTTTGGACCTTATTCATGCCCATGTCCACAGTGTGGACTCTTTGAGCTATATTTTGTAGAACTAGGACTTGTGACAGGGCCTTCTTGATGGTGGCACCCTGCTGTGGAATATCCAACCCCCTCCCACCACAAGGTGACACTGGCACTGAGTAGTTTTCCATCCACACCACGTGAAAACATTCCTCTTTCTCCAGGCCTTTGGTGATAGAGCGTAATGTATGGAGCCACCGTGTTTGCCTTGGGAAGGAACAGGAAGCTGCCATCTACACAAGGCCTTAAAAGAGCCATGTAACTTTAGATCTCCTGTGTTTTTGCTGAATTAGTCCTTTTTTTCAAGAATTAAATTTGTAGAGGATCTTTGGAAGTTGCCTTATACCAAGTCAGACTACTGCTCTGTTGAGCTCAGTATTGTAAAAAATAACTGGCAGTGGCTCTTTAGGGTTTCAGATGGTTGGCATTTCCAGCTCTACCTGGAAATGCTGGGGATTGAACTTGAGACCTTCTGCCTGCAAATCAGATACTCTGCCAGTGAGCTATGCTCCTTTTCCCGAAGAAATGTATTTCTTCAGCCAAAGTACCTGTAGCTTCCAGAGTATCTTGTTCCAAAGTCATCTGGGTGAGGTCAGGTCAGCCAAACTAAGCAGCAATAAATCTAAAGCCTATTTCACCCACATTGCCAGGAAACAGGGATGGTAAGAATTCTAATTTCAAATAGTACTTCTTGTTTTTCTGGGGGTCTACTCTGAACAAAGGCCAGAGGCTCGTAGTACCTTCTTCTGCGACAGGGCATAAAGAGGCAGTGAATGCAAATCCACTGTCTATGCAACTGCTAAAAAATAAGTGTAAGCTAAAATATAGTAATTTATCCATCAATTACAAAGCAGGGCCATATTTCATCAACCTATCAAAGTTCTGCCCTCATCTCTCCACTGGAACCATTTCCATTTTGCTTCTAAGGCCAGAGTCACAACTCTCTTCCAGTATCAAACACAGCTACTGTATAGGACTCCTGGATTAATTCTGAACTTCTGCAGCCAAATGACAGGATGTCACTCCTGTGCTGTCAAGATCTGCTAGGGAGCTTCCAGTTGAAAACTGGTGACCCATATGGCCAGCCACTTAAGGCTACAGAATATGTATCATTATTTTATTGCTTTCAAAAAGAAATGAAGTTATTGGGTAGATTCTAATGGACTCTGGAGCACCTGAAGACAATCAGTCAGGTTGTGTATTCACAGCAGGGACCAGAGGAGGAAAGACCGCTGGGAGGACTGCAGAGAGAAAAAGCACCTGGATGCCTGGACACATCAGCACAACTGGATGCCCTCATCTGCCCCAGCTGCAACAAACCATGTCTCCTCTGTATTGGTCTCCACAGCCATGGCAGGTACTGGAACTGTCCAACGGTTTGACTTTACCTCTAAAGGCACACTCTTCCATTGCTTCACAAGACAGATGGATGCCAAACAACCAAATCATGAGTGTGGGTTGGGCCTCTGGAGTTCATGGGACTGTTTAGGTTTGGGCTAAAAGGCCTCTAGAGTTCAAGAACACAGAACTGCAGAAATGGTAAAACTGAGGGGATTTGCCTTTGTATCAAACTTATTTTATGTTAGCTTTTAATAAGCTGTGACAGGGCTTTGGGAACAAAGCATGACTAATAAAGGGGAAGGTAGAACACAAAACTTGAAATAAATTGTATGCATCTATGGTTCCCACTGGGCTCCTCGTTATGTGGGTTGCGAATTATCTCGAAGGGGAAAAATATATGATTCAGTGCAGATCTGATTGCTTTACTGTCAGCCATAGAATGGTTATTGGCAGGAAAACCGAAGACGGCTAGGAAAGCATTAATAAACCTGACATCCATAAACAACATCTGAAAATGCTAATGAAGATATTACACCCTTGACTGAAATATAGACAAATTGAGCTGTTCAGGCCTTTCCTATATGCTCATTTGTGCATGCTTTTCTTTTAGCTTGAATATTTTCCCTATTAGTTCTAACAGATGAATAATGCGTGGAATCCTGTGAATGTTGTAACATCAGCAGCATGTATTGTTTAATCAGTTCGGTGATCAGGTTAAATGAAAGCACGCGTGCTTCTATTATGTTTATATTTTTGATGCATTTTGGCAACCAACACCTGCTTTTATTCTGTAGAATTAGAAAACTACTTTTATAACCTATTTGTCAATATGAATAAGAGAACACTTTAAAAATAAAGAGATATGAGTTTGTGGCTTTCTCCCCCAAACCTAAATGTGGAGCTTGGGGCATTTTTAGCAGCGATGGAGGGAGGGGAGGGTCACAGCATATAGTGAATACTTTTCTTTTCACTTTACTGATGCCAACAAGCCTTCTTTCAAGCCTAGTCGGAGTTCAGGGGACAGTTTTAGTGGTGGGGAACTTCACTTGGGAAGAATTAACCATTTCCTCTCCAACTACACCCTTGAAAATGGCTGCCTGTGTTGCAGTCAGCCTCAAAAAAAGTCTTATATTGGCTTCAAAAAGAAGGGTGTCCCCCCCCCCCAAGGTAAATCTGCAGTGTATTGGGGACGGGTTAGGGGGAGGTGGTGATGCTGCTGCATTGACCAAATTGGGGATGGGAGGCCTCCAAGAACTGAATCCAGCCATATAGCCAGTACCTCATGCCTTGTCTCTGTTTCCTCCTAAAACTTGTGATGTCATCTCACATAGTATTTCCCACTCCACCCTCCATGGGGCAGCCAGTGGACTGACACTGGAATGTGGAAACATAGAGCAAAACATCACATGGTCATGTATCTGCTTTTACGTTTCCAGAGACGTATGGAGAAAATGTGCCTTGAGAACGGCCACATGTCTGTGTAATTTGGGCCTCTGCCTAGGGAAATCACTTGCATTTCCTTGCATATCTGAGGGATTTGCTGCCTGCCTATAGATCTGACAGCTGTCCTTCTGCTTTAACTATCAGTCATTTCTCAAGCCATGTGGGTCTGGACCTCTGCTATCTCTCAGTTACAGAAGGCCTCTATTATCTCTTACTTGAATATGGCATTTGGCAGTAGGGCACAGAGACCATGAATTTAGGTAGTAAAGGCCGGGATAGAGTGTGGACTGTAATTACCTGACTATCAGTAAGAAGATGCCTTTGTATGAGTGGATCGTGCCTACATGGTTCATGTCTGTGACCTTGTGCCATCATTCTACATTCAGCTTGTAGATTAGTATCAGCTCAGACACCTTCAGAGTCTATCATGCACTCTTTCTTTCATACAGCATGAATTCTGGTTTTAAACCCTTCTGCTAAGAGTTCACTGCACTTTGCATGGATTGGGTTTCCAGACTTGGACCACGGGGCAGTTCTTGGCTTGGGAATCCTTTCTGCATCTCTTGGTAGCACAGAAAAAAACACCACGTCGTTAAGTATAAGACATATTGTTAGAAATGTGCAAAGAATGATGGATTTTATTGCTCTGCCAATCCAGCCATGTTATAGCGGCAGTGTTTAATGTATTATTGATGTTCCGACCCATTATTTTTAATCCCACTGTAGACGGCGTACACGCAAACATGGGATGGTTGCAGAGCTGGAGCTTATTACCAAAGTGATATAATCTCTAAGAAGTCAATCTTGTCAGAGTGTCTACATGGCTAGGGTGGGTGCCCTTTGTTTCACATTGATCATTAAATATACATAAGACACTTGGTTCTCTACATGGGAGATAATGGAGGGAGTTTTAATTAGTTCTCAGTTCCATTCCCTGAGCTGTATTTTGAGCTTTTCCTCAGACCACCTCACAGTGGTAGCCATGGTAGCAGACATGTTAAGTCTTGGGGCATTTTTCAATTGGCTAGGTGATATTGCCTTTACAGCTTTAGGTGAGAAATTAATTACCAAGGCAGTATCACACTTTAATAAAACAAAGATGGGGCAATATGCGTAATTAACTCTCTCTCCAACTACTGTATGATGGCTTGCATTTTTTTTATTAAAAAATCTCAATCATTTCTTACTTATAAGTGGCAAAATATTTGCCTGATCTGGTTTCTATGTTAGGAAGGCTAAGTTGGTTGATCCTCAGTGTCATAGGAATAATGGGCCCCTCCTTTACCTGCTTAGATAAAGAATAGGATAAATTGGCTGCACAGCTTGAATTAAATTCCAGTAAGAAATCTGGTTGGTTTGCAACTGATTTGCACATTCATTCCTGTCACTTAATTTATTTGCACTTAATTGCACTACTTTATATCTGGGCCTGGTTAAAACATGAATGTACATAAATTGATTACTGTGTACTTGGTGACAGGCTGCTGAGTTTGTGACTTGACACTCTTAGATGGCATTGAGCTTGAGACCATGTGAGGTGATATGAACATTCTGTCTGTGATGGCACATTTAGACAGTTAAGTCATCCCGATAATAATCAGCTGCTGGACATGCATGTGTGAACCAGCTCTCGACAACTGATGGGTGGAAAACTTTGCACTGGCAAGAAGCAAATTGAAAGGAAGATTCTAAAATTCAGTGATTAAAAACCTGCCATTGTAAGAGCAAGCTTCACAAAGAAGACAACAAGCGCCTAGGAACTATAGCATCTCATTTACTGAAGTCACAAGACAATGCCACACAGACAGCTTATATTTCCAATTAACTCATGTCCTTTATAAGAAGTCCTGGGAAGGTTGAATTCAAGCCACTTTAAAAGGAAAATAAAGAGCTAGCCAGTGATCAAACACTGTATGGCAATAAGAGAAGCCATATGATAGAGGGGTGATATGATAGCCATGTTCAAATATATAAAAGGATGTCACATAGAGGAGGGAGAAAGGTTGTTTTCTGCTGCACCAGAGAAGCGGACACGGAGCAATGGATCCAAACTACAAGAAAGAAGATTCCACCTAAACATTAGGAAGAACTTCCTGACAGTAAGAGCTGTTTGACAGTGGAATTTGCTGCCAAGGAGTGTGGTGGAGTCTCCTTCTTTGGAGGTCTTTAAGCAGAGGCTTGACAACCATATGTCAGGAGTGCTCTGATGGTGTTTTCTGCTTGGCAGGGGGTTGGACTCGATGGCCCTTGTGGTCTCTTCCAACTCTATGATTCTATGAAGAAGGGAAGGGAAAACTGCACGTGGTTACATCAGCATAATGGAAACACTGAACTGTAGAGTTGGAAGGCACCCAGTGGTCATCTAGTCCAACGCTCTGCAATGCAGGAATCACAGCTCAATGAATATCAAGACCCCTTTGCATCATTTTTTCCAACCAGACACTGGAAACCTTGCCACTCTCTGTATGTGTTACATTTCTCCCAATTTAACAAAAGGGAAAGCCTTCTTGTACCAGCTAAATGACCACAGGCAAATAACCTGAAGGCTCACAAAGAAACATCCTCATTAAAACTAAACCAGCCTGAGTCCTGTTGTCTCCCCCATAGAAGACTGCCTGAGAACTCTGCCTATGCAGCCTTGCATTCTGGAATGAAGGAAAGGCAGTGTATAAATGTAGCAGATGAATAAACAAATTTAGGGTGTCATTGCTTCTCCCCTCCTCTTCCAGCTGCAAATACTGCTCCTTTAAAAAAAGATGAAGTTATGGTTAACAATAAAGCTTCCAGCTGCATAACAAGTTATGTAGAAGAAGAGTGTTTCGTTTCTTGACAGATTTGCAATGGCTGTTTTAGGGGATTGCAGGACTGGTCTTTGGTGCATAGCCCCGAAGGGCATAAATGAAGAAACTGATTCTAATTGGTCAAGTGGGAGAGTTGCTATATGTATACCTGAGTCAGACTTCATCCTCTATTGAACTAGCTGCACAAGCAAGAAAACATAAAAGTGGAAGCTTGCATTTTAAATTTATTCCTGAATTTTATCACAAAGGAGTGACCTGAAAGAGCATGGACAGAGATTCTAAGCTGTGCGGCTTATGAAGCCAGGGGAAGGCTCCAGAGGCCATGACAAATATGTTCATCTCTGATCTACGGCTGCTCTCCTGGGCTGAAATACAATACAAAATATTAATTAATCCTAAGAGATGAAGCTTGCCATGCTCATTAAAAACATGAGCATCAGGCAATATTGTGTCTGAATTAAGCATGTCTTAGACCAGTTCATTTCAACCAGATAATTAACGATTTTGGGCAGATATGCAAGAGTCATATTTGGTTGTATGCTTTTATAACATGACCGTCAGCGATGCTTATACAGAGATGGGGGAAATGACCCAGGTTGTCCATGGAAATGAGGTTCAGTGGATTCAGATTTTTGATTAGGAACGTCATCTACATTTCATCCCATTCCAGATTTCAGCCACCCACTAAAATTTTACCTTAGTATTATACCCCCTCACCCCCACCTCCATTGTAATAATTTTCTTTGACACCACAGCGGTGTTTTTGTTTATTTTTTTTGGGGGGGGAGAGGAAAATGTGCAGGACATGCAACACAAAATGGATTTTTCTGTGGAGAAACAAAAAAGTCAGAGTTCTCCACATGATTTCCAGCTTACTCTGCTGAGAAGCTATATCGTACACAATTTATGAATTTGATCGGCTCAGGCATTCACCTGGAAAAATCATTATCTTTATTTTTGGTTTACCTTGCATGAGGATTCCTAACCACTGGAACAATTGTCACCTGCATCACAATTGTTCCAATTGGAAAGAGGTTAGTAACAGACAAAAGGAGTAAGAAAGCTTGTGTTTTGTTTTCACTTTGAAGATGGACATCCACTTAACATTTCCAACCCTGATTTTGAGTGAATAACGCACCAGTTGCATACCTCCAACCAGAATGCATTAACAGAGGGTAGGATAGGATGTTGTAATAATTCCCCATGCTGAGAGGGTCTCTCCCCTCCAACAATCAAGTACTTTGAGTGTAATCCTATGTACATCTATTCTGAAGTACCTCTGAAGCACCTGTAAGTACCTGTAAGCTCAGTGAGGCTTACTTCCAGGTAAACGTGAATAAGACTTCAGCTTTCATTGTTCATCAGCCAACATTGCTGTTGTTTCTTCTTGAGAGTTCCATATTTGCTAATTGAAAAGTTGTGGGAGGTGGAGAGCTGATTATAAATAATCGTATTTACATGGGCTGCATACACTGTGAATTTAAACAGGCTGTTCAGATAACGTCCCCTCATTCACATCTTGGCATTCTGGTAGAAGGCATCAATGCTCCCGGCCTAAAAAAAATGTACCTGGAACTACACCGGAGTTGTCCTTCAGTGCATCACTTCTTGAAGAAAGTTTAAACACATTACTGGTCTAAAACGACCAATGGCCTGAAAGGCTTCTTCCAATATTAATTTAATTATATATCAACCACTCTCTTTTTTCTCTAAGCAGTTTGTTTACATGAGTGGCACCCCAGTGGTCTCCTATTCATGTAGCATACAGGGCTGGTCTGCTCAGTTTCAGTGGTAGAAATGTTCTATTTGCCCTTGTAGTTTTCTCTCGGTTGTGCACGGCATGGAGTTTCAGGAATAATGTCTTCTCTAGTAGCAGCTGGGTAGATTATTGTTCAAGTCAACAAATGGGCCACATAACGTATGTTTTTGCAGAAAATAGCCCACCTGACACATTGCTTCATCTTAGTCTGTGCCTCTAGACTTAATATCTGTTTTATGAAGAACCATCTTGTGTCCCTTGAAATTTCATATACTGCTGCCTATAAATCATAATAAAATGTTAAGCAATTAAAATATAATTAAAATCTACTGAAACGGTTTTGATGGAAAATGTGAGGCTTTTTGTATTGTAACAAAAGGCAATGGCTAGTAAAACATTGGGCTGAGAAGATAAATATCTGTATCCCCTGACAGAACCATATTCTCATTATGTTTCCATCATTAATCATATGTGAAGAAGTCTTTTCTGAGTTAATAAAATTGTTCAGGAGATACTTTGTCTGGAAATTGTAATAAATGTTTTGCAACGGTAGAGCTAATTTCATATGATATTCAGGCATTATGATAAACATCTTTTTAAAGGGTATTGCTAATTGCATAGCCTAAAATGTTTACAGTAAGGTCTAAAGAGTATTTACTTAGAAGTAAATACTTAGAAGTTCTATTGCTATTAGTACTTAAGTCTGGGATGGCATGCTAAACGATTTAAAACAAGTTCATCCACTTGATTAATAGAGGTATATTGGACTCCGAATATATTCTTTAGGCTAGCCCATTGGAATTTCTTTGACTTATTTTCTTTGAACTGGCAACCCCCATGCAATAAAGGGATTTCTTGACTCAGACGTGAATGAAGCAATCCTTGCTCACACGGGGGATGAACTGTTGGAGGAACTGGACTTGGAGGAAGGGTGTGGTGTAGTGGTAGACTCATAATCTGTGTCTCCACTCCTCCACATGCAGCTGCTGGGTGACCTTGGGCTAGTCACACTTCTTTGAAGTCTCTCAGCCCAGTCACCTCACAGAGTGTTTGTTGTGGGGGAGGAAGGGAAAGGAGAATGTTAGCCACTTTGAGACTCCTTCGGGTAATGATAAAGCAGGATATCAAATCCAAACTCTTCTTCTCTTCTTCATGAGCGTAGATCACCCCATGGTCTGAGATAAGGCAACAGGTGCAGGATCAGCCAGGCCAGTTGCTATGGTAATGCCCAGTACCCCTATATAAAGGGATACAGGTGGTGCTGTGGTCTAAACCACTGAGCTTCTTGGGCTTGCCAGTTGTAAGGTTGGCAGTTTGAATCCGTGCAACTGGGTGTGGTCCTGTTGCTTTGTCCCAGCTCCTGCCAACCTAGTAGTTCAAAGGCATACCAGCGCAAGTCGATAAATAGGTACCGCTGCAGCAGGAAAGTAAACAGCATTTCCTGCTGTCCAGCACTTGTCACGGAGTCCTGTGAATCAGAAGTGGTTTAGTCATGCTGGTCACATGACCCAGAAAAGCTGTCTGCAGACAAATGCTGACTCCCTCAGCCTGGAAGCGGAGATGAGCACCATACCCCATAGTCAAATTCAACTGATCTTAAAAATCCAGGGGTCCTTTACCTTTGCTTTTAACTTCACCTCTATATAAGTGATTAAGGCATGTCAGCTCATTAGCATCTGGGGTCTTGTGCTAACTGTGTTTGGGTCAGCCTTGAGAAGTGAGTCAGAGTCTGTGTTATGCCTTGAAGTGCTGGAGCAACAGAAATATTTTGTATTTGTGTCTATATCTGCAAAGCATACAAACTGTGTGTGTATCTATGTCCAGAACTGCATTACTGAAGCTTTTTCTTCTGCAGCAGTAAAATATTTTGGACCTTAAGCTATCCCTGTGTCATGGTTGGAACTAGGTGCAACTTTAGCCTCAGCTTCCCAACAGCTTCAACGGCATGTTTGAACCCATGTGTGTGTAGTGGAATGGATAAATGGGGGAAATAACCCTGGATAAAGTGATGGGAAGGCCATGAAGACTGCTCAAAAGAAGGCAAGGCTTTTTTTAAAGTGTTGTGAATAAATTCATATCACAAACCACTTGTGCAACTCCATTTTAGTTTTAAAATCCTTTTACCTTTCAGGGATGCTTGATATAGAGCTAATCCTTTTGCTTGAGAAATACAGGTCCAAGTACACTTAGGCGCACAGTTCCATAAATTTTTGGATCCTGGGCTTTTTTGTGTGACATTTGTTGGATTAATCAGCTTCCTGGATTATTCAACAACAACATCTTCTGATAAAGGTCAGTATAGTTTTGAAGCAGCATTATATTGAAGTATCTTTTAGGGTTGGCACTTATTTCTGTGTAAGATGTGAGTCTTTCAGAACTGCGTCATAGTTCCTGTGTTATAGTACCTGTGTCAACCGGTACAGTTTCCCCATCTCTAGGCTTCCATGCCTGGAAAGAGCTGACACTATTAAATCACTCTCTGCAGTGTAACTTTAAAGGCACACGGCAACCCTAGGGCCATTGAAAGGAGAGCATTTATAGCCTGGTTTTTAAAGGCTTGTCCGAGCAGAATGATAATAAGGAGGCTCAGTATTAGAGGTCAAATCTGGATCTAGTTCAGGCAAGGGATTCTGGACCAATTTCCACAAAACATTACTTCAAGGGAGGTTATCCAGACCCTCTGCAAAAAGAAAGGGGAGAAGAATTGAGCGCTGTTTGGAGAGGTATGGATTTTGAAGGATGGTTGTGTGTTGTTTCACATACAGTTTCATAAAGTGCAAACTAGGTTGTGTCACCTTTAAATGTGAACTAAACTGTCTTTCTCCTCCATTCTTACCCCATGCACACTGTTAACATACCCAGCATTTCATGCGTCCGTGGCCTGCAGGACATGATGAGTAGTTGCGAGCTTGACAGCTTTCATGAGAAATTATCCAGCATTAATGATGTGTTGATTGAGAACCTGCTGATAAGCTTCTGCGGACTCCCTTAATTCATTGAAACACAATTTAAATATAAATGCCCTGGAAGAAGAGAGAGTGAGATCAGGCCAGGTTTTGAGTAGTAAAATGATCAATCAACATATATTTTGATGTATGAGACGGACAGTATAATCTTATACATATTTACTTGGAAGTAAGCCACACTGTATTCCGTGGGATTTACTCCTGGGTAGGGATGGGGAAGAGATTGCTTAAGCTGACATTGGATCTGGTATTCTCTAGATACTGTTGGAATACAACTTCCATCAGTCCCAGCCAGTGGCGCAGCTTAATGCTCCGGCACAGGGGGTGGAGAGCAGGCGGGGGTGTGGCTGGTGCGTGTCCCAGGGTGCATGGTGTGTGTCCCAGGGGTGTGGCATGCCTCCTGCAGGGTTGTGGTGCCCAGTGCAGGGGGGCAGCCACAATGGCACCCCACCAGGATCATGGTGCTGGGGGTGGTGCGCTCCCCCTGCCCCCCTCTTCCTCTGCCAGTGGTCCCAGCAAGCATGACCAACAGTCACAGACAGTGATTTTCTTCTGGAAGAAAAAGGTGCTGGTACTATGCATCCTTGATTACCCCCAGAAAAAAAGCACTGGCCATAAATGATGGGCATTGAAGTCCAACAGTGTCTGGAATATGGTGCTGTAGTGTATGAGAGCTTCTTATATATTTCTTCTTTAATGCATAATCATTTTTCAAGAGATTGATGTGATAGTGCTGTATTTTGCCCCCCTCCCCCAATATCCAGATTCAACAATTTCAATTGTTATCCATTAACACTTGAGTATCCTTGTGTGTGCAGAATGGTAGATCATATTGGATTTCTGTGATGAAAGTGATTGTGGGTTTGGAAGAGCACAATTGGATCTCTCCTATCACGTCCTCTTGAAGTACAAAGAGGTATTACATTCCTGTAAAGTGTATGCTTGTAATACCTGTAAAGTGAAATTACCTGGAGAGAATTAATCTCTTGAACTGCAGACCTTCAGTGATATCTTTCCACAATTTCAACATTTTATTACGGTTGTAATCCTTGTATGCTGCTAATGTATCTGTTCATTTCTTAATCTTCCCACAACACTAATAAAGATATTACATTTTCTAATGTCCCAGAAGGACAAAAAAAATGTCCTAACCCATCTGACATTCTAAGCTGATTTTTATACTTCAAAGGAACATGAGACTCAAAGCTCTGGTAGGTCATGTACATGCTGAAATGATACATGAATACATGGGACTTAAATATCAGCTCATATTACTGTTCCTATTTGTAGCACAGATTTTTGGGGTGCGTGAGGGCAGGAAAGGGGAAAAGTTCCATTGTGGAAACATAAATCCTTGTATTAATGCAACGAACAAATGAATGGAGCCCATTTCTTCTGGGGGACATGGGGTGTGTGCCTTACAAACAGGAGGCAGGGAGAGGGCTTTGAGTAATAATGAACAATATGTGCTGGTGGGTTTCAGGATGACTTACCTACAAATAAGCATTTATTGTATTCCAGACTTTATAGGAAAAGCAAAAGAAGAATCATTTGGAGAACAATGCAAATCCTTTCCTGGATTTAAGGAGAAACGACAATACTTCTGGCACAAAACTGACAATAAATTTTGTTAGACATTATGTAATTAGTGTGGATGGAATAAGTCTTCTGTTGCCAAGGTGATAACAGTAGACCTGAATAAAAATATCTTGTTTTGTCTGCTTTTGCTAATACATTCTTAAGTACACTACTTGTTACTAGACGTTGCTAATGCTTTTCTTTTTTTTTTTATTTTTTTTTTTGCTCATATCTACCTTGAAGCTTTGCTTACTTGCTTTAGTGCCTTCAGCCTCACTGGATCTAAAATACTGAGATGATAACCTGGGTTTATTGTCCAGGAATGGACACTTCATTCCCAGGAACTGTCCTCAGTTATGATATTATGACAAAGATAGGAGGAGGCGGTAATAAAGCCACTCCTCAAGAAACTCTCCCTGAATTCAGAAAATCTTAGAGAATTACCAGTCAGCTGCCAATCTACCCTCCTTAAGCAAGGTTTTGGAGTGGGTGGTCACAGACCAGATTCAGGCACTGTTGGAGAAAAGTGATTTTTCTAGATTCATTTCAGTTGGGGTTTAGACCTGGTTATGGCACAGAAACTGCTTTGGTTGCACTGTATGATGGTGTCTGTCAGGTGAGTGACAGCGGAAATGTGTCCCTGTTAATACTCCTCAAACTCTCAGTGCCTTTCATACCATCAGTCATAGCATCCTTCTGGAAATTGGCTCCACCTCTTTGTGGGGATGAGTTGCGGGTGAGCCACCAAGCCTCCCCCCTCAGCGTGGCGGGCTGTGGTGGCACACAGCTCTCGTTCTCCTTTACATCTGCAGGTGTGGCAGTGGATCTGCTGGACCAATGTCTTGCCTTAGTAATGGACTAAATGAGAGTCAACAAACTGAAACTCAATCCAGATAAGACTGAGGCGCAGTTAGTGGACCATTCCCTAGACCAGATGGATAAAGATACATTTCCTCTGAAGGAGCAGGCATGTAGCTGGGGGTGGGGGTAATTCTGGATCCACTGCTGTAGCTTGAGGCTCAGGTGGCCTCATGAGACTCAGTGACTTCCATCAGCTTTGGCTGGTGGCCCAGCTATACCCTTATCTGGACAAGGATGTTGTCTATGCTCTGGTAGCCTCTAGATTAGATTATTTGAAACGTGTTGTGTGGGGGGCTGCCTCTGAAAGCAGTTCAAAAACTTCAGCTGGTGCAGAATTCAGTGGCCGAGTTGCTCACCGGAGCAAGATGATTTGATCATATAATGCCAATCCTTGCCCGACTGCACTGGTTGCCAATTAGACACACAGCTCTGCTTCTCCTTTACATCAGCAGGGTGGCAGCAGATGTGCTGGACCATTGTCTTGCCTTAGTAATGGACTGAACAAGTAATGGACTGGTTGCCAATTACTGCCTATGGAGTTAGGTCAGTGGCAGCAGCTTTCAGACAATTAACATAAACTAGCCATAAGTAAGACTGTGCATAGAAGTGAATTCTGTAGGACTTCAGCTTGTTAATTGCTGAGAAATCAAAGCAAGAACTGGAAAGAAACAGTTGATAAAGCAAAAGGAAGAGAACATAGAAGGATCATTTGGACACACTGGCTGGAAAATTCTTAAGAAAATCCATTTTATTTTGTTTTCCTTTAGAGATAATTGTAAGAGAAACTTAGGTTCAGGATCCCTCTATTGCATGACCTAATAAAACAATAGATTGAATAATATTAATGGAAGTTCAATATAATTATGCAGCAGAACAAGCAATTTAATTTTTAATAAAAAAACATTAAGAGGTTCACTAGCAACAGAACAGAGGCTCTCTTATCTTTAATTTCTAATTAATATTAATTTGAGGGTGAAGTTTCAATACAACCATTATCAAATAAGAATGTGCACATTCTTGAGTCTTTTCATCTTTATTTCATCAGTAACTTATCACTACAGGTGTATTAAGAAACATGAAAGGTTTCTTTCAGCTTGTCTTTTTAATAATCTCCTTGCTAATAAATAATCTCTGGAAGAGGGAGTCTATCAGAACCATCAGATACTGTGCACTGACAGGTGCATTATTAAGCCGCAAAGTTAGCCATTGTGTGTGTGTATTGAATGAGAAAAATACATTAAACAAAAAAACACATTTTAGCTTCAATTACTGAAAACAGTGGGGTATTTGGATTATTATGTGCTTGTCAATGATTATGCCAATCACTGGATTGCTTTACCCACATGCATGTTAATCAATTGATTTCTCATTGGTTAAAGTTGCCTAGAAATTTGGAATTCAGTAGCATCCATATGGTGATGGCACCCAGCTCTACCACTGCTGTGGATTAGATTCCAGGAAGGCTGCGGAGGTCCAAAATCAGTGTCTGACACCAGCAATGATTGGAAGCGGGCTGTCCTAATGAACCTTAATCCAATCAAGATGTTTGATGGCATAACTAGTCTAGCAAAAGGTATACCACCTGCTTTGGATGACACTCCACTTTCTGGTTTATTTTTTTTAAAAAAAACAGTTTTGCTGCTTGGGAAATTTCCCTGACCTGGTGCTTTTGTCCATCTTAGGGTGATATACCAGCTTCCCTGGGAGAGGAAGAGCTAGGCAACATCACACAACCCATTGGTTACATCCAAATTAGAGTGTTGCAATGAGCTTTTTGTGGAGCTGCCTTTGAGGAATGTTCAAAAACATCTCCTAAATTGAACCCAGATGTAGCTTCTAGAGGGCTGAAAATTGCAACCTTTCAAATCATGCATCTCTAGAATCATAGAATTGTAGAAGAAGAAGAAGAGTTTGGATTTGATATCCCGCTTTATCACTACCCTAAGGAGTCTCAAAGCGGCTAACAATCTCCTTTCCCTTCCTTCCCCACAACAAACACTCTGTGTGAGTGGGGCTGAGAGACTTTGAGGAAGTGTGACTAGCCCAAGGTCATCCAGCAGCTGCATGTGGAGGAGCGGAGACGCGAACCCGGTTCACCAGATTACGAGTCTACTGCTCTTAACCACTACACCACACTGGAGTTGTAGAGTTGGAAGAGACCATGAGGATCATCTAGTCTAGCACCCAGCAATGAAGGAATCTTTCGCCCAATGTGAGGCTCAAACCCACCACTCTGAGATTAAGAGTCTCATGCTCTAGCTTGTCTTCATTGGCTTCCAGTGTTTTCCTCACCTGAGATTCAATGATTTAAAGAAGTCATTTAAAAATAAAATTCCTGAGATTGTTTATTTTCTTGCACCCAACCCTCTTCCCGAAAAAGAAGGCAATTCTCTGAAGTTTTCTCTGAATATTCTCCACCATTTTTGTGGCGGTTGCTATTTACCCTACACAGAATGACACTAGACCTAGGGCATTGTGCCATTTATAAAACGGTGGACGAGCTGCCACAGAATTGCTCCTGTTGCCCAGATTAAAAATAAATAAAATGCACTGTAATATGTAAACAGGATGAAGTGGATTTATGAGTAACACAGATTAAAGTGACACAGACTAGAAACAATAGCCGGATTTATCCATCCCTATGCAAACCTGGCACAAAGTAGAAATCCCAATATAGATGACCCCATAAAAACTTCATTCATCAAATTTGAAGTAAATAAAACAATTGAAGAATCAAAAGTTCGGTAAAGGCAAAGGTTAAAAGGATTCCCTGAGAACTGATAATTTTGTGGAAGCTTCGGCTCTTAACTCATTATCAACACCTGCCCTTTTTCATGTCTTACAATTAAGCTTTTGTTTGAAACTAAAATGTAACAAGGTGTTGCCATAGGAACCACTGGTTCCATCTTAAAGGCCTTTGCTTTCCCTGGACCCTTTACCCTGTCTGAACTACTGTGGTGGCTTACCCAATGAACACCTCTTGAATGATTTCACTTTGACAATAACTGATCCTATGAACTCTAGACAATTGCAGGAAATCATTTTACAATATTGATGTGTTACTGGTCTCAAAATCTGTAAAAAACAGAAAACAGATAGTTGCTAAATGAGGTAATGCAGAAAATTGAATGAGAATTGAGATACTACCAGTGCATTTACAAGAATTGTGTGTGGGGGGGGGGGGAGGATAGAGAATTTAAATGCACTAAACCTTTTCTTTTAGAGCAGCCATAAAAATGAGAAGGCACCCAATCTGATTTGGGGCCCAATCCAGTGTTTCGGAGTGACCCTGATCTAATATTGGATGATCTGGGACTGAACTGACCCAGTTCCAGCCCTGGAACCTATTTTGGGGCTGCTTCAGAGTTTGAGGTTAAATCCTAATTAAACATCCAGCCGGGAAAAGGGAAAAATGGAGTATGCATCTCCTCCCACCCTTTTCCTTGCCACCAATCTACCACCACCCTGTTTGAAAGTCTCACAGACCTCTAAGTGGACCTCATCTGACCCAGGATGATCTGAGACTGCCTCAATCTGCTTCAGTTTAGTGTTCATCCAGATTTCCTTTAGTACCGCACTTCTAGCCACAAGTCCAGGGTTAAAGCTCTGTATTAGAGCAGTTGTCCCCTCCGCCCCGGTGCTTTCTCCAGGAAAACCCACATTTTACTACTGAATGAGAGCAAAGAGCAATTGGGTTTTCCTGCGCCTGGGAAGTGCAGTGTAAAAGGAAGTCTGGATGAGCCCTAAACCTCCAGGGCAAACCAACTCAGCCCGATACATTTCAGGATTTGGGACTTGGCTGGAGGCCAATGCACAACCCTCCTTCCAACAAGTTAGTATGAATCTCAACTAAGAAACTGATTGAAATTAATAAAGTAATGCATATGGATCACAAAAGAAGTTATAATACAAGCTAGAGAAAATGAGGCTAAGGGTTTCTTGCCACACCAGTATTATTAACTGGATGTATAGTCTAAAGAAAATCAGCACTGAAAATGGAAAAGCAAAATGTCCATTTAAACCTCCAGGCCCTGTAAACTGGAAGCCAGCACTTGAACAAAGAAAACTGCATCTTATCATTGGCAATCTGATAAGTCGAAAAGAAATAGACAAATTTAAAGTTAGTTCAGCTGAGTTGCCAATAGCAGCATTTATTTATTTAGATTTCAATCCTAATGGTCAATTAGGAATGTGTTTGTGTGCGTGCATGTGTGTGTGTGTAAGCAAGCAAGCACAATCTATGCATATTGATTGATTGAATAGGTAATAGCAGTTAAACACATATGAAGAAATTAGAGACAAAGTGGATGATTAGGAACTTTATTGGTGCAAGTATCTGGAGCAAGGCAATTACAGAAGCAATCTTTTCTGTCAACGAAGTTCACGAAAATATCAGCTAATAAAAAGTATGTGGTGTTTAAAATCTGCAATTTGCTATGAAACTGAATAGGTGGGAAATGTCATAATTAGCTGGGTGCAAGATTTGGGTCATCCTATAAATGTCAGGGTTGGGTAGAATATATTGCTGTATGGTAATAATTTCCTGTTGTATATTAATGTAAGCAGAAAAGGATACAAAATAATGTCCAGGTGGTGTATCAAATCTGCAAAAAAGTGTTTTAAAAAGTGGCATTTGTTATTTGTATTCTGAAAATATATACAAAGACAGTAGGGACATTTGATTATCTACACTTAATTATCTTAATGCTAAAAATACTGGCAAGCTATTAGTTTAACAATGTACAGAATTACTGGTATATTTTTAAATCTGTCAGGAGTTGCCACATGACAGAATCATGCCACATGACAGAAGCGGTTTAGTCATGCCACATGACCTGGACAGCTTTCTGTGGACAAACGCCGACTCCCTCGGCCTGAAGCAAGATGAGCACCACACTCCATAGTCGCCTTTGACTGGACTTAACTTTCCAGGGGTTATTTACCTTTACCTTTACTGAACTACAACACCCATTATCCATTGGCCAATGCTTGCTAGAGCTGATGGGAGTTGTAGTTCAGCAGCATCTGGGGGAGCCAAGGATTCCACACACATGTTCTACATGGTTGCAGCTTTGTCATACTTCTTCCTGTCATTCCCAATAGCAGCACAGCACAACAATATTGAAGCAATATTGAAGGCAGCCGATAGTGTTTATCCCTAGATGAGTTTTTATTCTGGAAGAGATGAATCAGCTTTCTCAGAAACCTTTGAGCTTTTATTGACCCCTATGCTTACCATTCCTAGGAGCTATTAAGAAGGATCTTATATATGATCACAGTAGCAAGGGTCTTATATGCCATATTTTGGAGAATGAGGAAATTCTCACATAAAAGAATGGGAAATCACATATGTGAATATCTCTTGTGGCCAAACCAACTTATTATGTATGCAAGAAGGCTTCCAGTGGTGCAGCAATAAAATTGCTAGCACATTTGTGAAGTTAAGCAGGGTCTGGAATGGTTTCAAATTGGATGGGGAACAGTGTGTAGAGATTGCTATTGCAGGAGGTTAGACTAGATGACTCTTGGGGTGCCTTCCAACTCTACAATTATATAACACAGACATAAATGTAATAAATTTAATGAGAATGGGTTACTTTTTAATAATCATTAATGAATACTCATCCATAAACATTGAACCATGTATCCAATTTACCATATTGCAAAGCAGCTGATGCGTATGTCTGAGATAAACAACTGTCTACATACAGTTTTATAACATGACATTTTTTCATTTCAATAAAAATGTTTATTAGGATTATTTCTAGGATCACAGGATGGCAGTTTTGCAGATGTGCCTTTTTAAACAACACACTATCTCCTTGCAGTGGAGATAGGTTGTTGTTCACATAGCCACAGTGAACAACAACCACACCTTTTTTTTAAAGGATTGTTTTCAACATGCCATGTTGTCATCCGTTCAGGGACTTGCACCCAGGCATCTTGATGTACGCTGCACCCTCTGCTATCATTTTGTCACTGGTATAAAAGAAGGAAAGTGTTTTGGGGGTGGGGTGGGGGGAGAATGCAAAAAGGCAGTTGTGAAAAGTAAAGATAAAAATGCAAAAGTTCAGTTTGAAAATATTATCCCGATAATTGCTAAGTGGTAATAGTACAAGAATAATCATGAGAAGTATAGCTCTTTAAAAACATTGGATGAAACCATAATGATTGGATTCCTCTTTTTTTTTGAAGGAAGGAAGGAAGGTAGTTAAATGAATTATAAACAATACACAAATGAGATACCTACAGAGAGCACAATTTCTGAAGAAACTTGGCTCTCGGGTCATTAAGGGAATAGGTACATTAATTACGTCTCCTAACGGTAAATAAAAGGAAATACTTTTCTGTTTGATGTAGATGTTACATGCTGTGTGTGATAATAATGCTACCTAAGATGTGAGGCTTCATTCCGGTTATGGCCATGACCAAGAGATGATTGGATCACAAAGATGCTTTGTTAGAATCCTGCTGCTCTAATCTTAACTGAAGACAGCAGTGTATGCTGTCATCATCCCACACTCATCCTTCCTCTGTATCTGTGTGGCTGAGCTGTGCAACGTTTCACCCTGTTTGTGAGCAGAGTAATTGGGGAAGGGAATAATTTCACTGAATTTCTCCAACAATTTCTCATAGGTGGGGTAACCATTAGCAATGGCTGTAGCACTGTTTCTTCTTTATCCCCTCTCCCTCCCTTTTTGTTGCTGCTACTCCTTCAAGTGGCAGCAACTGTGTTGACAACCTAGCCACCATGTTGTGCATCTCCCACAATGCCCTAGTTCTAGTGTTGTTCCAGGGAAAGAGGTGGTGCTGAAGGAGCTTTCACAACAGGATCGTACAGAATATTCAAGGAAAATTCTGCAAAGTGGCCCTTTTTCAGAGAGATGAGAAAGAGAAAGATCTCAGAAACCTTACCCAAAAAGAAAGGAAAAGCCAAATTTTGACTCAGCTGTACTATGTAGTGATCATCCTGTCTAGGATCCTATCTGTCAGGAACTACAGTGACAGATACAACTCTGTTAACCAAGAACATTCACAACTTTCTGATATGTGCCCCTAAGAAATCTTTCTTCCTCTTTTTCCTTTGGGGAAAACTTTGGGGTTCCCTTTTTAAAATGCTGTTAGTTGTTAGAAATGCCATTGTTCATGTTTTAGACACCTTGGAGCTTCTCTGGGCTCCTTTTGGAGGAACGGCTGGAAAGAAAGGTAATGAATGAATGAATAAATAGTCTGGAAATTAATTCCATTAGTAGATGTAGATGCATCTTGATCAGATAAAAACATTGATAAACAATGCAGCATTGAGTAGTGCACAGCCTGCCATTTAAAAGCCCACTAGCTGATAAGGTTCGTTTTGAATTGTAAATATGATAACTGAAGTTTTGTCTAGGCATTTATTTGGGTAGAAACAAACATGAAGGAAGGGGAAATTGGTAGCACACCCAAAGTAGAATCTGTTGGTTAATTCCACACAGTGTATGAAAACAAATGTTTAAGGAAGCTTTTAATGTTTAATAGACTATTGTATTTTCATATTTTATTGGAAGCTGCCCAGAGTGGCTGGGGAAACCCAGCCAGATGGGCAGGGTATTATTATTATTATTATTATTATTATTATTATTATTATTATTAATTTGCAAAGCAGACAGTTAAGTATAAACGATAGGTCTGCCACAATGCACAAAACAGAAGTTTGTATTCATATTTTTAAAACGTTTCATCTCTATACTTCCCTTTCTGCTAGTTATAACAAAATCCTCAAACAGAGAGAAATCTTAGAGGCGGGGGAACAGACCACTTCTGAAACCTATTTACAGTTCAACGTTATGGAAATGGGGCACTGAAGTGCAAGTTTTTCAGGAGCAAACATGGCTCTTAAATTGAATGCTGAAAATTGGATATATTTTTGTGATTAATGTATGCCTAGGAAAAGTAAGAAAGGGCGAGTATAAGAAAAAAAGCTGTTTGTACAAATCTGCATGCAAGAGAAAGACATTTGAGTGTACAAACAAGAAAGAATGGAAGAAGGAATGTTAATATGCAATGAATACATTTAGAAAATAATGACTGCTACTGTACTCTTAAACCCCAAGGCTTGAATGCAACAATTCCTACTATGAGTGGAATCCCCATTCGTTGAATAGAGGCTATGAACCAGAGGGGTCTGCTCTGATTTAGAATTTGACGACTTTCAGCAGAGTTCAGTTGCTCTTTGTCATGCTAAGAGTAATGTGTAGCCCAGCTCACAAAGGAACTCTGAAACTCCATGGAGATTATCCTGGTCGACTCACTTCTGTCCGCAAGTCATACACTACATTTCACCTGTGAATTAACAAGGTGTTCAGTTCTTAACTCTTTAAAATATTTATATTCTTGCCCTGGTATTAGAATAGTAAAATTTACAAGTCAGCTACAAAAAAAGAGAGAGATGTGGAGGGAGGGAGGAAGAGAGAAAGAATATAATTGTGTGTACCTTTTCCCTGGCAGTAAAACAATGAGCAGTACTGAAAACTTTACCCCTGACTGTTCTAATAAATAATGCACAATGGCCCTATCTGTTCAGAAAACTGCCAGGAAAGACTCCATAGCAATAAAGATAAATCTAATAAGTCCTAATTAAATTGCATAATTTAATGAGGATGAGAATAAGGGATTCCTAAAAGTCACTTCCCTATATGTCAGAAAGCATTCTAATCAAAATAAAGATGGAGAAAATGGAGAGTCAGCATAATAGAAGCCATAAGCTGATGATCAAGATAATGTTTAAATGAGGCAGATACAAAATACTAACTTGCTAAATATGGAATTAAGCAAAACATACTGGGGTGGATAGTTACTTAGCAGAACTCTTTGCATTTCCACCCCATTAAATACTTTTATAGTTGCTTAAAAGAAGGATAGGGAAAGAGAGATACCATTAGCAATTCCCTCAGTTACCCACTTTTACTGCCTCTGTGGCAGAAAAGTGGCATGTCCATTTCAATACAAGTAAATACCGGTAAACAAAATGCACCCACAACAGCCTGACCTGTTACAATAAGAACATGCAGTACTTTCTCTCCCTCTAACCATTTGAGTCAGTTCACACCTTCAGCTGCCAGCCGTCAAGTGTTGGGAATTCACATGCTGTCCATGCATGTGTGAATCACCTCCAAGTGAAGGGGGTTGGCAAAATACCCTAGGGGCATTGGCGGAGGAAGTGGAGTGCGGGCGGAGTGCACCACCCCCAGCAGCACATTCCCGGTGGGGTACCATCGCGGCTGCCCCTGCGCTGGGCACCACGCCCCTGGAGGCAATGTGCCACGCCCCCAAGACACACGTCACACCCCCAGGATACACGTCACACCCCTGTGGGCAGCGCGCCACACCCCCGGGATGCACGCCAGCCCCGCCCCATCTTCTCTCTGCCCCCCCCCCCGGTGCTAAAGCATGAAGCTCCACCACTGCTTAGGGGCAGTGCTTTTTTTTCTTTAACAAAAAATGTTTAGGAGTACTCTTATTTTCCTACTCATATTGAAATACTGCCCCTCAATGAGGCCAAACTTAGATTCACAAAATGTTTAGGGGTATGTGTACCCCTGCGTCCCCCCAGGAAAAAAAGCACTGCTTAGAGGAGAAGGTGTTTCACTGTGTGAAGCAGGGCTGAGAAACTTCAGGGCCGGGGGTGAGATGGGGCCCTCTAAGCCCCTCTTCTTTCTGGGTCTCCCCAGACCACATGCCTCATTCAGGTGCTTTTGTCTGACTTACATGTGTCCTTGGACTGTGGTAATGCCTTTTGCTTTTCTGGAAAGGCGTGCCTGTCTGTGTGTGTGTGTGTGTGTGTGTGTGCGCGCGCGCACGTCTGTCTTCTGCACAGCTAGAATGGAGTCTTCTTCACCATGGTCAATTGCTCCACTCACTTCTGCCTCTGTCCTTGAATGTGAACCCCTAGAAACCAGGCCACAAAGGAAAATGTCCCTTGGCTTGGAAAATGATCCGTGCCCCTGGTATAAAGTAATGTCACTTTCTAAGCTCAAATCTCCAAGACTTCAGTAGAAGCAGCAACGCTGTTGGCACTAATTGGGACTTAGAAAAGACCTTGGAAGCTAGTTCAAAAGACTCCGGATGGTATTGCTCTCCCCTCCCCGTTGTTAATAATTGTTTGCTTAGTGTTTCTGAAGCTTCTGAAAACTGAGACATGCACACATACCCTTTTGTTGTTGCCCCAGTTAAAACAAGGGATCCTTGGCACTTTCATCTGAAAAGCTTTACTTTTGCAGTGCATGAACATAAAATGGAGCTGCTGTCTCAGGAGTCCACGGCTTGCAATTCTTGCAGGAGTTACTTGATCAAGTCTTACCTCCTGCTATCAAGGTAGTGAGTCATGTAGAAGGCATCTGAGGCCAGATCATTCTCTTACTGTTTTTACATTGGCTGTGACTGGAGTTGTCCAGTCACAAGAGATTCAGATGCTATTTGTTACATTTCTATCCCGCAAGGAGCCCAAGGTGGCAGACAAGGTCCTGTTTCACATTTTATCATCACAACAACCCTGTGGAGTCGGGAGCTGAGAGTTGGATTTGGACATAGTAGTAACACAGGTAACTCCAGATTCATGATGATCTTTAATCATTGAATGTATTTATTTCTCAGAGTCCACACAAGCAGTTTTTCCTCACACATAGTTCTGGCATCCCGTTGTTAGTTCCTTTAAACTTTGTATCTGTGTTAGGTCCTTCTGAGTTCAATATAAAGTACATGCAAACCTGGCCTGTAGTTTCTTAAGCAACCAGCCAGAAAATCACTTAGAGCGCTCCCAGCAATGTTGAATTACTGTTTAAGGAGAGCAAATGAGATCGGAGCCCTGATCTCTCATCAGCTCCCCTCATGTGACATCATCATCCTGGGATTGGCTTAATCATTGCTATTTCAATAATACTCCCGTGCTCAGCAATTGAGACACTTCTTTCATTTGAGCCTTGGGTTTATTTAGAAATTGTTCTATTTAAATAGCAGTTCAGGGCTATTGGCAAGGCTGCACCCTGAGGAAAGCGGCTTTGGCTGAAACACATCAGCTCTGCTGATGAATGAAATGGGCTTGTTGAAGCAGTGAAATAAATGAGGCCGAAATAAAAGTGCATTGAATTTTGCACACACCCTGTAAACGTGCTAATATTAGCAGTAGGAAAGGGAGATGCTTGTATAGATTTATAAAGGCCCGCAGTGGCAAGTGCCCTAGTATAGCAGTCACTGGGAATACCACTGATACCAGTAGAACTGGAACAACACAGAGCAAGATAAATGGCAGGCATTATTTATAACTCACCCTTCCTCCAAGGCAGTGAAGGCAGAAGTGTGCAGCATAACATTCTCTTTACTCAGATGTAAGTCACCTTGAGTTCAATTGAGATTACCCTGTGGGGTTGTAGCCATGCAGTGCAGGCCAATACATGTTAACTCAGAAGAAAGTTCCATTATGCATAATGGGTTGTATCCAAAGTAGCACTAAGAGCATTCCATCAATGCCAGGATTTCTCCTTCTGCAATGGAACATTCTCTCCCCCCTGCCTGATGACTGCTAAATCTGTTCTGGGGTTCCCACAACCTTTCGGAGAAGATTTGGGGAGGCACAGTGCAAATGTGAGTCGGGGGGGGGGGGAGGTAGGAAAGTTCCACGATGGAAGCATAAATTTTTGCATTATAGGATGAATGTTATCCCAGGGGTCTTGCTCCAGTTCAAGGCGAGAGGCACAACAAACTTATGAGATAACTTGGAAATGGACCCTCGGAGAACTTGAACGTGGCTTTTCCATATTGTTCAATGTAGTAATAAACTCCAGAACAGAGCTGACATTTCGGAGATTTGTCTCAAGATTTTCTCAAATATTCTCCACCATTATCACAATGGCTTGGAGCTGACTGAAATGGAGTCAAAGCAGGACCCCTGAGAAGCAAGGGAGAAGCATCAGCATCAACATGCTTGGGGTATAGAGAGCACTGAACTAGACTAGCCAATGGTTTGATTCAGTACTAGGCAGTTTTTTATGTACACTCGAGTCATAGAATCATAGAATTGTAGAGGTGGAAGGGACCTCAAGGCTTATCTAGTCCAACCCCCTGCAATGCAGGAATCTTTCGCCCAATGTGGGATTCAAACAATGCTGAGATTAAGAGTTTAATTCTCTACCAAGCGAACTATCCCAGTCCTCCCTTTGTCACGAGAGCTACTTGATCTGCTTTGCTTGTTGTTATTAAGTGGGGATGTTTTCCTCAACCCAGCTCTTTCCCATTATGTTTTTTCTCATTGTAATGTCATTTCTTGGCCTCTTTTCTTTCCAATGCTTTCAAAGTCTCAACCGTCTATTAAAGCTATTCTTAGTCTTTTGTGATTTTGCCATTTCTCACAAATTCCCATTCTTTCTCTTGCAGAAACTTGTAGTGCCCCTTTTTAAATCTATTACCCGCACAGCCTTGTGCTGTGATTCTTTCAGTCTTCCCTGTAACACTGGAGGGTGGAGAGTAGGTTGCTCTGGTTTTCCACGTCTTCATCTTGCCTTCAGCTTTTGGTCCTTTCTTCTTGTTGTTCTTTCCCATTGTATGGCATTTCATTCAAGGTGAGTTCTCTGTCTGTTTTCAGTCTGAGTTGCGGTGCTTATCACTGCCAGGCTCTCCTGTTCTTTTCTGAGCTTGAAGGTGTCCAATTGTGCTGATGCTACAAGCTTCTGTAAGAAATGTCCAAAGATAGATTATGGTTATTCCTCCCCCTCCTACCCTCATGCATGTGTCCAGAGATAGTGCTACTGGTGTGACCAACCTTAGAACAGGCAAATCCCACTTGAAAGTTTGGGCTACCAATCGAAGACAGATGGTATCTGGTAGACCACTTGTTGGATTTGAGACTGGAAGATCTGGTTTTCAAAACCTAGTTCAGACCTGCGATTCACACTGTATCTTGGGCAAGTCATGCTTCTTCGGTCTTAGTACCCAAAAATGGTCACTGTGTGGTCAAGGAACATACTGATTAGCACTTTCCATATGAACAAGTGCTGGAGAAATGGTAGGTAACAGTGATAATTCTGGCAATTAAAATATGCACAGTACTTTTGTTGAAAGGTACACTGGTATCTCGTGATGCCGACTTGGTTGGCAGTGAGTCACTGGGTGTGTGAGATTATGGATTCTGTGAGAATACCACCCTATTAATCTCAAGGAGTTGCTGATCAGAGCAAAGACAGATGAAAGAGAAGCAAAATGCTGGTGGATGAATTGTACTAGCATTTCTCAGGAGGGTTCTGTAGAGAAAAAGCCCTCTTAGGGATATTCAAAGAGGACCAACTCTACATTTTGACCTTTCATTATTTTCAAAAGTATTTCTGGAAGATAAGGGAAATTATACAAGCAGTTCTACCCCATTTCCTCTGAAGGGATGAGGGAGGGGAAGCTGCAGGGTGGCTCAGGGTGTGCTCCTGTTCTGAATTGGTTAACCCAATTCAGTAAGATGGAATGATCCTCCCTCTCCTTCCCCTAAATCCTGTTCTGGGGGTTCTCTAGATCCCCCCAAAAGACATTTTCAGGGGCACAAGCGGAAGAGAAGGAAACCCCACTGCAAAAGTATAAGGTCTTGCCTGGGCATCCACTGCCAGGACTCATTAGCTGAATCCTGCACCCAGTTTCCAATGAAGGCTAAGAGCCATTTAAATATGATGGAATAAGTTGTAGCTCGATTACCCGCTCTAGTACCATACTCAACTTCTGTTTTGTTGTCCATCCTCTTTTCTCCCATTAACTGGAAACCTGAACTCTTATCTGATGCCACTTTTGAAGAGTAATTCAGAATGACACATTTCCACGGCTACATTATTGGCATTCCTCCAATTGCTTACGGGTCCCTTGGTTATGTGCTGTGCAACCGGGTGAAACATTGTTATCACCACCACTAATGATGTTGTGGTTTTATTTAGTCTAGCAATGCTGCTGCATTGAATAGACATCTCTGTTGAAATGAAATATTAGTTAATGTGCTCACTTCAGAAACCAGGACCTAAGAGGGCACTTAGGTAGACACTACCCGGGAAGAGCTTTAACTCAATAGTAGATTATATGCATTGAAAGCAAAAAGTCCCAGGCTCAATCTTGGAATCTTCAGGAAGGGCTGAGAAAGGTACCATCTGAAATCTTGACATTGCCAGTCAGCATATACCAGAGTTGGGAAACTTGTGCTCCTGAGCTTAATTCTTTGCAGCTCTTGGCTGAATTACATGAGTGGGGCAAGGAGAAAAGAAATTGGGGTTGACAGAAAGAGGAAGAAAAGTGGGGAATGAGTATAACAGACAGTAATGAGAGAAAGAGAGGGGGAACTCCTGCTGTTGACTATGGCCCTATCCACAGACCTCACCTACTACCAGAATGTGGCTTCTAACAGATTACCTACCAGGGAATGCAGCCCCTGAGGACCCCCCCCCCAAAAAAAACTGTTGCCAATGCTTGTTGTAAATCAGGTGTGAGGAATATTTGGCCCTCCAGGTGCTGCTGAACAAGAATTCCCATCATTCCAGGCCATTGGCCATGCTTCCCTAGGGAGCTGGCAGTAGTTGTAGCTCAGCAACATCTGGAGGGTCAAAGATTCTCCACACCTGTCATAGACAATACTGGGCTAGATGAACCAAAGGTCTAACTTGGCATAAGAAGACTCACTCTGTTCCCATGGCATGTAAAATCTAATTCAAGAAATTGAAGATTTCAAACATATCTATCTCTGGTGCTTTTGGCGATGGCTCCTCACCCACGCACTGTACACTAGGATCCCTCCCGATAAAATGTCTGACTGAAAGTCTGCCAGTTCAGTGGCTAGCATCATTAGGACAATGGTTTATCTCACACCAAACAAGCTCCTCTAGATGACTTACTCCACTTTGCTGCTGTTGCCTAGTAGCAGGGCAAGCTCAATGCATTTCGCTGCCTGAGGCAAAGGACAAGATGGTGCTATACAGAAGCCAGTTGGGTTGGTGGTCGAATCTTACTCCAATATTGGTGAAAGGAAAGTATCTTCCACTTCACTTGAGGGCAGCCAGCTAGTGCAGAGGGTACAGGGCAGGCCAGCTGCATGGTACTCACAACTCTGTCCCCTCCCCATCCCTCAGCATCTGTCATCTGAGGCAGATGCCTCACTCTGCCTCATCCTAGGGCCAGCCCTGACTAGTGGTCACAGCCTGTTTAATTTAGCCATTCTTCATGTTGGTGAGTTTTGAAGTTCTGAATCATGTGCAAGATGATTTGAGGAGGAAGAAGTAGGACCTGTGAGACAGAATGACAAAAATAGTAAAGCTGAAGAATTAGTTGACATATTATGTTTGATGTATTATACTAATAATGAATATGCTATTTAGCAGTGCCATAGGCAGCAGCCTACAATTTCACAGTCAGATACCAAAAGCCCAGAAAGAGAAACATGACGTTTATTTGGGGCTCTTTCAGCAGCTACAGCTGGAAAGGCTGAATCACTTTTCCCCTTGCTGATAAGTAAATAAACTTCCTTTGATCATTGGGCTTTCCTGTTCTTTTTTTCTGCCATTACCCCCCTACTGCTCCATTTCTACTGGTGGGTAATTGCCAATTTTAATGCAACCCCCACGGCTAGTATCTGTCATGCAAGTACTTTATTTACTTGAAATGCCTTTTGCTTATATATGTATATATGTATATAAATCAACATCTAGGAGAACTTATGAAGCCAAATAATATTTGATGTGGTTTGAACAAGATTTGACTTGAAAGAAAATCACCCAGTCTGAAACTCTTGCTTCACTAGCCTATCCTGTTAATGCAAAACCTTCTTAGTCAAAACTTTACTTACTGGTGTGTCAGTTAACAATATAACCCTACATCAGGGATGGGGAAATTGTGGTCCTCCAAATGTCATTGGTCAGCTGCCTTTTTAGCACCATGTTGGGGGAATGCAAATCACGCTGGCACATAATAAGCACATAAGCTTGCAATAAACTCAGTTCAAAAAGCAAGCAGAAGTTCATTTTCAGGGGCAAGAGAGCTTGCGTCAAAATGATTTTGTGTATTGGAAATTGGGTATACTCGCACTGCAGGCCCAATATTCGCAAACCATCACCATTCAAAAGAGAGATCATTAAAAAGAAAAAAGAAAAACAGTGGTAAAGAGAAGAGAAAACAACACAGCCTGCAAAGCAAATCTTTGCTCAGCCCTGGGATGAAGGATACCTCATGGAAAAGAGTATGGCTAATAAATTTAATGCAACAGTATGTTTTTTGTCAGTGTACCTTTTAATTGATTTTATCCTTCACGTTGTTGCACTCAAGAGGTGAAGGAAGGCTATAAAGCTAGCTGCTGGAATATATAAAACTATTTATACTGTATATAAAAGGGGCATTAGCATTAATATTTATTTTGCATCAGATCTTCTCTTCCTCCTGTATTGTCACCAAACAGCTTCCATTTGTTGCTTCCATTAATTAATTTCAGTTGCAAAAGTTCTTAGAAGTGTGACAGCTGGATTGTGGATGCTGAATTTGTGTACTTTTCCCTTTCCTTTCCTGTCTCCCCACTGTGTTCATTACCTACAATTGCTGCTGTGGCAGAAATTCACTTTGCTTTTCTTGTACCTGGAGTCTGACTGAGTCACTTAAAGGTTAGCTGAGATACCACTCAGGGACAGATAGTAAAAGAAGGCCTATGCAAACTGAGAGAATCGATAAATCAGCCCTCACAAACCAGAATCATTATTTGTCAAAAAGCAAGCAAACGAAAAAACACCCACAGACCTTTAATATGTTTCTTCAGAAAATTCATTTTATTTTTTAGGGCTCTGTGAAGTCAAGGTCCATACTCTGAGCCCTTGCAGTAAGATTGTTCAGGTCACCAAAGTCTCCATCGCAATGTGCAGTGACATTCAGATGTGCGAGACAACAAAGGTCTAAAAGTGATTAAAGGGGACAAAGGAATGGGATTTCCACTTACAAATGCATTTGGATGATTATCTGAGCAAAGCTCCCTTTCCTTCTTTCCAAATATCCCACTGACACATCATGGATCCCCCCTCCCTTCTTTGCCTCAGGTAGTGCTGTGTATTAAAATGACTGAGAAAGCAACCTTATATGATTTTATTTTCCTTGCCAGTCACAAGAAGAAATAATCTATTCTTGATGAAAAAGATAGTGCTCATTCCCTTGCTTACTGAATTTGGGGCAATCTCATGGTATGCTTGAAGTAGATTCTGAAGCCTGTGATACTCAAGCCAATGTAACTTTAAAATATTGACTAACAGTGTGGCCTTAACCATGTCTACTCAGAAGTATGGATCAATAATTCTGTCAATTTCAGTTCCCTCAATTTCTCATTTTTGCAACCTGAAATTCAGTCCTTCAGTTTGCATATTTACTTTTAATCTGTTAACAATTTAGCGTGAGATTCTCTTAATAAAGACATATTTGTATACAGCTTTGATTAATATACACGCATTTGCAAGAAATTTTAGCCAGTGTAGGACATTTTTACATGTTCTTTTCACTTGTGTGCATTCTCCTAATATTTGGTTTAGTGCAAAATTCAGAGAATCCTTGTGTTTCAGTTGAGGTTTGTTTGTTCGAGAAGTGAGAACTAGGTTGTTTCTCATTAAAATGCTGACTGAATCTCTCTTCAGAAGTAAGTTCTACTTAACTCAATGTGGCTTACTCTTAGGTAAGTGGACTTATGATTGCAGTCTAAGTTAGGAAGACCATTCCCACTGTTTCCTCAGTGTACACTAGTCCCAATTTCAATACTCATCAGAGTTCTATTGAACTGGCTAGATGTGTCTTTTGTTGTTTGTCACCCTTTATCTGTGGTTTACAGTTGTTATGTGTGACTTGTTGAACATATCTGCAGTTGGGTGAGAGAACAGATACTTGATGAATTTGATATTCATGGATTCAGATACAAACGGACTTAAACTTCACCTTCCAGTCCAGTGTGAGGATCTTTGTTCTTCCACCAGTTTTCATACTTCCCAAATGATCTCATGCAGTTATCCGCTGCAAAAAACATATCAAAATACATTTATAAAACACTATTTTAATACCAGGTTTTGGTTTCTTTTCTTTTCAAATGCAGATCATTGTGACTCATGGATGGTGCAGTCATGCAGTCGTTCACATTAGCATTGCTTGCTTAGATCTATTAATACACAAACACATTGATAATGGAACCCCTGGGTGGTTAAGTCCAGTCAAAGACGACTTTGGGGTTGCAGCGCTCATCTCTTTTTCAGGATGAGGGAACTGGCATTTGTCCACAGACAGCTTTCTGGGTCATGTTGCCAGCATGACCAAACTGCTTCAGTCACAACGGAACACTGTGACAGAAACCAGAGCTCATGGAAATGCTGTTTATCTTCCCGCTGCAGAGGTACCTATTTATCTACTTGCACTGGTGTGCTTTCAAACTGGTAGGTTGGCAGGAGCTGGGACAGGGCAGCGGGAGCTCACCCTGTCATGTGGATTCAAACTGCTGACCTTCCAACCAGCAAGCCCAAGAGGCTCAGTGGTTTAGACCACAGTGCAACCCACATAAACAAAGAGCTTGTCAGACTGCACAGAAACGTACAACCTTCAGAAAAGAGGTGAATTCCCAATGTTTATTTATATTAAGGATTGTGTTCAACGCCGTCATTCAGCTGCCAATGAGACTGCCATCTGTGGAATAAGGAAACCATTTCCATCAACTTCCCCTCTTCTCTGCAGAGACACTGAAAACAATTCCCTTCTTATTCCACTGATGGAAGCTTTACCGACAGGGAATGACACCACTGAATGTAACCCTACAACTTTATTTAATAAAAGGTGTATACCACTTGATTGGGGGGGGGGGAGAGCATTATTTATTCTCCTCTTCCTTCAAGGAATGCATGACAGTGTACAGTCCATTGTTTCCTTACAGCAACCCTGTGACATAAGTCAGGCAGAGATATAGTGACTAGTTCAAATGAACTTCACATGGGTTGGACCTCAGTCATAGTCCAGCATAAAGGTAAAGGTACCCCTGCCCATATGGGCCAGTTGTGTCCGACTCTAGGGTTGTGCGCCCATCTCACTTAAGAGGCCAGGGGCCAGCGCTGTCCGGAGACACTTCCGGGTCACGTGGCCAGCGTGACGAAGCTGCTGTGGCGAGCCAGCACCAGCGCAGCACACGGAAACGCCATTTACCTTCCCGCAATAAAGCGGTACCTATTTATCTACTTGCACTTAGGGGTGCTTTCAAACTGCTAGGTGGGCAGGAGCTGGGACCGAAAGATGGGAGCTCACCCTGCCGCGGGGATTCGAACCGCTGACCATATGATCGGCAAGTCCTAGGCGCTGAGGTTTTACCCACAGCGCCACCCGCATCCCCTGTAGTCCAGCATAGTCCACACTAAACCACACTGTTTGGCTTTTCATCAGTTCCACTTTCAAAACAAAGCCTGATAACCAAGAACTACAAAATCCAGAGAGATATTTTGATGCGGTGAATTTTGTAGACATCTTTGGGTACAGATAGACCTTTTTCAGTGTCAACTATACACATGTGGCATTCCAGTCACATAAGTGCATCTCCTTCCTTTTACAAAACAGGACAATATATGTAATGAAACCTAAGTAGACATCAGCTCTTGTTGTCTTCAGCTGGGATATTAATACTATTCACAAACCTTGCTGCTTTGGATTTTTCTTCCTTCTACGAATGGCTCTGACTTAGAAAAGCAAGTCCAAATGCAAAAAGGCAGGATGGATCCCTTCCTTGAGTGCTCTTGGGAGCGAAAGAAGGACAGCAATATTAATGCAGTGTTCTGTGCCTGTCTAACCAAATTTTGTGCTCAGTTACATGCCTGCCACTGAAATAAAAATCTAGCTCAGAGGATCTAAATAGGTTGGAATGGTTCCCAATACATTTTTTTTTAAGCCCCACATTATTTCTCTCTGCCTTGGCAAGCAATGTTGGAAGACAAACTTGAATGCAAAAGGGTTACCAAGATGACATCTGACCAAAGTGTCCGAACAATCTTTGTATTAACTGATTCCACAAGTTCAGAATACCCTTTGCCAAGCATTATGCTCTGGGCTTTTGTCTTTGGAATAGAAATGGAGAAGCTGTGGTCTCCAGATGTTGTTGGATGTCAACTCCCATCAGCCCCAGCCAATGATTAGGGGTGATGGGCCTGGAGTCTGGCAACATCTGGAGGGCCACAGCTTATTTGCTGGGAAAATTTGGAGCTAAACTGCAATAAGAAGTAGCTCATGGTAGGCATATGATGCCATTAGCCATTTACAACTCTTTAAGGACACTTCCATATGGCAGTTTAGGACCAGACTGGCATTATTGCAGGTGTATACAGCAACTTGTTCTTGACACAGTGATAGTGCATTAGTGGTGGATATATTCTGCTTTGGTTTGTTCTATAATGCCTCCCCAATGCTACTACATCATTGATGTCTGGAGGGGCTATAGAGTAAGAAAACTGCAGACGAAATAAACCAGAACATTTGTAGTTTTTAAAAAATGTGGATTTCAGCAGGAAATGCAATAGTTGGGGATGAAGCAGTGTGACTCCCCCAAAATACTTGCAAGCCTGAATAGTATTGGAGGCAGGATCACCTGTGACTGTGATAGTATTAGGAGCACAAATAATCATGAATGCACAATATAAAAAGATTATGGAGTGTTCTGCAGTGGCTATGCGATGCATTCCTCATCAAAATGCCATTTGATATTTCTCTCCCTGTTTAATCTGAATTTACCTTTTATTTTTTATTTTACTTCTTGTGTTTTCTGTGGAAATTGTAAACCCTGATTTAAAGGGAATGTGGAAGCTGCACAAAACCTGCATCAATGAAGAACACTGAGTCCAGTACCATAAAAGACAACAATTACTTTTCTCACTCCCCCACCTTCACCGAACTATCCTTCTGAGAATTAAATCCATCAGTTTCAATTAGATATATAAAAACCACCATCTCCATCAGAGTAATTTCTTGGGACTCAAAGTTTTTTCTTTCTCAATAAGTTATACTGCAACATTTCTCAATTTGCAAACCAGAGATAATTTATTATGTGTACACACACACACTTCATTATCAAAAAGACAAATGGTTTTATTTCTTTTTTTGCAGAATGGTAAGCAGAAATCATTTAGACTGGTGAGAAAAATGATGTCTGGAGGAGATTTAAACAAAACAACTTACATTGCAATCCTTTACATGCCTTTTCCAAAGTCCCATTTAGTTCAGGCAGGCTTGATCCCAGGTAACAGGGTATGGGATTCCAGGCTTAAGAGTGCTAAGAAAGGATCACAATCATTAAAAGGATAACAGTTTGCCATCAACACATCACCTGAACAATCGATCAGATTTCTACAAACTAACATTAATGCGCTATCTAGAAGTGCTAAAGAGCATATTAACCTTGGGAAGTAAACACTTATAATGGGGGGGGGAAGTATGTGGTGATGTGTTGGTTTTATGAATTGCAAGGAATATTCTCAGGAAAGCATCTTTTATGATGTTCAGTTAAATTATTCACTATGGGTAACTATTATTTTGCATTGCATAAACCAACCACTCAGGCATGAGATTGAAATCATGTTTGCAATAATTAAAAATATGTACATGGATTTGTGCTCGAGTATCCAAGATTAAACTGTACATTACAAGGACATAGTTATTTACCTGTTCTAGTAAGCTATGCCTAGGAGATAAGTAGATGCTTCCTACCACTCTGTATGCTTGTAACTTCCTTGTTTGCTTATGAAAATCGTGGGAAACACACAGTTCAATGGCACCTGCTTTGCATGCCAAGTCCTAGGTCCCATTCCTGGCACTGTCCATTAAAGGGCGCTCCTCTACATAAAAAATACCTCTGCTTGGAACCTTTGAAAGCTACTGCCTGGATAAATGAATATACTGTTTCTGACTCTGTATAGGAAGTTTCGTATATCCACATATTTTTCTTTCATTCATTGCTTGATTATGTATGAAGATGTACACGGATCCGATAAATTTTCCTGAACCTCAACTTTCTGAAATTCTAAAGCAATATCATCACTATAGTTCCACTTAAGGCTGTGCATAGTTCCCCACCCCATCCAGACCTGGGCTCCCGAATCAGGACCACTTGACCCAGGACAACACAATCCACTCCTGAAATATTTTGGGAATTGGACTGATCTTTAATAAGGACTGATCTTTTAAACATATGGATGAGAGGAGGCAGGGGAAGGAGGGACATTATCTACTTCCCCACCTCTCAAATGAAAACAAGGAGGTTCAATCCTGCAAGAGAAGTGGCATCCTGCTGCCCACAGAGGATTTAGTCCTGTGGAAGCACAACTTCTCAAGAACCTTCCCTCTTGCAAAGCAGCATTCTGCAGGATTGGACCCCTTGCTCTTGATCAGAAGGAAGGAAGGAGCACCCTACAGCCTGAAGGATTTAATTCTACACTGAGCAGCTGTTGGACAGAGGGTGCTGCACCCTCCGACTCACAGAACATAAACTTCTGCTCAACAGCTGGTGGTAGCCATCTATTCCCCCCACATAACTTGCGATACAAGTCTACTTAGATCCAGAGTAGACAACGTGGTGCCTTCCAGGTGTGTGGAACTCCAAAACCTATCATCTCCAACCAGCATGGCCAATGGCTAGGAATGATGGGAGTTCTAGTGCAAACATCTGGAGGACTACCCTTAACTTAGATGGCATTTTGTTTAGAATAGAAACACAGGACTATCAAATAATAGTGAAACTGCAATAGGTTTGTTATATATCACAACTATTCCAAATAGCCTAATCCATGTAGATGGTGCACTTGCAGGCAGGAATGGGTAAGGAATTTCATCGGGCAAATTCCTTCCTGAATTGGATCTGATCCACATCTCAAGGACCAATGTGCACAGTTTCCCACCAGATTTCACACACCTGTGAATTTTGTGGTGGAGTTCTTGACTTCAAAAAAAGAGCAAAAGAAAAATGCATATGAAATTGGTATTTTAGGATTGGATGCATTTAGAAATGAGTACTTAGAGAGAAAATTTGCATATGTATTTAAATATAAATTGTGTGAATTAAACAAAAATGCAGATTAATGTGGAAATTGGACAGAAAAGACTTAATGAATACATCTGCCCATCCCTTTGGGTAGCACACAAGAACAAATTTTAAAGACTAGTTGGTATCAATTAGGCAATTCCAGAGAAAGTAATTTGAAAACCTCAGCCTAACTCTCTAGTTTTACTCCCATCTGGGGACGTATACCCCAATTACTTCCCTGACACGCTGGATTTTATCCTTACGTCCATACTTTAATTATACAGATGGAAGCTTGATGAAGTAGAACAGTGATGTGCCAAAGGTCACTGCAGGAGAAGCAGAACAGAAGTTCCCCAAATGACAAAGTGAATTTCTCTTCACGCTGTAACGTTATTCACTGATTAATTATCGATCTCTTTTAAGTCACCTCTAGAACTTTCAAGTCTCAGTCAAGATCCTTATGTTGCATCTTGAGCACATTCATTCCTCTCCCTTCCTCTGTCTCTGCAAGAATGATGAGAAGCACCTTTCTGTTGCCTCCATACTCAGCATCTCAAACGGAATAACAAAACAATCCTACGGAGGTTGTAAGGGAAGCGAGATTCCTTGGAGGAGAAACTGCAAATTTATAAGCCCTGCCAGGGTGGAAAGTGTGGCGGAGTAGCTTGATCCACTCTCCCACAGATGGGTGTTTCCTAATTTTCCTCTGATTGACTGTAGTGTTGGGGTGGAGGTGAAGGGAAATTCATGCTGCCAGCTCCAGAGCTGTTGAAGGCATTTTTTCCTGCCAGGTTTAGGTGCTTGTAGGTATGGGTGATCAATTCAATTCAATTTGCATCCATACCTTCTGAAATAATGTGCAAGCTGAGACACAAGCCATCCTTCAAAACGTACACTTCTCTGCACTTTCACAACAAAATTCTTCAGCCAGGAAGTGTTTACGAAAAGTTACATCTGAGGTGTGCATACAGATGCATGAATTATTGGGGGGGGGGGGAATGCATCATATTGCAGAAAAGGGCTTTGCAAAGGCGTGTATATTGCATGCAAAATATGTCTACATTTGCAGACATCTACACTGAAATATTGACAAGGACATTTAAAAGAATAAGAATAATCACAAGCAAATGTGGAAATGTGGAAAACTTAGTTTGAAATTGGAAAAATGAGAAACCGAGAGAAACCAAAATTGACTGAGTCACCCATCTCCACATACGTAACTGTCAGGGGATTGAAAGGACTTTGTATTCCTGAAGGAACACAAGGCCAACTCTGATCAGCCCTGGCATGCCCCTTTTCAGCTGTACTGTCATCAGAACACTGATGGAGGAGGAGAAACATGGGTGGGGTCACTTTCTGCCGCCGCAATAAAAAAAGTCTCTGGCTGTGGAGCTTCTCCTCCTGACCACGGACTACCTCTCCCATGCCCTCTCCCAGGGAACTAAGAATGGGTTTGGTTTTCTTTCAACTGGTTTGATAAAACGGCTTGAATATTTCTGCATGGTCTCTTTGAAACCATCTGTGAAGGCGCATAACGTTGTCTTTGTTTGTGCATGAATGTAAATTAGAAGTAAAAGCCTCTCAATTTTCATTTCATTGAACTTGACTGAGTACGGCACTTACATTTTCGGCCCCTTGCTGCTGCTTTTAAAAATGTCTGTCGGTTCGTTGTACAGCATCGTAATTTCTGTTGCATGGGGAGCATTTTATGACGGCTGCGGTGTTCACAGTAGTATAAGCATGGCTTCTGGCAACACACATCCTACCCGAGTCACCATTAGGAGGATTCTAAAGATAAGGAGGGAAGAGGAAAGAGGAAAGCATTGCACACAAACATTTTAGCTTCACAGCTGGGGTAGATCAGTTCTAAACTATTAAAAACACCCAGAGAGAAAGAGAGAGAAAGTATATCTGCTTTTAAGTCATCACATTATGTACCAACTAAATCCCTTTCCTAATAACAAAACCCAGCAAAACAAATTGGTGAAAAAATAAGTTTGATCACCCTTGGTAATTTAATAAACCTTTGCGCAATTGATTTTAAACAGGACTCCCCGCTGACCAAGTTCTGTCTAAAAAATCAATGCTGAGATATAGTGTTTTGTTATTAAGACCACAGAGATCTTTTAAACTGTTGTTTGTAGGTTTTGAGTGTTGACTTCATAGAACGGCTTAATGGTATTTTTGAGGCTTAGTATTTCATACTGAAAATTATAGCATTCACATCAATCATTTACCTGATTCCCTTGCAGCCATCTTTAAATTATAGTTTGCTTTGATTGGAGCTGTGACTTCAGGAACACCATGGTGAATTCCATATATTTTGATGACTTGAAACTATGTGGATTAAAAAGCTAACCACCATTTCAAAAGTGCAGTTTCATTTTCACTACTGTACACCATCATCAATGGGTCATAGTCAACTAGGTTTTAGCCAGAGCAGATCTAGGGAAATTAATGACTAAGTAGGGTCCATTAATTCCAACAGGTCTACTCTGAGTAAAAATTAAATGATTACCACCCAAATATTATGCAGGGAGTCTCGCCTGGTGTCTTCATTATACATCTTTAGGTGCCAGGCGAAAACGTTCCTCTTCAACCTTGGGCTGATTAACATTCCATATCATTTTACATGCATTTATTGGGGGGGGGGAGGGTTAACCATATTTTGTTTTTTTATCCTGTACTTTTATGCTTTGAATCGCCTGAGATCTTCAGAAGAAGGGCGGTATAAAAATGTAATACATAAAATAATAATAATAATAATAATAATAATAATAACAACAACAATAATAATAATAAATTCACAGAATGATTTCTTATTTAGGTTCTTGATTCACATACACATCTGGCCATAAGAAAAGCCTGTCATAGCTTCAGGAAGGACTGGCAGGGCCCATCACAGGCCATGGAATATTGAGGGGATCATTGAAAATTTGGGGGGGGGGCCTTGATCCCCGGCTCCCTGCCCCCCAATGTCTCCTTGTTGTGGAGACTTATTATGCATCCAATGACAGTGATGGATCTAGTAGTCCCAGATTACATACCTTTTTCTTCAGAGGAACTAAACTCCAGAGCAACTTAACTGCCAAAACTTCATCTGGGAACCACCCACCAACACAGCCTGCGATTAAATCTCAGATTATTCACTCCCACTTTTCTTTCATCAAGACAACATAACCAGGTGCTCTTCCATTCAGACTCAGACCTTCATTTCAGCATGGTTACTTCTTCCTGAAAACAAAGTCTGGATCAATTTCACCCATATAAACTAAACAAAGCTGAGCCTCCCATGTCAACATTCAAATTTGGTAATAAAGGAGACAAACATGAAATGCAAGAAAATCCTTGTAGTAGTCCTCCTCCTCCTCCTCCTCCTCCTCCTCCTCCTTCTTCTTCTGCTGCTGCTGTGATCATTAATAGCCGAGTAAGATTGTCTTCCATGAAAACGGTCTTAACAGTGAGTCTGTAAGTAACTGTGGAGGCCAATTCTGGATCCATAAGTCCTTCCACTGTGGGGACATAGGTTTCTGGGCAGGAGTTGATCATGGTGAGGGTTTGCCAAACATGCCTTCCTCTTAGCACATTTCTACCTTTCGTCCTGAGTTTGAGCATCTTCAAGCCCATGACACCTTGGGTAAAGGCTGTTCTTCTACTGGAGCATTCCCAACTGTTGGTGTTTATACTACATTTTTTAAGATTTGCCTTGAGAGAGTCTTTAGACCTCTTTTGTCAACCACCAGCATTACGCTTTCCATTGTTAAGTTTGGATAGAGTAGTTGCTTTGATAGACGATAATCAGGCATCTGCACAACATGACCAGTCCAATGAAGTTGATGTTGAAGAAACATTGCTTCCACACTGGTGATCTTTGCTTCTTCCAGTATACTGGCAATAGTTTGCCTGTCTTCCCAAGTGATGTGTAAAAATTTTCAGAGACACCGTTGATGGAATCTTTCGAGGAGTTGGAGATGGCGTTTGTAAGTGTTCCACATTTCACAAGCATACAGTAAGGTTGGTAGTATAATAGCATTGTAAACAAGCATTTTGGTTTCCCTGTGAATGTCCCTCAAACACTCTGCACTTCAATCAGGAGAAAGCTGCACTTGCAGAGCAAGAGTGGAGTCCCCAAAATGGCTAAATGGCACCTAGTACACCTGCTTCTGGCAACACCTGCAGCCAAGCTGCTGCCGAACACATTGCTCTGATTTCCTTAGAACCACATCAGCGAGGCTCAGAGAGGGTTCTTGTTGTCTGGGCAGCTAACACAGACTTCACCCCCAGAAGCACACTCCATTGTCTCTCAAGACAGGTAGATGTCAACAACTAAGCACATGATCTTCCAGCATGCTTCATGTTCATGTTACACTCTGCTTTACCCAGTTGTGTGAACAATGGCATTTTCCACTGAAAAAAACCAGAGCAGGCCTGTTGTTGTTGTTTAGTCGTTTAGTTGTGTCCGACTCTTCGTGACCCCATGGACCAGAGAACGCCAGGCACCTCTGTCCTCCACTGCCTCCCGCAGTTTGGACAAACTCATGCTGGTAACCTCAAAAACACTATCCAACCATCGAGCAGGCCTGTACATAAAGCCAAAGGCAGTGTGTGTGTGGCTGGTGTCATATGGAGCATTCAGCTCAGTGGGTCACAAGTTGTGCAGGCTGACATGGAGAAAACAAGTAGGTGGATGCATGCAATATTATCATATCAGCTTATCTTAGATGTCACTCCACATAATGGTATGATACACACTGTGCTCCTCTGGGTTATTCACCTGTAGGCAAAAGAAATGATGACAGTAAATTGCTGCCAGCTCTTTTGAACCACATTGTAGTGTTCAGTTTATGATGTGATGCCCTTCTTGGAACCAAAGCCCGCAGAGTTCACACAGCTCTAGTTATGGCTTTAGGCAGAAATCATGCTAGGAGATCAAAGAGGGACAATGTGGTAATGTACCTTCAATGGCTATGATTTTGAGCAACAGATAATACTCTATCTTGAATCCCAGTCTCATCCTACGCGTCATGAATCTGTGTTTGCTCTTCTTCTTCTTTAAGTTTGTGTTGCATAACTGTGGAGGATTGAATAATGTGCCGTTCAGAGGCATTTGTCAGTCTTTAACATCTTGTTCATGGTTTCGCTCAGGTCCTCCTTTCCCCACACGAAGTAAATACTTTTTTGGGGGGGGAGGGGGAACAAATGTATTTGCTGGGTTTGATAAATAGTTCATCTTATGCTTGATTTATGCAGCTCTGCCTGACTACGCCGCATTCGGTGACTGATTCCCCACTAGCAGTTTCATTTGCCACATTTCCCTTTGTTCTTTATAAAACTAACTTTACAATAGTCTTCATTAATATGTTTTTGAAGATCTTTTTCTCAGCGGGGGGATAATTCTGCTCCCATTTTCCTTCTAATGCAAAAATATATCATGCTTTCTTATAAATAATATACTCTCCCCTTGATGTTTTGTCAACTGTTCTTATGCAGTCATTTAGAGAGCTGCCTGGGAGCAGGTTTCTGATAACTGCTTATAGTCAAGTAATGCCATTTACTTATACCATTGATAACATCTTTCCTCTTTGGTCTGTCATAGATGTCAGAGGGACATTCACGTTTCTTGAGTTTACAATCATAGTCACCTTATTTAATGAATGAGGAATTGTTTTGCTTCCCTTTTGGAGTGAGGGGTTTCCAAAACTGCTTGCAATAAGAAAAAAAGACCAAATTTCTCAAGGAATATGTGAGGTTCTTTTTCTTTGGTATAGAACCCAAGGCAACTTTCTCGTGTCAAAATAAGAGGCTGCAAGTAAGGTAAGGATAAGTTAAAGGCCCTGTGGATGATTAATTCCAGTCAAAGGTGACTATGGGGTTGCAGCGCTCATCTCACCTTTCAGGCCGAGGGAGCCAGCATTTGTCCACAGACAGCTTTCCAGGTTATGTGGCCAGCATGACCAAACCACTTCTGGTGCAATGGAACACCATGACGGAAACCAGAGCGCACGGAAACACTGCTTACCTTTCCGCCACAGTGGTACCTATTTATCTACTTGCACTGGTGCTTTCGAACTGCTAGGTTGGCAGGAGCTGGGACAGAGCAATGGGAGCTCACCCCATCGCACGCAGGGATTCGAACTGCCAAGCTTCTGATCGGCAAGCCCAAGAGGCTCAGTTAGGGACACTTGAGGAATTCAATCTTTGTGAAATCGTATATGAAATGACTTGATCTCCGCAGTACAAATATAACAAAGCAACCTGTGGTGCATGTTTTGAATGGACCTGCATACTTAAATACTTATTTGGAGAGGATTTGTAGCTTAATGCAGAAGCACGATCAGCAGTGGATGCAATGATAGAGCTGCACCATTCACCGGATGCGCATCTGGCTGAATCACTACAGCATCCTGGCGTGCAGAGGGGAAGGGGCATGACACACCTTGCAAATGGAGCCATAAAAGACCGCAGGAGGACAAGACGTGTCACGCCTCCCTTTAACTATGCATGGGAAATAAAGAGGACTGCCCTTATGTGCTCATGGCAGCTGCCACCTTTCCCCCCCACCCTATGGTGGCTGTAGCAATGGGTACACGGGGGCACCCATCAGTTCTTCCCCCCCCAGCAGTATTCAGGGGTTCTGCAAGTGACTATATACATGCATACAATGTGTGCAAAATGAATGTGTACATTCTCTCTTAATACTCGTTCAAAGCTACCGTTCACCTTGTAAAAATCTCACATCCACCAAAAGTGTACTATACTATGGCTGAGATCGAAAGTGTGACTTGAAGCTAGCTCAAGGGCTTGTGATCACCCTGTGCTGTTTCCCACTTTCTCTCCTTTGAATTAAAGACCCCCCATGATGCATCACAAATGGTTTTCAAGACTGTCCTTAGTTTCAAAAGCCGTTTGCCAGCACAGGTGTCTGGTATTTGAAAGAAAACTGACAGGCCTCTTGGATTACAGACTGCAGAATGCTTGGCACCTTTCATTCCCTAATTATTATTAGTGGGAATGAAACAAAATGTTGCAGTATAGCCTTGCCCCTAACAGATCTGCGTGCTCCCGTTCAGGATTTCAGCCAGCTTCATCCTCCTCCACAACACTATAGGTCGTAAAGAACTGGAACAGAATACCTCCCAGACCCTCCAAGTGTCCCTATTTTCCAGGGACGTCCCTGGTTTAGAAAGCCGTCCTGGTTTCTGATTTGATCCTGGAATGCCCCTCTTTTCCTTAAGGTGTCCCTATGTTCATTGGAGAGATGTTGGAGGGTATGGAGTTATTCAATCCCTGAGCCATCTGAAGGTAATCCTGTATAGGGAAGGTTTCAAAATGTTTTCTTATGTTATTTATATATGTTGGAAATTGCACAGCATGGCTGAGGCAACCCAGTAAGATGTGTGGTGTATAAGTAGTAAAATTATCACTGTCATCGGAGAAATGTTGGAGGGTATGACCTCCCCTTCAGAGATATTGTTTTCTAATTGATATGCAGCTACTGAGCATGTTCAGTCTTCACTGAGTTGTGCCCCCCCCCGAATTTTGCCTCCTTTCTTTGGTCTCCTTTTTAATCATCATCATCATCATCATAATTTGTGTTTCTGTCTCCATATCTCATATTTCACCCAAACGTGCTGATACCACCCTCTTGTTTCTCAGCAGCCCTGTTTTGACTCCAAGCCTGTTGGCACCCACCCACCTCAGTGTGGAATGATATATTGCAAAGTCATTATTCCATTGCCCTCCAAGTAAAATAGTTATGCATTGCCCTGATTTTGGGACAAAACAGCAACAGTTGCACAAATGCTGCAACTGTAACTATTCAGTATTGGGCAACTGTAGAGATGCACCCAAGCAACTTCCACTTGCAACAAATTTCAGTAGTCTTATCATATTTATTGATTTATTGATTTATGGGTGCTTCTCTCAAAATATGCCAGATGCTTGCAAGAATAGATATATCCAACTTTCACTTTACATAAAATGTAAAATGCCATAAAATGGGATGGCAACCTGGCATGTCTCTCTCCTGTCCTCCTGTCTGTTTATTACTGGTGCTACTGGGAGCTTCAAGCCTCTGCCCTGATTTCTGTGTTGTTGCAACACACATCCAGTGCCGGATTTACGTTTAAGCTAAACAAGCCATAGCTTAGGGCCCCACTCTCTTGGGAGCCCCCCAAAATATACTTCTTCTTAATTGTGTTTCACTATTAAAATACTTCTTAATTGTATTTCAGTTCAACAATTACTTTGATAAAATACATATTTTGTTATGTACAGATGGCTTTAAATACCTATTAGGTCCATAAATTACCATATAGCTTATATTAAACATGAAAAACAGAGACAATTGGTTGTTGACAAAGGACAGCTGGACATATAAAGGGGCCCATTACCTTCAGTAGCTTAGGGCCTCATCAAACCGAAATCCAACCCTGAACACATCCCCTTTGAGTCAGTGCTGTGGAAGCAACACACACTGGGTTCCCTGTGTCTCACCTCTCCCTCTCAGTAAGCAGCAGGAATAACTGACATGAGGAAACCAGGTGTTCAGTGCCTCCCCCCTCACCTGTGCCACTCCACCAACCATTGCTGGTAGGCTCTTTTGCTTGTTAATAATTTAAGAAAAGTTAGAAAAGTTGGGAGCCATGTTGATACTTCTGCTTATGGTGAGCCTCCTAGAAATATCTACAGAATTTGGGCTTCCTGAAGAAAACAGCTGCCTGAATTGAATTTGTTAGGGCCAAAAGCTGTAATTTCTGTATTGCTGGGAGTTGGGCCAGATGACCCTTTGAGTCCCTTCCAACTCCACAATAAACTCTACAATTCAACTCTATGATTCTATGAAATGTAGCATGAAAGTAAGTAATGCACAAGTCGGAGAATCCATCCTGATTGGGGACACTGAGCACCCATTCCCACACCCAAATAGTTCTAATCCAGTTGCTAAAAGAAACCCATGTATGCATGGAAGTGATTGAATTGTTCTGCCAAATCAATCGGACTGCATAGCTTTCCCCCTCTTTCATCACCTTATATTTGTCATCACACACTTTGTTTCAAGCTGTCAACGGCAATGGAAAAAACTGTCCTTGTTCATACCTACATCTCCTTCCCACCAGCCTCCCCATCGATGAACAGAGCATTATTGTTTCTAGCAAGTATTAAAGGTAAAGGTAAAGGAACCCTTGGCCATTAGGTCCAGTCGTGACCGACACTGGGGTTGTGGTGCTCATCTCGCTTTATTGAGTGAGCCGATGTATAGCTTCTGATGTACATGTGGCCAGCATGACTAAGCCGCTTCTGGCGAACCAGAGCAGCGCACGGAAACACCATTTTCCTTCCCGCTGGAGTGGTACCTATTTATCTACTTGCACTTTGACGTGCTTTCGAACTGCTAGGTTGGCAGGAGCAGGGACCGAGCAACGGGAGCTCACCCCATTGTGGGGATTCGAACCGCCAACTTTCTGATCAGCAAGCCCTAGGCTCTGTGGTTTAACCCACAGCACCCGTGTGCAAGTATTACACATGGACTAAACTTTGTGCGTCGGCACATGCACTGAGTTCTTCCGTCATCGGTACAGCAACTACAACCGAAATTATAATGAGATTCATGATTTTGCATAAACCCTAGGAGGCAATAACTTTGCCTTGTGACACCTGTCACCGGCGTACACACAGCACTAGTGTGGATCAATCTTTCCGTACCCCAGAGTCTTCACATTTATTTGCAAACTGTATAACACGGGCTAAACAAGGATTTCTCAGAAAGGGTTGGCTATCGTTCTTTTCTAGCTTTTTTTAAATTCGGCAGCATTACTTTTCACTGCTGATGACATTAAGATTTTACGTGAATGAGGCCTAATTCATTAAGGAACCACTTTTTACAATCTCATTGAAATGCAGATTTCTTGCAATAAAATAAACAAGGCTGTGGGGAAATATACATGTTTGAAATTGTATAATGTATAAAAGGAGGCTGTGCCAAGTAGTTGACTCTTGCCAGGATCCAAAGAGCTCCAGGTATGCATGGCTAGTACCTACCCAAGCACTTTCTTATATACACTGATGCTTCTACAGCCTCCATAACATCTTATGGGCCAGGGGAAGCAGGGTTCTCTCACTTTCTTATCATAAAATAATTAAAAGGTGGTTGAGTAGGGAATGTACTCGGGTGTACCCTCTCCCCCTTTTAATGCAGCCTTTCTTTCTGGTGATTGTCTGTGTCCAGTAGGCCTTTACAAGCCTCCAATTATTTCACAGAATAAGGTCTATCTTGAGGATTGCCTGCTGATTTCTGTAGAGTTCTGGTTTGTAGTTGTTTTATTTTTGCTTTGTCCAAGCAGAGCACTGTGTGTATTTTTTTAAAAGACATTTAAATGAAGGTTTTAACTTTTTTTTAAAAAAGAAAATCCTCTGCTTAACAACAACAACAACAACAACAACAACAACAACAACAGGCAACATTTAGGATAATCTTACCTTTTGCAAAGCCCATAGACCAAGAGAAAAACCGAGATACACAGGTTACATAGGAAAATGTAGAACTACACAAGGCAGAAAAGCACAATTGCAGAGTAACATGAGGCTTCAAAATACTCATTACTCATGAGTGATGAGCCAAGACATTAAATTAGAGGCTATTGCTGATCTGTTTGAGTTTAAGGTTATAAGATAAGGAAGACATTTGACAGCATTAGGTTCTTTCCATTAGGATCTCCTTGAAATTGGCCAAGCAAGCTTCTTCTCTACTGGGACAGCTCAGAGCATTATTGTGTAGGAAGGTTTTTTGTTTTTAAGGAAAAAGCCTTACTCCAGGTCCTTAAAATCTCACATTCTGGTTAACACAAGCACCCCAGAGTTTGCTTAACTGCTGAGCTGTGAGAGCTTATCTAAATGAAGCATATGCAATAGTACTTGCCACAGAGACACTGCCAAAAATAGGCCCCCCTACTGTAAGGACATACCTTTTGTCATGGAGTCTAATCTGTCTCTGACCCCACAGAAGACAAAGAGGAAATATGTGTATTTGTGAACATTCAGCAGGACTCTGAGGAACTGCCTTTTGAATTAGTTTCTCTGAATTTCTCTCCTTTCACTCTCATTCTTTGGAAGTTGGTAAATCCTCTCTGTTTCCACATGATGAATTTGGTTGGGCGTAGGAGCCAACTCTTAGGGGCCAAGGGGGCTTCGCCTCCCCCAATAAAATATTTGAGGGGGTCCCAAGTCCCGCCCTCAGGTTGGTGGGCATTGCCATTCAAATGGTGTGTGTGTGCACTTCATCATGTGATCAATTATCTGGGGTTACCTGGGCCCCCCAATATTTTATTCAAGTAGGCACCCCTTTGGTTGGGCATGGATTTTCTTCTTCATGGGGTTATTTTCAGACCAAGGAGCCCCGAGGGTACATTTTAACATTGAATGCCAATTTATATGTCTTTAAAAACAAAGTAAGCAAGCATTAACAAAAGAACCAATGAGCTAAGGAAAGTAGCTATATGATTGTCAGAGTCTTCTTTACCTAGAATATTAGCAGTTCTGGTAGAGGCAACCAGCAGTCTGGGAGCTCCATTTTATTGTCTCCTGTGCAAATGATGATGATGATGATGATGATGATGATTTATTTATTTATTTATACCCCACCCTCCCTGGCCAGAGCTGCCTCCATTATGTTCACTTCTTACAAGTGGGCTACAACAGTTTGTATATATTTGTATATATTAAAGCTAACCACACAGTTCCATTGAAGCCTATACCTTTGGAGGTCTTTAAGACAGGATGCCAGCAAACTCTCTAAATGATTTTTCTTGGAACTGAAACATTCTGATCTGCAGATAAACATGTTTGCTTTGTACTACCAGTGGCTGCCTCAACCTTCCACTTCCCACCCTTTCTGTAAGAGTTCTCCCTGATGGCTAACCTTATTTCCAGCATGTTTCAAAGAATCTTATGGTATGGTTGTGTGTTAGAGCCTTCAATGCTTCCTTCAGCTATCAGTAATGGCCCAGTAATTCCCCCTTTCAAGATGGTATGAAAGATACATATATGTATCTAAGTAGTGATGCAGATCCTAATTGGAGCTACATTTGCAGTTGACTTCTTTGCACAACAGCATGCAATGGTTTTGTTGCTACTTTTTCTGTTGTGTGTCTAACAATTTCAAACCAGCTTCCTATTCAGGACACTTATCTGCGGATATGCAGTTTTTGTACTGATATGGAAACTCTCAGATATTAGTGGCATCATTTGTCATCGCTTTAGTTGGTTTGCTCTGTGTTGCTTTGGGTTCTGCCACTTTTCCCGGTATGATCAACTGATATGCACAAATTAGATGTCCCAGCGTTGTTCCAATCTGTGTGTGACAGAAGGCAGCCTTGCACCGCATTTGCTTTTCTTTCTCCTTTCCTATTAGATCATGAAAAATTTTAAATGCAGCTTTTAATTGAAACATTACAGCACTGCAGATAGTGTCACTATACAATGCAGTTAATAACTTCCTCCAGGCAGTTCTGGGCACAGTCATTACCTGACCTGGAATTCAAAGTGGGGGGGAAAGTGACATTATTGGACAGGTGTGACGATATCTCCCTTCCGAGAACCTACTTTTACATTTTAGTATGGAGCAGAGCTCGCCTTAATATTTCATTGCTCACCACTGGAGAGGACTGTGCTGCATTCTTAACATCATTTGCTGGACACAGCTTGGCACAAATTGGATTTTAAGGAATGGCTGATGTCCATGAAATATTGAACAGAATTTAAGGGAACAAATATATATGGGCCCTCTCTCCTGAAATTCATGGCTTGGTAGACTGACGACTAGGCATCAAGTTATAGACGCTAAGGGTTGATCCCAGGGCTGGCCCCACCCCTACGTTGAGTGGCATTGTTGTTGAAGGCAACAAAAGTTAGAGGGGGTTGGGTGGGCAAGGGGCAGTTGCAAGGTTCTAGAGAGGATACAGCTGTGTGCACCATACATACTGCCCTGAGTCAGTGCTGATGTGCGATTCAACTGCTTGCTTGGTCAGTTTCAGTCCCTGAAATGGTGGGAAGGGGTGGCATCTGACTGAATCATACATTGCCCTTTGAATTTGGAGGTGCATGGAGCCAACCCCTGACTGCTACTACCCAGAGCTAGGCTGGATCACAAAGAGAGTAAGCAGCCTTTTTCCAAAGCTGGAAAAAGTGGCATCAGCTGGCGATCAGGCCCATATGTGAGAGAGCAAGTGGACTGGCAGACTGGCAAAAGCAACCCAGCACTCCTGCCAGTGCTCTCACAGCATTCAGATCTTGCCATTGCCTTGCCCATCCTCTTCCCACTAAGCAGCAGCAACAACACTGCCAGGGGGCTATAACTGTGACCACTAAGTGGGCTAATCTTGGTGCTGACCTACAGCTGCCACCCTGAACCCAGTCTCCTATTGTATTGAGAGCTGGAAGAATCAACAGGAGGTCCACGATGGGCAGTAACAGGAAATGACCTCACTGAGGGAGCCTCCAGCTAGACTAGTGGCAGGCTAGTCCTAGGAATAATGTCCACTCAACACTGCTTGTCCATGCTACACCTTATTTTAAGTAAGCTGATTTGAAATGTTGAAGTTTCTCCACCTGCAAAAACTGCTGGTTTAATTCTCAGGAGATATTGAGGCCTTTTACACCACCATACTTGGCATCCAGGCAGTACTAGCCTCTTGTCAGCCTCTTCACAGCCCCCCATTTGCCCTCCTTCTTCTGAGCAATAGTGACATTGTCACAGAGCACCAACCAGATCACATCCCTAAATTACAGGTAGAAGGAAAAGAGTAATTTAATAAAATAAAAAGTGGAAACCAAACAGCAGCCTAATAGTGTGAAAAAGATAAGCTTTGAGATGTCTTTTGAAGAAACATGTCGGGTTTCCCAAAAGCTCATTTTTGTGCCAAAAAGGTTCAATGGAAATCTTTTTAAGCATTTCTGCTTAAAATGAGGGTTTCATTTATTTCAGTAGGCATGTATAATTTCCAGGGTTGGCGTGAGTCATTTATGGATATGGCACAGCAAAGTGAAAAAGAGAAATTGGGCTCCTGGCCTAGCTGAATGAATCCACCCTCAAACATGCTATTCCCTAAGCTGATATCAAGGGTGACTAAAAAGAATCATGGAGTGATTACTCTATTACAGGGGAGAAAGTCAATTTTATTGGATATGTGTACTGCTCAGCCCACTGTGCTTAGAAATTCAAGCACAGAAAGAGAGCCTCTGAAGACAAGTCCTCTGAGACAATCATCAGAGAGCTGACAAAGCAATTTTATTTTCAGATAAACTACAAGTGATGTGAAATGAGTAAAGATGTATCATCTGTGGGGTGATGACTGATGAAGACAGACACATTTTAATATACCATTCTCAGTGGGAAAAGGGAAGTTGGGGGTGTGTGACTTCAGTGAAGTGTGTGCCAGGAATTTCGTCCATTCAGAATTTTAATGGGAGTGTTGGTAGTGCTTAATTTCTAGAGAAAGCGATGATAGGACTCACCTTTATCCGGAAACAAACACTTGGTGATCTGAAAGCCCTTCCCTAATATTTGATGAGTGGGAAAACTCTGTAGTTACTAAGTAGTAGAGGAGTTGCACTCTGTGTGTGGTCATAGACAAATACATCCATTCAAACCTTCTGTGTTCTGAGATTGAGTCTTGACACTGGGGGGAAAAGAAAAAGTCAGGACCAAGCTCCAGTGATCCCTGGCATAAACCCAGTGCCAAGTGCAGAAGTCAGTGATTGAATTGGTTTCAATGCTGGGTTGTTAATATCACCACCAACACTGGTCCATGTCTAATTGGAAAACATATTGTATCAATTTGCATACTTGATACACATAAGTTGTTTTTAGTCATTAGGAGGAATCTTGCATGACACTTGTATATTTACAATCTATGAAATTAGGGAAGCGAAAACTCATTTTACTAGGCAACATTATACTGGTGTTTGTCAACTGTTACCCAGTGTGAGAAAGTTGTTCATCATGTGAGTAATATAGGAATGGTGTGTATGTGTGGTATGAGCATAAGAGATTGTGTGTGTGTGTGTGTGTGCATGTTGCAGGAAGGGCCATAGCTGAATGAATGCAAAAGGTTCCAGGTTCAATCCCTGCCTTCTCCAGGTGGGATATGCCCTGCCTGAATCCCTGAAGAGCCACTGCCGGTCAGTGTAGACAATACTGAGGTAAATGGAACAATGGTCTGACTTGGTAGGAGGCAGCTTCATATGTTCCTGCTGTGAATGGGGAACTTTATGGGCAGCAGAATGGACACAATGAAGATATTGCACAAGGCATTCCCTGGGTGAAGCAACAGACAAAATTGTGCCTACTCACACCACTCTGCTCACAGAATGACTGGACTTGCAGTTAAATTTCACTCCAGTGAAATTATGAGGAAAATGTATTCTCTTCTTATTTGGCTGCACTACTAGTATCCTGATCTAGAACATTTACGCCAGAAAAGGCGCCACATCTCTGAAATAATACCATGTTTCCTAAAGCTACCCTGATGTAACTGTTGCATCTCCCCAGTCTCAAACCCACAGGCACTGCCATTCAAATAGCAAGGACCAGACTGAATGGATGTCTATTGTAATTACTGTATATGAACCATGAAGTCCCAGTCCAGCGTATGTCCACTGTGATTGCAACTCGGTGGTAGAACACACACTTTGCATGTAAAGATCCCAAGCTCAGCCCCTGACCACTCCTGGTGGTGCTGAGAAAACTGTCTTATCTGCAAACCTTGGAGAGCTTGGTGTAGCTAATACCAAACTAGACAGATCAGTGATTGTGATCCAGTGTAAGACTACCCTGCCACTAACTTTACTCTGATTGCGGTACTTTCTGTGAGACCCAGCCATGATTAACTTTAGCTGGAATAGAATCCTTTAAAAGTGATCAGTCCAAAGCATGAAAATACTTATAGATGAGTAAAATAAAGAGGTTGTACCTATGTCTAGGTTTTCTGGATATTCCAGGAAATTATATACAGCAATAAAAGAAGTGCTCAATGTCAGGGGCTGGACTGAGGAATGGTGGGAGCCACCACCTGTGACATTAACATATGAGAATCCTGGAGGTGAAATAGTTAAACAGGTTACCCAATCAGGACCCAAGGGGGTGGAGTCAGAGGGACTATAAAACCAGTTCTGGGAGGGGCAAAGGGAGGAGTTCGTTGGGACTTGGGTTGTTGGTTGGAGTGGGAATGAATTGGGATAGAGTTTGTGGGTAGGTTTAGCTAGTGTAGTGAAATAAGCTGGGTCAGGAATAGTTAGGGGCTAGGAAGACAAGTAAATATCTGAGAGGTGGTTTAGTGAGTGAGAGCAGGTAGCAGAAGTTATAGGTCTGGATAGGCACCCCATGATTGTAATTGACTGATACCGTTTGTGAAATCATATGCTTGTTAAACTGCAATAAATAAACAAAAGTTTATGTTCCAATTTAACCCTGACTGGTGGCAGCGAGAAATAATGTGGTGGCACAGGGATCAATAGACAGTGAAATGTCCAGGGACCCTGTGTGATCGCCCCCCCACCTTCCCCAGAAGAGGAGGACAGTATAGATTTAGAACAGTGGTTTGCAGAAGGGCATAGTGCAGATACTGCCAAGAGAAAAAGCTGGGAAATATTGGAGCAGCAGCAGCAGGAAGGGGAAGCACCAGAGGAGAGACAAATAACAGATTCAGTATCTCTTGAAAGCATTCCTGACCCCCCCTCCCAAAACCAAGAGAGTGAGAGTAGAGTAGCAGAACAGAAATCTGAGAGGCAGATAGCACTGACTAGCCAGCGCAGGGGTAACGTAGATTAGGAGGGACTGAAGGGGTGGGACTTTATTTGGAGCAATGCTATTATCTAAGAGAGACAACATTCCTTTGTCTCTCTGTGTGAATACTGAATAAATTATGTGGTAAGAACTCTTTTTGGTTATCTGCTTTTTGACTGCTAGCGGGGGGAGGGATCATAATTCCCTGAACCCAGAGTGAAGACACTCTGCTACGTGGATGGCTATTCTCTATGTACTTTGGGAAGAAGGAGAAAAATGAGTTCCATTTTGATTAATGGGATTTGCATTTGCATTTTATATATTTGAAATGCATATGCATTTATTTGTTATTGTTATTTACATGAGGATTGTATTTAAATGCTTCCTTTGAATTTGGAAGCTGCTCTTGAAGTTCATTGATGAAAAATACACTAATACACTCCCAGAAGGGTTTTTTATTTTGCAAGCTTTTGTTTTTATTTTTTTACCATCACCCTCTCAACTGCAGGGTGCTCTTTATGTTTAGAGGAGTTTAAAACAATAGGCACCTCTGTTGAGTGCTAAATAAGAAGACGCTCAATAAAAGATATGTATCTTGCTAATGATGGATTCTGTACTATGGAAGGAAGGAAGAGTTTAAAAATTGCTAACAAATATGATGAAAAATGACTTTTTTAAAAAAAATATATATAAGGGGAACAGGAATACCAGCTTCCAATAATGCTCCTCATAAAGAAAACTGTGACAGGTTTTTAATGTGATGGACATCCTTTTCTGCTGCCTGGTAATAATGACTTCTAGGAACAATGCTTCATGCTTTCATCTCTAGAAGTTAGTTCCATAATGGCCTGAGCTTCACATTTAACCTTTTTTAAGCTATGGAAACTGCCGGAAGAATATATATTTCCATAGTTGTTTGGAGTGTTGTTATTTGGAGGCCTAGAAAAGTGATACATGGTATCTTTTATGAAAGCTGGCATTTGTGGATCTAATTAATGGTCTACTCTTGTCTATATGTCATTTTAAACGCCAGTCATATTCAGGTATTTTTGGATGCCCTTTCTCCCTAAATATTTAGACAAATATTGTAAGCTAATAATATCTACACAAGGACAGCGAGGTAAAATATTGAGACAATGAGTAATAGAGAACGGGGGAGGAATTCAATTCAGTTTGCATTTAAAAGCAAATCTATTTGCACTTACTAAAAAAAATGTATGTTAGTCCTCACTCTGGGGAATGAACACAGTTTGGCATAGAAAGGTAGCTTGAAGATAATGATGGCTGGTGATGACAAGAGTAAAACACCATGAAAATATAGACAGGGCCGGTCCTATAACATTGCATTGGGGGGAATGTGCCTCAGGTGGTAGATCATAAGGTGTGGATCATTTCACCTCCATCCGTTACCCATGGGCCTGCTTACCACTATATTTCAGTCCCATCTGCATGCATTTTTGTACACATTACTGGGCTGCAGAACTGCGTCGCAAAATTCAGAGAAATGGAAATTTTGAAGGATTGCATGTTTCACTTTTGAATATTGTTTTGAAAAGTGCAAGTTAGCTCAGTATGCTTTTAAATGCTAGCTGAATGCCCAGCCCCAACCCCACAGAGTGATTCCGTGCACCCAGCTGAATGTTATCGCCGAAATATTTTTCAGATATTAGAAATGCTATGAGTTCCAGTTTCACTGCAAATTGCAAAGGGATTTGGAATTCATGCGGCAAATTTGCATGCATCTTGACCTCAGCGCAAATCCTAAAGAAAATTTAAAAGTGACATTGAATAGCTCTAAAATAAAGAATAACTATGGGAATAACCATGGCAGAGGCATCTCTACTATTTCTTCTTCATAACTTTCTTTGACAAAGGGGGCCTTCCTTGCTGGCTAATCCCAGCCCTGCCTCTTCCCTCCATCGCCGCAGGCCAAGTTCATCTTCACTCCAACACAACCACCCCCCTATGCAGCGTCTACTAAGGAGACAGCCGACATTCTTATCAATACGTTTTTCACTGAAGGGTGACTCAAAGCAAGTGGTATGAAAGAAGTTTCTGCTACAAGAGGGAGAAATGTAAGTGGAACCACTGGTAGGAAAGATTCATGTCATTTGAATGTCAGTGAATGGATACAGCAGGAGGCAGGCAGAGATTTTTCTTTTTAATCATTAAGATGCCATGAGCATTCCAGGGAAAGCAATATAGCAAAAGACAGCAGCAGGTTAGAGAAGTAGCTTATTGCTTCAATACAGTTTCTAAAAGTGAGGGGTATCGGGGGAGTTGACTATGGTTGCATGGTAGTAAAAAGAGGCTCTCTTCACAAAATCTCATTTTTATTACAATTGTTTTTATTATTACATCCATGCATGACCTTTTAGAAACTTTGGGATTTGAGGACTCAGACCCTCCTTCCATTTGGATGGGCGTTTCTAGATAAAGTCTGAGGACCTCTATGATAGATGCCATGTAGCTATGGAAATGTATTGATTGTTTTAGTACGCTATTTTGAATTTTTTTTAATACAATGTTCAAATATACTTCACATATTCCAAAATACCATTGACACAAAAATCAAGGACTGAAACTAAACATTTCTGAGCCCTTGCTCAAAAATATTAAGGTCTATTTGGTGAGGAAAATGGAAACTCTTATATTTCATACTGTTTTAGGTTTCATAGCTGACAAAAGTGCCTCTTGCTGTTGTTTAAAATATATCATTCTGTTATGTTAGATTCTCTATTCACAGAAAATTAAGAAAATATACCCCTGGGGTTAAAAACAAAATGCTAAAGTGAGGGATTTTTTTATTGAAAATGTAAGGAATGATGATTAGTTAGAGTGATGATTAGTTAAAGCAAAAACTTCCATTAAATACAGTGAAAGTATTTCTCTAGGCAAGTGTGATGATGCAGTTTTGGTGTCTCGTGCATTGCTATGGCAACAGAAAAATGGAAGAAAGGGGGGAACTGCCACCGGACATGTTGCAGCTGCAATCTTCTTCTGAAAGGATAGGTGGTGGTGGTGCAGAATATTCACAACATATTTTTTTGTCTGACAGGAACAACTGTCTTTACAGCAAAATACCATAAAGGTGTCTCAGAATATTGCAAAATTAGCTCACCTTTTAGCCTGCCTGTCACAAGAGAAGCATAAAGACATAATTTCACCCTGTCATTCGCGTATCAGAGCGTTGGCTTTTCTGTTCATTTTCTTGACTTCTTCAGCATCTCATCTACCCCAATTATTATACTCAGCACAAACTTGCTGCTAATCAGTACTTGTGAAAAACAATAGAGAGGAGGGTAAGAAGGCTTTCACCCTGGAAACTGAAGAGGAAGAAGACACAGGTAGATATTATAAATTGAAAAGGAGGCATCAGTGCATCCATGTGTCTGAAAGTACATTCAAGACACTTCAGAGTGCCAGGAGAGGGACTTTGAAAGAAGCCAGATTTAAATGGCTATTGTCGGAGACAAAACAGTTGAAAGACTGAACACCACAGTCCTAAAGATAAACATAGGTGATATGGTACACTGATAAGTGGGTACCAGCATTCCAACAACAGAATCATTGTGTGAGGCAAAAGGGAGAAAGCTAGCCCATCTTCTGGTCTGGTCAGTACAAAAGCCATATTGGTTGCATATGTTTCATAGGGATCCTGGCAGAAGAACGTTGACCTTCATAACCTGGCCCCAGGCTGAAATTAAATGGTGCAGTGGTCATGTGACTAGGGCCCATGCAGCCATCTTGTTACCTCCTTCTCTCTCCCCCCGCAACACCTAATAACAATTGAGTTTACATTATTGTGTTGTTAGTTTTCCATCTCTGCTCCACTTTATTGGCTGCTGTTTGGAGGCCTGGACAGACTATCAATGTAATGATGTCATGTTGCAAGCAGATGATGTCATATCACATTGTGGAAGGGAGGGGGAGGAGTGCTAGACTGTTCCATCCATACAGTCTTTGCAGCATCTAATTTCAGCCTTTTCTGTTGTGGAAGCCAGGCTCAGCCCATCTGCTAGAGTTTCAGCCACTATCCTTAATCTACTCGTTGTGCCAGTCAGCCAAAAAATGGGGCCTGTTGGTTTTTGCCTTTTGAAATGGCAATAAATGAAAATGACAGTAGTACCACTGAACCATTAAACTCACAAAACATACAATCAATCAAACATCATCAGAGGATAGTGAAGAGTCCCAATTTATCTCAGAAAAGCTATTTGAATTATGATGCACTATTCGTTGCAATCCACTTAGAGTGCCTATTAGAAAAGCAGGGCACCACCATTCATTCATTAATTCTACTTTTTATGATTTCCATTTATAGACTGCTTATTATCTGAAGAGTGGTTCCCATTTAGAACTGTATTGCTATGTAACTAGCCAGGTCTACATTCCCATTCATGTAAAATCCACAGTGTACAATCAGAGCACAAAAATAAGAGCAATGGGAGCTGAAATCCTATAATCATTTACCTGGGAGTAATCCCAGTGAGGCTTTTTTCCATGTAAATATGCATAGGATTTTGAAGTAAAACACTAAGAAACAATGAAGTAAGCATTTCAGCAAAGTAACCTTAACTCTGTGCTAAACTTTATCCACTGTGAGCTCAGAAATAGTCAAAACTTTATGCAGCATTAAAGGAACCTGAAATAAATAGGCAAATGCCACAAATCTGTGATGATTAAAGCAAAGCTACATTGTTCAAATTTGGTTTACGTTGGTTTTTTTCCATGCGAGTTAGCACACTCTTCTAAATATTTTACCATTTTCCTTCCTTCAGAATCTGTAAAAATAACCATTGATTTTAAAGGTGTCTGTCCAGCTCAATTTCTATCTTCCATCCCGTTTCAACTAGGAACTGAACAGAATCTAACTATAAAAGACAGTCAATTTTCTTTGCAGTAATCTTTAATATTTTTCATCAGCGTCTTGCTCCCCAGACAAGGTGTTAGTTTTCCAATCCAAACCCACTCATCAATGAACAGCTAACGAGATTAAAGTGTTGACTTTCAAAAGTAATCACAAATAATAGAATGTATCATACCACCAATAAAGCTGATATTAAGATGGACTGCAATCTGAAGTATCATTGTGCTAATGCACAAAAATATTTGTTCCCCAGCCAATAAAATGGTTTGGAAATGCATCCTAAGAGTCAGAATAAACCTCTCCACTGAAACAGATACTATGGGTTGTAGCCAATATTAAGTCTATTCAGATAGACCTACTATCAAAATAAGAACAGGACTCATATAGGTCCATTGATGTCAATGTGTTGGTTCTGAGTAGCTTGATACAACACGATGTACATTATAAGTAAAGAAATAATTACGAATGATATATCATAAATTAAATAAATATTAAAAATTGAGTAGTTGTTCAATCTAGATAGGCATTTTTTTTAATACAATGCCTCAAGCTAATGTAAAGATGCATTGCTACCCACTGGTAATCAGTCTCAGGAGTGGGTATTAAAATTGTTCACCATTATCTAAAAATTTTACCCATGCCAACATTTGAATTGAAAATACTTGGTGTTTATCAATGGGTTTTCCATGGAACAAAATTAGTTTTCTCTTAATAAGACAAAAGGAGCAGAAATGTCAATTACTATGACTTCATTTTCACTATTATTTTCCAATTACTTGAAGAAGCCTATTCATAGCTTAGAATGGTAAGAAGTGCAGAAGCCTTTCTTTGCAAACATTTAGAAGAATGCCCAGGGCACTATATGTAAAGCTTCACTAGCTGTTCCTAAAATTTGAATCCCGTAAAATGTAGCAGCGCTAAACAATTTATGAAGCACAAATTGCAGTGGTTATTGGCTTTTTCTCATTATGTTTTCAGTTGCTGTTAACGTTACTGGAAGTAAAATATTGATGCTTCCCTTTAAGCCTTAAAGACCTTTTCCTGAAGGATGGGGCTGTAGACTATAGTCCAAAGTGCCATGGTGGTCAAAAATGACTTGTGGCTCAACTTGAACCTTCCATTTTCACATCCTGAAAACCTACTTACCCTTTAACCTGCCAAAAGTAAGAGAATGATCTTATTTTGGTGGGCTCATCCCCAGCTCACACTGAAGCATTAGCAGTGCGGTCTTATACACATCTACTCAAAAACACATTTCAATGAGTTCAATAAGGCTTACACCATAGAAAGTTAGGCTTGCAGCCTCAGTGATCTGACTTTTTTCCAGGCCCTGTTGCATACTCTCCAACATGTCCCAGTGGAAGACCAAGACCAGTGTCTTCTGGGGCCATACTCCCGTGCGAGTCATGTGATCTGTGTGGGAGTATGGCACCCCAAAACACGTTATTTGGACACCGTGTTCTCACATGAGAGCATGCCAAAAATGGGATGCCCTGATTCAATAAATTTAATTGGGGCAGTTGAGGGATATGCTGCTGTACACCCTACTGTTGGTGGAAACAGAAGCAACCTTACCTACAACGTGTGGGGGACATTTAGCCCTCCAGTTGTTGCTGAATTACAAGTCCCATCACCCCAGCAAGCATGGCCAATGACCAGGAATGATGTGAGTTGCAGTTTAGCAAAATCTGGAGGACTAAAGGTTCCTCACACCTGGTCTAATGAAACACCTCCAATTGAGATGATGGAGGACCTCCCTTGAACTGAATGGATGTAGAACAGTGTAGCTCAGGAGTGGGGAAACTTTAGTCTTCTAGTTGTTGCTAAACTACAACTCCCATCAACCCCAACCATCATGGTCAATAGTTTGATGAGAGTTGCAATCCAACAACATCTGGAGGTTCTCCTCTCCTGATGCAACTCATGTGGAGAGGAACAGTGGCCCAGCATCAAGGCAACTGAGGGAAGGGAGAAACGAAGTTGTGATGGTTCTTGACAGAACGTCTCTACCCCGTTATCTAAACAAGAAGGAAAGGGAAGGGAAGTGTGAGCTGGAACAGGAATTTGTCTTCTTCTTTTCATGTCACCAAGGTCCTTCTAAACACTCAACAACAGTTTGCATTTGTGTGTGAAAGAAAGGAAGGGAGCTGACTGAAACCAGAAGCTTCCTCAGAAATGGCCTTCACCACATCAATAAATGATGAGCACAAGTCTGCTCTGCTTCTTTGAACTAGCTTTTTGAAAAAGGGCACGAGGGCATTTTGTTGCAAAGGTTCATGGTGGTTTCATGATGAATGTTTGTGCTGAGGACTCGGGGTGGGCATGCCATCTTTGAAAGCAGCTTTTTGTCTGGAGGTACCAAGGCTCTTGGGCTGCAATAGCGAATAATGTTCAGTAGCACTTAAAATGCCTAATATGTGCTTTATTAGCTCTTTGTACAGTTATGCTTGCCACTGCAGACTGGAAAATGGAATGGGAGTATGTACTTCAGAAAATGTTGAAAGCTCAAATTTTGGCTAGTAGGTTTCTTTATTAGGGACGGTATCAGAATCTATGTTGTTCAGACAAGCTCACTTGAATGGTCTTCCTCTGAGGCGCCCAAATAGCACCCACATTTCTAGAGGATTAGATGCTCCCATTCACAGAGTCACCTATTATGGCCACAATACAAGCTGTAGTGAGGCATTTTAATTTTTTTCCTCCATGCAAGTAGCATTGTCTGGAGAGATAGTGGGACTTGCCTCTCTGTTGCATCCCTTGACAGCTTCTCTCCCACCCCTGCACTGTCCATGGGGAAAATCTGCTATGTGATCAGGATTGCACCTCACAGGGTCCTTCCTTGTGGCAATTAAATGAGGGGGAGCACCATGTACTCCAAAATAGTCAGTGTGGCCCAGTGGCTAGCGTGTCAGATTAGGATCTGAGAGACCAGAGTTCTAATCCCCACTTGGCCATGAAGCTCTGTGGGTGACCTAGTGCTGATCACTGTCTCTCAGTCTAACCCACCTTACAGGATTTAAGGAAGAGGAGGACAACCATGTAAGTCACCTTGAGCTCCTTAGAAAAAAAGGTGAGCTATAAATGCAGTAAATAATTATAAAAAATGGTTAGTGGGGTGAACACAACTGTGCCCCCAAATGCAAGCAGGTGAGATGGATATTTAGTTGACATGGCACTAATCATTTCCTTATTCACTCTTCCTGTCACTACCCTACTCTCTTCAGAGCCAGACTCACACCACAGTTTAGTTCCTGAGTTGCACCTTTAATATTAACTAGGTGAAATGCTTCAGACTTCTTTAAGCATTTCTAGCCCCTGATCCAGCAGGTATGTAAGCTTGGTGTTGTTTTGGCTGCCTTTGACTGACACTGGGTTTGTGTGTGGAGGTCCCCAAGCCACCCCTCAAAATAATTCACAAATCACACGTAATTTTAGTTTAAGGTTTTTGGCACTATTTTGGCCACAACTTTATTAAAATCTGTGAGTGGTTGCTTAGGCGTTGGTTAATTCTGTCCGCCTGGGACAGAACTGACTATCCAAACTCCATCGGACGCCAGTGAAGGGAAAACAATGTTGGGGATCAGTTGAGCTGAGCGACAGTCCCTCACCGCTCACCCAACCAGCTCCCCAAGGCTTGCCGGCCGTAGTCCCATTTCAGGGATTGGACAAAATCATGGCAAGCCCCAGGATTCCAGCACCATTGGAGGGGCAGGCCCAGCCTAACCCGACCCCTCCACCACCAATCTTTATAACCAATGCCTAACCGCAACATTACAAGTTGTGATGAATTGCTAAGTAGTAGGCAAAAACCAGATGGTACCAGCCAATCAGCCAAATGGCAAAATTCCTACTAGGCCCCTGCCCCAAGGCAGACGACTCCATGACAGGCAAAGCAAGGTCAACCGGAACACAGGGTGATCCGATGCACATTGCGAAAGAGAAAGCGGAAGCAGTGAGCTCCAATATTTAAAGCCTAAGGTCCCACCCACCCAATTTGCTACATGCAATTTGCCCCAGCAACCCGGTCAGCCAATCATTGCGCCAGGCCATAACCATTAACCTGCCTGGCAACAGAGGGCCAGGCAGGTTAATGGCAACAGAGGGCTGGCGTGGGAGCCCCCACCGCAACCCGTGCTCTCATTTTAGGGAGAACACGCTTTATCCACCATAATTCAAAACCAGCATATTTAGAATCAGATCCAGAGGGTTGAGTTCCACGGGGCTTCCAAGCTACTGTTTTTCACAAGCTGCCCTATAACAATTGAAATAGATTTTAATCTTGCTTATTGCTTTTTCTCTTGTTTTAACAATGTTGTGGCTGCCAGTTTGTGTCCATGCGTGTGTTTAGTATTTGCATTTTAATTGCTTTATTCTTTTCGTAAACTGCCCTGGGAATATGACTGTAGGGTGGTATAAAAATACTTCAGCTAAATCGATAAATAATAAACTCTTCCCTCAAAATGGGGAGGGGGGAATTATGGACTTCAAGTGCAGCCTACGACAGAACAGGAGGCTTGTGTATATCTTTAGACTGCGGCTTTAATCTTTTTAAAACTGGCATGTCTCCTATGACTTCATTTACTACATAAATCTGCAGCTGTTGCTTTGGTTGTTCAGGCTCCCCCCTGTCCTCCTTCCTCTAATCCTTGCTTTATTATACTAACCTTGTGGTCTTTTTCTTTCCTGGGATATTGAACTCTTCATTCATTGACTCATGTCTATTTTCAATTACAGCCTTGCTGCGATATGACTCGAAAATAAAGGCACGTAAGGTCTGAATCCATAAGGTCTCGTAAATGCAACTTCTATCACAGACTGACTTTTCTAAATATGGCACTCGCAGGATGGGAATTTTCCCAAGGAGATAATCTGAAGCATGTGAGCTGAGTGCCTTTGTGCTGCCTTCTCTTTTGAGTCCTGATTGAATATAGTGACACTTGCATTCTGACATTCAGAAGAAAAGGCTGTCCAATTCTATAAAGGGTATGGTTTGTGCATGCTAGGGTCATTTATTTCTGGGGCTCATAGTTCTTAATCGTGATTGCACATCTTCCTTCTCAGTACACCAATTGGCAAGAATCTTGCCTTTACACTCCCTCCTCCTCCGAAAAAGCCAGCCTACCAGAAGATTGAGGGGCCTAATTTAACATTTCTCCTCTCTGCCACAGGGTCATTGGATGGTATTGGATACATTACTCCAGTACCCTATCAGACAAAAGGGTTAAATAAATAAATAAATAAATAAATAATTTATACCCTGCCCATCTGGTTGGGTTTCCCCAGCCACTCTGGGTGGCTCCAGTCACTCTGGACAGAAGTGAAATAATAGTCTAGTAGTACTTCAAAGGCTAACAAATGTATTACTACCTAAACTTGCATAGATTACCAACAATGAGCATCTGACTCTAGCCCAGGAAAACTTACACCAGATTCTCCTCCTGCTCCTGCTCTGTCTCCAAGGTTCTAAAACAGTTCCATTTATTGCACTACAACCCACTTTACAAAGTTGTTGTAAGGGTGAAAGATTATAAAACACAGTGGCATATTTAAAATGCTGTTATAAAACATTGGATGGTTCAAATGAGAACTCAATGTGCAGAGCATGGGAGCATGGAAGCATGGGAGCATGGGAGCATGGGAGCATGGGAGCATGGACTGCATCCTGCCTGAACATCCCACCCAGCTAAGTCTGTTACATCAGGCAACCACAGATTAGATGTGCTGAGGGGCCATATGAAAAGTCTGTTTGTGGGCCTGAATATGCTGGTTGTGTCCCAGATTCTATTTTCTTTTATTTTCCCCTCCCCATCGTGATTCCATGACCTCAGAGGTCACACCCCATGACTACCTAGCAGCTCCACCAGGTCTAGTGAGTACCAACCACCTTTGGAAGTAAATGTGTATAGGTTTACAACTGGGCAGCATAATCCTATGCAAATTTACTCACTGTGCTCAATGGGACCTTGCAAGTGTGTTCCCTTGCAAGTGTGTTTAGTAATGCAGTCATACAATGCAATCCTATGGGCATCTACTAAGAAGTAAGTCACCTTTGAGTTCAGTGAAGCTTACTTTCAGGAAAGGCTATTTTGAATTGCAGGCTCTGTCTAGCTAATTTTCAGTACTGAACTTTCGATCCTCTGAAAATGAATATTTCTGGAAGAGGCCAAATTTAGCTGTATCATTTGATGTCTTCTGCATTTAGACAAGTGTGTGAAGATATATAACACCATGACTTTAGAGACCAACAGATTAGGAGCTTCTACTCAAATGTTAATTACTTTTACAGATGGACAGCCATTAAGGAAGACCAGCTCTTTGATATCAAAGGACTAACTTTGAATATATGTGTGGCTGACCACTCACAAAAACTAAACCACTTTCACACACTTGAGCCTCAATATATTGGAACATCTTCAGTGCCTTTGATGTGGTAGATTAAATGAGCTCCCCCAAGTACTGTATCATTTCAAAATGAGTTTAATTTTAAGTTGTATATTAAAATGCAGGATCAGCACCCCTAGCCTACGGCACTGAAGCTACAGACCTTTTTCTATTTCTCTTGTGCCACACATTTCATAAATGTTCAAAGTATTTTTTCTTCTTATTAAGTGAAAAATGTCACCCCAAATCTTGCTACATTGGGAGGACCAATACATTAGAAATGTGGGGTGTAGATGGACTTATTAGACATCCTAAAAAACATATTTTAAGCCCTAGGGCAGCAATCTTCCAGGACCAGCATGCCAGTTGGTGTGTTTGTTTTTGTACAGAGAAAAAGTGGGCATCACAACAGGCGTGTCTCTTAATTTTTGTACAATTGGCAACATTCTAGCCATTCAAAAGTGAGAGCTTTCACAAGCATCTAGGCATGCCAGAGTCATCTTCACACTGCTGGATAACAGATTTGTTTAGTTTAGAAGACTGGCGCAAATTACTCATTTGTTTTTATTTCATGGTATATTTCACAACTTATTTTCAGACATGATCTTAGTTGTAATACTTGTATGTAATGACTCTAGAAAATGTGTGACTATGAAAAAGAAGTTTATTGAAAATCGATGTACATATGCACAAAGCCAATAAAAAAATTGGGGAGAGAGCCTAGGGGACTAGGCTACGCTCTTAAATGTTCCCTTGGCACCTCCTTCTCAAAACCCAGGAAGCTTCTTCCCAGCTTAGGGAGTGAGGCGCGATGCTCATGTGCGTGACGACACCACATACGTTGCCCCCTCCCAAGTTCCCACCTCACAAGTTGGTACCTCTGACCCTAACTGTTCCCCTAAACAAAATTTCACTGTACACCACTGGGGGAGAGTGATCCCTCCCACACCTTTCAGCCCAAATGGTCCTGTCAGATGGCAAGGGTGGTTACTCATGAGTAACCAGGCAGGACTCCAACCTGTCTTTTACAGGTTTTATTTAGGTGCAAACTATTTACAGTGCAGAACCCCATAGTTCATGTCTGCCTCAATCGCTAGCAGAATCCGGGAGTTCCTGTTTCCTGGACCTCCCCCAGCATAAAAGCCTCGTTATGCCCAGCCTTTTTCTTCCCTCTTTGCGCTTTAGACTTCTGCGCAGGGTGGGCAATGGAAGGAGCGTGCTTCCTTCCTGGCCGGCTTTGCCAGGAGTGGTGCGGAGGCTCCCACCAGATTCCTCTGGTCCTTTCACCTCTTTCCCACTGGAGGTGGGGTTTTCCTCATCACCGGGAGAGGAACTGCTTAGCAAGATTTTCGGAGGCTCCCTGTAGCACAACTGCCCCTCTGTTTCCCACCCCTGTTCTGAAGGCAGTTCCCTGACAGGTACAGTGTATGAAACGTTTCCTACATAATTCTGCTTATTGCATAAGATAGCCCTAATATATATATGCAGCTGGACTTTAGGAGGAAAACACTGTTTTGCCAATCTCATAACAACCAGTTGATGAATTGGCCTTGACTCTGTGACAACACTGCACATCAAGGGTAGAAGCATAACAGGAATCTGAGAAGAAGCACGCACAGGAACCATTGATGCAAGTAATAAAAGACATGCCCCCTTCTCTTGCCCTGATCCCTCAGTATAGTCTTCTTGTACATTTTGGTCTGCTGCATATACAAGCTGTCAGATGAAAATCCTTCAGTCCTAAGACCTTTGTGTTGGCAGCAATAAATATAACTGATTCCGATGCAAGTTCTGCTGTGCTGCAGGTAAATTATGGAAGCAGACAGGTTGTCCTCATTTATCCTGCATCATCGGAAGGCAAGGTGTATACAGAATGTCAATATGATTTGGCATTTGGGAATGGAAACATTTCCAGGAAGGGAAGAGCACTCCTGCGCTCACATATCCAGGTCCAGAAACACGTTGCTTCTATGTTGAGGCAGCAGTTGCCAAATCCAATGGTAACTTATTAGAGGAGAGGGGAGAGGAAAGACACATGCAACCAGAAATGGCAGAAAAATAACAGATACAGCATCCCTCTGTTACTTACCAATCAGGGACTGTGCTGCCACCAATGCCCACTTGTCATTCACAGAGGTAGCCAATAAGCTCACAACAATGGGGACATGCCTGAGAAACACTCCACTGTATAATCGCCCAATGAAGTATGCAAATCAATACAACTCCCACTCCAGCAGCCCCAGTGATCCAGCCAGGAATTCCCAGGCACCCTTCCAGACATGGGTTCAAGTCTCTTTCTCCTCACCACCACTGACTTGGAACTCCACACAAACAAAGGGGAGGGAGATCAGGACACGCATCCCCGTGTCCTGGCAGAGGACCAGCAGGAAGCAGTCAAAGCCTTCCTGGGACAGAGGTTCAAGACCCTTTTGTCAAAGAGAGGAGCCATGGCACACACTGATAGCATCCACCAGTGGCTCACTCTATAGGGAAGCAGGAAACAGGAATTTGAGCCCCATTAAGATGAAAGGAAGAAAATGCATACCCTTGCCTTTTGCATGCTGGAAAAATATATACCAGGGCAAAAAACTACAGCTCTCATCAGCCCAGCCAACATTACAAATGATCGGGGATTGTGGGAGTTTGCCCAATGACATCTGGAAGACTGGGCACCACACTGGCTACTCCTTAATTGAGTCACTCCCATGAATCTATTATCTAAGCACCTATCAAATTACATAGTGCTTCAGGACATAAACAGAGAGATAGGTCCCTGTCTCAAAGAAGCTTAACCATGGGGAGATAACAGAGGGAGAGAAGACCCCAAGATTGCTGAATTTCTTTTTCTCATGTCCAGATTGTTCTAAGATGCAGGCCTAGCAAAGAAACTTAAAGGGAATCTTAACTTCAGCCCTCACCCACTTAATGATTTTGCCAGCTATTAAGTGGGACTAACTCTTGAAAATCTTCATCTGTCTGATGCTGCAGAAGGAGGGCAGGGGAGAGTGGAAGCTGAATAAGAAAAGGATTTAGTCCATTTCCCTTTCACCATCTGTAAAAATATCAAAATCCCAGGCCCACTCACCTCCACACCTGGTGTTCTGCAGCCGATATTATATTGCACAGATCACTTTCCTTAATCTCAGCTCATTAAACACTGCATGCATCTCTTCAGCATCCCATCGAACATCTCTCTTGCAGTCCACAATTAGTCAGCAATCCCATAATAAAAGACACCACAATGGACATCTCTCAGAAAAACCCAGCTAAGGTTGCCATAGCAGCCTTTCCTCTGTGGGGCTGCCATCTGTGGATTTGAATGGGAAAAATTAGCTTTCCAGTAACTTCGTTGTTTTCCACTGAGTCTGTCTATGCAGTAAGATGGTATTAGAATTCTCTGTGGATGGTGGGTGGAAGAAAGTTCAGTAAAGTTTAATTTAACAAAACCTTTCTGAGCTCTGGCTGCAAACTATAAGGTTAATAATGTTTTTCCTGTTGAGACCATGTTGCTTTTCTACTTGCACGAAAACTGACAGTCATCTTTGAATGGAATTCGTTACAACAATCCCAGATTTCTGTATGTGCTGGACTCATCTTGTTTTGCATTCAGTCACTTTGTGTGATTATATATATATGTCTTCTGAATGCCATCCATTTTCCTATACACAGTATTAAGGTCATCTTTATCCAGCAGTCTGGTGTCTTTTGGAACAATGTGTTTGGGAAAGCAGTTCTATTCAAAAAGCTACTTCGGTGAAAATTTTATAGCGGGCATGTTTGCAAGTCCTAGCCATAAAAAGAGATTGAAATATAGCATCTAGTAGCAGCTCCCTTTTTCACCTATTTGTGTTAAAACAAAAACAAACAAACAAAAACCACCAATTTGATTTGTGCTATATAGTAGCCTGCCCAATCACGTTTTTTAGTTGTCACAAATACTCTCCTGTGTTTCCTGGCTGTGTTATCAATACATTCTCTACTTTCTACAAAAAGTTGTTCTTGCATACACCTTCCAGACTTAACTAATTTATTATGGTTTCACAGAGCAGAGTCTACTTCATCAGATACATAAAGGTGACAGATACATAATGGGTGTAAGAGCAGCCATGATCACATCTGAAATGGACCATGAGTAGAATCCATCAAACAGGGAGGAGTGAGACCTGTGCTGATGAAGAAAATGGGTGGATAACCAACACCTGGAGAGAATAGTAGGATAGCACCATGAATTCCTTATGCTCACATTGTAGCCATCTGCACAGGGGTATGATTAAAACAAAGCCTGGCTGTGCTTGCTGCAACCAACCATCTGTTAGTCAATCGATGACATGGTTTTGACAGGGAGTAAATATAAGTGCTTACCTTTCTATGTTTGGACGACCTGGCTTCACTGAGTTCTTTTCTTCTTAAGTTCATTGAAGTGATGTGAAGCAAAGGCTCTACTAGGGGGAGCAACTGAATGACCCTAGGAAACCGCAATATGGTGCCCATGAGACTATAGGTCACAAACAATATACAGTAAGATGAAGTTCTAAAGGTTCTTATAGTAAAGAAAGTTAAGAATGCTAGATGCATGTTTCAAAGACACTGAATTGCTGTGGACTGGGACTTCGGCTCAGAAAGTTGGGACACATATTAAGAGTGTCTCATTTGGAAAGGCTTGGAGTCCAGTTGGTATTTATTTATGACATCTGTATGCTTCCCCATAACACAAAGTTCTCTGGGTAACATATAAGAAAACAATGTAAACACAAATAAGACATCAAACTATAAAATCGAAGATAACATAAATACAACATAAACCAAGTCCAATTGCACCTCCAAAGTTAAAGTCCAGAGAGAGGCCCAGACATCATTTATTTAAAATAACTGAGTGAACAGAGAGGTCTTTATCTGGCACCAACCCCACAAAGAAGGCACCAAGGAAACATTTTGGGGTTTGCTGTTCTAGGGAGCATCATCACCGAAAAGGCCCTCATCTTTGTGGTTAACTGGTGAGATCACTTGGTTTACGGATGCAAAACGACCATGACTTTTCTTATGGCATTCTTTGGAGGAAGACGCAGCTCTTTCTATTACATTAAATTCTATTACATTTTTTAAAAAAATTGGCAAGTTTTTTAATTATAAAGGTAAGTGATATTTAAAGAGAGATTACGCTATAAAAGAGAGATGGTTCCAGTTAGCCCTCCATCAATTAAAAATAAATGTTAGGTTAATTAAGGACATTTCTCAGACTTATCACACTGGAATTGAAACAACAGGATGCATTAAAATTATGCTTTCCCCGCCTGCTTAGTTAATATAAATGCACTCCTCAGACATCCTCTGTGAAAATGAAGACTACCAAAAACATAATTCCTGGAATTCAGACAGAGTTGTAAGATTAAAACAACTCTGGCTCAAATCCATTCTCTTACCACAGCTGAAATCAATATTGCAGGACAAATAGTTCCTGCTATTAATAAAACATTGGACCACTTTTCAAACAATGCCACACAGCCCAACCTTATTCATATATTCTCAGGCATAAGCCCTTCTACACTCATTGAGGATTGCTCCCAGTTGACTATGAACAGGATTGGTGCCTTAACTATTTCTCTCTTTAATATACCATTCTTCGCTCCATAAGACACATTTTTTTCTTCCTAAAAAGTAAGGGGAAATGTCTGTGCGTCTTATGGAGCGATTGTGTGGTCCCTGGAGCCAAATTTCCCAGGGGCAAAAAGCAGATCATGCATTTTTTTATTTTATTTTTTGGAAGAGGGAAGTGGGTGCTGAAACAAAGTTGCTGATCGCAAGTGATCGGAAGCTAGATAAGGGACGCTAGCAATAAAAGAGGCTGCCTGGGAGGGGGGAGGTAAAGACAGCAAACTTGTCAGGAGAGGAGACAGGAAGACTAAATCAATGAGGAGAGAAATTAAAAGAAAAGGAGGAGCAAAAAACTGCTCAGGAGACAGTGGAGGAGTGCTCCATTGTGCTTTGGGACAATGGAGAAATCAAACTGTTGGAAGGTTACAGCGCCTGCTGTGTCTGTAGGGACTGATATGAGAGAGACATGTTTAGTTGCAAATTCAATATATAAATTAACAACAACAACAATTATGTGCATTTACCTGCAAGGTGATGGCTGTCAATGGATGCAGGGGGCAGAACTCAGGAGCTAAAGTAAATTTAGAAGGAGGTTCTAGTTTGCAAAGTTTATGAGAAATTGGACTGTGGAATCTGCTGACAATATTCAATGTACCTCTTTTTTTGTTACCCTGCGACTCTATTAGAAATCCTGTTCTCCTCAGGTCACTATATAAACAATTTCAGTAACTTTGTGGGTGGGTGGGAGCCTGAATAGCTGACAAGTCTCACTATCACTAGGATAGTTATATAATCAAATGTCTCAGGAGAGTCTTGTGTACAAAATGTAATAACGTCATACTGCTTTATATAAACTGAGGGCAGAAGTCAAGGAAGCAGAGAACAAAGTCATTACCACTCTTTCATCGTGGGACTCATAATTCAATTACCCTTATTCCCACCTTGTACTCCAAAAGATAGCAATTTCTTTAGATGAAACTGGCAAATGGAAAGGCTGGTGTAGTGTTCTATATATTTGCAAGTCCTCCTTTTTCACCTTTCCTTCCACATTACTTTCCCTTTTGTCTTCTTTCTTTGTTTTCCAGTTTCTAAAAATGTACATAACGAATAATCCCCATACAACCCCCCAAGAAACATTCCCATGCATATACAATGGAGTCAAACATTAAGTAGGTTTAGAAAGAGTTTAGAATTGATTGCATCAGTTATATGTTTTTTGTACTCTCCGTTGCTTTTCCACTTTTCAAACAATGAAAAATGACACTCTTGATAGTTTCAGAACATGAGTCAATTATTAGGGTTCTTAATTTTGATGAGTTTTAGATCCTGATCCCCAGTTTTGCAGCAATTGCAGTTTAGAGCTTTGGGTAGTAGTAGTGGTATCCAAAGGTAGACAAATCTGTCAATTTTGCTTTTTCTTGGGTTCTTGTTTTTCCAATTCTACACATTTTCACATTAATTTGATTTTTTTTTTTTAAAAAAAGAATCATTCATGGAAATTCTCCAGCATTTTGATGTGAATTTCTCCTGGCCTACTTTTTTTTTTTTTTTTGCATTTTGGTGTCACAAGTATCCTAGCATGAAGAAGCAGGGATGTAAGCCACCACTAACACCTCTTTCTTCCTCTCAATGATTCTCCCTGTTGTTTGCAGTCCCCCACTTCTAAATCTGCTCCAGAAAGTTGAGGGGCACTCCAGAGCTAATTTAGAGGGGTGAGGGAATCCCTGAAAATTGCTTCCTTCCTCAAAGGAAGACTTATTGTCAACTGAGCAATACCGCTGGATACCGTTGGATACAACTCAATATATTTTGCTAAAAATCAAGATGTAGGTAAGGGGGGAAACCACTGCATGTCCTAACAGCCCCATTCTGCAGAAAATACTACCACCCCTCCTGCTTGGCTCATTTCACAAATATTAGAAAGATGCAACTCATAGCTTTAGTTCAGATATAACACCTCAGACAGGGCAGTAACTGTTTCATTGTTTTATTTTGGGATAACTTCTGTGTTTTGGTTTTAACATCTTATGTAAAGAACTTTGGGATCATGTATCTTAAGTGGCATAAAAATGTAATTAACAGACCAGCACCTCATAATCTCCAAACAGCGGCCCAGCTTTTTCACCCAAAAATGGCTTGTGGAACATGATGGAGAATGCAGAACTTAGCCAAATAATGACACCACTTTGTTCTGCTTAGAAAGGCTCCATGTTAACAGCCTATCACCTGAACTTTAGCAACATCCCTACTAAGTATGGCTTATTGAACTCACCAGTGTGTTTTTTTCCTAGAAAAATAGGCACTGGTACTCCTCATGAAGTTGTTACAGTAAGTGCCACACTTTTTAGCAACAAAAAAGAGGTGCTGGTACTGCATATACTTGAGTACCCCCTGAAAAAAGCTCTGGTCCTCAACCTGATTAAGTTTCTGGAGATATGGATAAATCTTGGTTCAGCTTGCCTTCGGAAGGTGTGTCTAGAGCAGGGGTGGATAATCTCTTGCTCTCCAAAAACCATTGGATTATCCTCTTGGACCATTGGCCATGCAAGCTAGTGTTGATGGGAGCTGAAGTCTAAAAGCATCAGGGGGACCACAGGTTAGGCAGCCCAGGTATAAAGATATATAGCTGCAGGATCCACTTTTCATCTTGCTGTGTAGCAAGGTTCAAGAGGGAGGGATACGGGCTCATTGGATTGACAAGAGTTTTTACTGATTAAAAATTAACCACCATAATATCTACAGTAAACTATAAGTAATAGTTGCTTACAGTGTTTGTTTATAAGCAGATTGCATATTTATTAATAAAGTTCCTGCCCCTGCTTCAGAAATGAACTCATTAGATAGCTTTGTCAAGCCATTATCTCATGGGCTCTGTGCCTCTTATCTGCAATATGTGGGTAATAATCTACTTCATCAAGTTGTGAGGGTCACTGAGCTAATGCAGATGGACATCCAAATAGCACTATATGATTGCTAATTATTATGTGTTGTTTAACTGCGTCTGCAGTTCCCGTCCATTTTACTCCAGAGGTGTACTAGTAAAGACAGCAGGATAGCAGGCGATTGGACTAGATGGCCCCTAGCGTCCCTTCCAATTCCATGATTCTATGGCATTCCAAAATAAGAGCGACAATGTGCCGTAAGATCAATTTTATATGCATATACATGGCAATATGAATCATTAAATGTAACAGGCTCAAAATCTTTTATACTTTGCAAACTTAAGGGGAGAAAAACACACCTAAGGATTACTTTTTCATTCCCATTTCTAGGCTCTCTTTCAAATACAGTATCATCCTACTGGAATAATATTTGCAATTCCAAGATCTCTCTCTTTCTGATTGGTACAAGTAAGATCTCCCTGTATGCAAATGTTCAATTTTTCTTTTAGAAAAGATAGTGACTCTTTCAAGCTCTAATGTTCAGATAAGCTCAGTATTAAAATTGACTCTATTAGTCACATGTGTTTAAGGAGAAATAAATGAATGCTCTGTTATATTCCCCACCCCCCCAGTTTCCTCCACAGTTCTCTTTCTAGCCTTCCATTACTATACAGACTAGGCTTCCTCATTTCTTGAAGGCACTCTAATTTACTGAAGTATTTACTAAAGGTAAAAGGTAAAGGACCCCTGGATGGTTAAGTTCAAAGGCAACTATGGGATTGCGGTGCTCATCTCACTTTCAGGCCAAAGGAGCCGGCGTTTGTCTACAGACAGTTTTCCGGGTCATGTGGCCAGCATGTCTAAACCGCTTCTGGAGCAATGGAATTTACAACCCACTATTCTTTCTATGGTTTTAGCCATAGAAAGAGAGATGGCTTATCAGGAAGGAGAGGAGCAAGGTTTTACAGCCAATGCTCCATTTTGGCACTCCTATCAGTATGTTTACAGTATGTCCACCTTGTTCCCCTTCCCCCTCCTGATAAGCCATGCTGCTCAGAGGGATGGTCACATAAGTGCTGTTACTCCACTGACAGTTTCCACCAAAGTTCATACTTTCATACACCTCTGTTATGCCCCCATTATTTGCCTGTTTTCTCAACTAAGAGCTCATCCACACTTCTACTTGTTCCATACCTAGGAAGCATGGGTCCAGGTAGTTTTCCCCTTGTCCCATTCCTTCCCTAGGGAAAACTTGCTGTTTAGTTTTAAATCGGGGCAAATGTCAATGGCCGTTTGCTCTGAATGAGTGCTAAAGATCAGGTTTCCCCGGGAGAATGCGAAAAGGCAAGCAGAAGTCTGGATGAGCCCTAAGAAGATCCAAATTGTTGATCTAGACACCGCCAAACCTGCAGAACTATCAAGTTCAGCAAACAGATGGACTAAAATAGGTGACAAGAATGGGGGGTGGGGGACATAGCTCTGTACTCCTTTTGTGCAGGCTGCTTGGAATATTTCGGGGATTTACAGTGTCAAACTTGTGGGACTGTGGCATCATGGATGATGATAGCTTTATAGACAGCATCATAACACCAGCATAAATAGGGTGACATTTGCCTTTAGAAAAGAAGCATATCAGTCGTCAAGAACCCTAGATTAAGGATAGCACTCATGGCTTGAAACTGTTTTGAACTGGATACTACATTATCCCCTGGACCTTAAAGGTGTTTTTATTTGGGCTCCTATTCTTTTGCGATGGTTGGGAAGTGGGACAAAGGACAGTGAGCTTTTCTGAAACAGAATTAGGTTGTCTCCTGGAAAGGGGATCCAGTGGTACCTTGCGTTAAGAACTTAATTTGTTCCGGAGGTCTGTTCTTAACCTGAAACTGTTCTTAACCTGAAGCACCACTTTAGCTAATGGGGCCTCCCACTGCTGCGCCGCCAGAGCACGATTTCTGTTCTCATCCTGAAGCAAAGTTCTTAACCTAAAGCACTATTTCTGGGTTAGCAGAGTCTGTAACCTAAAGCGTATGTAACCTGAAGCATATGTAACCCGAGGTACCACTGTAGTGTAATATGGAACCAGTCAAACTCTGCTACCACAGGTTTTTCCTCCACCCTCCCAGTCTCCTGCCTCCCAGGTCTGCCAGTCTAGTGCTTCTCCACCATGCCACACTACTGCTGAAGCTTGTTGCCCATATCTGCCTGATAGGTTATTGTCTATCATATTATCCCCCCCCCCCATTTTTTTGCCTGAAAGCTTTATTTAATTGCTCATAAAATGGGGGTCCTTTCCCCTCCCCTATCTGAAATCTGGCAGCTCTGATTTTTTGGAAGAGTAGCAGAATGCTAGAACAATTTATGTCAATAAGATGGAAAATACCAAAGTTGCAGGCAGCAGAAGAGCTGCTGGGTCTTTAGCACAGAAATTAGGAGGCAACGAAAATGAATGAGAATAACGAAAATGTGACACCCCCCTTTTTATGACATTAAAATGATCCTAACAAAGGGATAATAGGACAAATGAAGGTTTTAACAATGATAATGACTCAAGTAACAAAGCCATGTTTTCTCCCATTGCACACCCCTAATTCTGAGGCTGAATCTTATTTGATATGTTAATCTTGAGTGAATAAATAAGGAGTCCCTTGGTGCTTGCTTCACAATTGCTATTCAGAATGCAGATTTCCACTTCTGTGCTGAAATGTCATTCTTCTAGCTAGAAGTCCTTTAGGAAAGTAAAAACTCTCCCAACAAAAGGAGAGAAAAGATTGGCAATTGAAGATAATAGAGGGATAAAGCATGCAAGGTTATGGGAAATAAAGTCTTTAAACTCAGATATGCAAAATGAGATGGCATATGCCTCTGCCAGCTAACACTGTCTTAACTGACACTGCTTTCTCCCCCTCCTTTCCATGAATCTTCTCCATCCAGTTCTTATTTCTGGTTTGAACAAAAAGGTTCAAAGGGAAACTCCAGCATGACGTTGATGAGCAGCTCATTAGCAAATATAGTGCTGTTGCATTTGGTCTTAATGAGAATAGCATTCACACCAAAAAAAGCAATAGGTGATTTAAGGTGTCAAGGTTATTTACCTTACAGTGCAGATTTACCACTAATGACTGGTTTATTTCTAGGTACCACTGGCAGCTAAATGGATGTTGAAATCATCTCTGTTTTGCCGGTCTAATTCTGTCACTTGTGGTTTCATTGCCTTTAGAGATCCACCGTGTACAGGTAGTTTGTTTTCTCATATGCACCCTTGTTAATCAGCTGGAACACATAAGCATCTGATGAAGCAGGTTTGAGCCAGTGTGGTGTGAGATCCAGTGTAATGTAATGGTTAGAGTTGTTAGCATCACTCTGTCTCATAAGACAATGGAGTGCACCTCTGCAGGTGAAGTCAAACTTCTGAAGAATCACAGTGCTTGTTGTGGCTGCTTAGAACCATAACTGTTGGCTCCTGCATTGTTTTTGTTGTATAAGCAGCACTGAAGTGACATCTCTGGGCGCAAGTCTGGGCAGTGTGTATGGAGGTCCTGGGCTGCCCAGATGACAAGACCCCCATCTTGGCCTCGCTGATGTAGTCCAAAGAAAAGCAGAGCAATTCATTTGGCACCAACTTGGCTGGATGAGTTGCTAGAAGGAGGTGTACAAAGCACCATCCTACTGTCTTAGAGACTCCACTCCACATTTGTTTACTCCTTAGGCCTTTTCTTTCTTCTCTCACCTGGTTTAACCACCAGTTGAAGTTGTTCCCAGGGTGTGGCCACTATCACATGCTGACAGCTTCTAGGAGCCACTGGCGAGAGCTGAGTGCAGGGTGGGGACCAAAGGTGGACAAACTACCCCCGAAGAAGCACAACGTGTCCCCCACCAAAGGTACTATTCCTCACCTAACACCCCCTACATCCTAATGGTTAGAGCGATGGACTAGAAACTAGAAGATCCAAGTTCAAATCCTCATTCAGCCATAAAGCTCACCAGGTGACCTTGGGCCAGTCATTCTCTCTCAGCTTAAACTACTCCACAGGTATGTAAAGGTAAAGGGACCCCTGACCATTAGGTCCAGTCATGGCCAACTCTGGGGTTGTGGCGCTCATCTCGCTTTATTGGCCGAGGGAGCTGACGTACAGCTTCCGGAGGTCATGTAGCCAGCATGACTAAGCCGCTTCTGGCGAACCAGAGCAGCTCACGGAAACGCCATTTACCTTCCCACCGGAGCGGTATTTATCTACTTGCACTTTGACGTGCTTTCGAACTGCTAGGTTGGCAGTCAGCTTAAACTACTTCACAGGTATGTAGTGAGGATTAAATGGGGGGGGGGTGAACCACATGCACCACCTTGAGCACCTTGGTGGAAAGGTAGGATTTAAATGTAATAAAAATCATTTCTGTATTAACACTTGTGCTACACCCCCAAAAGAAAAGAAAAGCCAGAGGATTTTTTTGTTTCTGTCTTACTGTGTCATTACAAATGATTGATAGATGACATTTTTGGTTCCTGTCTATCAGACCTTGTGGCCCCTTAGGTCATGATTATCCTGTCACAGATGAAAACATCCTTAGATTTTAAAACTCAGTTTAAATGAGCGGCATTAAAATGCTGTTCATCCAGATTTGTAAAGGCTGCCCAGGGGAGTGCTCCCCTGAGGTCTTGGGTGGGAGAAATGAGATGTGTCTGCTTGGTTTCAAATGTTGTCAGCTTCCTCACTTTAGGAATGCATGGGAAGTTGGAAGCCAAAGGGGTTCTGATTCCCATTAGGATTCTCATTTGCAAGACCTTTGAAATCTTTGAGTGTCAGATAGAAATTCCAAACTTTTTTAAAAATAGGAGAGAAATCCTTCTCCCATCCTACCAAGTGGAAATGTAAGCTGAGTGCGCCTTCCATTTACATAACAGAGAAAAATGTATATGCTGGGATTTTCTCTGTTGCTGACTTTCACTTGCCAGCCAACAAAGTAGCTCATTCTTCATTACTGAATGTCACCAAGTTTATCCTGTGTGACGAACCCAGTATAATTTATGGATTACATGAACATTCACCGAACAGAAGAGTTCTTATTAACTGAAGCCAGCTACTGCTGAGGAATGCAACATAGTTACTAGGCACAGAAGGGTGTCATCCTTAGCTGCAACTAACAATCAGAATGAGATTTTTTTAATTATTATTCCAAAAAGAAAAGAGGGTGGTGTTTGCACATTGATCTATCCCCTACCAAGCATTTATCTTCGCACCACGGCCTGTGGCAAATCGTCCTCTTTGTTGGAAAATCGAGGGGTTCATTGCTGTAAAAATAATCCTTTAAATCAGCATCCACATGTACATCTACCTGGGAGTGAGCTTACTTATCACAGTGGAACTTATTTCTAAGGAAGCATGCATAGGATCGCACTGTTAAGCAGCTGAAATTATTTCTTTTTCATGGATGCATGACTGACAGGGCAATTTCTAGCTGGAAAAGAGCCTACTTTTCCATTACGTTTTGGGCATTTTCAAGGAGCACGTACACAGTCTTTGGCATTTCTCTTTTGACAGTTGTGTTGAATGTGAGCAAAAACTATTTAGAGTGAAGACTCACTGTGCCTTCTGAATCAGTACTGCACTGCCTTCAGTGATGATGTTGCCCAGCAGCCAAGCATGATTAGCTAAATGGCATAAGGACATTTGTGCTTCCTGAATAGTCTTGGGTTACCCATTGGCACTGACTCATTAAGGAACATAGGAAGAAGACTTATTCTACTCCAGATTATTTATCCACCTTGTGCAGAGGTAGCCAGTGTGCTGCCCCCTAGATGCTGTTGGACTACAACTTCCATCAGCCCATGCCAGTATCGTGAAATGTTGGGGATGGTAGGAGTTGGAGTCTAAGAAGCTCTGGAGGGCATCACTTTGGCTGCCCCAGGCCAAACTCATCTTTGCCAACTCCAGTGCTTTTTTCTGGGGGGGGGGGGGAAACGCAGGCGTACTCATACCCCTGAACATTTTGTGAATCTAATGGAAGAAGAAACTTAAAAAAAGTAGTTTCTTCTCTAGCACAGTGAATCGTCAGTTTTGTTGAATAGCATGGTGAATGGTCAGTTCTCTTGTCACCCCTGATGATGGCCTCATTTCCTGTCACAGTGTTTCCTGAGTCTCAGAAGGAAGCGAGCTTTTAATGTGTGAAGTAGGAGTTGGAATCTAGCCTGGAATCGGGAAGATGTTAGTGCACACAACCTCATGCCAATGTGGAAGTTACTGCGAGCTGTCAGTTGTGTAATATGACGTAATGCAGGTTCTTTGTACTTTTGCCCATTTACTGTATTTATTTTCCCCAATTTGAACTATAAGATGGTGATTTTCTTGAGTCAAAATGAGAGTACCCCTAAACATTTTTTTAGGGGAAAAACACTGGCCAACTTGACTAGCAGCAGCTTTCTAGGGCCTATTGCATCATGTCCTACCTGTCTCCTGCTAAAAAGAAAAACAAAACAAAATAGCTGACCCATTAGGACCAAAGGGACACTGGTGCACCAACCTCAGCCACCATTCAATCTTCTTGCTTACAGCCAGTCCGAGGGGTCACCCTGCCTGCTGGCTTCCTCCTCCTCTGTAGTCTCAGTGTTGTCCTTGTAGAACTCACCAGGGAGGAAAATGGGGACAAAAACATCAGTCATTATCTCTGTCCCCACCTACTGTTGGGGCTCCTTGCCTTCCACCCCACCAGCCCCAACAGGCACCAGCTGCCACTGCAAAACAGGAGTTGTCAGGAATTAAACCTGGGATTTCTACGGGCAAGGCAGCTGCTCTGCTAATGAGCTCTGCTTCCCCCAAAGGAAGAAGAAGTACTTGCAGTCATTAAAAGATTGGTGCAGCAGAGAAAGGAAACAATAGCAGCAAACAGAAATGGATAATGGCAAACATTCTCACAAGGAAAATGGTCCTGTCTCCCGTGCACTATTTTCCAATGAAAATTGAAACAAGAGAGCACTTGGCACAGCCCTAGTAATTTTCCAAGGCTGCCAATTGTTGAGTGAGTGAATCCATTGATTTCTGATTAGAGAGCCCTTCATATAGAAATCTGTAGGAAACTAACCCAACTCCTCGTGATGCTGGAATGTCTATGTCACGTAATGGAAAAAGATCACATCACATTTTGTACAACATAAACGGTAGATATGTTAGGGCTGAGCTGGCTATAAAATAACATGAAACTAAGTAGTCTCATTAAATGTAGCAGTAGGGAACCGATTTAGAGAAAACTTGCACTCAGAAAACCTGCAACTGCCAAGCTGATACTTCAAAAACACACCATGTGTAAAGGGTAGGAACTCACATGCTTCAGGCACATCACAAAGCTTGAGGTTGCTACTGTTATGATGAAACAAACACATACTTTATTTGTTAGGCATTACATCTACAGGTACAAAGGTATGTGGACATTGCCAAATTAAGAGGGTGGCTGTAATTTGGTTTGCATATGGTTTTGGAAAGCATTAATCAGGCAGGCTGGCCTTTAAACACACCAAGTGGTTTGGCTTTTATTGACTGTTTCTGGAGTTTGTCCTTGTGTTGGGTGGTATTCTGCGTTCCAATTGATTTTGGATGAACACTTCTTGTATATTTGTATTTGTGTTGTAAATTTGTATTGTGTTTGGGGACGCTTTATTTTGTATTTTTGTGCTTTACTCTCTTGTAAATGGCTTTGAGACACCTTTCAGTTGTGTGAAGCAATCCATAAAATTAATAAACCAAATTGAAAAGAAACAGTATTGATCCTTCACACATACAAACCTGAAAATAGTCCCCTTGACTGAGAGCTCCCCAAGCACTGCATTGAAAACATGAAGCTCCTGCATAAATGGACTTCCCTGTTCACTGTAATGGAGAATGTAGTGTGACTCAAAAAAATGGGGAAGCCCCTGTAAGGTAGAAGATGCTCATTAGAAAAACCATAGTGCTCCCGAAACTGAAATAAATTACGTTCACAATAAGCCATGCTGCACTTTCTGCATGAAGCCCAAAACTGACAAATACAGCTGATATGAGTCACACAATACCTAGACCTCAGATGAGTAGCCAGGCTTGTTTCAAAACTCTTTTAACAACAACAACACACAATTGTTTGGGGGAGAGAAGCTCTTCCCCATTTCCCCAGCATAGAAAACACCACTCCACCAGTGGTAGCCCTATTAATCAAAGCTTGACAGGGCAATTGGGCTTTGTAAATGTGAACATTGGTAATTTTGTGCAAAACTTTCTGGGAATACAAACTGGGATTTTTGATTTGGGTATATGGCATCTCCTTTGTCGAAGAGAAAGCTGACCTGCTCTGATTAGGGGAAGAGGTGACTTTCCCTGTTTTCCCTTCCTTTGTTACATGTTTTGTTGCACTGATTTGACAACCCAGGTGACAGGCTGAAAAATTCAAAGCCTACTTTTCTGAATAATGTGATGGATTCATAGGGGCAAAAGTTAGTTGATTCCATATTTGCCTAATGCTCTCTGACAAGTTTGTCACTCTCATTCCAGCTGTTTTCTTTGGTGGCTATCCAAAATGCTCTTAGGCAAACTTAGTCTCGTTGACTACGTTCAGGGGACTTTAACCTCATGGAGCACATTCCAGATCGCATTGTTTGCACATGGATCTTCTCCAATTACAAATCTTTTCTAACAAGGCATAATAAATGTCCTTAGCTAGAGAGTCATTTTCTATGTGTTGGCCACCCGGAGTGCTACATCGCACTGCCAAATCGGAATCCCTTAACAGATAAGAGAGATTAAAGAAATGTTCAAATACTTTGCCAGAGTTAGTAGAATGGCATGTCCAGATCTTTTTTTTTTTTAAGTGTCTAAAACAGAAGCTTTTAATGCTCAACTCTGATTGGAAGTGACATCCTTTGTTCTGTAAGCCTTTGTTCCTAGTCCAATTATAAATTGTGTGGCTTGATTACCGCTGATAATGGTCATCTAATTAAAAAAATAAATCCAAGAGCTTCCATGCACACTGTAAGACCTGTAGCAGTCTCTTTCACAAGTTGCTAAGTAAAGTACCATTAGTTTGGGCAACACAGAAGAAGTTTTGAGCACAGCCAGTTAAATCTTAAGCACGAATGTGAAGCTATTGTGGTGTGGAGCCAGTGTGGTGTAGTGGTTAAGAGCGGTAGACTCGTAATCTGGTGAACCGGGTTCGCGTCTCCGCTCCTCCACATGCAGCTGCTGGGGCCACTCACACTTCTCTGAAGTCTCTCAACCCCACTCACCTCACAGAATGTTTGTTGTGGGGGAGGAAGGGAAAGGAGAATGTTAGCCGCTTTGAGACTCCTTTGGGTAGTGATAAAGCAGGATATTAAATCCAGACTCTTCTTCTGTGTTGCATGCTCACAGAGAGATGACTGCTCTGACTGCTTCCTGTAATGTTAGGTGCTAGTCTGGACTTTTTACGTGGTTTAGTTTTATGAATTGTGGCACCAGTAAAGCTGGCATAGCATAAAAGGTATCCCCTCATGAACTATCTGTGATTCTGGGACACCTGCTATCTCATATGTGAGCTAAAAGAACAGCAAACATCCACACCCTAATGGCTACAGAAAAGATCAGAGCACAAGTCCTCTGAGCAGAAACTGGATTTCAAACAGAGAAGACAATCCCACTTTTAGGATAAATTCAGGAGAAAGATAAGATGTAGTCTTCCACAAATTAGGACCGAGTCCTTCTTATTGCAAACATAACTCACAGGAACATAAACTAGGAAGAACAAGCGTGATTAAAAGGACATTGTGTCATGTTGTTCACTCACTAAGCAAGCCCCTGTTACATTGAAGTTAAATTCAAAGTATAAAAACTGGAGCTCACAGCTGCTATGGGAGCACAGCAGTTCCACTGTGCCTGGTAAGCTACTTCTGGTTGCTTCCAAAGCTTTCCTTGATGTCAAAATTCTGTTGGTCCTGGCTTATCCATTCAGTTAACCAGAGATGTAATGGGTCTTTGTATTAGCAAATGCCTTGCCATTTGGCACAATCTGAATATTTTCTGCGGCTTTATTTTTCCTTTTATCTTTGTTTCTTTTTTCCTGGTGTCCCCCCCCCCACACCTCTGCCAAGCATCATTGGATTGATAGCAGGAAGACTGGAGGGTTGCTTTCTTATTATTCCAGGAATATCGAACAATAACTATTGATATTGGTTTGTTTTTGTTTTTTCCATGCTGTATTTTGTGCTCTCATTTTGTATTTCTATGCCGTAAGCTGCCCTATGATCTTTGGCTGAGGGTCAGTATACAAAATTTATTATATTATATTGTAATAAATAATAATATGAATCAATCTCCCTCCATGGATGTTCCGCTTAATATACAAAATGGAAGACAACAGAATAATTAGAGTTTAAGATGATTGAAAAATGCTTCGCCTAGGGGGGAAATGCTGGCAATATTTTTTTTCTGTCTCTGGTGTAATCAAGAGCATCAGAGTCCAAGATCTTTGTCATAATGTATTTACACTTGTGGAGAGGCCTAGGCTTGGTTGGAGGGGAGGTTGTAGCCTCTGCCTGCCCCTTCATGGATAAGGGTATCCTGTTAAAAGGATCCAGGAGGAGTGGCTCCTGTCCGAAGCCCAGACAGGGGCTAACACTCCTCTAACAGGGACCGGTTTGGGGACACCCCAATTTGACGTAAATCATGGGGCACATTCCCCACTGGCTTTGCCCTTGGAAACACTCCCAGCAGACAGGCAGGATGCAATGACATGCACCATTGCTTACCACAATGCCTATGGCCAAACCTCACATCGGTAACCAATAAAGTTTTGGCCTTATTTGATCCCCAAACTAATAAGCTGTTTGTGGTCTAATTTTCACCTGAGGGGACAGGGTGGTCACGGGGCCTTGATACACAAATAAGCATGCATAGTCTATGCATACTCATCCTTTCCTGGTTCATAATCTTCCCAAGAGCCATTTTGAGGCACAAATATTTAAAACAGCTGGTTTAACTTTCTGGACTCTAAGCCATTATTCACGATACGCCATGATATAAAACAATGTTGAGGAAGAAAAGAGCAACATAATGTGTCTTGTTTATATCTCGTTAGAAAATAGCTCATTAATCCTAAAGGCCACTATGTTGTGTTCATTTATCACATGTTGTTTACTACAGTATGCATTTTCCCCCATTATGACCTTCTGGAGGAAACAACTTTGGCAGGACGGTTCCAAGTAAGTACATATAAAGAACCTTTGTTCATCTCAATAAGGATGTACATAATTCCTCCTTTAATGGTATACTGCCTTTCCGGTCAATAAGTTATCCAATCAATATGGTATCCAAAGTAGTAGGATTCCACTTTTTGTTTTCATATATAAGAATAATATACTGGAATGAATGCATACTGCTGATAACACACTTGAAAACTCTGGATGTCTCCACTCAGTAGCTTCATATACTCTGCAAGCTGCCCAAATGGGTGGGGTAATAATAATAATAATAATAATAATAGATGATAGAGAGATGGATAGATGATGATGATGATGATAGATAGATAGATAGATAGATAGATAGATAGATAGATAGATAGATATAGATAGGTGATAGATAGATATAGATAGATAGATATAGATAGATGATAGATAGATGATAGATAGATGATAGTTAGATAGATAGCAAATAATAAGGGGATAGAAACGAGCAGTAAGGGGCTCCACACTGAAGGTCCCATGCTGCTGAAAAACTCCAAGCATCAACCAATGAAGATGACCATCCAAGTAGGACAGGATCAACTGCAAAGCAGTTCTGCTCACTCCCAACTCAGATAGCCTCACCAGAAGGATACAGTGGTCAGTGTTATTGAAAGACAACAAGAGGTCAAGGAGGATTAACAGGGACACATTGCATCTGTCATCATATATGGCATCTAGCAGCATCATTTTTAGCATATGCACTGCCAGGGTGCAAAGATCCCCCCAGTGCCCCCCGAATGTAGCCCCCTAATTAACTCTTATTATGCATATGTCAGACACCACGCTTACGCCTTATCTCTTCTTTATGAAAGAAGGGAGGAAAAAGAAACAAACTCTTTTATTTGCTCATTTATTTACAATACACTTATACTTAAGTTTACAACACCACCACACTTAAACTAATTTATTTAGGCACCTACTTAGGAGAAACATCAGTCGTGTCAAAGGTGCCACTGACCCCGCTGCTGCAAAGCAGCTCAGTACAATACGTAACATAATATTTTGATGTAAGAGTTAATTTCGCATGCACGGTACCATTGAGAATGACAAGCGCTGTCGTTGAGTCTGACAAGTGCCGCCGCTCGTGCGGCGCATCTTTGGTAAATTAGCGCACCAAGTCAAAAGTCCTTTAGTGAAACAGTAGGTATACATTTTGGTGATACCTAGGTATGTAGTATGTATTTTGTTTTTCTAGCTTGATCAAAATTATTTATTATTTCATAACAGGTAGATAGTTAAGAGCTTAGGCGGCTTCAGCGGTGGGCACCTGGTGCCTCCCAGAATTCAGCGCCCGGGTGCCCCACATACCTTGCAGCCCTGGGTAAAGAAGGACAGGGCAACTAGGTCAGTTTTGGAGCCAAAGCCAGGCTGAAACCTCTATTGAAATGCATTTAGAAAATCAGTCTCCTCCAAGAAGGCCTGGATTTGGTCAATGACCAACCGCTCAAGGACCTTGCCCTAAAAGGGAGGTTGGCAACTGGCTGGTAATTACTTAGGTTCTCAAATGACAATGATCGTAAATCAAACGTACATTGGCTGCCATTTCAGGACACAGGTTGTTGTTGTTTTTTTAAAGTCTTCATGAAAATTTGGAATGTTTTTAGTGTGCAGTTCTCCTAATATACACATTTTGTATGCAATTTTGTCCATTTGTTTTCATTTTTGGAAACAATTTCCCCAAATACAACACCTTTTTTGGTTATATTCATGATTATATGCATTTTTACAAATTTTATTTGGTTGGAAAACTGCATTACAAAATTTGGACAACTGCAAATCTGGAAAGACAATTGTGTTGGTTTCTCTCTCTCTCTCGGGGGGGGGGGGGAATGTGAATTAATTCAGTTTGCATTAAAATGTGAATTAAATGAACTTATTCTCCCATTCGTAAGACACGTACACACGTACACAAACACACAAATGTAGCCAGACTCCTTCTAAACTCTCTGCCTGGCCCAATTTCAGCATAACTTTGTAAACAGCGATTGTGTCACGTCTATGTTTACTGAAATAATTTATATGTCTCTTGAACCATTTGAATAAATGAGATGGTACAGTGTGTAAAATTGAAGCAATCAATTAAATTTGGCCCACAATCTGCATAACTAATGCAAAACTTCTTCACCTAATTAATTTTTCTCATCCCTAGTTACTCTGCCTTATTTGTCTTTAAAATAAAATTGTTTGCTATCATTAATCACACAGAGAATGAAGGTCATACCTGCTGGTTTTTTTAAAGTCCAGGATAGCACATAAAGCAGCCATGGAGAGATGTGACAGGTTGTGTGGAAGTTTTATGGCACACACAGGGATGGAATCCCAAAGTGAACTTTTACTTAAGGATGCCGTTTACATCCAAGTCTCACTGTGGCCAGCAGCCATCTGATGTTTATAGAAGTACCAGTGGCAATTATAGAACCAAGTTGCGATTGCAGCTGGGGAACAAGGGCAACTCTCTCCAAACAGAGAAAATGCCAATAGAGTGGAAGATTCCAACTCCCGGGACGCACTTGCAGCCTTGATAAAAATAGATGAGAACTCAAGAACAGCCCTGCTGAGTCAGACCAAGGGGTAACCTAGTTCAGCATCTTGTTTCCCAAAGCAGCCAATGAGATGTCTCCAAGAAGCCTATAAACAGGGTGCAAAGGTAACAGCCCTCTTTTTATACCTTAATGCAGAGATTTGGTCTGCTAATGGGGAGGGGTGGGGTGGGGTTAGAGAGACAGACAGACAGACAGACAGTGTTTGCCACATGCTCCTGCTCTATGGGGTCTTCATAGGGGAGGCAATTTGACATTGGGGGAAGGTTCCTGAAGTACTAATACCATCAATGTGGGGGCTACTTTAGGATACTGTTAATTGGCCTGTTGGTAAGCTTCATGCTCACTTTGTTTGCTTTACATAAAATGAATTTATTTGATGAACCCTGAGTGTTACGTTGTAGTGAGATTTACACACACACACACACACACACACACTTATTTATTTTTGACAATTATTGTACTCCTCTGTTTGGACTGTTGATTTCCTCTTTGAGCACAAATTGTCTGTGGATAATTTGGCATATAAATAAACTGACAATGGCTACAAGCTAATGATACGGAGTGAAGATATTCCTCACCTTGCAATCCCAGGACCTCCTGCTGATTGATTTATTTTCGTGACCTTGAAGTCCTTAATGAAAAAGGAGAAGAATATCTATCTGCTTAATACAAATCAACATTTTATATAAGTCTCTACATTAATGTTCCCCATTCGATTTCCCCACTGCTAAAGGAAACATTCCCAAAGACTTCAGGCAGCCAGACTCAGGGATGGTGTTCTAATCTCTTAATAACTTTGGGGACTCTTTCCTAGTCTTATTCCAGATGGTGGGTGTCACCAAGGCAGACTTGGGGGCAGAGGTTCCAGGCCCTGTTCAGTCTGTCCCACGCACAGTGGGACTAGGCTGTCCCATGTGAAATAAGGGAGGTAAAACACATTACCATCTGAAGGGAAGAGTCCCCTTAAGACCATTCAGCTACATGTTTAAAATTACATAACTGACTGTTTTCCCCAATACAGTACCCCCTTTGCGAGAGGACAGCCAGAAACATACACAGCATTGCAACATAGATTCGTATATGATTTCATAATATAGAACATTTTAATTCTGATCCCCAGTCATTCCCAACATGACAGGGAAACTCTATGCCAGGGAGTTCAGCACCTATAACATGCATTGCAAAAAAGGAGGGATATTGAAACAAATAGATCATTTATCTGGCAAATTAAAGGATGAGTGTGGTGTGTAAAGGTAAAAAAGGTAAAGGACCCCTGGACGGTTAAGTCCTGTTAAAGGTGACTATGGGGTTGCGGCGCTCATCTTGCTTTCAGGCCGGGGGAGCTGGCATTTGTCCGCAGACAGTTTTCCAGGTCATATAGCCAGCATGACTAAACCACTTCTGGTGCAACAGAACACCGTGATGGAAGCCAGAGAGCACAGAAATGCTGTTTACCTTCCTGCCACAGCTGGACCTATTTATCTACTTGCACTGGTGTGCTCCCTAGTGTGGGGTGTATCTGTGCATGGTAGGGTTGTGCCTTTATGATTGTGTTTGTGGGTTAAGGGATTGTGATTTTGTCTGCCCCCCTCCTTTTGTTCTGGCTCAGAAATCTCAATGTTAAACTCCACAGGGAAAGCACTTTGAGTTTTCCATTCTTCTCAAAGAATGTTACTTGCACTGAAGAGAATTAGCTCTGTGTATATACAGCAGATCTCCCACTTGCACCATCAGGCAGATGCCTCCCATGAGACAAATGTGTTAAAATATAAGAGACTTCTCTAACAGGCATGCCTGAGTGAATAGGAACAGATTTACAGACAGTATGTTGCAAAGCAGGCATGGAGCTACATGAGGGAAATGATCATCACCAGAGTTTATCTATGTGAGAGGGTAGTTTTGTCACTCCCCTGGCTTCCTGAGTTTTTGGTGTTGCTCATATGGCTGCATTCACTAGAGAAAACTAGAGCCAGGTAAATGGTGCTGCCTAGATTCACCTTAAATCTTCATTCTTGGGATTTGGGTGAAGTGATCATTGATCAAATGACAGTGGAAAAATGAATGAAATGGTAAATACATAAGGAGTATTGAATTGTTTTAAAAATGCAAATATTAAAATAGCCTTAACATAAAATACAGAGAAACCACTTTTAGGCTGCAATCCTACGACCGCTTACTTGGGAGCAAGCCCCATTAAATACGGTTGGTTTTTTTTCTGAGTCAGTGTGTACAGGATTTCACAAGACTGATTCTGTTACAAGCGACACTGCAAGCTTTCTGTAGTGAGGATAATTAAAGATAATCTATGCATCACTCCTGCATTGCAGCAAAACAGAAATTTTGAAGATGGTGATAATGCTAAGGCATTTTCTGAAGCATTTTTTTTGGATAATAATCCCTGCAAGGGGGATCTAAATACTAACCATTCTCTGAATTTACAGCCTTAAGTAAACAGTGATATGATGTGCCACACTCAACCCAATCAACTGAGCTCTGTGGCACTTGAAAAGGCAGCATGATCCTTTATAGACTAGAGCCAATTTAAGTAGCTTTGTGATCACCTCAGAGTGCCCCCAAACAGATACAGTTAATCATTAAAAGTCACATTCTGTTCAGTTGTTTTGCTTCAGTATGTTACAGGTCTGATCCTAACTGGTATTGACTCTACAGTGGCCCTGCCTCATTTTTTTGGAGCCTGCAGGTTAAAAGTTTACATTAAAGACATATATTCCTTTGTGCAGCGAATAATGCAGAAATCAACTGGTTTTTGGTGCATCACTCTTGCAGTCAAGTTGGGTTTTCCAGGCCTTCACCCAGAGGTGACTTCTATCTCTTGTTTGGCACTGAAGTAGTGACAACTAACCCCTCCTGACAGTTGCCTTGCTTCTCAACCAGTCCTTTGAATGGCTTGCCCACTCTCTTAGGCGGCCAGTGTTGGGCCAAACTACAGCCCTGGATGCTACAAGGAGAAAGGAATGGGCATATGAGCCTGGAGTTGTAGGTGAGAAGTCAAATGACTACGTAACCTCTTAGTTCTGTGAAACATTTAAAGAGATCAGTACTAATTCAGAGGGAAGACCCCAAACCGTATGTATGGGGTTGTGTACCTCAGACCTGGGGGTCCTCTATGTCTCTCTCTTTGGCTATCTCTCTCCCATGCCTCACCACTCTGTGTCCCTGCTTTGGACTCTGAATGCTTTTGTCTCGATGGAATGTGTCTTTGAACTCTGAAGAGGCCTCTTGCATGTCTGGATGTAGGCTAGAGAGGGATGTGTGTGTGTGCATGTAGAAACAAGCCTATTATACAAACCTAACATACATCCAGGGCTCCACCTACTTTTGTCTCTGCATCTCACTTGCATATGGCCCCCCAGAATGCTGCACCGAAAGGAATGTGGCCCTCAGCCTGAAGAGGGATCCCCACTCCTGATATAAACAAAACAGGAGCTAAAACCCCAAGAAGGAAGGATTCAAACTATCCTTACAACCATAAAATTGTTTCTAAACTAGTTTTTCTACAGAAGCAACAAGATTTATTAGGCTGCCAGATAGCCATTTTAGATGTGATGTTGTGGTGGAGAGGAAAAGGAAGTCTGAAATAAATCTTGCGTTATCCCCACAAGCGCACGGACACCTTGCTGTGAGAGATGCACAGATATAATTTCATATCTGTTCCTGGGAACAGGAAGCACAAATTAACTGTGTGTCCTATTCCCCCTCATCACCATCAGCACCACGACCAGTGAAATGGCCCTGAGTTTGTTTTACTCTCGGTATTAAATGTATTCCTTGTCCTGTCTGATAGTGGAACATTTCTACAGGCACCTCTGCTATACCCCAGCTGGTTCTTCAGCCCTCTGCTTCTTGCTTTCCAATATCCACTGACTTGCACTACATACAGTTTAAGAGCAGAAAATGGCCCCAAGGCAGCTTTGTGCTATCTGAGGAATTGTGTTAGCTTCCGTGGAATATCAACTTTCTTTCTTTCTAAAGTAAGTCTATCACCTCTCTCTTCTAAACACTTGGGCTGTAAACTTCATAGAATGAACATTTCATAAGTCTGTTTCTCCCCCCTGTAGTCACAGTCTGTTCTTTTGTACTATGTTTTATAGTTTGTAAACACACACACACACACACACACACACACACACACACCTCCAACCCAATAGGTTGACATATCCTTTCAGCTGCTGTGATATAGGCACAGAATTGTGAGATTGCTGAGCCGATATCACGTGCTAGATGAAGGCAAAAACATTCATTTCTGTCCTTGAATCATTTAACATTTCCATTTTCTAGGGCCTCACACTACTTCGTAGTTAAATGTAGGTAGTTGTCAGCAAGCACACACTGCAGCTTTCTTGTGTTGTGATTCTATGCTTTTGTTTTCTATACTTCCATTAAGAAACTGGAGATGTCAAAGTGCTAGGGGCATACTGTACTTAAAAGAAAAATAAGGCTGAGCTCCTCAGTAATGACATAGATAAGATCACACAGTTAGGCAGCAATTCTAGAGACAAGGAATGTCTATGGCCCTCCACATTTTGCTCGACTACAACTCCCATCAGGCTAGACCAGGGGTAGTCGACCTTTTTATACCTACCGCCCACTAATGCATCTTTCTTGATGGTAAAATTTCCTTACCGCCCACCAGTGCTCGATGGAAGGAGGATTCAGCTTGTGCCGTAGAACCCCCCTACCGCCCACCTAGAATCCTGAAATGCCCACTAGTGGGTGGTAGGGACCAGGTTGACAACCCCTGGGCTAGACCATTGTGTATGTTCACTTGGGCTGTTGAGAGTTGGAGCTAACCATATTTGGAGATTCACAGGTTTCCCATCTCTGTTAACCACGCTTACCTTGTAATAAGCTCCACTGAGCTCAGTGGGGTTTGCATTTGAGAGGACATGTACTTATATGATTGTACTGTTATTTTTTATTTTGTTTTATGCATTGTTACAGTTTTATCCCACTATTACGCCAAGGTGTTCAAGGTGGCTATCTGGCTCCCAACCCTGTGAGGTTGGGCCAAGAGACAGTGAATGGGCAAGGGTCACAAAGTGAGCTTCATGACTGAGTCAGGATTGGAGCCCAGGTTTCCCAGGTCCTAGTCCAACACTCTAACCACTACACTGTTAGTAGCCTTGACCATTCTGAGATAGCTCCCAGAATGCTTCTGTTGTTGCATAAGTATGAATATTATTGGAGCTTTTACATCACTTTGTGATTTTTAAATATTACATGTGAAAAACAGAGTTGTTCCTTTTAAATTTTTGGAGACCTGATGCTCCTAATCAACAGGTCAGATAAATTAGGATGACTAAAGTTAACTAGAATTACCATTTGCACTTTATGGTGGGAAATCTTGAAAGTGTGCGTGGACTGGAAACGGATAAAACACAATATTAAAAGAACTAAAAATAAAGATAAAACTAGGCAGACATTTGAAATCTTTCACAGCAGTATTTTTTATGAAAGGGGAAATAAAGTAGGTAGATTAGCTTGCAGGCGGATAATAAAACAGGAAAACAGATGGCTGGAATGAGAAAGGATAAAGCAGGGGTTATGGTATAGCTCATTAACCACAGTTTGTAATTTGTTTGCAAATTTTTATGAGAATCCCTGTAACAAATAAAAGTCTGAATTGGGGGGGGGGGGGGAATAGCGAAAATTTAAGGACACTAGAACCAGTCCTATTAGAACAAATATAATACACAGGGGGGTCAGAAAACATTTTAGATTTTCAAAACCAGAACATGTGTTTACAGATTTCTTGCAGGTTCCATAAGGAGCTGAGGTGGTTGCGTTAGAATTGTCAAACCTAACAGCCTAATTGTGATTGATGCTCACAGTCCCTGTAAAGAACTGCACTAGTGCTTCAAGAAACAGCAGCCCCTCCCCAATCCGGTGGAAAATTACAACACTCATGGAATCTGATACATGATCTAAGCAGCAGCATAGCTGCACATAGAATAAAAGTAGCCATGTTGGCCTATAGGGGAAAAAAGTGAAGACCATATTACAGAAATACCATCATTAAGCCAGCCTAATGTATTAACTTGCTGGGAATCACAAAGGGGGAAAGCTTAGTCAAATAATGGAATGCCTTTTGTTCACATGAGTATCTTAGGAATAGTGGCAGACATGCTGCTACATATTAAAACCAAGCCTTGCTTTCAAGGAAGATGGAGCCTTTTTCATGCCTTCTGCAAGCCTAAATAAAAAGCTTGGCATCAGCTTTTTTTGTTTTATTTACACAGACATTGACAATGGAGCCAATACCGCTTGTTGATCAGTTTCCACATTGGCTGTGCCAAGCTGCTGTGTGCACATTAACTTCCATGTGCTGAAGAACTGTGTATTTTCTAGGAAATTGGCCCTGTCCTTGGTAACTACTATCATTAGTCACAACATGACCAGTCAGCCATCAACGAGTGCTGCTCTCCGAGCAAGGCCATTACCCCTATACTGGAAATCAAATTGGGAGGTGATAAGCTTATCATGAGCTGGCTATTGATGGATATTTGATACATGGGCATTCATTACAAAAAAAGGAAAGTCCATTCCTTTTCATTTTGTAATGTTAACTTTAAGGTGGAACTAGACCTTCAATAGACTTGTGTTTTTCTTTACCCTATTTAAAAAAGAAAATGGCATTGCCAAGATTGCATGGGGCAGAGAAAAGTGGACTAACTTAAGGTCTTACCTCTGCGCGTTTTCACTGCCCAAAATTAACGACCCAAATCTCCTTTCCTCTCTATGTACAGTTTACCTGTGCACATTTCCTTTAAGGCAGTTCTTTCACTCAGGTTGCAATCCTGCATCTCCACTTACCTTTAGGTTAGCCCCACTGTGCATGCTGGGGCTGACTTCTACACACAGGATTACACTGCAAAACAGTTTGCCTGGGCATCCAGCTGAGCAGGCAGACATGTCACCTTGTCACATTCTTCCCCACTATGGTGAGATGCATTGTATTTCTATTTTGATCCTAGCAATTGTTTCCAAATTAGCATTTTGTCCTCTTTTGGGGTGATGCACTTCCTCTTTGACGATGTGGAATTAGTTGCCCTTGTCTTAGCCTAAAACATCTTTCCTTACCCCACACTTACAAGTAATGTATGTAACTGTCCATATTCATTTCGGTTGGTTCAGGAATATCCAGACACTTGAATGTATTTAGGTATCTGTCAGCTATATAAAAAGGGTTGGGATTCTTTTTTTACCTGCATAAATTACTGTAGCAAATTTCTTACAGTAAATGTAATTGACTTGCTGAATATCATTCCAGTACTGGATCTGGGATTTCTTTGCATTTTCATTTCTTTTAAATATAATCTCATAAATTAACTGGGGGGTGGGGAGAGAATAATGAAATTTATCAACATTTCATATTAAGTATTACCAGAAATAGATAAAGGCAATAACAAGATGGAGCAATTGGGGAGCATAAGGGAAATGACAACTCGACATCTGGATTGGCTCTCAGTCTATTTTAAAACTCCATTATAACTCATCCATTGACATCAGAACTATCTACCCATCTGTCTTCTGTTCATAATGGGTTTTTCAAAACTAGATGGGACTAGAATTAAGGCTGACCCAAAATCCTTCCACAAGTTTCCAGAACATATTCTTCCCTTGTGAAAAAAGCAGGGGAGTCAATTTATTTCTGCTTTCTCGAGGTGGGAGAAAATTATCCATGCATTTGTATGGATGGCAACCTACCTTCCTGAGGATTCCTAGGATGTGTGGGGCCACCTGGAAGCTGTGGGGAGAGCCTGCTAGATTTCCCAGAATGCCTTGGGGGGTGCAATGCAAAGTGAATTGATATTGCTCCCAAGGCATTCCAGGAAGTCCAGGTGGCTGGAAGCTGTGGCAGGAGCCGTTCTCCCAAAAAGTTATGGAGAAATTCCTCCACCCCACAAAAAGAAAAAAACAAATCCAAAACTGTTTCAGGAGGGCTTCAGTTTGCCCTTCCTCCAAACAACGAGAAACTCAAAAAATAAATATAAATATGGCACGATTCTAACTTGAATACTCTCTATGACACATCACCAGTTGCTCTTCTTCATACAATGGGCAATCGCTAGCCACTGGCTTCTATAACAAAGTACATTTAATGATGAAATATTTTTTAATCAATGATTTCTCCTTCTACTCTGTTCATATTAAGATGGAGTCTGTACAGTGAGAACTAAAACAACTGACACTGCCCAGCTATTTGGCCATTAGCAACAATCTAAGTCCTCAGTTTACTTAATGACACTTATGGCAACTAGGAAAAATAGCACACATAGTAAAGCTACTGCAGTTTGTACTTTCCTTATCTTGATAGTAGTAAAAGAACTCTATTGCAAGCTTACAGGATCCAGTAATGAAATGAGAAATTCCTAGGAACATTGACATTACCAAAGCATATTGCAGTTCTGGAGAGAAGCCTGTACCAGATGCTTCAAAGAACAACAAAATGTTCCTAGACAATTGCACCATGATATATCAGGGGAAATCCCTCCTGCTCTCCAACCACTTGTACACATCTAACAGAAGCATTTTGTGTTGTAAAATGCATGTGTTTTATCTTACAGAGTTCCAGCTTCTTAGACTGTGATTCAGTTAGACTTCTCCCTCCTCTTCAGCAGCACTTAATTTTCCCTGGGAATTGAGGTACACGTAGCTGTGCTTGGATTTAGAATCTTAGTAAGATTGTTTAGATGCTTGGTAAGATTATTTATCTTAGAATTTAATGTGAGCATTACTTCTGGGGAGAAAGCATTGATCAGTCAATTGGTACAATCACTTAATTCATTTAGAACTGTTTAGATGTGGGTTTTTCATTGGCTTTTAAACAACACCATCCAGGGAAATAGCACTCAGTGCTGATGACAATCATTTAAACCAGAAGGCGACATTTTTAGGGATTCTCAGCTTTCTTTGAAGCTTAACAGTTCACAAAGCAGAATTTTCTCTGGAAGGCAATTTGGCCTAGTTCAAACATAATGATCCAGGTTTCATAAAACCATAGTTTATAAAGCTGGGAATGCCAGACTCACAGAATTGTAGAGTTGGAAGGGACCACAAGAGTAATCTATTCCAATCCCCTGCAATGCAGGAATCTCAGCTAAAGCATCAAAGATGACCATCCAACCTCTGCTTCAAAATCTCCAAGGAAGGAGAGGCTGCCACCTTCTGAGAGAATCTGTTCCACTGTCAAACAGCTTTTACCACCAGAGATTTCCCCCCTGATATTTAGTCAGAATCTCCTTTCTTGTAACTTGAATCCATTGGTTTGGGTCCTACCCTCTAAAGCAAAAGGAATAAGCTTGCTTTATCCTCCATGTGACAGCCCTATAGATGTTTGATGATAGCTATCATATCTCCTCATATCATATCATCTCCTTATCTTTTCCAAGCTAAGCATACCCAACTCCCTCAACTGTTCCTCATAAGGCTTGGTTTCCAGACCCTCTGTGATCCTGGTTGCCCTCCTCTGCACACATTCCAACATGTCAATACCCTTCTTAAATTGTGGCGGACCACCCCAGGTGTGGTCTGACCAAGATAGAATAGAGCAGTACTATTACTTCACTTGATTGGGACACTATATGTCTGTTGATACAGCCTAGAACAGGCATAGGCAAATTTGGCCCTCCAGATGTTTTGAGACTACAACTCCCCTCATCCCTAGCTAACAGGATCAGTGGTCAGGGATGATGGGAATTGTAGACTCAAAACATCTGGATGGCCGAGTTTGCCTATGCCTGGCCTAGAGCAGCATTAGCCTTTGCCCCCCTGCTGCTGCATCACACTCATGTTGAGCTATGACCCCTAGATCCTTTTCACATGTACTACAGTGGTACCTTGGGTTACAAACACTTCAGGTTACAGACTCCGCTAACCTGGAAGTAGTAACTTGGGTTAAGAACTTTACCTCAGTATGAGAACAGAAATCGCGCGGTGGTGGCGCGGCGGCAGTGGAAGGCCCCATTAGCTAAAGTGGTAACTCAGGTTAAGAACAGTTTCAGGTTAAGAATGGATATCCAGAACGAATTAAGTTCGTAACCAGAGGTACCACTGTACTGGCAAGCCAGGTGTTCCCCATCTTATATTTGTGCAGCTAGTTCTTCCGGCCTAGGTCTAGAACCTGACATTTGTCCCAAATGAGATTAATTCTACATTCAAAGTCATGAGTTTCATCCCACCAGGTCTCAGTAATGCCTATTAGGTTGTATTTCCTTTCCTGTTTTATTAGCTGAAATCCTGTTACATCCAGTCTCCTTTGCTCTTCACTCATTGTGTACTGATTTTGGGTTGCTGTTGCTTTTTAATCCTGGTTAAAGAAAACCATGTGATTTTGGTTTGAAACTTGAATGACTTACAGTGGAATCCTAGGAATGTCAACCTTGAAGGAAGCCCCATTGAAGTCAATGGGATTTATGCCCAGGTAGGCATGCTTAGGATTTTCTAGTCTTAAGGAAGGAAAGATTGGCATATAGGTATGGGAGATTAAATGCTTGGAGTACCTTAAAAGGCATTACTTCCAAACAGCACCTGTAAATGGGCTCCTGCAGAAGCACTATTCAGATTCTTCCTATTGACATGATTGTGAGAGACTACCTTGACAAGCTCAACTAATGTTCTCCTAATCATGTGAAGCTATATTTTTAGTTACTGGATAGCTTGCATTGTTGACAAGTTTCATTAGAAGCACAACTCAGATAACGCAACAGCAAAATCACCCTTCAGTATTGCCACTTGTTATACAATGTATTTAAAATTGCTACTAATTGAAGAGTTCCATAAACATTTCTCTTTCGAAATACAAAGATAATATGTTGAAAATGTTCCGCTGCAGTGGCAGGTCTCAGCTGAAGGGCCTCTCACTAAACATGCTTTTATACAACGGACAAATTCTTTCTTCCCCCTTCTCGCCCACAGCAATCAGATAGATCTCTCTCTCTACAATTGCAAACTTGTGACAGTGTTTCACACTGGGGTTGTGGATAGATCTAGAATATTAGTAAGCTAAGTGCTGAGCAAAAGTCTGTCCCTTTCCACTGAGTGGGTTTATTTACTTTTATTTAAAGCATTGCTATGCCTCCCTTTATCCGATGCATTCTGGGGTAGCAAGCATGCATAAATAATATTATTTATTTATTTATTTCAACAGTGCTGCTTAATCACAAGAAGACTAAAGATGTGTTAAAAATATAAAATCAGAATTCAGTTTAAAAGCCTGCTGGAATACTAATACAATGGTACCTCGGTTTATGAACTTAATCTGTTCCAGAAGTCCATTCTTAAACCAAAACCATTCTTAAACCGACTGACTGATGAGTTGCTCGAAAAATGGTAAAACAAGGATGTGGCGAAGGGAAGGCATGGGGAAGTCAATTTTTGTTGTTTGTTTTTGATGTTTGTGTTTGTTTTGTATTGTTATTAATATGTGTAAAAACTAATAAAAATATTTTTTTTAAAAAAAACCATTCTTAAACCCAGGCGCGCTTTCCCTAATGAGGCCTCCCACCGCCAGTGCCCTTCTACCATTTGGATTCCGTTCTTAGACCAAGGTAAAGTTCTCAAACCAAGAAACTATTTCCAGTTTTGCAGAGTTTGTAAACCAAATCGTTCTTAAACCAGACTGTACTTAAACCGAGGCATCACTGTAAAGGTATTCAGTAAGTGCAGGTAGTTCAACAGGGGAGGGGCTATTTGACCTCAGGCAGAAAAGAGTTCCATAAAACTGGGCCCACAATATAATAGCCATGCATCCAAGCCATGAACAGATGGGAAGATGGTGTGTAATGAAATGCAGTATGTTTAAGGGGGCATGTAGGAAAATCCAAGCCAGGAGAAATAGGAGCTAAGCAGAAAACAGAAAAAAGTGCATTGTGGACTTTTAGAGGATATTTACTGACACCTTTTCAGTTATCATAGGAGCTACTGGAAGGCACATTAGCACCCATGGGCTATTGGCAACCCCTGACTTAAAGTAAGTCCTCGTTTAGTCACAAATGGCAAACAATATCTACTGTTTTAGTATCTTAACAGCAGCAGAAAACTGCCCCCCTCCAATTGCAATATCTCTTCTATGGTCCTTTCTCTTTTCTGTGTTTGGTTCTTCTATGAAGTCCCCTAATTAGCCCAGAGTCTGCATCTTGAAGATACATTAAAGCTCAAAGATAGACCTTGCTCTAATTTTGCATTCTTCTTTAAACATTGCTTGATAAATCATTGCCCATCAGAGCTGTCTGTTTTAATTGCACTAATTGATTGCACCTGTAATACGTCCCTGTTACTTCTCAGTCTGCACTCAGATGATGATGTTGTTTTATAGCAGTGAAGTATTTCAAAAGGAAGGGCAGAAAATGGGAATGGTAGTTTAGCAAGATCTGGAGGGCCAAAGGTTTCCAATACCTGCCTGATGTTGTCAATGTCGGAATGTGCGTTCGACCGAGCTGATAAAGCTCATCTTCTGGCCGAGTCGCCCCCGACAATAATTAATGACCTGAGCCTCTGATAAGGCTCCAGGCACATCCCATTCAGCAGAGAATCCAAAACAGCAAATGGAAGTGATGAGATTTATGGATACATGCTATGCTTTATTTCTAAGCTACGCAGACAGCAAAGAAATATATATCCTCTCTTTATGAAAGCAGAGAGCAACTGAACCAAAAGAACAAAGGAACAGGAAAACCAGTATGTCACATCCGTCTCCCGTCTCCTGTGAGACTTCCAACAGTATGGAATGCGTGGAATGTAAACAGAGCTTTGTGACTCTAAGCAGCTGCTCAGTGGCAAACAGAAACTAACAGTCAAAACACCACCAATCATACATAAATGCAGAGTATCAGCATGCTTGGGAAACACCAAGGTTTGTGGAAGTGCAAAACATTGGGTGGGAGGGGAATCTAACACAGGAAAGACCTCCAAAATAGCCCAGTGGCTACTGAAATGGCCATGGAATGATGGCTAAAGGAGATGGGTGCAAGAGGAAGCTAGATTGCAGGTGGAATGGAAAAGAGAATCATGGAGGCAGGCATGGCTGGCTGAAACACTGTACCATAGCACTTCATATTCCAAGTTTTTGTTGCAGGTAGCACTTCCTTTTCTACCTTGTTCAGTGATAATTATTTTCAACTTTACTTGGCTTTTTTGTAGCCTTTTAGAATTGATGAAGTGGAGGTCATTTGAATCTTTAAAAATAATTTTTCCAGAAAGCCAATCATTACTTCTTTCATGCCCAACAACGAATCTAGAAGTTGTTTAGCAGCGAATAATATCTGTGCCCTTTGCAATATGTTCCTTAAGTCTTTAAATACTTCCACCCCCATGCAGTGCAAATTAATATGTGGAGATACACTTTCCCTTCCATAACTATATACTGCAAGGTGATGTATACCGGGACTCTTGGAATGGAGTGCTTTACAAAGTACATTTTCTTTCAACAGAATTTATTTTGAATAATACTTTTCTCCACTCTGCCATCTGTTTTCCACTTGTCAGGTCTCATTGGAAGCAAGCTATTCTCACAGCTTTGCTTACAGCTGTTTTGCACAGACATATTTATCAGAGGCTTTTTTATTAGGTTTCAACAAAGAAATGTTTGTACAAGATGGGATTAGCTGTCATATTTTAAAATGTGTTATAATAAAAAGTAATCCATTAAACGAAATATCTCAAAACCTTTTATACATCTTTTGCTTGGAATCTGATTCCCCACTGTGATCATAAAAATGGAATTATTTACTGGCACATTGGCATTTTTATCCTGCCTTATAGGTTCTTAATTATTTAAGTACTTAATGGTTTTTATCAAATTAAGCCATTGCAGAATTTTTGCAATGTTCTCGAAGCTACCAGCATGAGTTAGACCAAATTGCGGAAGGCAGTGGAAGACAGGAGTGCCTGGCGTGCTCTGGTCCATGGGGTCATGAAGAGTCGGACATAACTAAACGACAACAACAACAAGTGCTTTGCATATTTACTTAGCAGGAAGCATCACCATCATCATCGTCATCATATTTAGGGCTTTTTTCAGCTGGAACTCACTGGAACTGAGTTCCAGCATCTCTCAGGTAGATGCCATTGTCATTATAAGATAACAAGGGAGGCATTCATAGTGAGTTCCGGCACCTCTTTTTCTAGAAAAATAGCACAAATTTATATTTATTTATACCTTGCCTTTTCCCCTGAGAGGTCCTAATATGACTAAAGTGGCTCACTCCACATTGGAGAAATTAAATTCAGATTGGATTCAAAGGAGAATTCACCAAATTCACACTTTCTGAAACTAAAGGCAAACCAAAACACAGCCAATTTTCCAAGCAGTCCTCCAGCCAAGTAAACTGCACAAAACTGCATATACCTGTACAAAGTGTATATAAAAATGCACATATTATTGAAAACAATGTAGAAAAACACCTTGGTTTCAGTTTTCTTGCTTTGCAAAAAAAGTATTTGTTTGTTTGCTTGTCTGTCTGTCCTGCCAATGTAGTAAAAAACATATTGGTCAAGGGCCAATGTAGTAAAAACATATTCAAAATATTTTAAAGCAAAAGCATCTTAAAAAATTAAGAACATTATTACTACTACTACTACTACTATCACAAAAAGTTGTCCCTGACCGCTTGGAAATCATCAGGGATGTGCAGCTACTCTACTTTTACTAGGGTGATCACTGTTTTTGGAATATTCAATTAATTTACAAAAATACAAAAAGAACATAAGCAAGCAGCACAGGCACTCCTAGCAAACAGCAAACCTGACACCTTGCATCAGAAATGCAAACAGAGGTGCCCTTGTATTCCCAAATACTTTCATCCAGATCAGCTCTCCCCCTCCCACCTCACTGTCTGTCCCAACAATGCCTAGTTTGTTCATTTTTTTCCACACTCACCAGCCCTTAGGCTGCTGATGGAATGTTGCTTGCTTGGTTTGTAGCACTCGGGTGGCTTACAGTCCTTTGTCAAATTCCAGACTTTTACGATGTCTTGCCCGAGGGCAAAAGCAAAGTGATCAGTGCCCGCAGTAATCAGACAGCAGTGCCACAACACATAGGGATAGAATCTGCCTACTACACAGATTAGTATTTGTCCAGATTAAAGCTCAGTGTGTCCTCTAGATCTACAAGTGTTTCAGAATTAACATACACTCGCGCCATTCAAAATTAATGCTAGGTAAGATGAAGTGAAGTGATGAGGGTGGCGCTGTGGGTTAAAGCACAGAGCCTAGGGCTTGCCGATCAGAAGGTCGGTGGTTCGAATACCTGCAATGAGGTGAGCTCCCGTTGCTCGGTCCCTGCTCCTGCCAACCTAGCAGTTCGAAAGCACGTTAAAGTGCAAGTAGATAAATAGGTACCGCTCCAGCAGGAAGGTAAACAGTGTTTCCATGCACTGCTGTGGTTCGCCAGAAGCGGTTTAGTCATGCTGGCCACATGACCTGGAAGCTGTACACCCGCTCCCTCAGCCAATAAAGAGAGATGAGCGCTGCAACCCCAGAGTCGGTCATGACTGGACCTAATGGTCAGGGGTCCCTTTACCTTTACCTTTAAGATGAAATGAAAACTAGTTTGGAGCTGTTTCCCTTACTTCCTGCATGCCTGTGAACCTATTGGATGAACACACACATTGCAACATGGCCAGTCATTACCTGTACATATGTGTTGATCTCATCTGTAGACCCATTTACTATTATATTCAGTAGATCTTATACAATGTAAGCAGTGATAGATACTACTCACATGGAGTGCTGTCCAAAGCTTACTGATACAAGGCAAGATTCATCCTCCTATGTGCGCAGCTGGTAGGAGAATGAGGCTGCAATCCTATGAACATTTACTTGGAAACATGTGTCCCATGGAATTTAAGGGGGATTAGTACTCTTAGCACAATTCCGTGCATGTCTACTCAGTAGCAAGAACTATTAAATTCCATGAGATTTGTGCCTGCAACATGATGCTAGTATACCACATAGTTGAAGGGAATACTGTAAGGTAAAGAACCTGTTATTTCCATTTTACTTTAGCCTGGAATGTTCCTTTCACAAAAAGAACAATGGGGAAAATGGTGTGTGTGTGTGCGCGCGTGCACACGCATGCACACACACACACACTCCAGCCCAGTGCCTCTATTGGCCTCTAAAGTTGTACTGCTGGGTGTTGTTCAATTTAAAAACAATTAAAAACAAAATAAAATTTGCAATTTTATTGCAAATCTGCCAGGGGCCTCTAAGATACATTTGGCAAGGCACACTGGAAACCATCAAAAATTCCAATTGCTTCTGAGTGGCTACAACAACTTTGGGACATGGTTTCTCCAGAGAAACTGTGAAGATTTCAATAGCCTTAGTGGTATTTGTCGTGAAATGATTGGGCTTCCTGGCTTATTAGAATTAGAAATGCAAATAGTATTATTCATTTCTTTAGCGTTATAAAAAATATATGCAGTGACTTGGATCGTAAGTAGCACGGGCAAAAGGAAGCTTGCATAAAAAGGAAGCTTGACTTCCTTGTACCATCTTACGATACACACATCCCAGTACCTTGGTGTGGGAAAGGAGTTTAGTTCATATTTTAATGCAAACCTACCTAATTTGCATTTCCCAAAGCAATGCACAAAAGTATGATATGCTTAATTCCTGGATATGTATGTGTATGTGTGTGGGTGTGGGTGTTATTAATGAATTCAAATTCCACTCAGAGGCCGCAGGTAATTAAGAGCCAGACCTTCGGCTTTTAATTTATAGTAGCTTTGAGTGGGTGGGATGTTTTAATCCTGCCTTTTAAAAATAGGATTGAGTTTGTTAATTTTCTTTGTTTTCTTTTATGATATTTTAATGTATGTTGGTTTCTTTCATGCTAAAATATTGTAAATCACTTAGAGTTATGTTGTAAAAAAGTGGCGCTATATATATATATATATATATATATATATATATATATATATATGCTTTCGTAGATTTTCACGGGTACAGGAATGCAGGTTTTGGTGTCCTCGGGTGTCTTCCCGTGTAAAAGTTGGGGTGTCTAGGCGACGTTTCGACAGCTCTGTTCCAGTAACAAGAAGCCGAAAGCACCAGCCTGAAGATGACGAGTGAGACCTCGTCGAAACGTCGCCTAGACACCCCAACTTTTACACGGGAAGACACCCGAGGACACCAAAACCTGCATATATATATATATATATATATATATAACAAATGCAAGGACATGTCCTGGAAAAAGAGAGCATACGACAATCCTACAATGAAACTAATGTGCAAAGATAGCAATTCTGTTATCAGTTACATGTTTATACCATTGATAATTGAATCTGTTTCAGAATTGTATCTTTTATCAGATTCACTGTTCAGTGCTACTTCTAGATCCCTATACATATTCCAATTGCTAGTTTTGAAGTTCACTTTCTTTTGATGCTGGCTTTGCAAGACTTAACAAGCTAACTGTGGCTCACTGATCCAGTGCCACACCCTCCTTAAATGCTTTTGCTTGGCTGGAATATGTAAGGTTGCCATATTTCAAAAAGGGGAAACTAACCCCAAAATAGTGATTTTAAGCTGTTTTAGCTGCTTCTGTTGCTTCTTCCAATGCATTGCCATACATCTAGGTTTCCCCTGACATTTTGATGATTCGGCAAAATTCCCTCCTGACACCATTTTTATGCTCGAAAACCAGGGCATGGCAGGAATTTTCCTGACATATGGCGAGCCTAGGAATATGTCCTTGAACTGTAATAATGGCTCCTGTTGCCTAGTGTACAAAAAGCTACACCTGTTGCTCCAACTATTATTTTTTGCCTCCAGCACTATCATGCACCGCAATATGGAAGGAAATGAAGCTCTTCAGTGAAGAAAAGAAGAAGAAGAAGAAGAAGAAGAAGAAGAAGAAGAAGAAGAAGAAGAAGAAGAAGAAGAAGATTCTTTATCCCTCCTGTAATCCAATAGCAGCCGCAGTTTTCCATCCCAGGACTGGCCTAACTGGATGAATGATACTCAAGGTAGCATTGTATGTTCACATATGTGAGTTATAACAAGCTTGAAAGTGTTCTTTTCAGTTCTTAACAAAAACAAGGCCCGGCTCTGTCATTAGGTAGAGTGATACTATTCCTCAGGCAATATATGTTGAAGCGTTGTGGAAGTGGGCAGTAGCCTATTGCCATTCCTTCAAAGAAGTCTCTTAGCCATTCCTTTCCATTGAAGTATACAGAGTTGTGTGCATCACACTGTTCTGCACCCCCTGTGCTAGCTTGTGGTGTAGGGCTCCTTCTCCAGTATTTAAGAGCAAACTTCCAGTCTTGTCTGCTACTATGTGTGGAATGGAAGGAGACCGCCATCTTGTCCTCTGCCTGATGCAGCAAACTGACTTGGTTCGGCGCAACCCTGACAATTACTTCTGGTCAATGTCACTTCATTTGTGCCTCTCGTTCAGTATTCCCCATAACCTGGGACTTTCTAAATTTATCCTTTTCTGGAAGAGATGATTTCCCGGCAAGCCTGCCTTTCTCTCTGGCTTTAATGAGCAGTCTCTAACCTTCCTATGCTTACCAGCTGGATTCATTTTCTTTCAGCCCCTAGGTAAACTGAAATATGTCTCTGTGTTGCCCAGCCACACACAGCTGTTTCCAATTAAATGTTTAAAGCCACTCAGCCAATTAGGGGGAAAGAGGGCCTCTAAAGCAGATGCAGAAATATAGCATTTTATGGACCCATTCGTCCTGATGAGTCCTATTACCCAGCCAAACCTATATTTTAATAACTATCATTACATTTCTACTCAAAAATGATGAAACCAAGGGGGGGGGATGAATAATTTCTAAAAATTTAAATTATTTGGGCACTATCCAGCAAAAGTTAGGAACAGGGAAGTCCTACTGTTCTTAATGAGAGAAATTTGCACACATCCTTAACTTTCTGATTGACATCAATGGGACTTAAATTTGGTTGGATAGGGCCCCAAATGTTTTTAGTTTAAAGTAGGCCTTTGGGCATCCTGTTGCCACCAAATTTAATTATGGCTCTGTTTTCAGAAGACCTGCTTGGGTCATTGGTGGGGAAGACACAGGGTGGTATTCAACTACATTTTATGGCATTGCTATCACAATTCATGGCAAGGGACACCTATCTGTCTGTCTATGATTCCTCTTTGTTTCTGAGTAGGGAAAGTGGGAGATAGATCTAAGCTAGTGGCAGCTGACTGCTGTTCCCTACTGTAGACTCCCTCTGTCAAAGCTGTTAATGGAGAATGACCAAAAAACAACCAAGTTAGTCATAGTCTTAGAGATCCATGATTGTGGTCCTTTGTGTGGGTGGGTGTGTAGGCAGTTATTTGTGATTGGGGCAACATACAGGATTATATTAATATAAAACACAGCTTAGGGATTCCATGCGAAGATTGGAAGGTTGTGTTCTGGTTCTTATTATTACTATTATTATTAATCAAATTTATATACCACCCTATACCCATACTTCTCAGGGTGGTTCAAAGAATAATTGATCATGGCTTCTGCATCTGCAATGTTCTAAAAATCCTGTAAACTGGGATTAACCATGTGGCTAACCTCAGTTTGGCCCTTTGCTTGGATTCTCTCCCCCCCCCCCCTTGACAAAGCATTTTATGATGTAAGCCACTACTTGCAGACTGAAATGGTACAATCATTTTAACTGGTCTCGGCCAGTTTTGTTTTCTTGTTGTTCAAAAATCTTTTTCAGTCCAATCAAGTCACCTTGCTTCCCCAAGTGATCCAAGTCCCCATGTCCTCTGGAACCGTTCGTAAAAAGTAGGGATGTTGAGCTTTAGTCATCACTGGGAAGCCAGGGAGCTGTCCCCCTAACAGTGCTGAAAACTTAGAAATTAGTCAGTATATTATGTTTTAAGTCCTTGGCCCCTCCTATGCATTCTGGGTGGTTCTTGTTTCAAAAGAATAATCCAAATTATCTATACCAGTGCAAATCCACTGTTAATCTTCTATAGGAGTCAATGCTCGGAAGATCTCTGAAGAACTTGCACTACAAGAGTGAAGATAATAGATCTTCCAGTGGAAAATAAATCCCTCTGATTTAACCCTTCCCTCTTTTGTGCTTTCTCTAATCTACCCCCAATTTTCTATAAACCCTGCTATTAGATATAGGAGGGAAGATGCAGGATCTCCCCACCCTCCACCCCAACTTCAGATCACTGCATGAGGCTGTGAATTAGTCAAACAGAACCAGCAGGAGATATTAGCTATGAATCTTCACCATTGTATCTACTTTGTTCTCAAACTGAAAAGCTTTAAAAAGGCAAGTCCATACTGCTTTGGAGTATGTGCACTTTTAAAACTTAAAATGAATTTTAAAGTTATTTCTAATCTTTGGGAGTAATCCTTGGGAAGTATCACTGTATGACCCAGAGAGTTAGAACTGTATGCTGTGTAGTCTCCAGCAGCCCCTGATATAAATGTGAGTTAAAGTTACTTATTTCCCAGGATTTGTTGCAAGAACTACACAGTGGCACTGGTAAAGCACTGTGTAAGTTAATGAAATCGCTTTCCCAGGAACAAAATAAACTTTAGGACCTGAAACCCTATCCCAAGTTACTCATGTGTAAGTACTATTAAAGTTAATGGGACTAATTGATGTATAACTGATGGCAGGATTTCACCTTTTAAGAAGATACATTGAGTGTGTGTGTGTGGGTGTGTTTTAACAAGGGAGAACTGCAGTGTTGGGGGGGGAGGGGGCCATTTAGAGTGTCATGTGCAGAAGCAATATTTTAGTCAGTACTGGCTGGTGAATGCAGATAGGTCAAAACTGATCTTAAGACCTTTGCCTTGTACAACTGTTATCAATCTTGGCAGCTAACAAAGTTACTTCTTTAAATGACTAAGTTTATAACTCATAACTTGTGCTTAAATGCTTGTTTGACTTCACAGCACAGGAGATAAACAGTTATGCATTTCATAGGCATCCCAAATCATTGTTGTTATGACAGCTATAAATGTAGTTTGTTTATTTGCAAATCCCACTTATTGACAATCTCTCTGGGCTCTTGAATTGCCTTATATTCCAGTTCAGCTGCACTTCATTTTGCAACTCCCATCATCCTTCACTATTGGCCACACTGTCTGGGTCTGATGGGTGTTGGACTCCAGCAACATCTACCCACATTGCCTACTTTTGATCTAGTGAAATCTCGAGAAAGATTTGCTAGCAGCTACCTGGACATGAATTCTGCACTCAGCCATCCCTTTGTACATCTGCCAAGGGGGTAATGCCTAATTTATAGACTGCATGAACAATTGGACTAGATGATCCAAAGCACTGATTATAGAATCTTACTATCAATTTGTGCACATATACAACCACACAGGGAATTATAATGTGAATAAAGTGAAAGTGTTACTACCATTTCTGTGACTGTGGCTCCACTTTTTCTAGCTGCTCAGAGCTAGCTCAGAGCTAGGTAAAGGGACCCCTGACCATTAGGTCCAGTCGTGGCCAACTCTGGGGTTGCGGCGCTCATCTCGCTCTATTGGCCGAGGGAGCCAGCGTACAGCTTCTGGGTCATGTGGCCAGCATGACAAAGCCGCTTCTGGCAAACCAGAGCAGTGCACAGAAACGCCATTTACCTTCCCACTGGAGCGGTACCTATCTATCTACTTGCACTTTGACGTGCTTTTGAACTGCTAGGTTGGCAGGAGCAGGGACCAAACAACAGGAGCTCACCCCGTCGCAGGGATTTGAACCGCCAACCTTCTGATCAGCAAGTCCTAGGCCCTGTGGTTTAACCCACAGCGCCACCCGCATCCCGCATCTAGCTCAGAGCTAGAGGTATGCAAAAGTTCCCAGCTGCGATCCCCATCTGTGATCCCCATCATTTTAAAGCAGGCTTGGAAAAGAGTGCCCTCTGAAACTGTGGAAAATATCAGTCAAGTAGTTTGGATCGGAAGTTAAGTCAGCTTAAGGAAATTCATGGTTTCTCATCTCAGCGTCCTCCCTGCAGCTACCTGTTCACCACCCAAAGCCCCTCTGGTGGGTGGGTGCCCTTTCTGAAAAAAAATGTGGTGTGAGAGATGGGTGAAGAATCACCTGAGATCAATCTTGGACCCTAAGGTAAGTCAACTAGAGGAAGTTTATGGAAGAAATGTATCCTCCCTCCTGCAGCTCCAGACAACCCATCTCACATTAGTCAAGGGGATCCAGTGGACCCCCAAAGAAGCTTTTCAGGGGGTGCAGAGGGCTTCAGGGGAAAGAGGAACCAAGGAAGACCCTTCCATGAATATCCTCAAGTTAACTTATATTTGGGTCCAAGCTAGTGTAGACAGTACTGAGTGAGACTGACCAATGGTCCATAGGCAGATGCCTATATTTGTAGAAGGCTGAAGGAAGACCAGATACTACTAAAGATACCAGCTGGGGTGAGGGGTATATTTTAGCCTTTGTCAGCCTGCTGCTCTACAGATATTTTGGACTACAACTCCCATCAGCTGTGCTGGTTGGGTCTGATGAGAGTTGTAGTCAAAGCATCTGGAGTGGACCAGGTTGGCAAAGCCTGATGTAATTCCTTAAGAAAATTCTAATTGATGTGATGTGTGTGGAGACTGAACCAACTTTTTATGCTGCTTTTCTATCACGCTTATAATAAAATTCAGTCTAATGGAGGTTTTTTTTTTGGTAGTTAATGCCTGATTATATTCTCATTGGGAAATGACTAGAACAATTGGAGCTGGGAGTGTTATTAAAACACAATGGCTTTTCTTTCTGTCTCTTTTGGGTCCCCCCCCCATCATGTTTTCACAATTCAGTTACTCTTAAATGATCTTCTACTGACTTTCTAAATAATTAAAGTTCTGTAGCTGTCACTTTCCGCCACATAATGTGTTTTTTAAACCGGGTTGCTATGGCTCCTTTGTTGCCTTTTAGTATCTTGAGAGCTATTTCTTCCCTATTTTGCCTCAATATCTGCAACCAATGACTTATCAAAAGCAATTTGTATACTGCTAAGGAGTTCTGAGGTTGTCTGCGGATGTGCTGTTAGGTCACTTGCCATTGTCAGAGAGAAATTACTAAGGATGCAAATTAAAGCAGGCTTGCCATTTTAGCAGAAAATGTGACATAAATGCTGAAAGAGAGCCAAAGTGGATAGAAATGGACAAAAGGCTATGCTGCTGTGTTCTCTCATTTCTCCCCCAGGTAAATAATTGTTCCTGTCTTGTCCCTATTTTGCATCATTAAAATGTTGCTAGTGTGAATTCTATTTCTCTCCCCTTCAGGATTTTGCTTCCTCTTAAGGATCATGAGTTGTTTACAATGCGATGTATCCTACACATATCTTTTCAGAAGCAAAGCCAATTGAATTCAGTGTGGCAGACTCCCAGGTAGGTATGTACAGGATTGCAGCTCCAGTCTGGGGAGTTTTGCACCCACCCCATTTACTGAAAGAATGAATTACGGGAGTAATTGGGCTACCTCAGCTAATCTTGCCCCCACAGTATTATTATTATTATTATTATTATTATTATTATTATTATTATTATATTATTATTAATTATTATTATTATTATTATTATTATTAAAATTTGTATACTGCCCTTCATCTGTAGATTTCAGTTCACAATAGAAAATTATAATATTAAAAACACAAAATACAGAGTAAAAGTAAGAACAAAAGCAAACCAAAAAATCCCCTCCCACAACACATAGGGAAGGGTATTGGATGCCAATTACCCAAAGGCCTGGTTGAAGAGGAAATCTTCTCCTGCACCTAAAAGTGCTGCTGCGCAGAATAGAAATTCTTCCTCACTGTCCTCATGGTTGGCCAGAGTGAGAAAGAGATCACTTGGTTTTGTCCCTTCAGGACCAATCAGGGATTCTATTCACGTGAAGGAGTTTCACGTGGATACATCACTTATATCCTGCCTTTCACTATATGCCTCAAAGTGGCTTACAGACAAAGCAAAGCATACAACAACAAAATTAAACTTAGATTAAAACTTCAGAAAATAGAAACATTAGAATGACATTCATAGTGCAAAGGCCTCCTGAAATAAAACTATTTTAACCTGGTGTTGGAAAATTAGCAGTGGCATTGCCTGCCTGATTTCTAAAGGCAGGGAGTTCCCTAGATGTGTGCCCGCTATACTGAAAGCATGGCTCTGAATCACACATATGGTAAACACAGGGAATGGTTTGCTGTTAGACAGCAGCCTTCTGCAATTTCACCTAGCATCTCTTAACTGGAGATGGTTGGATTGTACCCTGGACTTTGTGCCTACAGGACATGTTGTCTACAAATACCAAATATTCCTATTCCTGTTGATTATATGTATCTCATTGTATGGTCTGGTGTTTTTAAGAAGCTGAGATCAGTGACAGTGAAGGACAGGAAGGGCTAAAAGTTTACTGCATGTATGTATGTATGTATGTATGTATGTATGTATGTATGTATTGTTGTGAACCAACAGGGCAAGGCTCTCATCTTCCTCCCCTAACAGTTCTCCCCCCACCAACACCCCCCAAGAGGCAGTTGGTTGGCTATAGGTGGAAACATAAAGGTGAACTAGACAGAGAGAGAAAAACACATCATAATTAAATAATTTTAAATATCCATTACAACAATGTCGAAAACATCAACAATAAAAATATTCTTATATAATTTGCTGCTGAATGTACACTAATATCAGGAAATAGGAAATAGGGATATGGGGACTCAGGCACCCCCTTCATCTTTCCATGTACTGGCATTGCATGTTTAGGATACATCCCTGCCAAATCTGACATGTTGTTCTGAATCATGGGTTTGAACCATATGCATGTTGTTAGCGACAATTAGCTTAACTGTGCGTCAGGTTTCCTATTGTAAAGCACAGACATCTACCCTTCCCAACATTTTAATGCTGATCTGAATAATTGTTTGTATTATTATCTGCAATTAGCTCAATTGTGCATCCAGCTGCCACTTTTTTTTAATTGCTCCAACAATTATAATCTAAAACTTGGTCCCCGTTTAGAACATTTATCTGCAAATATAAACCCATGCTTTTTTGCATCCAGCAGAATAGGAAAATCACACATATTCAAACCATCCCAACCATGGAGTGAACCTCACATGCTTACTCAGCCAGGGGGAAGTGTCACAGAGTGCTATGTTCCCATTTTGGATTTTCTGGGGTCTAGTAAAAGGGATAAAATTTTCATTTTTCTTAGATTGCTTTGTGCTACCTGCCATGTCAAGAAGAGGTTCTCTATGAAACTGATCACCACTCATGGGCTTTGGCCTTAAACCCCAGTTGGAGAATTGGAAGATTCCAACTTCCATCACGCCAAACCAAGATGGCCAATTGCCATGATATATTGTGTGTCACGGGCTGTTTTAACACACATACATACAGTATATCCTTCCTTACTCTACAGTGGTACCTTGGGTTAAGTACTTAATTCGTTCCGGAGGTTCGTACTTAACCTGAAACTGTTCTTAACCTGAAGCACCACTTTAGCTAATGGGGCCTCCCGCTGCTGCCGCACCGCTGGAGCCCAATTTCTGTTCTTATCCTGAAGCAACGTTCTTAACCTGAAGCACTATTTCTAGGTTAGCAGAGTGTGTAACCTGAAGCGTATGTAACCCGAGGTACCACTGTATATAGCAGTAGGTGAATAGCTGGTGAAAACAGCAACAACTTTCTCTCCACTGATTGAATGCAGTAAAAACCCCATAAGAATTAACCAATCATCTTAACCCCTTGATTTGCACATTTGCACCTATTTACTTCAGGAATGTTCCTCCACATTAGATCTTACTGGCTTAAAAAAAACATACCCCGCTATATTTTTCACACTAACAGAGAACACAGATATTCAGTGCTATGTCATCGAAACAACTAATTTGTTCCAAGCTGAGAAGGGAGGTCTGAAGGGGTATTCTGAGTGTGTTTATGTGACTGCACTGATAATCAGGGAAGATGCTAAAGGCATGCTTAGAATATTCCTTCAAACTTTTCGTCTCAATGTTAGAGGGTTTGAAGTAGGGCTGACACAAGTGTGGATGTTGAGAGAGGGTTCTCAAAGGACTCCTATGTTTATGCCTGCCAATGAACATCAGAGTAACTTTCTCCCACTGTTAGGTACAATACCATAATTGTTGACAAGTTTGTCACAGTGATAAGTACTGCTGCTTGAGTTAAAGAGTCGCAGCCCCATGTGCTAAATACTTCATGCAAATGTAGTTTATTTTTTCATAGTGTATAGCTTGAACCTTGCACACACAATGATGAGTTGTAAATTGGTTTGGGGCTCTTGGAGTCATAGTTGAAAGTTTGCTGAAAGCATCCACTCAGTGTTAAGAGTGAACAGGAAGGTGTTTGAAAATAAATGCACAAGTATAGTGGAATGATATGGTCACATATTGTATATAGTTTTGGAAGCCCCATCTGAGAAAGAAAAGGTGTAGTATAGGGGTTGGGGTAGAAAAGAGCAACTAAAATTATTAAGCTGTTTCCTTTGACGAAAGGCTAAAAGAGATTGGTATTTTCACCTCAGAAAAAAGGCAGTTACAGGTCTGTAAAATTATGAATGGTGTAAAGTGAGTGAAAGGATTCTTCCCCACTGCTCCACTCTTTAGTAATGCTAGATCTTGAGGTCATTTGGTGGAACTGATTAGCAGTAGGTTCAGGACTGAGAAAAAATGTACTGCATCACACAATGTACATGAAACAGGTGGAATCACTGTAACAGATGGCTTCTAGCTTAGTGGCTTTGAAAAAGAATTAGAACCGGACTCCATCAACGTGTCTATTAAGGGCTATTAGCCAGAATAGCTAAATGTTCAGTGGTTGTATGCCTCCCACAGGGATCTGAATGTTGGAATAGATAGGCCTCTGATCTGATCTAGCCGGGGTCTTCTTGCATTCTCCATTTAATACTGTATGCTATCTTTTAGGATATTTCCATTCCTCCTTAAAAAGGAAGCAGGCCGTTGTGTGTCACAAGCCTGCGTACTTCCTGCTCACAGGAAGTTTCCATTTTGTATATAGCTTTTGTTTTCCTGCTGATCTGTTGTCTAAGCTTGTTAACAGAGAACAACTTAAGGTTTCTGTACAGAGATTGCAATTGGGTTGAACCACAGGTACTACAGGTTACACGGAAAGGGGGAGGCTGTTAGGGTATTTCTGTTTCTCCTTAAAAAGGGAGCAGGCTGTTGTGTGTCACAAGCCTGCGTACTTCCTGCCAACAGGACGTTTCCGTTTTGTATATAGCTTTTGTTTTCTGTCTGTTGCCTCGACACGAAGGCAAGCAGTCATGTTTTTCCTTTGTTCTGACCAATCTTGACTAAAGTTGTAAATATGCTCTTCTGGGTGCATCTTCTGCTGAAAAGGGCCTGCACGGGTCCTGGAATGTGTCTGAGGCTCGTGTTGCTAATTGACTGATGCTGTTCTACGGGAGATCGATGGATCGTCTGGAGATATCGTGGAGGCCTGCCCGATGGCTAGTGGTCTTTGTCTCCCTGGCAGTATCCCAACACTGTCTGTATCCTCCAGAATGAAAACATAGCCCATAGTAAATATGTTAAAAGATAGGCCACAACTATATTATATTCCATATTTGATTTGTGAGGTGTGGTTTCCTAGCCTTCACTTTGGTAACGGTTGCTCCTACTTAAGTAGACTAAGTATGTTAGAAAAGGAAGAATAAGTATGAAATAGATTTATGGGCCCAATTAGTTGATTGCCAGGACTTGCATAGTGATAACAGGTGGGCAGCCCATGTGGGTTGGGAAGATAAGGATCGTGCCCATTGGCCAGATCCAGTTGCCCCTCCCTGAGTTTAAGCAGTTGTGCCTTATTTACACAGTGAAAAAGCCAAGGCTGAGTTAAACTAAAATATTTAATATATGCAAAGTGACATAGTTAGTTAAGCCCTACTCTACTGCCAAATTAGGAATGGAAGCAAAGGATTTGCCATTCTGTAGGAGCACAATCATTGAGCACACTGACACACAGACCCAAACAACATGCATACATACACAAAGTGTGTTGGAGAGGGCCAGTATATCTAAATGGCTCAGCTTGTGAGCTTTCCAATGTGATTGGCTCTTTGGGGAGGCTCAGAGCTGGACTAGACTGACTTTTCGTTTGATGCAGCAAGATAAATCTTCAGTTCTTTTTAATCATTATTTGAATTTCATTCCAGAATTCCTTCTGTCAAACAGATTTTTTAAAAAAACTTAAACTTGCCCTTGTGGATTGCAAACTGAGGAAGTCCTATAAACCCAAAGCCACATTTGAGAATCCCCTCATCTGCAGCCTAAATCCTTGGAACAGAGTGTTGTGGTCTTGTTTTGAAATGACCAGCATTGCCTCTATTATAGTTCAAACACACGTTCTGGTCAGAATTCAACTAAGTCATGCTCAGAGTAGGCCCACTGAGATCAATGAACTTAAGTCCATTGACTTCAATGAGTTGGCTCTGCATATTACTTAGTTGAATGCAACCCTCTATGGTTAGCGTTTATGTTCTTTAATAAACATCTGTATTCTGAATCTTTTCTTGTTTTCTTGATAGAAAATGTCCTTATCAGTGCCTAGCACATGGCAGCAAATAAGCAATGAACATCCTTAATTAAAGCACTGTCACTGTCAATGTTTTATGACATTCTGGGTCATCGTTATGTGTTCTCTTATTGAAATGGCAAGTGTTTAAAATCTCGTTTCCTTCATACTATCTTTAGAAAGCCAGTTTAACTTACTATGCTGAATGTCTATGACTGCTGAGAAAATAATTTTTCCAAAGGAATTAATATTGTCTAATCGTTTTATTGAAATTTCTCTTGAAAATATTTAGCATTTAGCATTCAACTTAGAATTATTTCAAACAAGAAAAAAAGAAAAACCTAATTTATAAGTAATGAAATAAACATACACAGTACAACTAGTCTCACATAGTCATAATGAAAGACACAGCTAGAACTGATTTTGCCACACCTAATAAAAACGAAGGTCATTTTTTGAGAATGCTAATATCATGGGAATGATGTCAGTGCAAACAATGCAATCTCAGTGTAATCCTAAAAACATAGACTCAAATAAGTTAAGTTCCATTGAGCTCCATAAATATGTGTGCCAAGAATTACAGCTTTAGTGATGTGTGAGCTGAGTAAAGTATTGAGGTTTCTTCGGGATTTCTTAGAAAAAGTTTGTGTCTTTTCCTTGACTCCCCCTTGCAACACACAATTTCTGAATTTCACATTTTTTAAAAAAATCAGTAACAAAGTAAACTATACACTGGTTCTTCTAGATAGGCGTTATCCTTAACATTACAGTGGTACCTCTAGTTACGAACTTAATTATTCTGGAGGTCTGTTCTTAACCTGAAGCTGTTCTTAACTAGAGGTGTGCTTTTGCTAATGGGGCCTCTTGCTGCCACTGTGTCGCCAGCACACGATTTCTGTTCTCATCCTGGGGCAAAGTTCTCAACTTGAGGTAACTCTTCCAAGTTACTGGTAGTGGAGTTTGTAACATGAAGCGTTTGTAACCTGAGGCGTTTGTAACTTGAGGTACCACTGTATCTTAATCATTAGCATTTGAAGCCTTGCAGAAATTATATTAATCTCATTTTCCTACTAATTTTGACTGTGCTCCAGTGTTCTGTTAAAATGTTTCAAGTTTTAATGGTGTACAAGCACAGTTAAAAACTGCAACATGGTGATTCAGAGAGCTTGCAGTAATGGCTGATTATCTTTTGGCTTCAATGTATTTGAATAATAAACAGTATTCCCACACAGCATCAAAGGTGACAGAACCTCAGCAGGTATCAGGAAATTTAGTGCTAGTGGACTCTTGTTGACTAAGCTTCAGATAATTAGAGCTGTGTGATATTCAGATATACCCACATGACTCACATTCTTTCTTTCTTCCTTCCTGAAACAGACAAAAACCCAACAACCTTTTTGGAGTACATGATTCTTACATGAGCAATCCATCAGTGATGATCCAAATACTGAGTGGTTGAAAACATCATTGTTGCACAATGTTCATGAAGCAACTTGAGACAATTGTATTGGGTGGCAGACACAGGGGAGTGGCAAACTGACCCCTCTCTGGCCCACTGTTTGCTTGCCTTATTGTCCACCCAGTCTAGTGCTGGCCATCTGCCCAGTGAAGTTCTCTACTGTGTCCACCACATCATTCCTGCCTCACTATAAGAAGGATCAAGGAGCATTCTGAGTGAGGAGGCTAGGACACTGTCTGTGGTACTGCCACAGTGGCTATAAATGTTGTTTAAACTTAAATAAAATATTTAAAGTACCTAATAATAATACTCCCCACCCCCAAGTTTAAAGAGCCTTTCTAGCTGCCATGGTAAACCACAAGGCTATTGTGGAAGTACTCTCTCAGCCACCTCAGCCAGAATGCCTTGTTTTTTACAAAGAAACTCTTTTGCCCTTCCAAGAACAAGGCAGGAAGGAGGCAGAGGTGGAGGAAAGCTGGCACTGCTAATGTGGTGGCAAAAGACAAAAAGTGGCCAATGAGGTAGAGCCAGAGGAGGACGAAGAGGATGTGTAGAGTTGGTGGTGATTCAGGTGGTGCATTCTCCTGTGCTGGCGCTGATGCTAACTTCCCCCCAGTTTAAGAAATTCACCATTACAAAATGCCAGTATTTGGGGGACTGGAATTGGAATTTGGGAATGGATTGGAATTAGTTGGTTGGCAATTAGCAAGCACTCCCTTCCTGCATCTCTGCTGCAGAACATGGAAGCAGGGTGTGCAATGCTCAGCACAGAAAGGCTTCTGTTTCCTCTGGCAAGACTTGTTGGATTATGCAGTAGGGGAGCAGATTTTTGCAGGAGGGAGGTACAAGATGGTAGAGGCTTAACAGCCTACTTGTTGTTTACCCACAACAAACTGATGGGCCCATGGCATTGTTTTGCTTCTGGCATTTTGCAGGAATTCCAACTGTATGAAGTCGTTGGTTGAACTACTTCTTGCCAAATGCCATCTTCAGGCATTTTATATCAGGCAGGTCACAATGTCTGAGAAATTAGCCAAATTAACATTCATGTACAAACAAAGGGCAGTGTTCTAGCACCCTGAAGTTGGCCTTGAAACTAGCTTCCCATCTTACATGTGCCACAACTCGTGGTAAATTAGTGAGTGAATTTGGCTCTTCAAAAAATGAATGTTTTATTTGTAATTTAAAACATAGTGTACATTTTTCTGACCTTCCTGCTAGCAAATATCTTACTTGACCATTAACTTGTACAGCTAGTTCTCTTGGCCAACTCTTTAGTTATTCAAAGTACCAATCTCTCAACAAAAGAATTGGACTTCGCAAAAATTCCCTCCTTAATAAAAGAAGCTGGTTTAATCATGTTTTGCCATAGACCAGCAAAATCCTACTTTTGCATTAAGCACAAGACAAAGAGGACAAATATTTCGACTACATGTAGGACAGTAAGTTGACCCCAACTGCTTCAGATCAATAAAGTACTTCATTTTTTTTAAAAAATATCCACCCTTTTCATTAATAGAATTATGAGGATATGTACATAATTCTGTACACATGGATCTGTACACTTGTAAAATCAACCCAAGTGTTTCGATTTCTTTTCATCCTTTCTTAATGCCTCCCTCCAATGGAGCCAAGAAAGTTGGAACAAGGAACAACCCTTCTATTATCCTTCTGGTTCTGACACTGGGTAGCCATACAGCTTGCTTGAGAATATCATTGAGGGCCATCAAACAAACTCTGTTCTTCAGAGGAAACACTTCCCATCACCCTTTGAGCTGCTGTTTACATGGATATTTATGCATATCCAAGATAAGGTGTGAATAATGAACTCCTGCTTTCACTGGAGATGTGAGTGTTTTCAGTTTGAAGTGTAAATGTGAATATTAACTCTGGCCTTGAGTTTATTTCCCTGGTCTTCCCTGTGTTCCCAGGCTCCTTGGCTGTTTGAGCCATGTGCCTGCTTGCTCGCTGATGCATTCCTCATGCCCTCGGGTGGTCTTGCACTTGACTTCCATAATAACAATCGGTCGGAATCATTTCCTGCTCTCGATGTAAGAAGTAACAAATGAATCTGGGCACTCCGTGTCTGCCCCCACCCCCACTACTGCAGGCTGAGAAAATAAGTAGCTCATGCAGTAAATTTGAAAATATTTGCAATGATCAGTTAGCATAGTTTCAGAGAAAGAATTTATACTTGGAGAGCTTTTACGGAATCAAATAATCCTCTGCAGTCTTTGGTGCTGTTTGACTTGGATAAAGTCCATGTTCTGTTTCTTTTGGTTTTTTAAATCTTTTCTAATATAGGATTTTAATATACATAGGATTTTAAAAGCCTTTCCTTGTCAGTCTTATGGTATCTTTCCAGTTTATAGTTTATCTCCCATTTTGATGCATTCTCTTTTAGCCACTTTTGGGTATAAAGTAGTCTACCTAAAATGTTGGTGGGCCCTCTTGTCAAATTTATTGTTTACCTCATAAAACAGTCTCTGCAGAGGCTGAAAGCAATAACATTTGACCTTAAGCTCATGACAGCTATAGGTAGTAAGTATAGCCTCCTTCCTTAGCATTTTTCTCTGTACGATCAATATTACCTGTCAGGGTTTCAGGGAGAGAAGGGCAGATGGGGGAGGAGACAGAGAGCGAGGGGGAAGAATCCCAGAGAGACGAGGAGGAGGATGACAATGACCAAAGGTCGTCCATGAGTCTGTCCAGTGAGTCAGAGGACTCCCAAAAGGGAGCCCCCCTGGTCAGACCAAGGGGAGCCCAAGGGGGAAGCAATCAGGAGCAGGGGAGCGAAGGGAGAGCCCCCAGTGGGAGTTGGAGATCGGGGCCGGTTTCTCCGCCGGAACGGAGTGAAGGGGGTGGAGTTACCAGTGTGTCAGAGGGAGCAGAGCAAGAAGGAGACAGGGGAAGGAGATCGGAGCAAGACGTTCTGCCGGAAGGGGCGGAGAGTAGCACCGGGAGCAGTGTAGCGGTCGAGAGGAAGGTCAGAAGCAACGTACGCGCGCCAAGTTCAAATGTGGAGGCGCGCGGAAGTGAGGAGAGCCCTGGGGAGGAGCCCGGCCCCAAAGCACGAAGGAGGGGGGAACAGGCGTCAGAGGATTCAGCCTCGGGCGAGTCCCGGCGGGAGGGAACCCAGGGGGGCAGAAAGACCCTGCGGAAGAGGAAGGAGAGGAAGAGGTGGTCCAGCACAAACCTCTTAAACTGGTGCAGGGGCGGCACGGATTCAGAGGGGACTTCAGCGATCTGATGTCACAGACGTAGAGCCACGGAGATGGAATGTAAAAGCAGCAATGCTCTTCAATAAAGACTTTTGTAAATAAACTGGATTGGACTTAGGTCTCTTGTGAGCTGGGACCAACGGGTGGCTCTGACATTACCTATATTGACTTCCAGGAATTCTCTTCTTCCCTCCTCCACCCCAAGTGTTCTTTATTTATCATCTCTGATTCATTAGGTACATAAAATCCCCCTTCTCTTCTCTCTCTGATTCTTTGATGCTCACATTCTCAGCAGGTACCCATATGAATGGTTTTCAGACCAGTAGGTTGTATCATTATCTTGAGCAGAATGGGATTTTAGCTCTGTGCAAGAATAGATGCTCTCCCTCAGCTGCCAGGTTTAAGGTAGTGAGGCATAAGGCTCAGCACTTCCTCCTGAGCTCAGCCAGACAGCACAGCAACAGCTTTGAATGCATAACCCCAAAGGGCCTTGCACTCTGCATTCCCTTTCAAGTGCAGCAATCTTTTGTAACACAAATTATAAGGTCACACCAGCTTTACCTCTAATGTTGTCATTTCAGGCTAGCTTTGCTAGGATTTATTTTTTCTTCTTCAGCACCGTATGCTTGTTCCAGCCTAGAAGTAGTTAACAAATAAGCCATTTGTACCTGAAGCAGAAAAACAGGCACAATGCCAGGCATTCATTTGACTTTGGAGGCATATTTTTCTCTTGCAAGGGGTGCAACAGTTTCAAAGATAGCTCAGAACCCTTCTAGGTGAAAAGCAGGGGGTCCGCTAGTTCAGTGCCATGCAATAACGTGGCTGATGATTGGCTAACAGCATGCAGTGCAGGCTGTGATGTCAGTGGCCATAGTGGCCAATCAGGAGCTGTGTCTTTGCATCAGGCTGACCTAGCAGCCCCTGCATCCTTGCTTCCACTTCAGAATGCCTACCAGAAAATGTTGTGATTCTCCCTTAGTTGATGCTCAGGGGTGGCAGCCTCACAGTTCTCAGTTCACCACCTCACTGCCCACTGCCGAGCAGTCATTGCTAATCACTTAAAGCAAATGAAAAGAGGCGACATGTTAGAAGGGTATAAAATGAAGCATGGCATGGAGAAAGTGCAGAGGGGAAAGTTTCATAACACTAAAACTCATGGACCTCCAGTGAAGCTGAATGTTGGAGAATTTAGGACAGACCAAAGAAAGTACTCCTTCATGAAGTGCATAGTTCAACTATGGGATTCCCTCCTACATGAGACAGTGCTGGCCATCAACTGGGGTGGTTTTGAAAGAGGATTAGACAAATTCATGGAGCTAAATGCTACTAGTGGCTACTAGTCACAGTGACAATGTTCTGTCTCCCTGACCAGAGGAAATATGTGTCTGTATATCAGCTGATGGAAACCATAAGAGTGCTCTTCTGCTTGGGTCTTGCTTGCAGGTTTCCCATGTGGTTGCCCATTGTGCAAATAGGATGCAGGACTGAATGGACCAAATATATTTGCACAGTGCCATTTTTCTAGAAAAAGAAGAGCCAGAACTCACCATGAACGCCTCCTTTGTTCTCTTATAATGGCAATGGCGCCCACCTGAGAGGTGCTAGAAGTGAGTTCCGGATAGCTCCAGCTGAAAAAGAAAAAGAAAAAAGCCCTGTATTTCCACTGGAAAATACAGAATGAGAATAAATTGAGGGAAAATCCTCTGTACCTTTAACCTTAACACTTATTTCTGTTTCTTATTTGTCTGTTCCTTATTTATGCTCTTTTTAATCCATGGTTTATGCTGTGAATCATTTTAATTACTTATTTTTGGTCATTTTACTATTTTAAATTGTATTTGTATGTTACCTCGGAGGCTATTTCTTAGCAGAAATGTGGCACAGAAGTATTTGAAATAAATAAATACCTTGCACTGTATTAAAAAAAGAGCGACTACCTATACATTTTTTAAAAAATGCATGTCAGGAAGAACATTTTGCTGGAACATTCTTTCTCTATGGCATGGCACGTTTTCTAGGTGTCGGAACCTTTTACTGTGGGCAAAAATTCAATCATACATTTCCCTACCCAAAGTCTGAAATGGTCTGAACTCTTTTCTCATGAATTGTCTCCAATGAAGCCAATGTATAACTGGAATGAGTTTTGCTCATGCAAGAGCATTTCCCCTCCCTCTCATCCCCCCAAGCCCTGCACAAATCTGCTTTTTTTGGGGGGAAGAACCCCCATTTCTCCAGAGAAATTGGGGTTGTGGGGGATGTGTAGGGAGAAGGAGGAGGGAAAGTTGAGTTGCATGAATTGGAAGTTGTTTCATTCACATAGTGACTTCATTGGATTCAACTCCATGTGATTTAACTGCATGTGTAAATTGGCTTCTGGTCTCAATTTGTGTATTTAACTACACCATGCTGACTCAATTCCCAGCTCAATTTCAGGATCAAGTGAAATGTCTATGGAACATGGAATGAATATATCATACAATTTTTCTTCTTCTTCTTCAGAAAAGGGCACTTCTGTGCTCTGTAATGAATTGGCAATAATGTGTGATTTTGGGGTAGTAGGTTTCGAAGATGCGAAGGTTAATGTAGTTCACAAAACATCCAAAGCACATTTTCCTCCTGGCAAACTGTGGGATCATTTAGGGGATTGTTTGTATTTAAGGCCGTGGACTTTCAGAATCATGCTCCTTAAGCTCTGTCCTCTGCGAGAGACAGGATAGGCAGCTAAAGCTGTTGGGGCTTTACCAACTGCTCACTGAAAAGCTCCAGAGCTTGACAAACATATTCCTCACCTAATTTATTTAACACCTTGGGACATAGATATGTACTTTTTGGCTTAGCAGAAATGTATTCCTGAACTCTTTGATTAGGTACAAAATTGCAGGCTGGTTTCTAAAATAAACAGGATGCTGGAAGGTTGAGGACGGTTGGTTTTTTCTGTGCACGGTGGAATTCTTCATTAGTCAGGAACTTGGCTGGTGTAGCCCTAGCTGGCCACTTGCTGTGTTAATGAGAAGGTTTGGATTGTATATATTCCCGTGTGCAACTGCTCTCTTTCCAACTTCCTCTTCGAAACAGAACAACACGCCTGTTTCTGCTTTACTTTTGTGAAATCAAAAGGCATTAATAAAGGTAGTTTATTGAGGTATAGTGATACACTGCCCCCCCTCAACCCCAACTCCCCAAATTGGCTATTTTGAAAGGGAATTCTGTAGATGGAAGAGAGGCAGAAGGGATCTGTTAGCTGAACTTGGGGTCATTTGCTATAGATTGGCAAGGTTTCTGATTCAAGGTAACAGCTTGAGATTGGTAAATAAATTGCAAAGACACACACACACTTGCCTTGGGTGGCCTTGTGCTAATTACTAATATCTCAGTCTGAACTTCCCACACCTGTAAAGTATGAGTATTAATTGGTTGCCTCTGGTTGCCCCAACACCTTTGTGTGGATCAGTGATCACATAGCGTTTAACTCTGTGCACAGATTGTCAAATATTTGACGTAATGCCCAAAATAGCTTTGCATAAATCAGGGGCATTGCTAGGTACATAAAAGACTTGGAGGACAGGCTCGTGACACAGATGTGAGAAAACTTGCATATGCTAATTCAGTGTTTCCCAACCGGTGTTCCGCGGCACACTAGTGTGCCGCGAGACGTTGCCTGGTGTGCCGCGGGGAAAATTCGAAAGATTTTTTTTTTTTGTAAAAGTCAAATTAGGTCCTAATCTATCCCTCGAGCGCCTCTTGTCCGTTATTGTGACGCATGAAGCGTGTTCCCGCCCACTCCCCACCCTCCCTTGCTTCTCTCTCTCTCTCTCTGTGGCGTTCTCCGCCGCTTCCTGCTGGGCATGCGCAGCTCGCCTTGCGCTTCCATTCCGGCCCCTCCTTCCCCCGACTACCCCGCCGCTCCGTTCCTTTCTCTTTCTCGCGTGTCAGAGAGCGGCGGCGCGAGCGCGGCGGTTCCCTCAGGGCTGACGGAGGGCTCGAGGAGGAAGAGGCAGGACGTGGAGGCAGAGAAAGCGGCGGCGGCCACCCCCCACCTCCGGCTCGAGGCCCGCGTAGAAAGCTGAGGGGGAGAGATAGATAGAGGTGGGCGGCGGCGGCAGCGGCGGCGACCACGACCAACCGCCACAGTAGTTGTAGCGGTGGCGACGGCGAGCAGGGACTCCCGCTCTCTCTCCGTCGTGTGTCTCTCTCTGTCTCTCTCTCTCTCCCGGGTCCGTCCGTTGAGTCTCCCACGCGCCTCGGCTACAAGATGAGCATCGAGATCCCGCCGGGTCTGACTGAGCTGCTGCAGGGCTACACGGTGGAGGTGCTGCGGCACCGGCCGCCGGACCTGCTGGCCTTCGCCGCCGAGTAGTTCGCCAAGCCGCGCTCTCCTTCCTGCCTCGCTTTGCTGCCTCCTCCCCCCCACCCCCAAAGCTTGGAGGTTCCCCTACACCGACCCGCAGGTTTGACCCCCTTCTCACACCTGTTCGCGCTCCTTGCACGGAATGGGGCGGATGGGGAGGAACGGGGCTCGCCGCTGCCTCCGCTCGCCCTCCCCCCCTCCGCCGGCGGTCCCGCGATTCTTGGCTTTTTGGCGGTTGGCACAGAAGGAAGGCAAGGGGGAGGGGAAAAAATTGAATCTTACACTTTCCTGCGTCCCTCCCGGCGTGACGCTGCGCACTGACGTCACGGGGCTGTAATGGTGGTGTGCCTCGATATTTTTTTCATGAAACAAGTGTGCCTTTGCCCAAAAAAGGTTGGGAAACACTGCCCTAGTGACATTGCCTCCAGAGTGAGTGCCCCCTTCATCATTTTTAGAATGAGCTTTTGTACCCTTTTGTATCCATGAAGAAGAATCCCTGGAAAAGAACAATATATTTTTTACCTTTTTCTTTTCCTTCTTCTATTACTACTACTACTACTATACTTTTTCAAGCAGTCCCCCCTAATGTAAGTGCAAATTTCAAAAGATGGCTTTGTTTCAGTTCAAATATTGTTTGGGGAGTGGCGAGTTAGGTAGTGAACTAAACTGAATTTATCTCTCATCCCTAATAACAACACTATCTACGGCCTAGCAGGACATGTCATAGTGAGATGGCATAATCCTTGAGTGTGGATTGTTGTCTTGAGAGGCAGTGGAGTGATAGAACAATTAGAGACAGTGCTGTGTTATGACAGTGTTAGAAAAGCTATGCATATTCTTCCACTCATGAGAAATAGTTGTGCCTTATCATGGGACAGGGAAAAGAAGGAACTTCTGTTGCAGCAAGAAATATTAGTTTCAGGACATTTTAGAACAACCTTTCTTTGGGGAAACATTTTGCATAGCTGTTTCTTTCAAGTGCCCAAACTTATTTAGTAAGTCCTATGGCTTTCCTTCTTCCCCCCACCAGTTGTGCTTTTCCTGGCTTTGAGGTATTTTGTCTTCCTCATCGTGGGATTAGAAAAAGAGGTGACAGGGTTGTGGTTGCGGCTTGAAGCCACCTGTCAGTGGATGAGAAGTACTTAATGATAAACAATCAGCACAAGGGATTTAGATCACAGCCACAGCATCTGAGTGCCTCCTGTTACAAATGTTCCTTTCCCATATAGTTTGGCATCGCCTTCTGGTGATTCCTGCCAGCAGAGTGCCTTTGAGTGGAATGTAGCAAAATATTTCTTTCAGCACAAGGACAGCACCACCGCCATGGAGTGCAATTCAAAGCAAATATGTAAAATGCAACCTGAACCCTGCAGGAAATAACCAAATAGAAAAAAGAAAACCCAAGAAAGAACAAGGATTCTCCCCACACACACCCCTGCGTGGTACACGGGGTTACTTAGTTTGTTTCTTCAAGAGGATATTTGAAGCAGTGGGCCTTATCCAATTTTCTACATTTGGCACAACAGGTAAGAAATAAACATTGAGGGCTATTAACACTATAGGCAATTTCCATTAGGATAGATGGGGAATTAGCCATATAATTCTCATTAATTTGAAAATGGAGTTGCACTGATGATCTTCATGTATTTAGCACAGGTGTTTATGTAATTGTCTTCTGCTCAAAGACAAAATTAGGCTGCTACATGCAGGAGGGGGGAATGGGAGAAGCCAGCAGTAAGGGCACTCCGTGAAAACTTTAGGAAGTTCATCTCAGGTTTGCTAGCAACAAAACAAATACCAAAGTTTTCGGCGAGGCTGATTTCTTTCGGCTGTGAACAATGAGCCAAAGTGGACCTTAAGCTTAGGCTTTTCGTGAATATCATAGTCCTGCTCAAAAGACTTAGGGCACAACACAAATTCCCTTTGCACTGGGGTGCTTGAATTGGGCAGAGGTGGTCCTCCAGCTTCTGCCAGTCTGTACTTACACAGGTAAAGGTAAAACTAGATTGGCAGGAGCTGGGACAGAGCAACAGGTGCTCACCCCATCGCGGGGATTCGAACCGCCAACCTTCCAAACAGCAAGCCCAAGAGCCCCAGTGGTTTAGACCACAGCGCCACCTGCATCCCTATTACACAAAATTACACAGGGATGCCAGCATCACTCCACTTGGAGCTCCCATTTCCACTGACCAAGCATGTGAGTAGAAATGGGAAGACCTGCCAGTCGCAGCCAATGGAAAGTTCTGGAACAGGTTGTCCTGTGGGTGGGGAGGGGCTGAGCTGGCTCAGGGTCCTGTGGGTTTTGATTCAGCCCCACTTCCATTACATGACAGCATCAGGCCCTGATGTCTGCCTTGGCTGGCATGTGCAGCAAGGCTGCATATGTAGCAGTACCCCTACCACTTCATTAAACCCCACAAGGCAGTAGCCAGAATTTGGATTGTGGCCATATCTGCTTTCAGTAACACGTAGTGTGAGAAGGCTCAACCTCCACAGGTTCAGAGAAGCCTGCGTACGCACATATTATAAATGTGTGTTGGCTCCCTCAATGCAGTCTGATGTCTGGAATCTCCAAGGCCCAGAACACATAAAGAGAGCCTCACCGTGCAATTCATATTAGGCTCTGCATTCAGATTCAATTAACCACGTCGAGGCTGAAGAACAAGCACATAGGTCATGTGTAAGTTCACTGATTGTAAAAATATCTTCTGAGCAGGGTTTTCGCTATTACATTTAATGGTTTAGTTTTCACTTAGGTCATCAAAAAAATGTTTGCACTTAGAAAATGCCCATTCTTTAAGAACATTGTCTTAAATACAGATAAGTATGATATAGCTACACATATAAAATTGTGTATAGAGAAGTAATTCCAATAGGATGCTTCCCTTATAACAAGGGAGATTATTCATTTCAAATGAGCAACCCTGAACTGTATTTCTCTGTTGCAATAGTTTTAAAGGGCCCCCTTTCTTGCTAAAACCTGCTAATTCAGTGCCTCCCTTGTTTCACCACAAAGCCCAGGTTATTTTAATGTTGCCAAATCCTGAGGTTTCACAGACTTTTGCCTAAGGAATTGTCTTTTGCTTCTAATATTTAGGCTATTTTGTTTTTAGGCAACCATACCTCTTAGGTTGAAAAACAAATTTTTGGATTGAGGGGTATTCTGAATTGCAATCTTTCATTGATTGATTCAGCAATTAAATTCCAATAATACTTAGCTTTCAGGCAAACTGTACATAGTTTTCTAAAGAAGATGGGGTGTGAGGGGGAGAGAATTAAGCCTGAAGTAATTATCTATTTTTGCATATTTCAATGCCAGAAAATCAGCTTTGGGACCTGTAACATTTTGCCTCTAAATCTACTCCGCTGAAGCTCTGTTGAGCTGTTTCTTTTCATTGCTTACTGAAGCCTGGTGTTATTGGACTCCCATCAGCCACAACCAACAAGGCTAGCATTCAGGGATAATAGGACTTGGAGTCAAACAACATCTGGAGGGCCACAGTCTCCTCACTCATGGGCTAGAGGCACAGTGTTCAATGCTTCCACTTATCTGAAGAATGAGAAGTCATGAGGCATAGCCAAGAGAATACTTGAGACTCTATCATCTATCTATCTATCTATCTATTTATCTATCTATCTATCTATCTATCATCTATCATCTATCATCATCTATCTATCATCTATCTATCTATCTATCTATCTATCTATCATCTATCATCTATCATCTATCATCTATCATCTATCATCTATATCTATCTATCTATCTATCTATCTATCTATCTATCTATCTATCTATCTATCTATCTATCTGCCTGTCTATCTATCTATCTATCTATCTATCTATCTATCTATCTATCTATCTATCTATATCTATCTATATCTATCATCATCATCTATCATCTATCTATCTATCTATCTATCTATCATCTATCTATCTATATCTATCTATCTATCATCTCTCTATCTATCATCTATCATCTATCATTTATGGAATATTTTATCTACAGATATGCAGGCAGATTTTACTGGAACCAAGCAAATGTCTTTAAAAAGGCAGCAAACCTGCTGATCTTACATCAGATTCCTGAGTGTTACTGTTTTGGTCTCCCAATCTCCAACTTAACTTTCCTTAAATTCAGCCCTCTGCCAGCTAAATCTAGATTGCACCATTGGCTACACACTACGTGTCTGGGCCCTTTTGATATAATGCTACACCTTGATTTGGCATTGTGTGTATGAGCTTGTACAACCTTTTGGCTCCCTCTTCCCCCCTGCTCTCTTCATGTCTGGCACATATGTAAGAAGGAAGCATCCACTCCCACTTTTTCACTAGGCCTAAACCTAAGTTAACTCTGGTAAGTTAATCAGCTATTTCAAATCACATTTTATGGTCCTCGTTTGTTCACTATCCATAGTTTAAAATAGCCACAGTTTACTGATTTCAAAGGGTAGTGCTTCTTTGTAATATTGATTGCATTCCTAATTAAAAGCTGAAAATAAATTTATTTATTAGGAGTATGCGTTGGCTGTGTGTACTTTCCAAGTTAATGTTTTCGCACACATATAATGAATACAGAGAAGTATGGAAAATTATGCCTTTTTACTTCCCTACTTACTGGATACCCATTCATAGTATTCAAGTATTCTCATGACAAGTGTTATTTCAGGGAGCTGAAGGCAGCTTTACAGAGCTATTCTTGCCCATTGTGTGCAAACTCCTCTCATTATCATCTCAGGACAGTTCTTTGCGGTGCTTCATAAAGCGACTTCACCAGAGATGGCAGCCCTGTTTAGGGAAGCTTTTAATGTTTGATGCATTACTGTATTATAATATTTTGTTGGAAGCCGCCCAGAGCGGCTGGGGAAGCCCAGCCAGATGGGTGGGGTATAAATAATAAATTATTATTATTACTATACTTATTATTATTATTATTATTATTATTATTATTATTATTATTACTACTACTACTACTACTACTTACTACTACAGAATAATGTATACATCACAGGCAACAATGCCTATATCACCAACTTTACATTTCTTAAAAATAGTGTCTGGCACAAGTGACAAAAGCTTTTAGTGAAATGCTAGCATGCACACAAACAGCTGTGGTGCTTTATAACTGAGATTTGGGGTCTGGATGTAAAATATTGTGTATTATTACTATTTTTTCTGGAAGATTTTCTCCCATGCTAGTTGAAGCAAATGGTGTAGTTATCTACCTCCTCACTAAAGTGGTACCCCTTCCCCAAAGTACCCAAATCTATTGATCCATGAATACTTTTTACGTACTAATTATACAAGATATTTTCTTGGCTGTTGCATAGATTAACCATGTTGAATTATCTACAGTTTATGTTCAGCACAGATAAATTGCAATAAAAGCCCATGCATGTGGGACCTCTGTACAATATCAGGATAAATTAGAAACAAAATGTTCATACCCACCTACAGAGACTGGGTTTATAGTTATCCAAGCTGAACTGAGTAAATGGAAGTTTGCTAGCACACATTGCTATTGGCTGCCTGAGATATGCAAAATTAAACATAAAATATACAAATTCAAAACTACCCCATTTTATTTTGTTGTCAAAGCAGAGGAAACTGACCAGCATGTCTTTAAATTGCAAAACAACTGCGTAGCACATTGCCCACAGCTTTAAATCTGCTCAACAGAAGTAATGGCCAAATAAAAACCTTTATACTGCCTTGTGCCATACAGAGCATTTGGCATTACTCGGTAATAAAGTTCTGGAAAGGTAGTGTAAACTGCCTAATAGGTGACAGCTGGTACCACCCATTGGGATTAAGAGAACAGCCATAACGGAAACAGACATAACAGGCAATGGAAATGAAGGCTTGCCTTATATAGCCCTCTCATAACAATAGATTGCTGCTGATAAGGTGACTTCTGGTCCAAGTGAGTTTCTAGAGTCAAAAAAGTGGGCAGCACCCAAAACCCATTAAGTCCAACCTCCTGTCTTGATGCAGAGCCATATATGTATTAGCCCCTCCATGATCTGCCCCCTGCAGTCAGTGATGCTGTGGCTGTCAGGAATGAGCCAGCTCCCAGTGAAGGTTTGCAGCAAACTGTAGAAAGCAGCCTCTCTGTTCCTGGCTGCTCTGATCTTAGTCAGACAGAGGAAAGCTGGCAGCTGCATAGTTTGGCTCTTCCTGAACTTGAAGTACAAGCTGATAAGATAGCGGAGCACAGGCTAGAATGCAGTCGAAGCTCGCTGGAAGCACAAACAGGTGGGAAAGAGTTACGAGACAGCTTCTCTGAGAATGGGGAAGAGGTTTGAGCTGACCCCTTCAGTCCGAGGCACCGGTGAATGGGAGGACTTCAAGATACGAAGGAAACCCAACGATGTAAGATTCGTAAGTTCAATTACTTCTGGTCATGCCCGAAGCAGGCATCAGAAAAGTCATCTTGATTAATGGAGCTGAAGGCTGTGTTAGGCCCGTCCGGAGCTATCTGTTTGTTTTTGCAATAAATCCAGCTTTTTAATTAGCTTCGCTTACTTTGTTATCAAGCTGGGAACCTGGACTCTTGACAGTGGCCCAGAGAGCAGATGCATCACAGAAGGACACCTTCTGTAAGAAAACTTCAAGAGTTTCAAGTGATTAAGGTAAGACAAGCCACCAGTCGCAGGCAAAAGTAATGCAGAATAAAATATCCATTGGCATCAATTAAAACGTAGCAGCTGCTCAGAGCCATAAGATAGCCACATCAATTGCTACAATTGGGAAATTTCTTAGTCCGCCCCCCCCTTCAGGGTTTAACCATATACATGTTGAAATCTGAAATGAACTCCCCATCCTCAGCTCATTTTGGACAATAGTATAACCAACCAATTTATTGTACAATATATTTATTATACACATAACCAAACAATTTATTTGCTTTGAAGACTTCAGTGGGTACAGGTGTATTCAAACAGGTTTAAATACAAAGGTATATTATTATTATTATTATTATTAAGCAGTTATTCTACAGAATTCTTGACAGAAGACAAACAAAATGTTCATAAACGGAGAGCAAAAGAGAGCAGCCCAACTTTAGCATTGCCTCGTGAGGAGGGTCTCTATTTTCATTCTTCACGCATTCTTTTCCCCTTTTCTTTGTGGGCTTGTTTATCATTCTAGATCATAAATTTTTTTGGGGGGGGGTTAAGTACATTCTGTGTTTTAGTATCCTGAGGTGGGTTTTTTAAGGTGCTTAAGAAATAATCAATATTGTTATTTATGCCCTTAAATTGCAGGCTCTTATATATTTTCCTGCACATGCTACATTTGCACTAACAGAGAATTCACATTAATCTTTTAACAAAGACCTCAGTTAAGACCCATTTGGGATTGCAGTACCTTCTGCCTAATAGCAACCTGTACAAGTCAGATTCATCTGTGGGGATTACCAGACCGATGCACTTGGGAAGTATTCTAAAAATGGCTTTATTGTGCACACAATTTTGACCACAAATCTTAAGAGTTATGCATTTTTTAAAAAATGAATTTGGTGTTGCAGAAATGTTTGAGAGGGTCAGACATTTGGACTGAATTGGACTGAACATGCAATTTGAACTAGGCTCTCTGAAATTCCCCAAATGAGTCTCTGCAGGCAGAGGGCTGTACTTTTATCCAAAGATGTCTCTCCAATCCATCAGGGTGTAGGAGATCGTTGTTGACAATTCCCCTTCTCTCTAAAGCCCCGCCCCATGCCTACCTCTCATGTTGTTATGAAGGGTTCCAAAACCATCTGAAGCAGATTTGTGGTGGTGTGAAGTAAAACTGATGAAAATCGGTCTCCTTCCCTTTCTTCTGATGAAAGCCTCTGGTGATCAAAGTGCTCTTGAATCAATGGAGGGGCACCACTGTATATTTGATCATTGTTTAGGACTGACCAGGTCAGTCTTCCTTTTTTTCAGGAAGACTTGCCTTAGATCCAGGACAAAGCACTGTTGAAATCCTGGAAAACCCAGACATATGGCAGCCCTAGAGCTAGTGAAAGATCAGGAACGATAGCTGTTTCCTCCATTTTCATTTGTTTGCCTGGGCTTTTTGATTCTCACTCAGATTGAACTTGACAGTTCTGCTTAATGCTTAATTTCTGAGCAATAGCTCTACTTGCCTCCTGGCTTTGCCCCATTGTTCTGTCCTTTGTTCATTGATTCTCCATCTTGCCTTCTCCATTGCTATTTGCCTTCTCCTCCCCCTGTTCTGACTTAATGAATTCTGCTGCCGGTTGTAAACCTCTTTTATTCATCTATGAGTGACATGCCAGTGGAAAATCCACCCACGTGGGCTGTTTCACCCACCTCCTTCCCCTTTTACCTTGAGTGGGAGTTTCTCTACTAAACCAGAAACTGAATATTGTGAAATTTATCTGTACACTTGTTGGATTAGAATAGTTTTGACTGCAGCATAGGTTTTATTCAGTAGCAACTACTGCTAAGCACATTCCACTGCTTTGCTGTGACATATCCTCTATTTTCATAGGCCAAACTGAGCCTAGGAAATCGAGTGAGGATACATCAACAAATATAAAGTGACATTTTCCCAGACATATTGAATTTTCTGTGTTTCGGCTCTCCACTTGTTTGTATTCTCCACTGAGGGTTCACATTTCTTGTGAATGTTTTGTTTTTACTTCAGCAGATGCCCCCTGGAAATGTTTAATCTAAAAAGAGCAAGCGGGTGTCCCATTTAATTTCCCTTTAATTAAAAATTATGTAAAATTAGTTTGGCCTACAGAATTCTTTGTGCCTAAGGAATGCTTTAATGATTTGCCCCAATAGTGAAGCTAACATGGACTATGGGAATGTTTTCGCTTTAGAGCCCCTAGCCACTGTAATTACAGTTAACACCACTTAATAACCTCACAGTGCAATCATCTACATCACTACATAGCAGAAAGTTCTATGGGGCTTTTCCCCAGCTAAGTGGATATAAAATAGCTGTGTGTGTGTGTGTGTGTGTGTGTGTGTGTGTGTGTAATATTGTTATCATATATTTCATGAACACTCATTCTGCCTCTTATCTTGTCAGGCAGTTCTACAACAACCAAAGCTTACCTGGAAAAGTGATAAGCCTTGGCAATCACAAAACTGTTTGATTACAAGGGGCTTTCAAAGAGCCCTGCACTCTGCACTGAAGTCCTGACAACTGGGGCTTCAAAGCACAGCATCACCTGACATGACTATGTCAGGTTGAGATTCCTGCATTGCAGGGGGTTGAATTTGATTACCCTTGGGGTCTCTTCCAACTCTACCATTCCGTTATTCTATTACTATTGCACCAAGTGATTGGCAGGTGAGCGGCACCACTAACCCATCAAATTTGGTCTACCAGGGGTGGAAGAGATAAAAATTTGGCCCTCTAGTCAGAAAATGTTCCCCACCCATGATTAAACATTTTGTAGCTGACTTGATTACATGAACTAATTTGCATAGATTTTGGTAAGATGAGGTAGAAACGCCTTCCCCTCAGTACGTTGTTCCTCATTGTAAATTGCATTCCACATCTCATAGTTTTTTCTTTAAAAAGAAAAAAAGAAAATAAACTTTCTCTGAATCTCTTCACTGGCTTTGTAAAGTTCCACCGCCTTGTATCTCTTGTTGCTGAGGGCTGATTCAGACATGCATATTCATCATTCAGATAGTTCATCTTCAAGTGATGATTTGCATGCAAATTTGCTGCAGCTTCTGCTTTTCTGACACCACACAATGCTTTGCAATGGAAATATTTCACACATTCAGGGCTGGTCTGCAAAGTACATTGTTTGCACCCTGGTCACTTAGTTGTGGGGATGACTGTCCCCCTTCTGTTATGTCTAGTAACAGTCACTATGTGATGGCTCTCCATCATGTGGACATTTTCTGCCACTTGAATTTTCCAACACTAGATACCCGAGGGATACCTAACGGAAAGAGTGAAATTGGTAAGGAACGTCTCCTTGCAATAGGAAAGTGTTATGTATTTACTGATATAGCAAGGGTTACCATAAGGAAAAAACAGGCCTATTTAGAGGAACCCAGGTGACAAACAAGTCAGGTAGGCAGCCATGGACCGCTACAGCTGAAATCTTACAGCCCTGGCTGTCAGTGGCATGGGGCATCCAGAAGCTAGGAGAGTCAGGGATCAGGTGGGAAACCCCATGAAAAGACTGAAATCTAACATACATCCTAATTAAGCATGAGCCCTGTTCCTTGAACTAATTCAAGACTGGTTCCAGGGCCGAATGAGTGGTCCTCAGGTTGGCTCAGAGTGGTTTAACCTGATTGGGGACTTCAGGGTTGGGGCCACAAGGTAGCCCTAACCATAATTCACCATAAAGATGTGGTCTGAGAATGGAAAAATGGAACATGTTACCCAGCTATTGGCAATGTATCATGATGTGATAAGTGAAACATCCATGTTTGAGCAGGGGTAGTCAACACAGTGTCCTCCAGATATTATGTAGTAGAACTCCCCTCCACCCCAGCCAGCATGGCCAATGACGAGGGACGATGAGAGTTACAGTCCATAACATCTGAAGTGTGTTTTGTTGGCTACCCCCCTTTTTGTAGAATAGGTAGATTGGTCTATAGTTTATATCCCTTAAACTGTAAGATTCAGTTTAATGGTTCTTTCCCCCAGAAATGGGAGATGCAACCAAAGTTCAGAAGGGGATGCTCAAAATAACAAACTCAAGGTCTTGTCTCCTGACCTCATTATGAGGCAAGCTATCATCATTGCAAGAGATCTTCTGTTAAGTGTTTTGCCTTTTGATGCTGGATTGAGCTTTCCCTACCTTTGGACTTCAATGTCTGGGGAAACCGTTGAAATTTTCAACTCTTGTTCATGATCAACAGAGAAAGCATAACCAATGAAAAGAAAGTAATCCATTCTCGACCAGAGGATGCCCTCCTGATTGTGTCATCATGCTTCATTGCCCTCAACTCATCTGATGTAACTTATATTACAATACAGATAGTTTGAAATTAGATGATGTGAAGGTTTCAAAGGTGGTGATAAGTTTGTTATGCCATTCTGAATACTGCAACAAGTCCTTTAAAACCTGCATTCAGAGTCAATGTAGTTGTTGCTACAATGACTAGCAAGTGGATGGTTTCCATAGTTGGTTTTCCCTACTCTCCATTTACCTTTATTATGGAGTTCAGGTAGGTAGCCATGTTGGTCTGACACAGTAGAAATATATATCCAGTAGCACCTTAGAGGCCAACTAAGTTTGTTCTTGGTATGAACTTTCGTGTGCATGTACACTTCTTCTGGACATTTTTAAAATAATTATTTCTCTTCAGTAGGATACTGACCAAGGTCAAATCCTGATAGGTGCATGCCCTCTGTGCATTTAGACAGCCTAAAAGTTATAAATATATTATATATATTGATTTTCCATATGTGATAATTTCATCCTGCAGCCTCTAACTGTGCTATTTTACTGATATGGAAATAAGCAACATCCTATTAAACAAAGAATATTAACTCTTGTGTTAGATGCTTTTGATGTAGGACAGTCTTCTAATATAAAATCAGGGACAGTGATGTCTCATGGCAATCAGCCTCTCATAAATATGTATAATATTTAGCATTTTAGGGAAGGAAGGTTGTGAGTTGATTCTAACAGGAAACATCCAAGAGTCACCTGTATTCTTTGTGGCTTTAAGTTCACACAGCTTTGTATATTTTACTCTTAGCAGACTCTCAGTTGTATAATTTGCATAATGATAGTTTATTCACAAAACAAATACCAAAAGCATAATGCCACTAAGTATTGAAGGCACTTCCTGAAAACATCTGGCCCTACAATTACAAGTACAACTAATGAGAGATCCAACATCACTGCAGGAAAATTATTGACGTATAATTATGAGAAGGCACTCATGGTGCCAGATGGCATTACTTAGAAGGTGTTCTCTTAGTGGCATGGAGCTACAGACAGAAGCCATTAAATGTGATTAAATGCATATAGGTGTCAGCAAGCTTTGCAGAGTGGCATGGGTCTTTTGGCTGGTGGTTTTACTCAACAGGGTCCCTTGCATTGGTGACATAAGCTAGCACAATGGACAAGGTGCAACAGAGGTCCAGGCAATAAGGTGGTGGTGGTGTTTTTTTGCAATGGAAATTGAGATGGTTTGGGGGTCAAGGACATTTAGGAAGTACATATGAAGAACATCCATGTGCAGATTCCACCCAGCTCTGTCTTTCTGCTTTGTTTGCATTGGGAGAGGTTTCAGAGGTGTAAGAGCAATGCTTAGAGGTGGTGGTAGGCTGGATGTGGGCCAATAAATTGAGGTTGAATTCTGAAATGACAGAGGTATTATGTGTCCTGAGTTCTCAATCCAGGAAATGGGTTGACAACCTGTCCTGGATGGAGTGAATACACTCCCCTATAAGGAGGATGTCCGTAGCTTGGAGGTGCTCCTTGATGTAAAACTGTCACTGGAGAGTCATGGCCATGGTGACTAGGACTGACCATTTTCCAGCTCCAGCCAGTTCACCAACTAAAGTTTATCTAAAGTTATATATGCCTGGAATGTATTTCTAAGGAAGGTGCCTACAGTCAGGTGATCTTGTGATCACATCATTCTGAAGTGGTACAGTTTAGAAAGAGGACTATCTCCTCAATGAGAATTTGTCAAGATTGTCATAATCAACTGTACGGCAGCTTCTCCCAGGAATGCAATGTGAAAATAAGAAGTAGGAGAACAGTACTAGGAGAAAAATGTGGACTGGGTGCACACCATACCTTTAAACAGTGCTTTTTCTGGGGGTACACAGGGGTATGTATACCCCTAAACATTTTTTGAATCTCTGTTTGGCTTCATTGAGGGGCAGTATTTCAATATGAGGAGGAAAATGAGAGTACCCCATATTTTTTTTTAGAAAAAAAGCACTGCCTTTAAGGCACATTCAAAGCAGAGAGAGAGAGAGAGAGAGAATCCTGAGAACTGTGGTTTGCTAAGGGTGCTGGGAATTGTTCTGTGAGGCATAAGTTGCAGTTCCTGGTGGGTGTGCTTTGTAGGTGCTTTAAACGTATGGTGTGTACATCTGTGGTTGATAACTGGGCCATTCACATTGATGGTGCCTGTACTTCTTGGCCTGTTGTTTAGATCCTCATAAGAACACAAGAAGAGCCTGCTGGATCAGGATCAGGCCATTGGGCCATCCCGTCTAATATCCTGTTCTCACAGTGGCCACCTAGATGCCTGTGGGAAACCCACAACCAGGACCCCCAAGCACAAGAGCGCTCTCCTCTCCTGTTTTCGCCCCAGCAACTGGTAGCTGCTGAAGAATCAGCCTGGAGATTAGCATAATCCCTGTGTGTTAGACACTCTGCCCAACATCCCAGAAACTCTGTCACAAAGCCTGTAAAGTCAAACTACATTAAGAATGCTTCAGGAAGTTGATCTTTGTGAATTCCGATGTGAAGCTACTTCAGCTGCACCTCCCAGAGCAATGTACAGATCAGTTATCCACTGACACCTGCAATTTCAAAATGTTCCAGTGCTGTTCTCAGCTGGGAAATGTATCAGAATCTATTTGAAAAGGCATATTTTGAGAGAACCTATATTTAATGTGGTATCCAGTTAGTATTGCTCTACCAGTGGTAGGCATCTGTCAGTAGAACAAAGTGGGAGGTATTTTTCAGTGAATGCTTTCCTACCTCTGCACCTCAACGTCTATATACACACACATGTGTTTTGAGAGGAAATAAACTTGTCTTTTCAGAGAAAACAATTTAACAAAGACATATTTGGAAGTGAATTTTAATTATGTCTTTTTTAATAATTTCAGATTAATGTGGTGGTGGAACAGAACAGGCTTATGAGCGAACACATGCAAAAGTGAGATAGACTCCAAATAGGGCGAGTTTTGCATCTCCAAGCTACCCACACAGTCAACACATAAGCTGTGGACTAGAGTTGCTGCTGCATCTTAGAATTTGTTCAGTTCAAATGGACTGCCTTGATCCGTTCCATAAATGAAGCAAATATAACTTCTACCAGAGTCACCAGTGCGCTTCTTTTCTAGGTGCCCCTGAAACAGTAATTCTTCACATAACCCTTTAGAGATACTTTTAAATATCCTGTGGTTCCAGCAGCTTTGTATATGAACAGCAGCCCCCAGGGATAAGCTCTGTCAGTTCAGAGGCTGGACTGATCAAGAGACTGATCCAAAATGCATTAGTTTCTGGGTGGGCTTGACCTGTGGAACAAAACACCACAGCTTGAATTCGCCACGGCATCAAACACTACCCCATGTTTAGAACATTTGGACGTATAATTTATCATATTGATTATGGCTGTTCTAATGTAGAAGAGCGTAAATAACTGAAAAGTCAAGAGAGAAGTGTTGAGCAATTTCTCATGTGTTTCACAGAGCGGCGACAGCTGAATTTAGAATGAAGTGTTGGCTGCTTATTATACTGATAGATATGGAGATAACCTCTGTTGGTGGCTCAGAAAAAGGTGTTTTAGACATGCATCCTTTACTGCATCATGGGAAAATCCCTAGGAGGATATATATAATAGTACAGTCCCTTTCAGTGAGGAAGAAATGTGAACTGTATCGCAGCAGAAAATATACTTGGGGACATTTTTTTGCAAGCCATTTTCTCTGATATAATACATGTTCCTTTCACTAGTATATGCACTTGTATGTTTACATTACCTTAATACATGTATCTGGTACACATCACCTAGCTGGAGAAGAACACTAGAGAATCTGTTTTCTGTGTTGGACAAATAATTTTATTTTCCTGCTCAATGTTACTAGATGCCAGAATTGCAGTATGAATAGTTTGCCAACTTGTTGCTCTTTGCTTTCTCTGCTCCTTTTAAAAATGCAATTGAATGAATCTTTCCCTTCTGATTCGGAAGACATAGTGCGATTGTTGAAAATTCTGAGCCCATCAAAATTTTTTAAATCCCACAATTAAAATGAAAAGGTTCAAATCCAAAGTAAAATATGTAAGCTTGGGTGCATATTGCTGTGTGTGTGTGTCCCTTCATGTTAAAGTGGCAAAATCCATTATACGTACTTGGGTTTTTAGAGCTTAAAGGTCTTAATATAGACTACAGAAGAAAGAGCTTAGTGAAAATCCTCTCTAAGTTTATGAGCATAGCGAGAACATAATTAAAGTTAACCATGAGAATAAAAGGTAGGAGAAACCAGTACAAAAATACTATACAATCCACCACTGAGTTATCTTGAGATAAATCCAAATGAAGATTGGCTTTTAACATTATTTTATTTAGAGCTGCATCTGCACCATATTATTAAACATCACCATTGATCCTTCCAAACTTCAATTGTTTTTAATGTTAACCCCATAAAATATTTAAATGGTGAGCAACTTCCACCATGAGTTGTCCCCCCCAGTTTGAACCAGCGGTGCTCCTCAGTAATGCCTCAGAAATTCCAACCAGTTTTGTCATACACAATCTGATACTCTTTAAAGAAACATCGGAAGCTGCCTTATATTGAGCCAGACCCTTAGTCAGTCTCAAGGTAAAGGAACCCTGGACGATTAAGTCCTGTCAAAGGCAACTATGAAGTTGCCACGCTCATCTCGCTTTCAGGCCGAGGGAGCTGGTGTTTGTCCACAGACAGCTTTCCTGTGGCCAGGATAACTAAACTGCTTCTGGTGCAACAGGACACCGTGACGAGTGCCAGAGCACACGGAAACTCCATTTACCTTCCCACCACAGTGGTACCTATTTATCTATTTGCACTGGCATGCTTTTGAACTGCTAGGTTAGCAGGAGCTGGGATGGAGCAATGGAAGCTCACCCCGTGGCGGGGATTCAAACCACTGACCTTCTGATTGGCAAGCCCAAGAGGCTCAGTGGTTTAGACCACATAGCCACCCGCGTCCGTAGCTCAATACTGCACACTGACTGGCAGAAACTCTCCAGGATTTCTTCCATTATTTAGCTGTCTTTCTAGGGGAGCCAGGCCACAGAGGAGTCATAAAGACACCTGTGCGTAATGTCTAGTTTGGACCCAAGAAGCTGACCTTAGGCTTATGGATAGGACAACAATCTGTATTACAATCAAATCAAATGACAACTGTTATTTGCCACACTCCCACCTTTAGACTCCTCTTTTACACAATATTTTATAGCTCATTACATTTGCTTATATAGCTAGGTTTAGTAATATGCACATTTATTGGCGGTATTAAAAGCCATGTTTAACAACTAACTCCCCCCCCCCCATCTTAAAATAATTTGAGAGAACCACAAACTCCATATGCTAATAGCAGCCAAAGGAAGGATTTTCCTTGCTGGAGTTGTCTTGTAAAGTTTGCAGATGATACTAGCACTACTCCTGAGTTCCTTTGATGCTAAAAATGGCTAGGTAATTTACTTTTCCTGTTGTCAACTCTGAAGAAATTAGATTAGGCATTCCCAGAATGAATGATGTGCATTTAAGACTTGCACAGCCAAGTCTTGGTGGCGTAAAATATGCTATGCCCAATATCTTTCTTAAAAAGCTTCCCAAACCTCAAGATTTCACATTGCACATCTGCACTCAGTAATGTAGTGAAGCTAAAGACCATGCATAATGTATCAATCTCATGGGGCTAGATGAGCAATGATATCTATTTGAACAAGTGTATGTACTGCAGAAGCATCCTTCAACACATTGGCTGGGTATGAGGAGATCTGAAAGTTATTGTGGGGGAATGTCTCATTGCCTGGAGGCTAATATTTATCTGCATTGAAAAAAGAAGAGGAATGCTCCAGTGTTCTATCAGAGGAATAGAATATTAGAAGGAAGCAACAATGTGTCGGCACAGCGGAGAATTCAGCCACCAGAAGCAAACCGAATGGGGAGGCAGTCCATATAAAAGCAGTGTTGTTGTTTTAAGAAGCTGAAGCTGTCTGCTACTTTTGTCTCTGTCTAACGCAATTGCCAATTAAAACCCAGAGTTAATATGAAACTCAGAGTTAATATGTGGCACTGAAGAGGCTTAGACTGTGAAGGGGGGGGATAAGAAAAGGCATTCATTACATTACATTACATTACATTAGAAACAAAACAACATCTAAGCAGATGTTGCTGTTATTATCATTACCATCATTGCCATTTATTTCATTTATTAATCGCATCCTACAAAGTACCTCAAAGCGATTTTACAACAGAGTACAATCATACAGCGGGTTTGCTTGCTTGCTTGGTTTTGTGGTTCAAAATTAGGTAGCACAAAAGGGAGAGAGGGGACGGTACAAATATATATAGAAGCATAGAATTATAGAGTTGGAAGGGACCACGTGGGTCATCTAGTCCAACCCCCGAAAATGCAGGGATCTTTTTGCCCAAAATGGGGCTTGAACCCACAACCCGGAGATTAAGAGTCATGCTCTGCCAGCTGAGCCATTCCTTATAAGTAATCTCATGTATGTACATTGGTACACTTATTAAATCACATTGACTTCAGTGGAATTTGCATTAAAATACTGTATCCATTTACCTGGGGGCATGTTCTGTTTCACTCAATGGAACTAACTTCTTTCAGCAGACATGTCTAGGGATTGCATTCCCAGGCTCCCTGTGTTCAGGACCGTAGTCTTTGCAACTCCCTTGCAATTGCATTGATTGAGAGCAGGCATGTCCAACTTTCAAGAGACTGAGATCTACTCCCACTGTTAAAAAAAAATGGCAATGATCTACTGGCCGTGATCTACCACAATTGTTGAGCTTTTTTTAGGGAGCCAAAGGGGGTGGTCCTGAGATCTACCACGGGATCTACCACGGGACACACACACACTCCCGTGATCTACCAGTAGATCACAATCTACCTGTTAGACATCCCTGGTCTAGAGAAGGTAGTTACTCATGATCCCACTTTTAGTACCGATTGTGCCTGCAGAGGTTTTGGGGTGATGATCATGCCTTGTTTTCACTTGGTGCTTGCCCCATTGTTTCCTGCCGAAATCTTGTGATTTTTTTATATCACAAATGTTCTGGATGGGCATCAAACTTGTTATCCCTTATTTATTATATGAGGAATATGGAGCTTGAGATACTTAACCTGCTACATGTCCTCACCTGCTTCTTTTAACATGAACAACAAAGGTGATGCTGTTGATTTTCCAGCTTAGTTTATCGTGTATTCTTCACTTTGTTTGAAAATCACACGGGGATTGTTTCTGTGCCAGCTTGGACTTTGCTTTTCCTATCTCAGGGACAATATTTGGCAAGGCTCAGTCTGAAACATCTGGGTCATTCAGCTGACCAGAATTTATCCTTCTTTTGAGTATATTGAAAAGATCATTATATATGCATGCACTCTTTATTTTATCAGGTACAAATTGACGTATTCAGCACCTCTTAGGCCAATGTTCATGTTGCAACAAAGCTATCCTTTGGCTTTCCAGCACCTACTAAAGACTTATTATTATTCCTACAGGCATTTTAACTGAATTATGTTATTATAGTTTTAACTGATTTTCCTTTCATTTATTTACTGTACACAGTTGTGATTAAGTGGTATCTAAGTTCTCAAAATAAATACAATAAAATTCACACAAGTTCATACTTTGTGCATCAAAAATGTACCCAAAATATGTCTAAAAATACATATAGAAATGCGTACTTTCTGAGAAAATGGTTGATAGCCAATGTAAGTCATTATCAGGGTACACTTTCAGCAGATGTTCTCTGAGTATTATTTGGTTGTATATCACTCAATATAGGTTTTAAAACATGTATTTAAAGGCATATCTAAATATTTCGTAGCAGGTTTTTTTTTAAAGAACACATCCAAAACCAACATGGACCAGAAACAAACAGATCCTTACATCTCTATGCAGATTCTTTTAATGTGTTGGAGGCAGCATTGCACCAGCAACTGGAGTCACTATGAGGTGTTTCCAATGCTAGTCCTACTCAGAGTAGACCTATTGAGGTTAATATACGCAACTAAATTAAGTTCATTAATTTCCATGGGCTTACTTTGCACAGAGCTCAGCTGGATACAACTTTAATGGGAATTTACACTTTTCTTCTTCTAGAAGGAATATGGAAAATATTCTTTGAACATTAGTTCATTTGGCAACTTCTCTAGGTTTAAAGTTGTTCTTTATGTGCCAAATTAGCAGACCTTAAAATACTGTCATTTAAAAAATGATTGAATGTGTCATTTAGATAATGTATTATTCAGCTTTTCCTCCCCACAAAATTATATATATATATATATATATATATATATATATATATATATATATATATACTTTATAAAGTTGAAAATGTTTAAAGAAGGATTTTGGTTTTGTTTGTGATTCTGCCAGGCTGGACCATCTGTCATTCTTCTCAGCTATCTCTCCATAGGGATAAGCAGATGAAAATGTCTACAGTGTTGGAAAAAATTGATTTTAAAAAAAAAAGTTTGTCAATTTTCAAACAAATTGATAGGGCTGGGTGATGCAAATACATTCTAACACCATTAACATATTGCATTTTTCTTCTTTAATGTGTAAGGGATCAGTGGAGATTGGATGTGCATGCACCTTTAAAATGTTTATTTACCTAAAAATGTATCTCCTGCTTTTTGACAAACTCTGGAGAATACTAGGAGAACTGTCTAGAAGTATAGTATAGTCCCTAAGCCTAGACCAGGCTTCCTCAACCTCCAGATGTTTTTGGCCTACAACTCCCATGATCCCTAGCTAGCAGGACCAGTGGTCAGGGATGATGGGAATTGTAGTCTCAAAACATCTGGAGGGCCGAGGTTGAGGAAGTCTGGCCTAGACTAACTAATCAAGAGAGGACGGACATTAAGAAGCAATACTTATGGTAGTCTTCCTCAGATACTCCTTCTGATGCCTGATTGTTCTGGGAAAAGATACAAAGACATAGGTGCATATATCAGAATAGAGTGAATTGCGCCTCCGGATAAAAAGTATACTGTAATTGAGTCATGGGTACCAAGGTCTGGGAAATACAGGCTGAGCATATTTTAGTCTGTTTGTGCCAAATAAATATTAAAGCGCGAAAGAGAGCCTAGTCTGACTATTAGATGCTGCAAAATCACTCAGAGTTATCCAACCTTTACCTGACAGCACATAAGCCTCATGGCTTAGTAAGTTTATGGAACTGGGTTGATTAATGCATTAATGCAGGAATGTCATATAACATTTAGGAAACTTCTCCTCCTCCTTTGTAAACTGTGAGTATCAATGTTTTCAGACTCACTATGGTGCCTGAAAATATAATAATGAAACAAAAATTATTCAACACTCAGAGGCCACGAAAGCTGGAAACACATATTGTATAAAGTGACATAATTTTCAATATGTTATAACGCAGAAAGTCATTTGTATTAGGATTAAAGAACAGAATTGCTCATTGATGAATGCTAAGTACCATCTTTTTCTCCTCATTTTCTCCCTGCATTTTTCTTATAATCTCCCCATGCAGTCTGAACTATCAATTCAAATGGCACTTTAAAAGACATTACAACCCAGATGTAAACACAGAAATAAATTAGTTGTAGGGCTGTGCTTTGGTTAATCATTTATTCACAAAGTTGTACCTAGAGTGATTGACGGGCGAGGTATGCATTATAAATTTATCTGGAGGACACTGAGGGGGAAAGTGCCCATTTTCTGTGACCTCAATACTCATTTGCAACTGTAAATCCCTAATTTATAATTTCTTCTGAAGCAAATGAAAATCCATCTGTTTTTCCCTTCTGCTTGCCAACACTGATGGGCAGTTCAGATGCTATCTGGTGTGACTTTGAGCAGATGCAGCAGGTGCAAAGCTTCATCTCTGCCAGAGTTTACCAGAGTTTCATCCGGGAATGTATGCTCAATAGAAGGCTGGTCCCTGGAGTTAAAGAATGTATGTATTTTTTAACAGCCTCTGGATACAAGATAATGCCATTCCCACATATTTAGGTTTTGGGTGAAGAAACTGCAGGCATACAGTACTATCCAAACAGTCTCTCCTTGGAAATCATACACCGAAGGCTCAGCCCTTCAATATCCCTGTGGTACCTCTGTGCACTTTGGGAAAGTCGGAGGTCAGAGAAATTACCATGGCAAAGCTATAGTTAACATGTTAGACATGGCAGCCCAAAATATTTGGAGGAGTGAAAAAGGACAAAGTAGGTTGGGGAGGCAAAAGATAGTGAAGAACGCACCTTCGTTGGTTAATGAACTCCTGGTTCTTAAATTGTATTCACAGTATGTGAACATTTTTTACAACCAGCCTTTTTCTCCTCTGAAACAGAATGACGTGGCTTAAGGCGCAGAATGGATATAGCAGGGTGTTATCAGATATGCAGCAAACACTGCCGTTAGTCTGTCTTTATGCTCCTGAACATGACAGGCATTAGCTGAAAACCACTTGCAGCACTCCAGATCAGAAGATCACTTGGGAATAATTAAGCAGGAGCAGTATTGCAAGCTTCAATGCTGTATCCAATTAGGTGGAAGGTAACTCCATTGAATGCAATAGAATTTACTTCTGAGTAGACATCAAAGGGATTGCACAGGCTCTAGGGATGGGCAAATTTGTCAGTTTGGTTGCTCTTGATTTCTCATTTTTCAAGCTGTAAGTGCATTTCTCCACATTTCTGCAGCAGTTTGCATTTTTTGAAAAAAGACTTCATGAAAATTCATCAGTATTTTAGTGCAAATATTTCCTAATATTCACATACTTTTGTGCAATTTTGATTGATGTGTACATTTTTGCAAGCAAACATCCTTAACATGATGCATTGTGCATATTATTTCCACTAATGGATGCATTTTTATGCACACTTTCCTCCAATATACCAATTTCTATAAACGTTGTTTGGTTGGGAAACTGCATCACAACATCCACATATGTCCAAATTTCAAAACAGAACTGTGAAATCAGTGAACTCAAGTTACTTAGAATCATAGAATTGTAGAGTTACTTGTGTAAATGGATTTCAGTGGGTCTACGCTGAGTATGACTAAGCTGGATATCACCCTTCATCAATTAATCTGCAATTCTAACTGCAGTTACCAGAGGTTGTAAGCTCCACTGAATAACTTCTGAGCACACATGACTGGGCTTGTAATGTAAGACACTCATACGTTCTGTGGCAGGTGTCACTGAGATGGTTGGGATGCCGCCATATACAACTGTTGAGTCACCATTTTTGATAATATAAAATCCAGCAGTTATATAGACATCTCCATCCTTAAGCAAAACAAACAGGTTCCTTGTGGTGGAGAGGAGCAAGTTTAAGTCTGCCCTGTCTGAAAGTGACTTATCCCCTTCCTTGTATTTGACCAACATTTAAAATCTCTAGAGAATCCCCTGGCATTCTGAACGCCTTTACTGCCATGTGCTGCTAGGCTAGCTTTGTATTAGCACTGCTTGACTGAGGGGATGCAGCTTCAAATGTTTTTAGAGTGTCTGTCATGTTGAGAGGTAGGGTGTAGCAAAAGTGGAGCACCGTAAAATGCTAAACCTTTCAAAGACTTCTCATTTCCAAGTACCACATGTGGAGCCTTTGTCCTTCAAGGATGAAAACAGCACCCCTGGGGACCAAAAAGCTGCTAGCGTGTGAGAAAAGAAAAAGTGTGCAACCAAGGTGAGAGGATACCAGAAAGATGACGATATATGAAAAGGGAAAGGGAAACAAGTCACATTTAGAAGAAGGGGAAACGCCACAGGTTGGTGGAAAGGTATGTGGTAATGTTCTTAGTCTTCAAATGCTGAAAAGTAAAGAGGCTATTCAAGTTGTGCTTCTGAGCAGAATATATCCTAAGATGAGATTAGTTCAGCTTGCCTGGTTCCTCACGGTTTTCTCACCCCACTCCACTTCAGAACAAAGGGGATTTATTGAAAAGGAAGGTCCTCCTTATGGTTGAACATAGTTTCAACCCTGTTGATTTGAACTGTCCACTTCCCTCAGGGGAGCAAAGCCTGTCATTCAAATACAGCCATTTATCCCTTTAGGGCAAGGCAGATGTACCAGGCAACCTTCATTGTTAACATAGGGAACATGTGAGAAATGCCTCATCTCTCACACAGGCTGTAAGGTTGCCATCCTAGCCATGTCTTCTCAGAAGTAAGTCCTGTTAACTTCATAGGGATGGAGGGTTGTTATTAGGTTGTTCTTATTTTTATTTAGATTATATTCTGTGTTTTTATATCGTGAAATTATCCTGTGAAATGCCCTGAGACCAGCAGGAACATGGCGGTATACAAATAATAATAATAATAATAATAATAATAATAATAATAATAATAGGCAAATCTGTAATGAATTTCTGCCCCAATGCCTACTCCCAGGTAAGTGGGGTTAGGGTTGCAATTTAACATATGTTTTTAGTGATATTGTCCAATTGAACCATCCAGGTGTATTTCTAAGCTGGGGCTTTGATAACTGTAAAAGTTCTCCCATGCACATAGGAAAGGATGATTGTGCTTTACTCATTTATTTATTAAAAGAGAACTCTTGAGCTGAGGACACTGCTGCTTTTTAGCTGATAAGTTTGGACCTATGGGAGATGGGGTGTTTGTAAGCTGCCCTCCAGCATGAGCAAAGGGAGCAAACTCTGCTGGAATAAAATAGGTATCAAACATTGAAATTTAGCCCAGGAGACTCACAGGTGCGGCATATGCAGGCACCTTCCTCAATATATTGGGGTAACTTCAAAGACAAATTCTCTGGTGGCTAAAGTGTGGCTTGTATTGTCAAAATCCCTGTGAAATACGATTAGATTATCCACTAAAGTATTTCAGCCTGAACTTTGGTCTTTCTTTGAGAAAGCCCTTTAGCAACAGAAGGAACCTCTGTTTCAAGGGGAAATGTAAACATTTACAAGTTTCTTTGTTAAAAAAAAGAATGCTAAATAGAAACTGTTAACTGCCTGAAGAAAATCACATTAAGGTGTGCCTGTGCATGTATATGCCTGAAAATATATTTATAGGAACAATAACAGCACCCTCCTTTTCCTTGGTCGCACTCATGTGAATTGTGTTTTTCTAATTTGTTTCTGCTACCACAGAGATGGCATGAGCTATACATCAGCAAGGGGTGGACTCTTTGCAGATGGTTTACCCCAATACATCATCCCAGCGGTGGCATGTTGATAATATAGGACGTGATCTCTCACATCAGGAGAGCACTATGGCACTAAAGAGATGCCACCTTTAATTATTTATTGCCCCCATTTATCATCCCTGTGTGTTGTCACCTGATTTGTGCAAACATGGCCCACTTGGACACAAGATATTTCACAGTACTTTGTACAGAACAGTGATGTGGACCTGCATGCTCATTATATACCTGGTGGCATGACACGCCACAGCTCCACAGTCCAGTCTCTCTTCTGGTGGTGAGCATGCAGGCTGTTAGGGATTAATCAGGATATATTGCCCTTACTCTAAACTGGGGGTGCTAGCCTTTGACTTTTCAGGTGTTGCTGAGCTACAACTCCCTTCATCCCTGATGGTCAGGGACTCCGAGCCTTGGCCATACTGTCTGGGACTGATGAGAGATATTGTTCAACAACATCTGGAGGGCTGCAGGTTGAACATCCCTGGCTCTATAGAATATAGCTATGGCTGTTAATACTATGTTCTATAGCAGGCACATCCAACTTCCAAGAGACTGCGGTCTACTCCCACGATAAATAAACTGGCAGTGATCTAACCATTGGATTGACCAGAGTTGTTGACCTTTTGGGGGGGAGGATGAGCCATGGTTGTTCAGCTTTTTTTTTCTTCTTCAGGATACTGCGATTGACCATGATCGACCACAGACACCGGTTGGACATGCCTGGTCTATATAAATACATTCTTTCTATGTATCGTCTCTTGGGCACTTGGGACAGATTGGGAATTTTACTGGTGTGCCATCCACATTAGTGTCTATCCGTTTTCCCTGCTAAGCTAATGAAGATAGGCTACATATGGTGTTGATGACTCTCAGGATTATTGCCCAAGGCTAGTTATGATGTCCTATATCAGTGGCTCAGCACTGTAGTGGACTGCATGAGGACCAATAAACCCCAAGAAGATGAAGGTACTGTAAGCTGGTGGTTCTTTTGCCTAGCTGAATGGTGTCCAGTCTATTCTGGAAGGGTCGTATTTGCCTTAAGGATTCATAGTGTGGACAATGGTTTTGGAGCTAGCATTGTCACTGGAGCCGCAGGCACCTTTTGCCATTTATACATATGCCCCTACCAGGACAGAGATAGTCTACCTACCATTATCCAGACTCTTACAACCTCCCATCTAGATTGCTGCAGTGCATTCTATATAGGGCTGCCTTTGAAAATGGTCCAGACACTTTATCTGATCCCAAAATAGAGCACCAAGACTGTTAACTGCAATTGGCCAATATGATAATATCACAACATAACGTTGCCATCTGCACTACCTGTCAGCCCATGTCTTTAAAATCCTAAATGTCTTTCACGTGTATGGGTTATTTTATATTTGCGATTTTAGAATGTTTATTGTACACTGCCCAGAAGACTTACACTATTAAGTGATATAGAAATGCAAGGAATACACACATACAGCTGCTAACATGCAACTAAAATAAGGCTATAGCCTTCTGTCTCTAAATATCTAGATGTGATGGTCTCTGCACATACAAGGTACAATGAGTCAGATCATTGGTTCATCTAGGCTTTGTTGTTGTTTAGTCGTTTAGTTGTGTCCAATTCTTCATGACCCAATGTTGTTTAGTCGTTTAGTTGTGTCCAACTCTTCATGACCCCAGAGCACGCCAGGCACCCCTGTCTTTCACTGCTTCCCGCAGTTTGGTCAAACACATGCTGGTAGCTTTGAGAACACTGTCCAACCATCTTGTCCTCTGTCGTCCCCTTTTCCTTGTGCCCTCCATCTTTCCCAACAGCAGGGTCTTTTCCAGGGAATCTTTTCTTCTCATGAGGTGGCCTCATCTAGGCTAGTACTAGGCAATTGGCAGAAGGCAGAGGCCTTACCTAGCCTTGGTAACTGAGATCTTCTGAGCAAGATATCAGGGAATGACCCTGCTTTGTACCTCTAGTGCTATATATTTCAGAGAATACATCCCTGGCAAATGCTATTCAGTATCTCTGAACATTAATATTATTTATTTAGGTTGTGAAACATCCCCCTCATTATATGCAAGCAGCACAGAACACAGTGCTGCACTGGAGGTCCCTGTTCAAACAGTGATCTACTCTAGCATCTTTGATAAAGTGACAAATTGTGATCTATTTGCATTTGTATTTCCCTCTGAATTTATTTCCGTTTCAGTCTTCATAAATCCGAACAATGCCTTCTAAAGTCTTGTTTCTCAGCAGGCATGATTGACACTTATTTAGTGCAGACTTCTAAAACAAGCATGACTCAGAGCCCCTGGGCGCATAGCGCATGGAGACATTGTTCTTTGCACAGTTGAAATACAGAAGAAGGAGGATGGCATAGAATAAACAAAGCCATTTCTCAATTTGTTTGGGTTAAGCCTAATGGATTGGTTTAAAGTACATTCAAATGCAGTGAGGCACAGTCAAAACAAAAGAAAAACCCACCAGAAGCCAATTAGAGCTGTTTCATGCCATCACTGGAAATGTGCTACCAGAAGTAAATTCTAGTTAAAGAGCTGCCACCCACATTTTCACTAAAGTGATACCCAGTGCCAAATTTGAGGTTTTCCCTTTGAGGAAAGCTCCAAGAATTTTAATAAGACTGGTGGAAATTCTGGCTATAAGCAAAATATTTTGGCACATGCAGAATTCAAAACAAAGGTGGAGATTCTCTTTTGCTTCTTCATTGCTGTCTAACAAATTAGATTAGTACATGCAGAAACCCAGAAGTGAACTCAAGGAGCAGCAAACTGCATGTGTGTGATTACAGTTAAGTGCAACCCTCATGTCTTCCTTGTGAAACATTTTCAGAATTTCAAGGTTTTTGCTTTTCCAATAATGCTAGCATGTTTTCTGGGAACCCTATTTGTTTACATAAATGTAGACCCACTGAATCAGGGATGGATAGACCCATCGATTCAGGTCCATCTGGGACTGGGACTGATGGATAGAGTAGTTCAAAACATGCAAGTCCCCTACAGTGGACAAATTCAAAGAGTCCAAAAGACTTGGATGTCACCATGGGAGTTAGCAGTAGTTCTGCTTGTCATTTTTAAAGCTCTTAACTCTCACACCCCCAGAGTAATCCGGTTGCCTATGTGAGCCAAACTGGAGTTGTGCAGCAAGAGACTCAAACCCACAAAGTAGACAACCATTCTTAAAAAAAACACACACACCAGAAAAGCAAACTGAACCAAGCTCAGCCCACCAAATCAAACACAACCCACCAAGCAACCACAACAATAGCCCATCTCCTTCTTTTCTCTTTCTCTTTCTTACCAAAATTAGAGGGACACACTAAAGGGGTTGTCTGAGGGTGGCACAGTGCCCACAGGCAGCATGTTGGGGACCCCAGCTCTAAGTACAGACTTACACATGAAAACTATTGTGCCCCACCACTTTGAGGACAATGGGCCACATGGCAAGTAGTTCCAACAAGACAAAGCTCTCCCAGTTGCAGCAGGGAGGTTCTTTGAAATCTTTAGTAAAGTTCGTTAAAAATCCAGCTACCTTAGGCTATTGAATAGATTCACTGGAAAATGGATATGAATTGTATAATGCAGTTCTGGTGAGATATTATACATATTTATGCCATAACAGAATGCACTCTCCTGGCTGATTTGCAGATGATGTGACCTCCATTCTGTTTTGTTGTGTTCCCTTTTAAACATTTCTCTACTGAGATTTTTCAGCGCTCATGACACTGAATTGCTTGCCAGGTGTGGATAATTACTGGCACCCTGATGAGATGAGGGAGCACCAGCTGTTCAGTGTTAAGAGCTCCAGCATCTTCTCCGAGAACAGTGGCTGAGCCCTCTAATAGTTTTCAGTGTTTACTCATCTTTCAGTTTCTTAAGACAGAGAGCCAACAATTGATTAACTCAGTTACTGATACTGTTGTAGAGGCACCAGGCAATGTTTGTTTGACTAAGTAAGCAGTAATGTACAACAGCAAGAGCAAAAACACTTCATAGTCTGTCTTTGACCTTGTAATTTCCATTTGATGGCTGCAGTGACACAGCAGTTTGTTCCATTTTCCTGACGTTTCCCCTAACTGTTAATTTCTGCATTGTATTTGAGGCTTCTCATGAAGTAAAAGACACTTCCGGGAAACTAATGGACTATAGTGCATGTTTAGAACTCATTTCCCTGTTATTTGATTCCAGAAAAAATCCATTTGCAGCCCCCTTAACCTGGAAAATTGTGGTAATATAGTGACAAAATCCAGGGCAGTATTCTGGCCAGAGGTGCCATCTTCAGAAGCACATTGAGGGGGCCCAACACAACATCCTGATGTTGCTCCATGTTCAGCTCAAACAATAAGAGGGCGGCTCCCTCAAAAAATTAAAACTGACAGATTCATCCATCCTTTCTACTCATGATAGAGCCTCCAACTCTTACCCCAAAAAGCCCCTTCATTGTTCCAGAAATTACTACAGTGTCATTGTGCACAAGGCAGATTTAGGGCCTTGTGATAGGTTCTGCCTCAAGGATGCTGCAAGGTGTCAAAACTATGACATAGTGAATTGAGCAGAACGGAAGGCAAGAGGGAAGGGGCAATGAACTTTGGCCTCACACAGGGTGCTGCTGAAATTTGAAATACCAAAGTCCACCCCAGTTGTGCATGTTTGGGGGATGTAAGAGCAATGCACAGCTACCTGGGACTTGCTTCTACCATGGACCTAAGGTCCTACCCTATTCTACACAGCGGGTGGCACCATGTACCCCACCCCACATTAAGCAATTCTGCAGCTTCAACTCTCAGTCCCTATGGATTTCTACATCTAAATGCTTGCTGGTCCATTAGGGTAAAGAGGGGCACTTCCCCTACCCACCTTGATTCCTCCAAGCCACCAGCTTTCTTACTTATGACCAGTCCAGGGGGTGGCCCTGGCTTTCCGCTTCCTTCTTCTTAATCTCAGCTTTGTCATTAGAGAACTCAGCAGGCAGGAGGATGAGGACCAAAAGCAGAACTACATGGTTCCACTTGTCATTGGCTGAAGCTCCATCTATTCTTGGTTTGCCTACCTGATGCCTTAGTGAGCACCAAACACCACTCATTTATTATATTTGGGCACAGGGCTGATCAGAAGTGTATTTAGAGGAGCACAACCAGTTCAGTTGCACTGGATGCAGAGCCTCAGGGTACTGCAAGGGCATCACAACTATGAAGTAGACTAGAAGATGAGATGCAGCAGGGCGATGAATGTTGGCATCACTGAAATTTGAGACCCCAAGGTCTGCCACTGGCTTCAGCCCTTAAGCCAACACACATACAAAGACCCCAATGGCTACACTTGATTCATATTCATTACTTCCTCTCTTTACATAAAGATTGCAATGTCAGAAAGCAGGGTGGGATGTCTAATGTATTTTGCATTTTCACAATCCAACAGCTGCCCAGCTATTTGAGTTCATCTTCACCTGCACCCAGAGTTAAATAGCTTTTGTTAAATTATCAGCTTTACAGAGTGACAAAGCCCCAGGTATAATTATGCTACAGGTAAGGTGTTAAAGCTGATTTTTTAAAAAACCACATTGCCCATGTGACATTCCTCTCCCCAGAATTTTATAGAACAAATACAGCATTCATCACAATTCATTTGTAATATTTTTATTGCACTGTACAGGGGTTTGTTTTCTCCCCTTTAAATACCTATTACTGTCACTCCATGGCTGTTGATGGTTCCAGTTTACATCTTGCTGCTTGGTTAATGGTGATGATTGGGGAACATTTGCAGCCCTTTATATTTCATTGCATTGTTAATCGATTCTGCTCAGATGGTTAACAGCTCTGTCACAGTAAAATGATGATATTCCTAAAATCCGATCTGGGACTAAATAGGATTGATCACAGACATGACAAAATGTAAATTCCTATTTGCATTCTGTAACAGGGAGTGCTGGGCTTGACCACAATAAATGGAACTAAGGCTTCCTTTAAAAACTTTCCTATTTTTAGGCTTATCTAAACATGGACGTGCCAGCTGTCCCGAAACCATTCTGATACAGACTGGGATAGGCAGCTTTTGTTGTCTTTGTTAACTATGCAACAAGCGGAAGATCAAGTGGCTAAGTTTTTTTGGGGGGGTTGCAGCATTGTGCTGTGGGGAGAAGCATCGTCTGTTGAGTTTCTGTTTGTGGTAAAAACTTTGGCTACTCTAGCTATTTTCCTGACCATCTCTAGACAGCAATTTAGGCCAAGGAAGTGATTCTAAACAGGCACACATAGGATTGCACAGTTCAAAGAGGCTGTAATCCTAGGCGTCTGCTCGCAAAATCTCTGTATAAAAATAAAAGAAGTAGGAGCAGCCCAGGTTTTACAAAGATTGGCAGCTGTAGCTGTGTAAAGACTTGCTTCTGCTTTCAGTGTTCACTGCAAGTATGTGTGGATGTAGAAAATAGATCTGGTGTCATAAATCTCTCTCAAAGATTTTGTCCTTTTATTTGTTATTCAGAGGGAGGTTGCCTGTTATTTTAGCAAAGTTGGCCTTTTTATTCTTTTCAGTTGGAATTTCTGCAGCTTTATTCTTACCAAGGAACCTAAAGAAACCTTCTTATCCCCAGTGGAGCACATAGGTTGTGGGCTTCAAGGTATCTTTATAAGAAAGTCTCTCCCCCCCCCACACTTTTTATATTTTTGGGGCACTTTCCTACTCACAACATATGGTTAAAAGCCCTCTTCCTCTCAAGCCTACTTCAGATGCTTTGAAGAAGGTGGAATTGGATTTGACTTAAGCGGCTAATGCTGTGTTTAATAAGCAGTGACAGTCAATTGACCCTGAGCCAGGAATTGTGAGAGAGCTTATTATTTTGGTAATTTTCCAATAATGCAGGAGGAACATTAGGCGTGACTTGGTGATCAGTATTTCCAATGAGAACCTTTCAGTGATGGAGTGCTATAATTTTTCTTTTTATCCTAACAGAGTGTGAGGAGTGGATTAATCTCCTCTACCAAGGTCTTCACTTAGTGAGCAGGTATGTGGCCAGAATTTCTTCTGGGTGAAGCAACAAGATGATTGTGAAAATCTGGCTTCTTGCCTCTTAATAATGATCCTATCCTACGCAAGATGTGCTAATTGTTTTGAGATTAATTCTGGTCACCCAGATATGGAAACATTTAAATTTAAAAACACATTGTGGAAGAGATGCTCAATTGGGGGACGCATTATAAGGTGCTTGGGGAGAAATTATTATTTAAGAGTTGGTTGGGGACTAAGAGAACTGGCTGATTATAGTGACTGTAGCTGAAATCCTATCCTCACTACTTGGGTTAAGTTTCATTGTGCTTAATGGAACTTACTTCTTGAATAGGATTGATTTATAAATCAGGAACGGGGAACCTGTGGCCCTCCAGATGTTGCTGGGTTCCAACTCCCATCAGCTCCAGCTAGCCTGGTCAATGGATAAGGATGCTGAAGGACAGCAATGACTATAAGGCCACAGGTCCCATCCCCCTCCATGGTGGTTTGTCATGATCTCAGCCCTAGACACAGCTACCCATGAGGAAGGATAGACAAAGCTGTTAATCTCTCAGTTTTACATTTTGCCTTCAGTTTGTCACATTTCTGCTGCAATATGTGGATTTTTTAATAAAAGCACTTTGCGAAAATTCACCAACATTTTAGCATTTAGTGCAAATTTCTCCTAATGTGCACATCTGCAAAAAGAATCAGGGAAAGTTTGCTGAATGGCTGGGTCAATAGTTTGATCCCATTTATTTCCAGGATAGATGAATCTGCCCATTTCTGATCTACATCACTTCTACTCATCTTCACGAACATGTGTGTTCTGCACCATTTCTGTATGAATCTGAAGTAGTAGTAGCAGCAGTAGTTGTTGTTTGTTGTTGTTTTAAAGAAAAGCCAACCCCATAATTCACAATTATATACCCACTTAAGTATTTGAAACATATTTCTATTCCACCTTTCATTGCCAAAAAGGAATCTGAGAGCCCCTGACAGTCATAAAACATCCAGACTTGGTAAAAACCGAACAAAATAAGCATCCAGAAGAACAATAAAGGCTTTCAAAGGACAAGATGGAGAGCCTGTGCACCACCCATCACCTCTGGCCAGTGGCAGTAACTACACAGAATACTCTTAGAACAATACACCAATCAGATCAGGTGGTATTACCTGGCCTGTTCACTGGTAAGAACAACCTGAAAACCTGTTCTTGCTCACCTCAGACCACTTTTGTTTCCCTCCCTCTCAACTCTGATTCACTACCTTCTACTGCAGAGAAGCCATGTTTTATGTCCATGCTCCATAATCTCCTCTGTAAGTCTTCCTTTGTATCAGAAATCTAGTTTCCATAGAATCACAAGGAGAGGGTGTACATGTGGAAACAAACAGCTGCACCATGCCACTAGGACTGTTTCCAAGATCATCATCCTGCTCCCCAATGTTTAAGGCACAGACATCTACACATGTAGACTTCTACTTGTGTAGGCTTCTACAGATGGAACCCCACACAATCAAGGGTACAGCTCCAATGGAAGCTATACTCATATAGGCCTAAGTGCACAGACTTCTGCCTCTCAGATGTTCAAGCTTATTGTGTGGATGTTGGGAGTGAGACTAGTAGCAGCACAAGTCCACTGACTACACATGGGGCCCAATTCATGTGATGAATGTATGAAGAGGGTTGATGTCTCAGTTCCATAGCAAGCCTTCATTCTGAGAGATATTAAGATGATGTGCAGCTATGGCCATCTGCTCAGAATCACTCCAGCCGTATTCAAGAGTTGCTACCGTATTATGTAGACGAATGATGACGCATACAGGATCACATACTGAACATAGTTCACTCTATATAGGCAGGGATTTCAGTTCAGGTGCTGCTTATCACTATTGCCTGTAGAGGGAAACCAAACCCTATGGTCAATTTCTCTGGAAAAAATACTTTGCTAATGTGGTTTAAAATATTTAGACAGGTTAAGCCCATGCTAGGTATTAGTATACAATGATAGATCCCAAGGGCTTGTGGAGATTAAAGGTTTGTTTCATGTAGAAGAGTCAGAATACTAATGCAACACAATGAAAACACACTCAGCTCTCCAAAGGATTACAGAGACTTTCAAAAGATTTCAATCTACAATGGGTTCCTAATTATTATTATAATGACTTTCTAGAAATATATCTTTCAAGTTCAGTGAGCTTCCCCCCCCCCTTTTGAAGCAAATATCTTTTGTTCAGAAAAATAAGATAAAGTGTCAAGAATTGTATCTTAAGATAATAATTTTAATTAACCTATGACTGATCTCATGGCCTGTAATTCACCTGAGGCACAATAGGGGTGACATTAGCTACATTAGTGATTGTTGTAAAAGCAGTTTTGTGCGTTGATAAGCAGGCAGGGGGCGGGTATCACTTTGCTTGTGATGGAAAGATTGTAAGCAAAGGAGGGACTTTTAGCTACCCCACTCCACATTGCTGTGCTTGTTTTTGCTCCTATTCAGTAGAGGACGCCTGAAGTTTAACTGTGGTGCACCCCTACTGATTATGTTAATTACAACCAAAAAGTGAAATTTGAGGAAACACAAAAATCATTTTGCTTTCACTTAAAATCCAATAGAATGTAACTGTATCCAAAGAAAGAGATTTCGGTACAGACTGGTGAAAAAAGAAATAAACAACTTTCTCACTTACTTTTTAGCATCTTTAATGCAGAGGAACCCTCATGCATGCCACGTGGAGAGCTTAGGGGGTGCTGCATGGTCATAAAGTAAGCCATGCTTCTTTTCTTAGTTCTTTCTTTAAAGTCATTTTGGTTATAGGTCTGGACAGTCCCTGAATCACCTGAACCCCAAATATTTATAATATGAAGTAGAAATTCCTAAACCCCACCCCATGTGACAGGGAAAAAAATGTAATTAGTTGCCCTGAGGTACATTTTCTTATTTTTTTGTTGCTTGCTAGCAGATACATCTTAGAACACATCTGTATGCTTCTGCAGCATTGGACAATTAATTATCTGCTTGTTATGCTGCCTGGCAAACTTTTGTTTGGCCACAAATGAAATCTGAGTATATAACAGATCATGAGATGGTTTGTACCTTTGTTCATCCTTCTGATGTAAATTAAAAAATAATAATTGTACATTTGTTTGTTTTCTTAGAATCTTCCTAAAGTCTGAGATAGATTTTAAGTATTTATTACTATCTGTATTGTTTTGGGGAGTGTTGGATTTCTTGTTACTGCTTCTTTGCCTGCTTTTATATATACCGGGTGTTTTTATTTTTGTATCCTTGCTCATTTGGAAAATGCTGAGCATTCCAAACGTTTTCCCAGCGTGGTTGGTGGAAGTTGTCCAGGAACATCTGGAGGCAAGCAGGTTGGAGGGAAGCCTGTCCAACTACTTCTGTCCCTTGAAACTCACTTCTTTGCATCAAGAAGGCATATTCTGAATTCATATAGAAAGTGGAACCTGAATCATAGAATTTGTTTCATAGATCATGAAGAAAGGTTGAGCATCACACTTACAAATCTGTAGCATGTGCAGTTCAGCTTCATGCATCCTCTAAATCAAGTATGTGTAATAATCAGGGTGGTTGTTTTTTGTCGCCGGAATTCTCCAGAATTAATTCCGGCATCTTTCAGGTGAGTTCCAGCACCTTTTCCCCCCTAGAAAAATAGTACTGGTAATAGTAGTAACAACAACAACAACAATGGTAAGAAACCCAATATTGTTTCAGCATAACTGCTGGCAGATGCTTTATTCTGCATATGATCTATTTGTATGTGGTTATCCATTCTGCAGAGATGCAGAGATTAATTCTGATGCTTTGTTCACAGGTATGGAAATATATATATATATTTTTTTTAAAAAGGCACAGTAAAAGCTCTAGCACAAACTTATGGCCTTGCCATAAGTAAACACTTTTCAATTTGAAACATGCTTTTTGGGAAAGACTCTAATGTACTTTATTAATTTGCATGTCATTAACAGCCTTGTTTTTCGTTTGGAAATTAGTGCTGCTTATTCAGAATTACAATATGTCATTATTGCTATATTTTAAGCACACACAGTAAGCTTCTCTAACAACTTCCAGCAGAACAAGCCATAATATCCGGTAAGTGGCAACTGCCACGAATGCAAAGAATGCACAAGTGTTAATGGCTTGTTAATGTCAAGGCTAAAACATATCAGGAGCAATTATGATGCAAATTTTTATGTGCAGCTGAAACCCATTTTGTGCATCTTTCTAAAAGACAAGCTCGTCATTTGATCTCTTAATGTATCTCTTCACAACCTGCTCAGACAAATCAGTAATTCCTAATAGACTTTTGTAACACTACTATTTATGATTCAGCAGTAGCTGGTTCTTTATACAGATGTAGTTAAGCAAAATACTGAACACTTTGCTGATAATGTTTAGTCCCAGAAACTCACAACCCACAAAAGGGAAGGAATTAGGAGTGCCATCATCCTGAATATTTGAATGTATACGCTTTGATTTTAATGACACTTTCCTTGTGCTTTTGAGATATTTTCCCCTGCCTTGTGCTTTGAGCTCAGAGCTCTGCCTGTGTTCTGAAGAGTTTACGACTTATTAACTCCTGCTATTGACATTTTAAGTATTCTTAAGGTATACAAAACTACCTGTTCTGCAGTTCTCAGATAAATGTATGAATTGGAAGCCCCGTTCCATGCCCAATAAACACAGGGTGACTTTGTCTAGCAGCACTCTGGCACATAGGTTGCAGCAAAATACTGGGCAAGGTTTTGCCCACTATCTTCTCTGTGTAATGGCCTCATGTGAAAAGGCTGTCCCATGAGCCCTTGCTGAAGAGGGAAGGGGAAAGCCTATATAACGGAGCTCACAGCCATTTTGCTTTGAGAGCTTTTCTCTCTCAACCTGATTTGAACTTGGTTGGGATTTTTTTCACCTTTCCCTCAGTGAAATTATGGCTTTCCTTTGTTCGGCGGAAGAACATTGTTTGTATGAAGGTGGAAATGGCATTGGGCAGCATCAAAATAGTATAAGGGGCCCCCAAAAGGGGCCTGAGGGGAGGATTTACCACAGCAAACCCAAGCGGGGGTTCAGTATCTGCCTGTCTAGAATCTGCACCCTGGTCCCCCAGTGAGACTTTGCTTGCTTGACTTGCACCACAGCATTGTTTGACACTGGCCAACTCCCATCATACAGATTTGGAGCAATCCAAACCCAGTGGATCCATTCCATCAACATGGCGTTGTGGAATGATGAACTGATTTGGGGGCCCAATGCCATGCCAATCCTTGTCCCTGCCTGCTGCTGTCAATAAAGATTTGGCCTGGTTTTATCCCATCGCCATTGTACAGTCTGGTTATTGTGCTGCTATAATTGGTCACATAATTGCCTGGGCAACATCCAAGATTTCACACTTTGATTTAAGTTATTTATCTAACAGGATTTATACACCATTTACAGGCACAATAACTCCCCAACAGTTTGATTTCATCCCCAAAGGCACAGTCTTCCGTTGTTTCCCAAGAAAGACAGATGCCAACCAATGCATGTGGTTTACATAAAATATTAAATATGCTGTAAAATTATTTTTTAAAATAGGTGTGAAGAAGTCAGGCAAAAACACAAACCAATAACCCCCCTCCCATCCATGTCCCCTCCTTTTGATCTTGTTTTTATTATGTATTTTGTGTTTTTACCTTGTATTTTTATGTTGTGAACTGCCCTGAGATCTACAGATGAAGGGCGATATATAAATTTAATAAATAATAATAGTAATGATAAATAAATAATAAAGTTACATATTAAAACAAACAAACAAACAAACAAGAACATTTCCAGCAGTACAAGGATGGTACCTGTCTAAAATCAATGGTCAGGGAGTTCCGAAGTGCATGTTCCTTGCAAGGGCAGAATGAAGGATATGTAGTCGGGGGAAAACATTATGTATAAAAGTGCCAGTTCTGCAGATTGAAGAGGTCAAGTGGGCATGTATGTCATAAGGGGGCATATGTTTCAGCACAGTTCTTGGCAGCTTATAACATGTCAAAGCACACGTTAAAATGTTTATTTTTCTGGGGAAACAAATGCATTCAGATACATATTTTGAGGGGGAAATGCACTATGGCAGAGCAACCCCATGGGAGTGGGAGAGGAAGAAGCTGTAGTGGTAGACTCTGCCTCATCTTGAGCCCTGTTGGGGGTAAGGTGGTGTGTGGCTCATCAGGTGAGCAGGAACTGGGTCACTACTGTGTATCAAGGGAGCTAAAATAGTCTTTACGAAACCTAAGATGTGAGAGGAAAAATAAAATCCAAAACAACCTTGGAGGGCAGGGGGACAGCTTCTTGTAAGATCCCACCTAATTTGCAAACATGTATGAGTAAAGGGGAAATGCCTTTGTCATTTTGATGACTATTTATGTTACGCTAATGCTTCTTGTTTTTTTTTAAAGGCACACAATTAATTGAGGATGATGCTTTAGTCAATGCAGCTAATAAATTGATCAAATGCTGCAGGCAGCCCTAGAAACAATATGCTCAATTTACTATCCTATTCTTTCTCATTCCTTGCCACCTAAAAAAGCCCCTGGGTGGGAGAGGGACTCCCAGACTCCCAGGCCCCACCTGTGGCATATCTCTTAGGGGTTCCAAAGTTGCAGGACAATTGTGTTCTGCTTGTCCTGGCAGCCTCAACTTGCTGTGTTCACCTCTGGGCTTCACAAGATCTCAGAGAAAGAGGAGACTCTGTTGTTGTCCCTAGCAGTTTTGAGGTTCTAAAGGTAAAGGTAAAGGTACCCCTGCCCGTACGGGCCAGTCTTGACAGACTCTAGGGTTGTGCGCTCATCTCACTCTAGAGGCCGGGAGCCAGCGCTGTCCGCAGACACTTCCGGGTCACGCGGCCAGCGTGACGAAGCTGCTCCAGCGAACCAGCACCAGAGCAGCACACGGAACGCCGTTTACCTTCCCGCTAGAAGCGGTACCTATTTATCTATTTGCACTTAATTGTGCTTTCGAACTGCTAGGTGGGCAGGAGCTGGGACCAAACGACGGGAGCTCACCCCGCTGCGGGGATTTGAACCGCCGACCATGCGATTGGCAAGTCCTAGGTGCTGAGGTTTTACCCACAGCACCACCCGTGTCCCCTTTTGAGGTTCTAAGTCCAGGCTAATAAACCCTCAGAGACTTCTACACAGGAAGAGGCCTTATTTTAAAGGGGCTGAAGTGTGGAATGGCTACATCCTGGCAGGTCTCATTTCCCTGTTTCAGTCTCACCAAGCTCATCCCCAGGACCAGAGGCTGAATGGAAATGTAGAAGCTGGCAGACATCCTGAAGAAAACACTCCCTGAACCCTAGTCATGAGGAAGTTTCCCTATTCTATGTGCTCAAATTCAACTGCAACACATGGCTAAGGGACCCCTGACTGTTAGGTCCAGTCACAGAAGACTCTGAGGTTGCGACGCTCATCTCGCTTTACTGGGTGAGGGAGCCGACGTACAGCTTCCAGGTCATGTGGCCAGCATGACTAAGCCGCTTCTGGCGAACCAGAGCAGCACACAGAAATGCCGTTTACCTTCCCGCCAGAGCGATACCTATTTATATACTTGCACTTTTTGTGTGTTTGTGCTTTTGAACTAGCAGTTGGCAGGAGCTGGGACCGAGCAATGGGAGCTCACCCCGTCGCGGGGATTCAAACCGCCAACCTTCTGAACGGCAAGCCCAAGAGACTCGGTGGTTTAGACCACAGCACCAACCGCATCCCAAAACACATGGCTAGTAAGTATTATTAATGTATTATTAATGATTAGATCATAATCCAAAATTTACAAATCATAAGCATCCACCTATAATGTATGTATAAGTCTATAAACAAGAAACAGCAAACATAATAAATTGCTATCAGGGAACACCACGACGAAGGCAGGATGACTTTCAATAGATAATGTCCAACAATATTGTAGTGGTGGGTGCTCTATTCTGTAAGTGGTCTGGGCTGAGGGCCCGGACAATAAGCTAGGCAGAGATGGAGCAGCAACACTAACTTTGAAGCTCCTCAACTGAAGCCTGGCCAGTGCCGAAACATCTAATCTAACAGTGCTCCCTGCTGGATGGCTTCCCCGCTATCCCAGGCTCCTGGTTTTTACTTGGGAGATAGCTTTTGCTAAGGCCGGTTATGTTGAGCTGCTTGGCAGCAACACAGGGATGAGACAGAGACACTTGAGGAGATGCACTCACATTAACAACGTGATGTGTGCCTTGGTGTATCCATAGATACTGCTGCAGCCTCCTAGCAGTGAATCCAGCAATTGTGTCAGCATATTTTGAAACCACTGTGATCATTGGAATTGCCTCCAGGTAGCTGTGGTTGTATCCATGGATACACTGGGTTGCACATTATTTTTCTCCATGGGAATGTGTTCCTAGGGATAGCTGTGAGTGTCATATGGAGAAGATATTTAGCCCCAAGATACTGACAGTAGCTGTGAAAGTTTGTTATTAAAGGATGGTTGGTTGGATGAATAAATCACTCAAATAAATGAATGTGGGGAAATGCCTTCTTTTGTCCAGTCGCAGGGCATCTGTGCTCTGCTTTCCTCATTCATCTAAAATATATGTCAAGTTTTTTTATTTATTACAAAAATCTTATTCTCTTCTGTATTAGCATTTTTTTTCTTTTTTTAAACTTAAAGGCCTCACCATTTTAATGAAAAGGCTCCCAGCAGAATTCTCTCATGCCCTAAATTCATTGTTTTGAAAAGATTTTACCATGTAGTTGACAAGCCAATTAAACCCAATAAATTTCCAAAGTCTGCTGAAATCCATGATGCTTTTTTCTTATCCTGCAGATCTTCAGAATTGTATTGCAGCTCAGACTCCCCGACAGTTATGAGTCGGCATTCTATGGCATTGTCATTTCAGAATCACCACTTTATTCTCCTGCACATCATTTCTTCAATTCCCTACATACTTCAATAGGCTGACTCACTTCCAGTTGTCACTTAAATGACGTCTCGACTGGCATTTCACTAAGCCCCTAATAAACTCTCTGCATTCCTGCTTCTGCTAAAGCCACATTCCCCCTTTGCAGTAAGACTCTGCTTGGACAGTTATTAAATTTGCTTCTTTGTGTTGTTTTATACTCCTCCTCTAGCTTGTTGCTTTTGGGTGTTCATCAAGAACTGGCCAGCAAAATAGTCTTGATGATGTTTCTTAAAAGGTAAAGGTAAAGGACCCCTGACAGTTAAGTCCAGTCGCGAACGACTCTGGGGTTGCGGCGCTTATCTCACTTTGCAGACCGAGGGAGCCGGTGTTTATCTGCAGACAGTTTTTCTGAGTCATGTGGCCAGCATGACTAAGCCACTTCTGGCGAACCAGAGCAGTGCGTGGAAATGCTGTTTACCTTCCCCCGGAGTGGTACCTATTTATCTACTTGAACTTGATGTGCTTTCGAACTACTAGATTGGCAGGAGCTGGGACCGAGCAACGGGAACTCACCCCGTCGCGGGGATTTGAACTGCCAACCTTCTGATTGGCAAGCCCTAGGCTCAGTAGTTTAGACCACAGCGCCCCCCCCCATGTCCCTGATATTTCTTACCGAGCAAGAATTCAGAGGAATATGGGGTGGGAGCTGTTGATTTACAGAGCAATCCTGTAGATTTGGAAGTCACTCCCACTGAGTTCAAATGAGACCTACTCCCAAGGAAGTAGATCTAGGAATGCAGCTTTGATAAGCCTGGTAATTCACGTTGTTCATGGTATATGCTTTGAGATTTTAATACTTCACTCACATTTTAACATTTATTTTAAAAGTTGTATCATCAGCTGCCTGAGGAGCTACTAGTCATACAGCAGCATGTAACTGTAGGTTATGAATAAAACAAAATGGTGTGGCTTGACAATGGAGGGCAGCACAGTGCACAAACATGGCAGGAGAACTAGATTGTCTCTGCTGGTGCATTGCACCACACTGACTTCCCGGCCACCTTGCCCCTCTCGGTAGGCAATAGTGATCTACTTACCTGGAAGCTAGCATAATGGCTTCACCCTAGACAGTGAGCCGCTTATGGACCAACAGCCAAAGATGTTGGGAGTTGTGGTTCAATCAACACCTAGAAGACGCCACATTGCAATAGGCTGACACAGGGGTAGCCAATCTGCAGTTTTCTGAGTAAAACTCCATTATATTCCAAGATCCGAGATGTGGCAAAAAAGAAAGCTATAATCCAACTAGTTGGGGAAGTTGGGATTAATTCTGTCACCTGCCCGAGGGGGGAGGGGGAGGACAGAATGCTGTGCCAGGTTATGACTGCTCATATTTTACATATTTGTCAAGGAAAGCTATTTCCCACACAGTTTACTCATGGTGCTCAGAAAGACTTACAGGAAGCTAAAAACCATTACAGAAAAAGTAGTATAGTTTATTGTATGTACTGTAGAATAAAATGACAGACAACTGCAGCAGACGAAAATAACTTTTAGAAACATGGATCAGTTCACTAAACCCCCCCAAAACAAACAAAAGTCCTCATCAGTCCAGAGGTCAAATGCCTCCTGAAACAAAAATGTCTTAGCCAGGCGACAGAGAGGCCATTACAGAGGGGAACAAATGAACTTCTCTTGGCAGGGAGCGCAAGCCACAGAGAAGACTTTTCTCCCCTGCATCCCAATGAATTGTGCCTCTCCTACTGCTGAGATGTGAAGAAGATCCTCCCGTCAAGATCTTAAAAGAGCTGTCAGGCATCTATGGAGGGAGATGGTCCTTTCCATTGAAATTAGTGGGTGTAACGCTTAAGCATGTTGAAGTCCCTCCACAAAATTGCATTGAATGTCTTCAATGCAGTCATTCAAGAGCAGCATCAGCACCTGAATCCCAATTCTCAGGCGCCTGCCCTGAGCCGGCCTATTCTGACTTGGCACAGGGATGGAGAACCTCAGGACTGGGAACTAAATAAAGCATTTTGTCTGGCCTTTGGGACTCTACATAGGCACACCCTGCACAGGTGGATTGCCTGCATGCAATGTCTTTCAGTCGTGACAGTTACACACACTTGCCAGGACAGAGGATGGAGAGATGGGTTCTTGTGCAGAAACGTGTCACTGTGTGTGACCAGAATCTAACCTACTGTACAAATGCCTGAGAAAATTCCCTATTTCAACTCAGGTGCATTGTGGGAAAGTAAAAGAGTGGCTAGACTGAGCTGCCCGTTGTTGGTTGCTATGCTGCTGCTACTGTTCCGTGCCATTGCCAGGTGTGATGAAGGCTGGCATTAAACCTATACAGTGGTACCTCAGGTTACATACACTTCAGGTTACATATGCTTCAGGTTACAGACTCCACTAACCCACAAATAATACCTTGGGTTAAGAACTTTTCTTCAAGATGAAAACAGAAATCACGTGGCAGCAGCGCAGCAGCAGCAGCGGGAGGCCCCATTAGCTAAAGTGGTGCTTCAGGTTAAGAACAGTTTCAGGTTAAGAATGGACCTCTGGAATAAATTAAGTACGTAACCAGAGGTACTACTGCAGCTAAAGAATGGTAAATCCAGGGTTGGCTTAAGACAGACATGGCCAAACTTGGCCCTCCAGATGTTTTGGGACTACAACTCCCATCATCCCTAGCTAACAGGACCAGTGGTCAGGGATGATGGGAATTGTAGTCTCAAAACATCTGGAGGGCCAAGTTTAGACATGCCTGGCTCAAGACCTCTAGTGTCCACCTCTTCCCTCTCCTCCTTTCTATTTTTGAGCATTCTTTCTCTAGGTAACATTACAAAAAGTTTGCTTGCCCTTCTGCCACGTGTTAGCTCTTCTGATTTAAGAAGTTTGCGTTAAACAATTCAACAATTTTGCAGGTTAAAGTAAGTGAATCTAAGAGTATCCAATTAATTACTTTGAGTGTAAGTTAATCTTTAAGAACAGTTTATGCAAATTGTTTCTACAACTTTCATTATATAACGGCAGATCGTTGAAGCAGAAGTCATTTTATTCACAAGTTACATTTACATAAGCGTCCAATCCCTCAGCTGTTAATGCTTGGCTTGCAATCAATATGTTGAAATTCTTTCTACATGTAATCCATTAATTTTTAACTTCACCACCTCAGGCTACCGTTGCCTTGAGGTGCCATTGCTACTTTGCCTATAATTGCAAAAACTTTTCTTTTCTTTTCTTGATGGCAAATCCTAAAGCTGCAGGATGCCTAGATCTGCTACAGCAAACTTCCGATAATTAAATACAGTGAAATATTAATGATTTTAGTTTTGCATTCACCCCTACTGCATCAAATGAAAGCATAATAAATTTTAATTGTTCAATAAACAATCCTGTTAAGCACATAAAAACCACAAAACAAACAATACCTTTTGGCATATTTGCTAATTTTTTGCATCTGGGTATCATCTCATTTATTAATTACACATCTCACTATGAAATGTGTGATCATTATTTCCAGTAATGCTATTAATTGTTAACTATACTTCCAGGGCTTGCTTGATTCGGCATGATTTCATTCTTCCATTTCTAAACAGGTTTGTCCTGTAGCACAGTTTTGATTTTGACACAGCAATCCATGCAGCTTCTCCTGACCTGGCTGGCCCTCTTTTCTTTCGTTGCTAAGCTACATCTCTGGTCCCCAAATGAGTCATAACTCACCAGAGGAACATAAGAGTCAAGGGTGGTTTAAGAGATGACATCAGTCAACACTGGAGTACAGCCAGGGCAACATGAAAGGCTAACCAGATACATAAGAGTAAAATAAGGCAGGCAGCTAATAGTTTTGCACAGAACTGGAGTTTATTCATTGACTACAGGACTGGCGCTTGCAGGGATAGGGGACAACCAAGTGGCACACTGTCCCATGGCTCAAATTGTCGGAGGCACTCAATGGCCACCCTCTTCTCCACTGCCACAACCAACTGCTTTGGGCGGCAAACAAGTGCTGCTGCTGCAGTGGCAAAGCCTAGCAATTCAGAAGGAAGTGATACAGCTGTCTGGTTGACTGCAGTGGGGTAATGCAGTTGCCTGATTAGATGCACTTCGGATAAGGGCCTCTTCACCCTTCTCTGCCATGGTGCAGTGGTGAGGTGACTGTTCTCTCTTCACTGAAGCAATAAAAGGGGAGCTTCACAGATCAGCTGAGGAAATCTGGTGGAATCTGCTCTTCTCTCCCCCATTCCATGGTGGGTTCAATTTCTCCCATCCTAAGACAGTCCCCCACTCTCTCTCTCCCTCTCTCTCTCTCACACACACACACACTATATATAATGGTGCTAATTGGAAGAAAGTGTGATTCCTGGCTGTTCTCTCAAAGGATGAACCAACATTTTAGATTTTAAAAATCCAAAATGTTCCTGTTATAAAAATACTTTCTGTCTCGTCAAAAGTTTTGTGCCTAACCTTTATATGATGATTTAGCCTTTTCAGACACAATCCAGTTTTGTCTCTTCCCATCTTTCTCCCCCCAAGAACTTTACTCTGGGTTTTTTTGGAAAACTATTTAGTACTGTTCCAGTTATAAAAATACTTGCTGTCTTGCTGAAAGTGGTGCGCCTAACCTTTATATGATGATTTAGCCTTTTCAGACACAATCCAGTTTTGTCTCTTCCCATCCCCCGCCACCGCCACCCAAGAATGTAAAAAGTTCACTGGAGCTTACCTTTCTTTTCTGTTCAGTCAATGAATGAACTTTACAAATTCCAGAAAGACCCTTCTAATGATACCAAGTGCTTGGAAAACTGCAGTACGTGGTTCCTGTTGTTGCTCTCGCAATCAACACAATGTGCAGTGTCACTGCACAAATCTCTGGAGCTGATTCTCTGTTGATTCCTGGATCAGTGCAGGTCATGCTGGAAAAAAGAGAAGACTGTTGTAGTCTTTAGAAATGTTGCAATACTCAAAAACGAAACAGATTAGGGTTTATTTATTTATTTGTATGGGTGGGACACATACATAATGAAAGAACATAACATGAGCTTGCTAGATCAGTGGCCAATGAGATGCCTGTAGGAAACTCACAAGAAGGACAACAACATGTCCGCCTGTGATTCCCATTAACTGATATTCAGAGGCATACTGCCTCTTGACAGTGGAGGTAGAAAATAGCCACCATGACTAGTAGTCATTGATAGCCTCATCCCCCATGAATTTGTCCAATTCTCTTTTAAAGCAATTCAAGTTGGTAGCCATCACTGCCTCCTTTGGGTTGGGGGGAGTTCCATTATTTAAATATGTGTTGAACAGAGAAGCTCTTTATTTTATCTGGCTTATTAATTGCTTTTGCAAAACAAGGCTAAATAATCAGTCACCCTCATTTAGTGGCTCCTTGAAGGTGCAGGAGATCTGATGTGCACGTGGTGCTCCCCTGTTCACAACACTTTCCCCATTTACTTCAGAGATGGGTATCTATCAATATGTGCAGATTCTTAGAAGAAGAAAATGCATTGCCTGTGATCTTTAATCAGGCCATTGAATTCATGTATATGCTCCTTTAAAGATAGCCAGCTCTCTATAGGCCAAATCACCAACTTCACCTTATTATAACAGGTAAACGACACACATCTATCATATTTTTTTTGGCAGAACTGTCCTAGTAAGTGCAAAACCAGTCATAGTGGAAGGAACACTTTTTGTCAGTATTTCTTCATTATTATTATAGATCACCTGTCACTTAGATCTTGTGCTCAATAACACTGTGATTGCTGAACTTGACACCAGAGAAAAATCTGCCTGTGCAGTGGACTTCATAATAGGAAATGAACTCCTTTTTCTATTCTGAGATCATGCTCCTGATCTTTCCCGTTATTTACCCTGACATTTTACAAGCTAGTAGATTCAAAATTCTGGCTGAAACCAGCCCTTTAAGAATAAACTCACCAACTGTATCCTTATTCCTCTTGGTGGTAAAAGGTAAAGGGACCCCTGACCATTAAGTCCAGTCGTGACTCTGGGGTTGAGGCGCTCATCTCGCTTTATTGGCCAAGGGAGCCGGTGTACAGCTTCCGGGTCATGTGGCCAGCATGACCAAGCAGCTTCTGGCAAACCAGAGCAGCGCACGGAAATGCCGTTTACCTTCCCGCCGGAGCAGTACCTATTTATCTACTTGCACTTTGACGTGCTTTCGAACTGCTAGGTTGGCAGGAGCAGGGACCAAGCAACGGAAGCTCACCCGGTCGCGGGGATTTGAACTGCCGACCTTCTGATCGGCAAGTCCTAGGCTCTGTGGTTTAACCCACAGCGCCACTCACATCCCCCTCTTGGTAGTGCTAGGAAAACTTGCTTGGAACAGGGCTGAGGACCTATGAGCTCTCTGGATGTTGTTGGACTTCCACACCTATCATCCACATTCAGCACAGGGACAATGGGAGTTGTAATAAAACAATATATCTGGAGGACCAAAGGTTTTCTACCACTTTCTTTCTACGATTTGTCTGAATGTGTTGAACTGAAAAATGAAAAAAGTACAAGTGACACCAAAGGGATTTTCCTACTAAGTAAACATATTAGAGAATGGGGTGATAGGAACATGATAAGCTCATACCATCTCTGAATTAAACAACTGGCATTTAATAACATAAGTTGCATGGAAGAAAGTCAGCACTGGCTCTATGCAGGGATTTTTATACATTTGACATTCTGCAGTTACCCCTGATTGTGGCATGCCCAATTTGAGAGATTTTGCATGTTGCCTTATTATCTACACTGGCAGAAGAACTTTGGTCATTTGCATCATTTGCATTTTGGCATTCCAATCACTGTCAAATCCTGTACTTGGATTCAGCCAGTGCCTGTACCGCAGCCGTGCTCTCATTACACTTGACAGCATGAAAGACTTTTGACAGATGCACAAATGCTGTGAAAAATATGTCCCCGGGTCAATAGTGTATAGATATCAGTCCCCTTCCATTTCTCTAACAGTATTCAATTTTGGCAAAGAAAGGAAGTCAAAGTAATTTCTGCTAATAATCCCCATAGTTACAAAGCTACTAGAGGCCTCAATTTGCTTCCTCCAACATGGTGGTGGAGAACTTCCTTCAGTGAGGGACTCAGCCTTATTGGAGAACTGAAGATGAAGAGCACAACCCTCTAAACTCTTACCTAGTTGGATTTCCCTTGCTTCATGCCTAAGAAAAATCTGATGCCTCAGCCTGGGTAGTACTACCGTATAGTTAAGAACATAAGAAAAGTCCTGGTGGATCAGACCAAATGCCCTTCTAGTGCCACAACCCATTTTCCACAGTGGCCAATCACATGCCTCTGGGAAACCCAGAAGCAGGACATGAGGATATTAGCTGTCTCCTACTCATATACTCCCACAACTGGTAAATTCAGGAGCATGCATCTCTGAACCTGGAGGTAGGAAATGCCCTCTGAGCAGGGGTGGATATCACAGATACAACCCATTGGATTTTGGGGATAGCTCAGTAATGTTCACTTGGACAGAGTCCTGTGTGATAAACAACAGAATGCTTATGGGTCTACTTTGACCCATACTAACATTAGTATTAAACTGTTTACTGGCTCATTCATAAAACCATTGCTGAGGTTGAAAAAACATGTAGGGTGGTATTCAGCTAATGTATCTCAGCACAAGGATTTACACATGTGTAATGGAATTTCTCCCTTTCTTACCGCCATGTATGGTCTACCCCCACCCCCACCCCATTGGAATCTAGAAGGCAGGGAGAACAGAACAAATTTAGAGGGTGGGGGTGAAGGGAAGTACAAATCCATGCATTGACAGGATGCGTTCCTTTACAGTACATTGGATACAACCCATATTCTTAATACAAGTTTCTTTACCTTTTTTTCTGAAAGCAAGTGTTTTCCTAGGAGAAGACAACATTTTAAAGAGAAATGCTTCCCACAGCAGCATCCCATTTTCACCGGCTCTAGAGCAGAAACCAAAATACCACAGAAGTGAAATCTGCAAAGAGTTCTGCGTCCAGCATCGGCCCCTTGCTTTCCTAGGACCTTAGCGTGTACACACACTTCCCAGGTGTTTGCCCAGCCACACAAATGAAGAAAGGCAAACTTTTGCAAAGGTTAAAGTAAATGCCTTGTGAGCATTCCACATTTCACTGAAACCAATGGCAAGCCCTTCTTTGATTTGAATGGTTCCGGATTACACCTATTGGATTTAATATGCATCAACAATAGCAGAGTTGATAGGATTAGAGTTATTCAATAAAAAGGGATCAACAGGAGCGGGTCTGATAGGATTAAAGCAGTTCAGTTATTATTATTATTATTATTTTTTAAAAACCATACACACACAACCCACAAACATTTACAGCAGAGCCTCTGCTAATTGGCAGGCTTGATGAAGCCAATAACTTGTCAGGCAACAGGCTTTCAAATGAACAGGTGTTTAGTACTGAAAGGCGATTAGTTCTGACCATATTAAGTAGCAGAACTTACCCCAAAGAGCTAATTTGAACAGCTGATTCACACTGTGTCCTATTAAGTGCCAGACCATCTGATTTGCACCGAGCAGCTGAATGAGGGCAGCATGTATCTCCAGGTGATTATTCAGGCTGCAATCCTATGCACATCTACCTGGCAGTAAGTCCCATAGAACTTAATAGGGCTTAATTTTTGCATAGGATTGCACTGTCAGTTTCATTCTCCTAAACCAGGGTTCTGCAACATATATTTTATTACATTTCCCAATAAACTACTAAAGTTAGTGGAGCAGGTACGTTAATATTTATATTCCATGCCACTTTGTTGTCTAATAATTTTGCTGCATCGAATTAGATTATAGTTCTGCCTCCATGACTCCCAGTGGGGAAAGGCATCATCAGTGCCACTGTGAAAGAAGCATCTTTGCCAGTCCTACTCCCATCTATGAATGATGTCTTAGGTGATACCCTACCCCTGGTAGGCAAGGTAAATTTTGACTATTTCAGATATCAGATGCAACAAAGGGGCAAAATCAAGCAGATGGCCCACTGCAACCAGCGTTATTTCAGCCTTAATAATTCAAGCAGGGATGTTCATCTAGGTTCCTGCACAACTGGGATGGAGTTAGAAATGGAGACAGACAGTGCTTTTTCTGGGGGGGGGGGGATGCAAGGGTACACATAACCCTAAACATTTTGTGAATCTAAGTTTGGCCTCATTGAGGGGCAGTATTTCAATATTAGTAGGAAAATGAGAGTACCCCTAAACATTTTTTTAGGGGGGGGCACTGGAGACAGCTATTTGCTATTGCACATCTAACAAGTTTAGTAAATGAAGAACTCTCCAGTCACTGGTTTTTTAAAAATAGATAGATAGATAGATAGATAGATAGATAGATAGATAGATAGATAGATAGATAATGATGATAGATAGATAGATAGATGATAGATAGATAGATAGATAGATAGATAGATAGATAGATAGATATAGATAGATAGATAGAGATGATAGATAGATAGATAGATGATAGATAGATAGATGCCCAATGTCCCCCTATTTTTTATTTTTATTTTTTATTTTATTGCATGAGCACTTGGCTTTTATGGACCCACTGAACTGAAGCTGTGTGCTGCTACACATGGCACGTTGGTTCATTGTGATATGTTTGTGTGTGGTATGGTGCTACATATTTCCACCTGATGATTTGTGTGCGAGTGAGCAAGAGAGAGAGATGAGCTGCTGTGAATTTGCTTGTTCACCACTTGGCTTCCTTCCACTCAGAGGCAGAGATAGCAGCTCCGGCTCCAGGAGCAGCACACATGCTGTGCACCCCAGAAGTGTCCCAGGAGTGTCCCAGGAGAGTGTCCCAGGAGGGTTCTGCCTGCGGCAAACGTCCCAGAGGGTGAGCCGCCCAGGGGGGCGGAGTGAGCAGCCCATGGCGGGCTGCTTCTTGGGGGGGGAGGGAGCTGCACTTCTTTGCCATCAGCCTTCCTCCCTTCCCTCTTCCTTTCGACAGCTTGGGGGAGGCTCCCCCCCAGGAAGCAGCCCAGGAGCAGGGGGCAATGGCGCACTGCCCACACGCGACTCCCAAGCCTCCCCAGTGCTGTCAAAACTAAGGGGGAAGGGGGGAAGACAGCTTCTCCCCTTCCCCCTGATGGCTCCGGGTAGGCTTGGGAGTCATGGATGGGCGGCGTGCCAAATGTCACCCCCTCAGTATTGACACCCGGGGCAACCCACCCCCACTGCCCCCTTCCTCTGTTCCAGCTTCCACTCATGAGCAGCTCACCATATCTTTTGATATCATTGCTATGCTCACTTGATTTGCAGGCGGTGATAACAATGACGGCATTCCAGGGTCACTGTAAGCCTCTCTGTTTGAATGTGGTGGGCATATGAAACTACCGACACTTGTGTAACACTTATATAACACCATAACTTATTTCTTGTGCACCATTCAGACAATTATATCATCAACACTTTCTTAAAGCAACTTCACATGGTGTGAGGTTTTGTTTTTGTTTTTAAACCCAACCTGAGACTTTGTCAGCTGTGATGTCTCATTATACACTATAAAGAATCAATAAAACTGTCATGCTCTGAAGTTTCCCTACTGTTATTGTTAATAAAGACTATCAGAAACAATGACAGCTACTTGCGTCCTTTTCCATCTCAAGTGTGAAGACAATGGTGACAAGCCTGGCAAGGAAGCAGGGCAATAACATTCATTTTAGGTGCCACCCTCATTCTTTCCTTCTTTATTGCCCTAAGCTGAAGTGTGTGGGGAGGGAGAAATGAGTGACTGCTAAAGTTATTGTAAGGGAGAATGGAACCTTCAATTTTGAATTGCTGAACTTCCCCATGCAGTTATTGAAACATGTAATGCAACTGAATGAAATATATACCATCTTGTGTTCAGAAAGCTGGAGGAGTTGCCTAAAATATCTAAGCTTTGGGTGATGCTATGAAAGGTTCCAAACACTTGGGATGATTCAGAATATGGTAGAAAAGGAGACGCGTTAGCTAATAGCTCTTCTCATTCTGTCAATCAGAATAAATGGAAGCAATATACCGTACTTCATAAAATGCTTTAATGGTGCATAGCTACTCAAAAGAAAATCACATTGATTTCAATTATCTTTACTCTCAGATAGGAGTAGGTGAAGCTGTCGATTTTTTGTGTTTCAGTTGCTCACGTTTCCACTCTCAATTTCAGCTCTCTACATTTCCACATCTTTTGTTTTTTTTAATCAAATGGTCTTCATGAAAATTACATTTTGGTATGCTTCCCCTGCCCCCATATATGTACATTTTTGCCGTTGCCCTTTTGCCACAGATGATCTGACAGCAGAGGAAGAACAAATGGAGCATGGGATGGGGATACTGCAGATCAGAGTAGGCTTTGAACCTGTTAGATCCAAGGCGATCATTCTATAAACATCAACAGGGTCAGAGGGTAGCAAAATGCACCCAATTCTGGGGTTGGCAAATGTCCTTTCCTTCTAACCAGCCCTCCTCTTCTGGCCTGGTGAGTGTGTAGGGATTTGGATCTGGTGACTCTGCCACCACCAATTTTCTCTGCCACCCTACCGCCGTGGGATTGTTCTCTTAGCCTTTTGGGCACATAGTCAACCGTTTTAGAAAGACGTGTGGAAATTTGTAAAACTGTGACCTAGCCATTCATCCATCAGCTCGAGTTAAATCAGAATAAGAAATTTAATTAAATCTGCTTGCAGTGACACTTGTAATTAAATAGATGGAATTCTGCATGTACTCAACCCCCAAGAGCTTTTGCTACACATTTCTTAAGACCTATTCAATGGATTTTAACCCAAAGAGAAAGCAGCGTTGCCCATACCCCTCCTCCCCTGTCTCTCCTCGCCTGCTAACAGTTGACTACTCACATAAAGAATGTTAGCTAAATGTGAGTTGTTATCGCCACAAATAATAAGAGTTGGAATAGACACTCCTTGATGTATGCTGTCAAGGCTTTATGATACACTTTTCACATCCCTCTTTTGAAATAGCCCTAGTGCTTTGTAGCTGAGAGATTTAAAAATGAAAATTGTTGTTGTGGCATTGTGAAGATCAGCTTGCATCAGGCAAAGGGAGAGAGGGCTGGTGGGAGATGTAGGAGGTGCCATCAGACATCTTATTTCCCTTACCCTCACCCCCGTTGGGCCCGTAAGATGTTTGCAAACATACATGACTGGACATGAATGTGAACAATCTTCACTGCCTATAGCCAAATGCCACAGTAGTCCAGAATTAAAATAATTCTCAGTGTCAACGGTGCCCACCACTTGGGGACATGGAAACATGATTTTACATGTTATGATGTAAGAACTTACTGTGAGAATGCAGATTCCTGTAGCGAATATAAAGCCCTCCCCACAGCTTCAATGAATTGCTTTGAAAACAATACAATTTTACAAGGCCACATTTCCTTTCTGAGTTTAAGAAATTGCATCTAATTAGCTCTACCAACATCTAATAAGGAGGTAGAGCTATGTGTTAAATTATATAGAAAAACCCTGTTCCTAAGTCATTCTGACTTCTTTATAGTGTAAACTCATTAATATTAAACTCCCAATGTTCTCACAATTTTGGAGTGAATAATCACTGTCTTAATGACGTTCCCGCTTGCTTCCCAGCAGTATATTCCATTATTTCAAACTGATGGTAAAATTAACTCTCCCCCCGCCCATTTGATCAAAAGAATGAAAACATTATTGAACCCTAGTGATGGAGCATTACAGGACTGTAAAACACACACAAGTCTACAAGAGCTCTAAAAACATTTGTAATTTTCAATGAAAAATCATAGTGGTGCTGATGAGCATTTGTAGGCTGCAAACCAAAATGTAGGCTGCAAACCAAAACTCTTTGCATATGAAAAAATGAAGAGAGAGAAATAGCAAACAATCTGAACTATGCCCAAACTGAAATGGCTGACCCAAGTCACCATTCCTGCTGAAATGGCTGACCCAAGTCACCAATACTGCTTTGTGGTTTCCCATTCAGACTCTTTTCTTCAAGATAAGTCAACACCCAGAATTCTGAGACATTTCTGGTGAAATGTTCCACAGACCATTTCCTACTTTCATTCAAGCACAACTTCTTGCTGAAATATTTCCTTTTTATGGTTCAGTTCGCTTCTCACACACCTTCTGGCACAAGGGCAGGGCAGGTATTTTTAAGATTTGAACCACTAAGACTGCACTAACAGTAGCTGATGGTTCAAGGCCCACAACAAAATGTTGCAGTGTATCTTCCTGGTGTTTCCCCCCCTCCACAACATTCCCCCGCCCCAAACTGGCACCCAAACAGTCTGTGGCAACTGAGCATGCCCGATCTTCTTGAGCTGTGGAAGACGATAGTGTTTGGGAGGGGGCTGCTGCCTTTGAATTTTTCTGGAAAGTCGACAAACCTTGGCATTTCCCTCAGGATGCTGACACCTCCCCCTTTGTTTCTCAGCAGCTCCATTTCTATCAGCGCTCGACACCTGTGTTTGCTGTTAGCAGGAATAGCAATAGCTATGCGCAAGAAGTACTGAATTTTCTGCATTAATCCTTAAACTGCCCTCTTCCCACTTCTTCCTTGGAACATCATCCCCTCCATGTCCTTGAGAGCCCTTGTCCCTTGTAACCTGTCTCATGGTAGGCTCTGAAAAGAATGCAACATTTTCCATGGCCTTTTCCTATTTCCATGACCTTTAAAGGATTTACTGTCCTTTAACCTTATGAAAGTGTGAGGATATCAGGCAGTTAAAATGCTTGTGTTGCCGTATATGTTTAAAGGGCTTATGTCTTCTTCTTTTTCAGCATTTGAGACGGATAAAGTGCTTAGGCTGCCTTCAGGCATTTGATTTTAACAAATAGAGGCTTCAGTCTTGAAAGGAAGCTCAACATCGCCACAGGGGGCTGCCTGTTTACAGTTTATTACAGGATCACAGGGTAGGAATTGAAATGCAAAGCCCATGTTAATGCAGTATTAAAAAATGAAACCATAAGGAACTGCCAACAATTTCATTCAGGAAACGCAAAAGAAAAAAGTATTGTAGCTACCGTCCTAATTTTGTAAGATTGCCCATTGCTAAGACACTGGGAAGATTTTATATTCACCGTTAAAACGTGAAGCCGTAATTGAATGCTGTGCAGAAAATGGAGTTTGCTGTAGAAAGTGAACTTCAGTTGTACTCTAAGTCATCCCAGAGGACTCAGCAGTTAGTTTTGCTTCCTCATATATTCTTTTCTTACTAAGGGTTATGAGAATTAAGCATAGATGGGGTTAAGGGATGAAGAGTTAGAAATATATGGCCTGCTTCAACTAATGAGTTCCGAAGAGGAAGGAGAAGTGCCTGGCACTCACTAAAGAGATCTCGTTTCCTCCCCGGCAGTTTTCTTATAAGGAAAGCTTGGGGAGAAATGTTTCCATTTCCCCCCAGACACTGTCTGCAGCATTTCTTCAACACTTGAACCTCTGGGGGCCCAAAGCCCTTTGGAGGTTTCCACATTAATTCGGGGTTCAAATGCTGAATTTATCCAAAACAACTTTGGGGTTATTGATGTAGGATTCATCAAAATATTTGCTTATCCCCAGCCATAAATAATTGAAAAACATATTAGCTGTCCTTCATTGACCCTCATGATGTTTGTCCAGACATGCTGCGGGGCATCCCTTTAAAGCTTCAGAGCCTGCAATCACACATACCTGTTTTTAAATCTAGCTGGGAGGGAATGAAGTCACTTTTTAATGGACAAACTAGAGCCTCTTCCTGAAACAACATTTACACCCGAATCCAATGCATGCTAATTATCTATCTATCATCTATCTATCTATCTATCTATCTATCTATCTATCTATCTATCATCTATCTATCTATCATCTATCTATCTATATCTATCTATCATCTATCTATCTATCTATCTATCTATCTATCTATCTATCTATCTATCTATCATCTATCTATCTATCTATCTATCTATCTATCTATCTATCTATCTATCATCTATCTATCATCTATCTATCTATCTATCTATCTATCTATCTATCTATCATCTATCTATATCTATCTATCTATCATCTATCTATCTATCTATCATCTATCTATCTATCGCTATTGATAAAAAACCCAAAGCAGTTTACAATCATACATCTATACAGTGGTACCTCAGGTTAAGTACTTAATTCGTTCCGGAGGTCTGTTCTTAACCTGAAACTGTTCTTAACCTGAAGCACCACTTCAGCTAATGGGGTCTCCTGCTGTCGCCGTGCTGCCGGAGCACGATTTCTGTTCTCATCCTGAAGCAAAGTTCTTAACCTGAAGCACTATTTCTGGCTTAGCAGAGTCTGTAACCTGAAGCGTATGTAACCTGAGGTACCACTGTACAATGAAAGCTTACATATATACAATGAAACAACAGTTAGCTTTTCCACTAACTATTACAGAAGTATATTTTCTTAAGTGCCTGCATAAGCTTGGCAGTATATAAAAGTTTTCAGCAGACATTTAAAGGGTTGTTTTTTTTTAAAAAAAGGGCACCACCTGAATTTCTGTTGGCACAACATTCCACACTACTGGGCTGATGGCTTGGTTTCTTGCTTCTGTCCAAGGAGCCTTGCCAAGTTGGAGGATAACCAGTGATTTTCCTGCAGATGATCTCAGTGACGGAGCTAGGATATACAGGTTCAGGTGGACCAATGAGAAAATAAATCCTGTTAGATTCAATAGGATTCATTCTCAAATAGGTCTGACTAGGACTGAAGTGTTTGGTACTTGTGTCCAGTTGACTGAAGATCAAGCTTGCCAAGGCCAGCAGTGGATTACAGTATCTGAGGGCATTCATTTGTAACCAGGAGTCCTAGCTGGACATTTGAACTAGCATACTTGACTCTCATTGTTCCTCTGTGATCTGTGCATATGTTTCCACAAACCTGACAAAAGCATCCAGAGACAAACTGAAGCAAAGCAAAAAGGAATGAACTTTGCTGAACAATGCTGAGTACACTGGTGGAAAATCATTCTGCACTAACAAAATGAGTCCAGATTTGGGTCTATTGAAGAGCAACAAATGAGCCCAGCACAAGCTATCTGTACTAAGAATTTGAAAAGAATACAAAGGCCTGCTGCTGAAGTGTTGCCAGGAGATTTTTGTTTGTTTGTTTGTTTTACAGACGCCGTGTTTTGCAGACAGATGTGCAAACAGTTTAGATTACATTAACATGGTGCTCTGCTAGATTTCTGAATTTGATTTATGACGTTCTGGCCTTTGGGCTAGATTGGAGTTGCTCTGTGCATTCGCAGGGCCCAAAGTAATCTTAAAACAGATTCACTTCTGGGAAATGTAAAGGATCAAGTAAGGAACCCCAAAATATCTGTGGGAAGGTTCAGGTCACATGCTATTCTTACAGCTGATTCAGCAACACATCGCAAAGCATTAACAACGAAGAAGAGAATCAATACACAAAGCTTTGAATATAACATATGGAAATGTAGTGAAGTAAATAAATCGATAATGCAACTAATCTGAATAAACGGATTTTTTTTTTCAAAGAGAGTCCTTGATATAGCTGATCACATGCTGCTGGCTGTGTGTATAAGTTAATGGGGCAAATGGTTGAATAGCATGCTTTACATTGGTTGCAATTTGACATTGTGCTGCCTTGTAATGCTCTCTGGCTTTATATTGATATTATGTTTATGGATATGGCTAGTTTGTTTATGTATTTGTGGGTTGTTTGTTTTGAACGCCAATCCTTTCACATTGTTTTTATTGCACATATTGTGTTTCTGTATTTATGCATTTTTATGTATCACAGGCTGCTTTGAGATCTCCAGATCTCAGTAGCCTGTAAATGAAATCTATAAAGTTCAATGAAGCTTTGTTGTTGTTGTTTAGTCGTTTAGTCGTGTCCGACTCTTCGTGACCTCATGGACCAGAGCATGCCAGGCACTCCTGTCTGTTTGGTCAGACTCATGTTTGTAGATTCGAGCACACTGTCCAAACATCTGTCCACTGTCCAACTGTCCTCTGTCGTCCCCTTCTCCTTGTGCCCTCCATCTTTCCCAACATCAGGGTCTTTTCCAGGGAGTCAATGGGGCTTACTTTCAGGGAAATGAGTAAAGGAGTGCAGACTTAGGATGGATTAAGAATTTAAGAACATAAAGCTGGTACTGGAGGGATCAGGCCAAGGGCTCTTCTCATCTAGCATCCTGTTCTCACAGGGCTGGTCAGATGTCTGTGGGAAGCCTGAAAGGACCTTGGCACACCATCATTCTTGCTACTTGTGATTCCCAGCAACTGGAATTCCGAGGGATGATGCCTCTGATTCATCTGGATGCGTTCGGAAAGGGTGGAATGTAGTACAGAGACTCTTCCCTCCAAATGGTTGAAATCAATTGTTTTCCCTCTTTGCCTGGATGACTACTGTCTCACGTTTTACAGAATGGTTACATGTGACCATTATTACTGTTGTTTTGTGGTTTGTATTCTGTTTCCTGGCTTTTGCTATGTGCTACAGCTTTTGTTTTTCAAATTTCAGTAAACCGTTGGGTGCCTTGCCAGTGACACAAAACAAGGACATGGTATTGGAGAGTATGAGCTTTTTCCCCTCCACAGTTCCTTACTGTTTTTTGTGGCTGCAGCCACCTGGCCTGGAGGTTCTATTCCCAGTGCTGGGTTGTTGATGGTTTATTTATTATTATTTTTTAAGGAAGGCTGGAATCAAGCACAGTAGACTCTCTGGAACACATGGAATCCGGCATTTCCTCCTCTAAGGCTGGATGCTTACATGGGCCCTGTGTTAACAGAAAGGTGATCCTGACAATATGGTGGCATGTGTCCCATTCCTTGGTTGACTGAAAATACAAAGATTCTTCTGCATTATAAGCTGATAATTGAGAATTAAATTTTTTGGCTAAGAAGATAAACAAATGAAAAATATCAGCAATCACATTCATGGACCCAGGAGAGAGAAAATTGTTACAATATTCAAATCAGTGTTCACAGAAACCATTTTTGAAAATGTATGTTGCTTTGTTTGCCTTCCCTCAAGTACATGCTTATTGCGCAAATTACATTTTCCTCTCCCCGCTATGTTTGTACCAAATAACAATTCAGCATCTTCCTACTGTGAAAAATCAGGTTGATTTAATACAAAACAATAGCACGTCTTTGTACATTAAGGCCTGTGGTTTCATTTCTGAAGATATAATTATCAGGCACCTTTTTGGGACATACTGTTGCTCGTGAGGGGGGGGGGACCCTCTTTCAAGTAGGCATTTGTCAAATCAAACAGTTACCACTGAAAAAACAAGACTCAATCCTTTCGGTGCAGAATCCAGGATTTGTCTTTCATTAACACATCCATAGTACATGTGTTACTTTGTTGAACAAATCAATTGCATGACATGGAAATTTGATCCTGTGGGTCTCTATCAACTCCAGCAGCATAAGGAAGAGGTTACAAAATATTTAAAGGCAGTGCAAGTAAAACTGCATTATAAGCTCATTAGCACAATAAGACATTCACAACACAACATGTGCAATTCTTTGATAAGTACACAAAGAACCCTACCCCCAATGCACCAGTAGAAAAATTTGGCAGAGAGCACCATTGTGGTCCATCAAAAAGTTAGGGGGAAAGGTAGGTTTTTACTTGGCACTGAAAGGTTATCCACACAAAAATCTGTTTCCCAGTTCCAGAATTCAAGAAATCATTTTGTCCTTAATATGGCAGTAACACTTAGTAGCACTAGTTATGTTAAGGTTAGGTCTTTACACTATCAAGGCTTATGGTTTACCAAGGTGCTGCTGCTGATGGTGCTGCTGCTTATTTAAAGTTTTTGGACTTTTCCTTAATGTTTCCTGAATGTTCATGCTAGCTGTGATCTACTAAGCATAATACAAAATTCCAAGGTAATAGTAGACGAGGTGGCACCTTCCATATGTTGTTGGACTACATCTCTTATCATCAGCTATGCACAAGATTTTGGTCCCACTGCTCATCCATTAGAAAAACAACCCACCTGGAATGTAAACGTAGTTAGGCAGTTCCGGGGGGGGGGGTGTTAGCATTTCAAAATTCAACACTTGAATTCAATTGTTTGATATATTGGTCAGAGTTATGTTGTAGCCTCAAACCTGTTGGCCAATTTAGACTGAGGCCAAGAGTGTTTTCCCAATGGGAGCTCTGATGTGATGAAAGATATCCACAATGAAGAGATTACTTCCAAGATACTAAAGATGCTGTGTGATATCCAACTTTACTCATACCCATTGAAATCAATGGACTTCAGTAAATTGTATGATTTCAATGGAACTATTCTGATGTGACTTTGTTGAACATCATGACTTATGTCTGAGGAATTGTTAGTATTAGGCTAAATAAAAACATATGCTTAGTGCCTTTTTGTTTATTAGAGTTAAAGAAGAAGGTTATAATTCTTCCCATTTAACTTACCCAATAGCAGTTCTGGTGTATTTTTTAAAGCCTAAAAATAATAATTGCTGCATGTATTCCCCCCCCCCATGGTCATTTTTCCTGTTTCATTTACCCTATTCTGTATTTGCCCAAATATCTTCCAATTACGAGTTGGTTCGTATACAGAAAGTAACTAATGGCCTGTTCCTACCACTAAAATATACTGCCACTTATGTGGCCATACAATTAAAATAAAAGCTATAGCTCAGGCTTAAAATCTATGCAAATCTCTATGAACCTATTAAAGGAGAACTACATCATGGGACAAGCCAGTAGACTTAATAGGGAACAGTTTTTGGATGATAAAGCAGTTCAACATCCTTTAAAAATTACACTGGGTCCTTAAAAAACCCACAATCAGTAGTTTGAATGACTACAGACCAGTTGCACTGACTCCAATCATCATGAAGTGTTTTGAGAAACTGGTGCGCCGTCACATTATTTCCTGTCTTCCATCAACTTTTGACAACTATCAGTTTGCATACAGGGCAAATAGATCCACAGAAGACGCTATCACCACCACTCTCCATGCTGCTCTGTCCCATCTGGAGCAGCCGGGGAGTTATGTGAGGCTGCTGTTTGTGGATTTTAGCTCTGCTTTTAACACTATCCTCCCCCATAGACTGGTGTCCAAGCTAGAGGCGATTGGACTCTCCAACTCCACCTGTCTCTGGGTTTTGGATTTTTTGTCAGAACGTTCTCAGAGGGTTAGAGTAGGGTCACATATGTCCACAGCCCTTAGCCTTAACACCGGCTCACCACAGGGTTGTGTGTTGAGTCCCCTGCTCTATACTCTCTATACGTATGACTGTACAGCCATCTATTCCAGCAACAAAATCATCAAGTTTGCTGATGACACTACGGTGGTGGGGCTCATTTCAGGAGGGGATGAGTCCGCCTATCGGGACGAGGTGGAGCGGCTCTGTGTTTGGTGTGGAGAGAACAATCTGGCTCTTAATACGGCTAAGACCAAGGAATTGGTGGTGGATTACAGGGGAAAAAAGGCGGACATTCAGCCCTTGTATATCAACGGGGAACGGGTGGAGAGGGTGGTGGAATTCAGGTTTTTGGGAGTGACTATCGATCAGGGCATGACTTGGAGCGCAAATACCACTGCTCTGGTGAAGAAGGCCCAGCAGAGAATTTATTTCCTCAGACTTTTAAAGAAGAACAATCTGAGTGAGAGACTGCTGGTGTCCTTTTATCGAGGCTCCATAGAGAGCATTCTCACATACTGTATTTGTGCTTGGTTCTCCAGTTGTACAGCTAGGGAGAGGAAGGTGCTCCAGAAGGTCATAACCACAGCCCAAAGGATTATTGGTCATCCTCTCCCATCTTTGGAAGAACTGTACGGTTCCCGTTGTCTTAGGAAAGCAAACAACATCCTGCAGGATTCATCTCACCCGGGATACAGTCTGTTTGCACTACTGCCTTCTGGCAGGAGATATAGAAACATCAAGTCAATGACAAATAGACTGAAAAATAGTTTCTATCCAAGAGCTGTGGCCTTTTTGAATGCTGTAACTCGATAGTGTGACCTGGGAGTTTGATGGGTGTGGGTGTGGGTGTGGCTGGAATGTGGTTTGTTTGGTTGTTGTTGTTGTTTTTTAAGGGATGGCATCCAATTTCGTTGCACTTGTGCAATGTTGCACTTGTGTAATGACAATAAAGAATCTATCTATCTATCTATCTATCTATCATCTATCTATCTATCTAAAGGGGAAGGGAAAGAGAAGCTTCCACTAGTGTATGATAATAGGAAAAAGAGTGGGGGTTTGTTGTTGTTCTGTTTTTCATTTATTTTAAAAATGCATAGACTACTTAATCAGCAAAATAGCTAAGTGGTGTACATATTAAAATAATTATCAATAAAACACAGAATAAATCAGCAACTTATTAGAAATAAATATACAGAAAATAAATTAAAACATCAGTTCAGCAAAACATTTAAAATTTATCAATATACCACAGATACAATCAGCAAAATGTTTTAAATGAATATACAGAATCTGTTGAGGCCTGCTGAAATAAATAAAAAAGATTTGTGCATGAGAGAGTTCTCAGAAACAAGTGCTATTTTCAGCAAGCATGTTATGTTTATTCCTCTTTTTCAGGCTGTATCTCTATTTGCATATGATTTAATAGGACTCTTGTTAAAATACACACACAGCCCATGAATGGATAAGGGATTTTTTTGCACAGAGGAGGATAAACTCGTGAAGGAGCTGTCCTTCTCCAGCCAAGAACTACCATTTTGATAAATGGACAACATTAATTCAATGTTTGCCCTTTATTTGTACTAGCACATTGCAACTTCCAGAATTAATTGTGGCCTCTCCACCAAGTAGCAGCGACCAGACTATTACTGCAGTTTCTTGGACTACAAGGAGTGGGAGTAAGGAGTCACACAAACAGCCCTTACAACCTAGTTTGGTGTTTTTGAGCATTGCCATCACAAGATAGCAAGAGGCCATGGTGAAGCAGTGGTGGTAATGGTCTGTGAGAGCCGCTTTTAACTGGGATATGATATTCACCTCAGTGAATTCCCCAAACATGCTGAGCAGAAGTTAAGCTACTCAGGGGCAAGCAACAAGCTAAGTGTTACCCTGAAGAAGATAGCTGAGGAAAAATTTGCATTATGATATATTCCGCATCGGATGTCTTGTTTGTTTACAATGCTTGCAAAAATTGATGTTACAAAATCAACAGAGGGAAAGCGTGCCAAACTGCCTGTAAATAATTCAAGCAGCTGGCAGAGTGCAGTTACATGGGGACTGTGAGCACTTAACATTTTGTTCCATTTTCTGTCATCTGCTTTAATATGGTTGTAGAGTCTCGCCGCCTTTTAAAATATGGATCTCCCAGGGTTGCCAATTCGTATTCTTCTTTATCACACATTTTATTTATCCTACAGTGAGGGAAGAGCTGGAGGGTCATTTTAAAGCAGGTTCTCATGTAGGACAAATAATGGTAGGGGTGTGGGTGTGTAGAATTGCGCAGCCAAACTTTATCCATGTTTTCAGTGGGAACTAGCATCCACAGGCTTTCTGCCAATTTGGCTTGCAGGCCTAAAGGCACATATGGGATAAAAAGAAAGGAAGGCACATGAGGTCATTATCCAAGAAGTCCACAAGGGACCAATGTGTCCTGTAGAACATCTGACTGCTCTTGGCTATTTCCATCATATGTGTTGGGCAGAGGCGATATGAGCTCAGTGACAAATTGTTTTAGCTGTTTTCACTTGGCTTCTTCTCAGGTGGCTTCAGGATGCTGATCAAATCATCCAGACGGTTGCAGTTCTGGAAACAGGACATCTGACTCAAGTTGTGCTCCAAGCAACACTTCCATTAATGAAAAGAAGCCAAAACTTGAAGTTGTGCCCATAAATCAATGGCTGAATTTGCTGCTGTTGCTTCTGCTGCTGCTCAGGATAATTTACCAAATTGATAGATAAAGTGATCAGGTGTGTTGTGCTAGCCCATTCTTTTTTCAACATTTCATTTCTCTTGCTGAAGCTTTCCAAGTCCAGGTTCTGTGCCATGGTAGCTTAGGCATCCCAAAGCAGTTAAGGACAAGTGATTGTGCCCAAACCCACCAAGCAGATTCATTAGATGAAACACTGGAATAAGGGCTATATTTCTTAATATAACCAACTTGGAGGATTTGCAAACTTTACTAACCAAACTGACCAAATTCAGCAATCATGGGTAGGTGAGGATTTTGACTAATCCTGCTAGGGAGGAACCCTTCCAGACCCCTGGGCATCTGATACAGCTTTGTTTTAAACAGAAAAGCAGAGGACTCAAAATAGTGAAGTAGAGAGAACACAGAGCAACTCAGAAGAAGAATCTTAAAAGGCACACAGATGCAAGTATAAGGCAAATACTGTGTGCCATGCACATCCCTGTATGTACACAAACATGCACACATACCTATATCTAGTATACTATATATCTTATCAATGTAATCTATTTCATATGTAACTTGATCTATTTCTCCACACTAACGATATTGATGATATGCTTCATGGCATCAAAGGAAGACTAAAGAAAATAGCACTTCATTAAAAAATATTTGCTTACAATCACTTTGCTCCCTTACAGCTGTAATGTTTAATTATAAACTCTTAAATGCAGTATCTTCATTTTTATGTGCATTTCCATTAAGAGACTCAAAATCAGAAAGACTCATGAAGGTCAAATTCCAAAAATGCAGTAGACACACACATCAAGAAGTTTTAGCCTGCCACAGTTTCTTGGGGCAAGTTCCCACATTTAAGAATTTGTTTGCCCTTAACACTTGTACATTTTTACTGAGAGAACCACTGGTGTAAAAGCAGCAAATGTGAAAGGGCTGTAGTTTAGTGTTGGAGCACATGCTTTGTATGCAGAAGTTCCCAGGCACCTCCAGAAAGAGTTGGGGAAGATTCCTGTCTGAGATCCCTTACCAGTCAGTGTGTCCCAGGCATGGGGAATCAGTTGTCCTCCAATGCTTTCAGACTCCAGATCCCAATAGCCTCATCCAACATGTCCACAGATCAGATTCCTCATTCTTCATGTAGGCAGTTGCTGAGAAAGATGGAACAATAGTTTGATTCATTATACAGCAGTTTCATATGCTCAACTGCAGTATAAAGTGTGACAAAGCTATTAGGACAGCCCCACATTTCACGCAATAATTCTGTTTGGTGTCAGTACTGGAACACCAGGAAATAATGGTCTAACAATGGCATACCTGTGACAGCCAAGTAGCTAAATAGGTACCACAGCAGTGGTAGGATAACGGCATTTCCATGTGATCTGGCTTCTGTCAGTGTTCCGTTGCGCCAGAAGCAGTTTAGTCATGCTGGCCACATGACCCAGAAAGTTGTCTGTGGACAAACACTGGCTCCCTCAGCCTGAAAGCGAGATGAGCGCAGCAACCCCATAATTGTCTTTGACTGGACTTAACCATCCAGCGTCCTTTACATATTTTTTTACATTACACCTGCAGCATCCACAATTGTCACAGAGTGGAGCCACTCTGAGTTGAGAACCTAGCATCTTGAGTTACAGCGTGCATAAGAGAGTCTCCAACCTGAGATCAAACTCCCTTGACGTGCTAAGGGCTTGTTGACAACACATTATCTACCTGACGTGATGGAAACATTTGCCTTGTAAATGAACCTGTCTGCCATGTAAGCTTAGCTTTAAGCTACTTTAATTCACTGAACCTTTCATTTCCCCCCACCTTATTTCTGCCTGAAGAAAAGACCAAGAGCTTTGCATTCTATTTCATCAGCTGGCAGTTCCAGTCTTCCAAGGCAGTTATTATTATAAGCTTACTAATGACAAAATGAGGGATTTGCAAACATATTGACAGATCTGTGGAAAACAGAAGCGGTGGCAAGCAGCACCATGTGGTGGAGATAGCACAGGTGAATGTTTACCAAATAGATATTCATATGGCAGGGACTTGCAAAAGGGCCTTCTATTTATTGCTGCTGTTGCATTTCAATCGTACCAATTTCAAGTTTTTTTCTTTGTAGAAAGACAGCTTATAGAGGCAAGAATGTTATCTTCATCGTGGAGATGCAGAACCATCCAGCAACACATTTTTCATCATTGCTAGAGCTCTACGAACAGTTGAGGCTTTTCACAAAAGGTTTCTTTCTTGGGAAGGGAAACACAATTTCCACATGGGGGAATTCACAAATATACCCAAGCTTTAATTTCTCTTTCTCTTGCATCTCTCCTCTCCCATAAATCTCTTCAGATGTTTTTGTCATCTTCTCCTTTTCCTTCTGAAACCTTGACATAATTTTTTGGGTGGAAAGTCTGCAACAACCAAAGCAGGATGTTTATAGATTCCATGTTTTCTTTATGGTACAAATCAATCATATTGATATGTTTGCATATACAGCTTCCACCTTGAATAAATTAATACACATACCCTGCAATAAGAAGCAACAACATGCAAATGTGCATTGCGATTCATATTTTCATGAGAAAATTGTTACCATGGCAAATGCTTTGTGTGTGAAATGCTGCAAATTCAACAGAGATGCCCAGAGAAGCATAATGTTGTCGACTGTCTGATTCTCAAATATAGGGTTTCCTATTGAATTTATTACTATAGCTTTCAGGATGAAATGTAAATGACATTTTAAATTCTGAAAAGAATTATTATGCAAGCAGTCACTTCAAAAAAAGAGAACAACTTTCCAATCATTCTAGGCTTAGGCTGGAAAAAGTGAGATTTTTGTCATGTTAAAATGAGCAATTTTATGGTGTGTAAAGATTAAAAAGTAATAAGAATGGTTTTAATTCTGAGGGTTTTGGTTTCTGATTTGTTTAAATGAGGCCTATTCATTCTTTCCCACTCCACTTTTTCAGTTCATGTCACAACTTAGGCCCATCTCCATATCTGACCTTCCAAGTATACAGATTGTCATACTTAAAGTAGACCCATTGAAATTAAGTTAATCGTGTCCACTTATTTCAATTGGTCTACATGAATATGACTCATATTAGATATAACCCAGAGACTCTGGCATGAGACTCTTCATCTCAAGGTTGTGGATTTGAGCCTCATGTTGCGTGAAAGATTCCTGCATTGCAGACAGCTGGGCTAGATGACTCTCATGGTCCCTTCCAACTCTACCATTTTATTATTCTCTGATTTTATGTGTTTCCATGCATGTAGGCATGCAGTTCTATATAGATGATCTTGTATGGTGATGAATGCAAATGTGTATGTTCTCCAAACACTTGCCCCTAAATCCACTTGAATAGCTTTGATATACCCAATCCTAGGGCTTGCCAAACAGAAGGTTGGTGGTTCGAATCCCCGTGATGGGGTGAGCTCCCGTTGCTTGGTCCCAGCTCCTGCCCACCTAGTTCAAAAGCACGTCAAAGTGCAAGCAGATAAATAGGTACCACTCCAGAGGGAAGGTAAACAGCGTTTCCGTGTGCTGCTCTGGTTCGCCAGAAAGCAGCTTAGTTATGCTGGCCACATGACCTGGAAGCGGTACACCGGCTCCCTTGGCCAGTAAAGTGAAATGAGCTCCGCAACCCCAGAGTTGTCCGCGACTGGACATAATGGTCAGGGGTCCCTTTACCTTTACCTTTACCCAATCTTAGAAGTGAAAAGTCAACAGACTGATTGCTTCCTTGCACTTCAGTGCTATAAACTCACACAATTCAGACCAAACTTGATTAAAAATCCACACACTTTCTTAGCATAATGATGACTTTTTTTGGACTTCACCAGCCAAAACCTCTGGGAATGGAAAGTTGCTGATCCTCCAAGATACATTGAAGTTGCATCTTGTCTTTTAACTAGGAGAGAGAAAGCAGAGGAAGAAACTACAAATACAGATCAAAAGGTTGATATCAGCATTTTTTAATGACCTAGTTCCTGTACCATAGCCAATAGTTTTATATGAGGAATGATCAGCTGAAAGACTTCCGCTGGAAACAAAAATAGTTTCCATCATTTTATTCTGCCTGAAGCATTATGAATACAAGTGTTGGGTACAGTGTTGCACAACAGGACTTGTGTAAACTGGTGTATAGTCCTTTGGTCTAGTCATTTGTTCATAAATGTGATTTGGGGCTATATTTTTTAAAATGAAGTTACCTGTAGATATTGGCCGGGGTGTGGGTGTATCAACACCTTTCAGATTTCGGTCCAATATGTGATATTATTCTTTTAGCCTTCAGATCTGATTTGAATAACTTTGAATTATTATTTTTTAAATGTTAAGAACATTTTAAAAAACAAAGTAACTCCATCAGATTAAGTCCACACCGCTTTTAATCCTTCGGAAAGCAGGGTGGGTTACACTATTAAAATTCACTGATTGTAAACAAAGGATTGTGTGCCCCCCCATCTTCTGTTTGCAATCAGATTATGACAGACCCATTATTGTTTATGCACATTTTTTTTGCAGCATGTGTGCAAACATAAATGAATTGCTACGTGAGCTATGTTTAATTGGATCTGTAGCAGTCATTACATAGAAAAGTGTCTGGGAGAATGTGTGATTCAAAAGGGTTAAACTACCACAAGAATGTAGATATGAGAAGAGAATGGGAAAACAGAACATCTGTTGATTACAGTACATCAATGGATGTAAAACATGAAAACATTTTCCTCGTTTCTTCATGGATAAATATCAGGCAAATTTACAAAAAGTTTAGTGGCTTCAGTAAACTTTCCAAATTTATTTCTGGCCAATACAGTGGTACCTCGGGTTAAGAACTTAATTTGTTCTGGAGGCCCGTTCTTAACCTGAAACTGTTCTTAACCTGAAGCACCACTTTAGCTAATGGGGCCTCCTGCTGCCACCGCGCCGCCGCAGCACGATTTCTGTTCTCATCCTGAAGCAAAGTTCTTAACCCGAGGTACTATTTCTGGGTTAGGGGAGTCTGTAACCTGAAGCATATGTAACCTGAAGCGTATGTAACCTGAGGTACCACTATACTGGAAATTAGCGGGATGGTAACATTCAAGTCAGAATTGTGCTTTTGGCAAATTTCTGTCAAAGAGCTAATACAATTCATTTTACAGATAAACTCATAGTCTTACTATAGTAAATACGGTATGTGGGCTTTCTTAACACCAAGTCCTCTCAGATACTCACTTTTACATCAAGTGAGTTGCAGCTCAGCACGGCAAAGTGCAAATACGGTGTCAGGTAGAATCTAATATAATAATTTATTATTTATACCCCACCCATCTGGCTGGGTTTCCCCAGCCACTCTGGGCGGCTTCCAACAAAATCTTAAAATACAGTGGTCTGTTAAACATTAAAAGCTTCCCTAAACAGGACTCCCTTCAGATGTCGTCTAAAAGCCTGGTAGTTGTTCTTCTCTTTGACATCTGTATTGGCCTGTGTATGCACCATACATTTAAATCACTTTTAAAGCACATTGCTGCCCCCAAGGAATCATGAGAACTGCCATTTGTTAAATGTGCTGGGAATTGGCACTCTGTGATGGGTAAACTACAGTTCCCAGGATTCTTGCGGGGGCGGGGGAGTAATGTGCTCAAAATGTATGTGGTGTGTAGAGCCTTACTCTATTTTATCCTATTGGTCATAGTTGACATAGATTTTCCTCCCGCAGGAACAGGTAGAAAGACAGTATGATTCTCCATATTTTCAGAGTCTTTTTTGGTCTTCAGAGAAGCGAGGATTTCACTGAAGGGGTAAGTCTTTGAGCTAGGAGTTTCTGACAGCCAATATCTGAGTAGTGAATTAGAGTGATGCATGGCAAAACAGCATTATCATAGCTGCATTTTCAAAAATAGCAAGTCACTTAGCATTCTATCTAGGAGGATGATTTGGGGTTCTCCCCCTCCTAACTGCTGCTTTCTGTATCACCAAGGCTGTCTTCTTGACATTATCCTGGAGAAAGATGTCGTTGCAGAAATATCATCTTTTATTGGCTTAGCATCAGATTACAAACAAGGTCTTTATTTTTCTGAAGGTATCATTGGCTGACATCTGTCTGAAAGGCAAATTAGGCACAGGCTTGTGACAGAGGGAGACTCATTAATTGTAGCAGCCATTTTAGCCATGATTCATGGCATTAATGAGGGGGTGATAGCGGCTGCTCTAGAAAAGTTTATGAAGGGGCTGTGTCTCCCTTCATCTTCCTATCAATAGGGGCTTTCCACTCCACATTCATTCACTTCAGTTAACACATACATAATGGGGAGAAAATGCAGGAGGGCTCCTAGAGACAAATGTTATTTTTAGAGCTTAGTACTGGGTGGGGTGGGGAGGAATCAAACTGAAGAGCAAATCAGTCTACATTATGCAAAGCTTTGAACTATTCATTTTAGAGCCAGCAGCCTTCTCCTCCATTACAATAATTCAACATGTAAACAAATCTAGCACACTTTTTAAAAAATTTTTTAACCCAATATCATTTTTACATACTAAGTAGCTATTACTTAATCTTCAATGTTATTGGCAAGTAGTTTACATTTGTTTTCAACCAACTTGTATTATTATTATTATTAACCCAACAGGAAGAAGAGCTTGAATGTCCAAATTTGCATTTTATACCATACCATCATTTAGGATCCTGTTCATTGTGTCTGAAGCAAGGCAATTGATGAAAGTGTGTGGGAAAGGGAATATACATGTGAGGGGCTAGCCAGCTTCTGTTTTACTTTTATTTTGATCAAGAAATGGTGAGTTGCCTAATGTGTACACATTAAATGGTGGTTCTGCCTGTTCACCAAAGTACAATATTGCTGATTCATCCAATGTTAGTTGACTAGATTGATTACTAAACCAGACCAACATGTCAAACATTAATGCATAAAAATTTATTCACAGCTGACCTAGTTGTCTTTTTCAATAAATTCTAAATGTTCTGTATAGCAGACAAGATTCCACATTCTCCCCACCTCAGAAAGTTAAGGAACACAGTTAATGGGTTAATTCCATTCGTGAGGAAAGAGCTGCCTCATTCCTGAGATGCATCTGTCTGAATCTGGTGACTTCCTCATCAGGTTACTGGGTAGATTACTAGGCACACAACTTTGTGTTATAAAAGGGCTCAGATTACATGGGCCATGAGTTGTGATCAGGAAGGAGTGGATTGCTGCTGGACTGTGGAGTTATCAGAACACTTTGAGGGGAGCTCGACTGAAAAGAAGACTTGGAGAAGTGACAGAAAACAGAGAACTATAAGCTGCTGCACAACTCTGTGCAAATTGACTTAGAAATTGTGTGTGGCCTTTGTTCAGCAAGGTCTTGGAGTACAGAAACCCCCTCTGGGACCAGAGGGAGAAAAGCCTTTGTGTAACCAGTATATGATGTGTAAATATAGTGTTTTTCTTGCGTGTGCTAAGTAAAACAACTCGGCTGAAAACAACCTGTTTCTTGTTGGTGAGCTTAACTGCTTTCCTAAAGCTTCCACATTGCACACATACAGATAAAAATTTATAGGTTGAGGATAAACACAAACCCTAACAAATAATAACAATTTTATGGCTACAATCCTATACATGCTTGCTTGAGAGTATGTCCAACTGAACTCCGTAGAGTTTACTTCTGATTGGACATGTATCAGATTGCACTATTCTAACCAAATCCATTTACAGTGGTACCTCAGGTTACAGGTGCTTCAGGGTACAGACTCCCCTAACCCAGAAACCGTACCACGGGTTAAGAACTTTACTTCAGCATGAGAACAGAAATCGCGCAGCAGTGGCAGCGGGAGGCCCCATTAGCTAAAGTGGTACCTCAGGTTAAGAACAGTTTCAGGTTAAGAAGGGACTCCAGAACGAATTAAGTTCTTAACGCGAGGTACCACTGCTCCTCCAATGAAGTATCCTTAGGAATGCAATCTGTTCTTATTTACTGGTTCCTGTTAAAAAGTCTCCTATTTCTTAAAATACGAATGCAATGAATACGAATGCAATGAAAAATTCCAAGTGACAGCACATTTCCAAATACATTTATACATTAACTTATTGCCAAAGATCACAAAAAGATGTGACGCCAACGTATGATAACTGGAACTGTTGTTATTTGCTAATCCTCCAAAACAACCTTCATATTTTATAGGCTTTAAAAGGCCTTTATTGCAGTCATACAATTTAAAGATAATAATAATCAGTGATGTTTGTTTCCTGGACCATTGGTTTTGTTTCTTGGACTGTTGGTTTAGCTCATGGTATATAATAGAGTCTGTATAGTTAAAGCTATGGTTTTCCCAGTAGTGATGTATGGAAGTGAGAGCTGGACCATAAAGAAGGCTGATCGCCAAAGAATTGATGCTTTTGAATTGGAGGAGACGCTTGAGAGTCCAATGGACTGCAAGAAGATCAAACCTTATCCATTCTTAAGGAAATCAGCCCTGAGTGCTCTCTGGAAGGACAGATCCTGAAGCTGAGGCTCCAATACTTTGGCCACCTCATGAGAAGAGAAGACTCCCTGGAAAAGACCCTGATGTTGGGAAAGATGGAGAGCACAAGAAGGGGACGACAGAGGACAAGATGGCTGGACAGTGTTCTCGAAGCTACCAGCATGAGTCTGACCAAACTGTGGGAGGCAGTGGAAGACAGGAGTGCCTGGCGTGCTCTGGTCCATGGGGTCACGAAGAGTCGGACACGACTAAACGACTAAACAACAATATAATAGAGTCTACACGCAAACTGGTACAGTGTTTATTTTTCCTCAGTATTTTCTAGACATGTATGTGTTTACATTTATCAGAACCCCCTCTCCGTATTGCTAAGGCTTTAAGTGGCTTTGTAGCAGTTTCCCTGGCATCATTTTCTTTTCATATAAATGTCATGTTCATCATTTGTTATCTCTGTGAAAAACCTCTGCACTCCTCAAGGAACGGGAATGGACAGCAGCTGAAGAGGGACTCGAAGGACCATGTGAACCATTTGCCCTGTCAGAAATTTTGAGTCTTGAGCATAAGCTATTCACTGTCACTTCTATATCTACTCCTCCCTAATCTTTCTGTCTTAGAAACCCTCTTGCTCTCTCCATAATTTGTAAGCATCGCCAGTCACAAATGCCCTGCAGCAAACTCTTTCCCCTCACCCATTTCTTAAGTCTGAAGTGTGCCCCCAAGAAACAGGCAAGAGTTGAGCTAACAAGTGCAACTTCTCAACATGCCATTGTCCTTCCTAATCAACTCTATTATAGCCAAGATTTGACAGAATCATTTAACTTCCCGGGAGCTGGCCTGATTCCATGCGGATGTCCTGCTGCTCTCCCTCAAGCAGGAATCAATATGAGAAAGACACATTAATAATGAAAAATATTATTGGCATGGTGTTGTTTTGAGAAACTAACCTCCAGGCTGAACTCAGGTCATATATTAGTTAGAATATGCAAGAAATTTCTGAAACTCAGAGAGGCAGGAATGGGGATTGTTGGTGGTTTCTTTCAGGCATGGAGGTCATCCTGCACACATGTCACAAGCTAATTGAAATTTCTTGCTGAAGTGACGACTGCTCGCTTCTGTATTGCTGCATGCATGAGTTTCAGTCAGGAGAGGAAGACTGCACAATTCTGGTGTAATGAAAGGTTCTGGTGAGGTAGAAGAGTCCAGCTATTGGCTCCCTGGAGAGAAAACCCTATTAAGAGGAGCCTTAACAGACCATGGTGCCTTTGACTCCCCCTCCAGCTATTGCCCTTAAGTCCTGCTTTGTGAACCAAATGAGTAAAGCGGGCAAGGAAACTTCACTTCATCTGCCTCTCTCACTCACTCACCCTTCAGTACTCATGTATTCATCCCTGCAATATATTCTCTTTTTTAAAAAAAAATTGGACAACAGAACAAAAATAAAAATAAAACATTGAACAACAAAAATTTATTGAACAATGGTTGTCTTTTCATACCCCCCTTTGTAATTTTATAATTGCATTCATTGCACTCACTCTTAATTCTTGATTTTCCTTTTGACCTAATTATCAAAAGCTCCAACATATATTCTGACTGTTAATCATTGCTGCTATCCTAATTGGATTGCTTCTCTAGAGTTTTCTAGCTGCTACACCATGTCTTATTCCCTGCCCCCACCCTTTCTCCTGCCTCCACCCTGCAGATATGCAACGGATGGTATTAAACTAAGTTGTCCTCAGTGTAGACCCACTCAGATCATTGACCATTACCAAGTTAGGGCCTTTCATTCCAATATGTCTACTTTGAGTAAAACTTAGTTAACTACCACCCTAAATGTAGCAGCCTTCATTCCTTTTAGAATTATCCTTCCTTTCTTCTTATCTCTTTTTATGATCCCCTCCCCCCATTCTTCCCTATGAACTATTATAGATCATATTTAAGGACTCGGGGACAACCATACTATGTCCCAGGAAACAATATTACATGATATCCTAGCAGCATATTCAGGGACATCTTCTGGTTTCCCATGTTTAGGATGGGTTTCACACACACACACACAAGTTTGGAAAACACCAAACATTCCACTGGAGGGATGTTCAGATGAGCCTTAGTTCTAATATTGTCCAAATACAATAGCCATCATGTCCATTTCTTTGCATGTCCTCATGTTTTCCTTTCTCTGTTCCCAATACTGTCAACTCCATCTATCCCAGAGTGAAGTATATTTTATTCTTGTAAGCTGCTTTGAGACCTATATGGTAAAAAAAAAAAATAGAATAACAAAATAGCAAGCAAGGATAAGGAATAATATTCTGCAGTACTTTCTCAGTTCTTCTCTCCCCACTTCTCCACTCTGCCTCTGCTGCTTTCCTTGTGTCAAAACCAAATATGGTTTTTAGTAGACATTTGGGGCTTAAAGCTTGAAACTTCAGAAACATCTCTTCATACATGTTACCCCAATAGAACAGTGTTCCAGGTAACCAGGATGTTCTACCCAGAGCTTCAGAACTTAACATGTGACTGTAAGGGTAGTTTTATGTAGCATAAAGAAGAGGATTGACATGGTTTCAAATAACCACTGTGCATGACTCTGGCTACAGACATTCTTTTAGGATAGGCCCTACCTACCGCCACGGTTGGGTCACCTCAGGAAACCATTTTGTCACATTTCACCACTTTATGAGTGGTGAAGTCCTCTTCCTTCTAATTACCTCGGTTGACAGACCAGGCTATGTTGACTCTATGTTGACTCTGAACCCATTGCTAAAGCTAATTGCATGTGTGGATTCATTCTGATTTATTTCGTTGGTTGAACATAAGTAGAGTCCTGTTGGATCAGACAAGTGCCTAACAAATTCAGCATTCTGTTCTTACATGACTAACCAAATTGATGCCTGTAGGAAGCTAGGAAGCAAGACTTGTGCACAACTGCACCATCTTGCTTGGGATTCTCAGCAACTTTAGTATTCAGATGGTGCCTCCGAAGTAATATAGCCACCAGTGAACTTTAGTAACATTTAACTCTCAATAGTATCGGTTTTTTGAATGTGAGTAAAGCTTTTGTCCTGAAAATGAGCGTAAATGCCGGTAAATGGCTTTAAGCTTGTATTATATTTCTGTAATTGGTCTCAGTTTAAATGCTTGTTTTCTCCCAGAAACGTGTTCATTGTTCTCATAATGATGTGGTCATCTCCATTTTATTCTACATAAGCGGGTTATTCCCCAGCCCCATCTTCCCACTGATTGTAAATCCACTGGTAAAGACAGCTAATTCCCAGGAGAAGGGAAAGCCCTGGTGGTAGCAATGAAATGCTTATCATGTTCATTACTACCTGTGGTTTCACTGCTTAGACAAGAAAATATATCTAATCCTATAGGGATCTGGTTAAATTCCCATCCAGCTGCCACATCTGAAAGCGTGAAAATGCCTTTGCTGGCAGAAAAAAAAATAACAGCAGGAAGACTAAGAATTCATCTCCCTAGACATACAAAAATATTGCCAGTTATCTGATTGGTCAAATGGGTATTCTCTTGATGGAGAGTAAATTATATTATTTCTTGATTAAACATTGCATTTATTTTCCATTTATTCCCTCTTTGTAAGGCCTGAAGACTGCAGTGAGTCCAGAAGCTGAGATTTCAGAGAAGTTGGGCAGGAAACCGTCCAGATCAGGAAGTCTGTTAATAACATTCGGCCTGATGGGTCAAGTGGCATTCTGGGAAATGTGATGGGACTGCTCTGTTTTAACCCTGTGATGTAAGTTAGGCAGAAAAGGATAGGCTATCTGCAGTTATTCCAACTAGGCATGGTTCAAATGCTTTCATATTGCTTTGTGATTTGTTATCATACTTAACTGGCAAAGTTCTACATTAGAATATCTGTTCTAGGGGTGGGGAACCTGTAGTCCTCCTGCTGTTACTGGTCTCTAGCTTCCATCATCCCTGTCCATTGGTCATGCTTGCTGGGACTTAAGGGAATCAGAATCTAACAGTATCTGGAGGGCCACAAGTTTCCTACTGTCCTATGCTGCCTGGAGGGCAAACTCTGTGGTGACCCCTAAGCTGTAGAACTACCTTCTCACAGAAGTGAGTCTGGAAACTTCATTGTGCTACAGCTTTTAGTGAACGCTGAAGACACACTTACTTTTTTGACACAGTTTCATGACCCACCTTATTTCTCTAATTTTAAGTTGTTTTAAACTGTTTTTAATATTGTGTTTTAATTGTTGCAACCGGCCATTGGACCCTGAGGTAAATTTACCTTGGGGTAAATTGCAGGGGTGCCTACTTGAATAAAAATATTGTGGGGGCCCAGGTAAGTCCCCCCCATAATTGATCACATGACACAGTGCACTCACACTATTTGAATGGGAATGCCCATCAACTTTGTGGGGGCCCAACCCCCTCAAATATTTTATTGTGGGGGTCGAAGCCCCCACGGCCCCTAGGAGTTGGCTCCTATGGTAAACAGTAAGAATTGTAGTAAGAATAATGGTGGTGTTGGTGGTCAATCATCCTGTAATAAATAAACTAGCACACACAAGACTTTTTCTTTTTGTTATGGAAATACCAATAAGACATGAAAAATGATCAGGTTTTTCTTTGAACTAAGCTGGGGGAATCAATTTCATGTTCCTCCTTCTTGAATGTGCCACACTGAGCTTCTCAGTTGTTTGCATGAGGAAAGGGAGGAATTGATTTGATTTTGAAGAAACCTTGACATTTCTTTCATACTGAGATGGATGTCTAAGGGACTCATCTTGCCTCACAGAACTTACCCAGCTAGGTGGAGATAGAATTTTACAGTTCAAGTGCAAACTGAGAAGCATTTTGTGGATTTTATGGAAACAGTAACGGCATCATTGCTAGTGACCGTTGTAATGGAAAAGCTGCCTTGCTGCTTGAGAGACACTTTCGTGTGTTTAATTTTCTCCAATTTTCAAAGGTGATCATATTAATTCCAACACAATATAGAAAGTCACATTGAATCTGAGACAGGAATGCATTCAGCCCAGTTTAAGAAATCATCTTTGGTTCCACTTCAATTTCTGGAGGGAAACTAGAAGGTGACATCGAGATTTCAGGATATCACAAAATGGGAGAGAGCAATTGTGGAATACTCTCCCTCTGGAGTGCCATTCTGCAATTTGACTGCATTCCACACAGAGAGAATGTATGATATGGGGAATGTAAATTGAACATTTAATATGCATCAGAACTGACCATTGTGCATATTCAACATGCCTCATGGAGAATATGAAAATAATCCTTCAATATAGAGAAATTTGAACACATTTCCCAGTCAATACACATAACCTCAAACAGGCTTTGGGGAATGTGTATACATCAACTGAATTTTGTATATTTTCCAGCCATTATCTCCAACAGTCTTTCAGGAATGTGTGTGAATTTTTGTTGAATTTTGTACATTCTCTGGCTATTATGCAGTTCCCAACAGACCTTGGGGAATGTGCATATTTTGACGGCATTTTGTACATCCTTTGCACATATGCACATTCTCTGGTCAGTATGCACAGTATCCATGAAATATATCCCTTTTTAAAAAAATACTGTTCCGAAGTGTGCAATCTCCACTACTTAGATTGATATTGGTGCGTAAGATATCTTCCCACTGATCAGACAAGGAGGAAATTGGGGTGCTTCAGATAAAAACTATGCAGTCCCCTTTTCACCTGTCTTAGCCATTGCCTGGTCTGCTGAGCAGCACAAAAGGGATGGCAGGGAAAAGACCATTGTAAACCTTTCCTCTTTCTCCCAGAGTTATGAGGGAAATTGGCCCTCATGGTGCTATGATGCTTATGGAAAGGCTAAATAACAGCATGGAGTCAGCCATCATGGGAACTGCAGGGGAGGTTTAACCAGCTGAAAATGTGATACACAGCAGGGAGAAGAGAACTGGTAGATAAAGAGTGAAATATACCTCTGATGGTACCCACCACCATTCCTGGTGCAGTCAATAGCCAGCTGGAGCCTGAAAGGGGAAAACAACCATGCTCACTTTAGGCCACCAAGAGCCAAATAAAGCCGAACTTTGTTTCTGTAATGAACTTCAGATTGAGGGGTGCATGTTAGTTACATGTTTGAATGTTTCACAACAACAACAAGGAAAATTTTCCCCAGCCCACATAAAAAGGATGCATCAGGCAGAAAGCTAGGCTCTCCCAAGATTTTCTTTTTCTGTGTTCAGAGGTCTGCTTTGTTGTTGTTTTTCCAGGAGGGTACATTCAGACACTCAAGCTTCTCACTTATATCCCAGATATCACCTTGATTCTGCTGATTTGTAAAACTGGTCCTCAGCACTACTGAGTGGTGGTAGGGAAGTTATTGAAGAGGGACAGCAGGCCTTCAACAAATATCATTCGTATATATCCAGAAAGGGAATATTTGGCTAAGATTTTCATTGAAAATTGAGGTTGGATGTCTCCCAGTCCCCAGCCTTAGCCAGCTTGGTTTATTAGCCCTTTCTTTCATACATGGAGGCAGTCATCAAAATGTATACAACGAAAGATCTCTATTGTGAGAATAGCCACAGGGAAACAGGTGTGGGCTTTCATTCCAAGGAGATTGACTTGCCTTTTTATGTTTAAGACAAGTTTCAGCTGCTTTATCCTTTAACAGCCTTGCCTGCCTCATACACAACAGCAGATTCCCTATTTTGTTTTCATCACACTCTCTGACAACAGACAAGTTTCTTTAGGGTCACTAGATAAAAGCTTCCAATCTCCTGCTGTTTCTTGGAAATAGAAGTGCCTCCCCCATACCTGATCATTGAAGCAGCTCTGCAGGAGCATCTCTGGGCAAAATATACCAGACCTCTCTTTCAGTTTACCACTGTAACCTTGAGGAGACAACTTAACAATGAAGTACTCAAATAAGGGCTGAGTCCTACAGCCTCCACTGATAGGTTAACTGCTGGACACATGTGGCAGGAGCTGATGCAGTTATGTGTCTGCCAGTGCCATTGATGGTGAATGGAGATGGCTGCATAGATTGCCTTTCTGTTTCTGTAAACAACTGCAAGGGCTTAGAAAGCTATTCATGATTGTCAAAGCCAAGAATTTGGATACAATATTTCTTGCAATGTAGAACACATTCCTCTTACACTGTGATGAACTGCGATAACTGCATGCACTTCTGTTGAAAGCGTTTCACATATATAACCTCAGTAACCCTTCAAAACAATCTATTCAACACATGGATGAGTGTTACTGCATATCAGGGTTGGGGGGTGAGGAGGTCGAAAAGACTCAGAGGATGCAGAATGATGTAAAATATGCATGTGCTGATTTATAGGTATTGTTGAAAATTTAGGGGGAAACAACTATAATTTAAACAAAAACACAATACAGCTCTGCATAGTGGGGAAGACAGTGATGTTTTCTAGATAATAATAGTTTTATTTATTATATAAAACAAGGGCCTTGAAGTTGCCCATCAACAGTTAGCACCTGGATGGAAGACAGACCAGGCACACAGATTATGAAGCCCAGTTTTCAAATTACAGCAGAGGGAGTTCACTCATAAATAATTTTAGGAGGCTGTTGTGGTGGTAGTTTATTAAAACATATGCTAGAGTTAAGATGGGCACCAACACAGATATTGTCACATTACACTGAACATGTTTTCCTTCCACACAACTGCACCAGCTTCCATGTAGGAAAAAAGTAATGACCATTGGCTTGAAACGCAAGGCTAGTCTAAGGTCATCTCCAACATTCCTGCATTTGCTTACACATGGGCATATTCAGGATTGCTTCAGCTGACACATTTCACTTGCATCTCAATTCTCGGATAATAATTGGAGAAAAACCTATTGACAAGCTGGGCAAGTTCATCAGATCCAAACAAGAACCAATTGGGTTGAACTTGAATTGTCACCAGTCAAATAATGAAATATTTCAAAAAATGGATGGATTTTGCTACCAAACATGCACTAACACACACACACACACAATTGTGCCTGCACAAGTTGAACACGAACAGGTTAATGCAAAATTAACTGTATGATTTAAAGGCATTAATTGCAAACAATATGTTCAAACAACATTGGCCAAACATCTGCATTTGTTTTTTTTATCTAGTTTAAAAATACACAGAACAATAACTTGGTAAAATCCTGTCACTTAAAGTTTCCCCGTCAAACTTAGGAATTTGCATTAGATCAATGAATCTTTGAAAAAAGAGATCTGCCATCTGGTACATTTGCTAAAAGAGAGGAGGATAATTAAAACTCATCCTTACCAAATGTGACATGGGCCCCTAAACTCCTATTTTCATACAAATTTGCAAAACAGATGAGGAAAAACGTTGAGTCTTTTGATACATAGGTGCTGCTGAATGCAACTTCAAAGCAAGTTTTTCTGACAAGAAGGTGTTGGGGAAAAAATCATACACAGAAAATGGCTCTAAGTTGATTCTCCTTGTAGAATAAACCAAAGGCTCATTATCTTACAAACTCTTGTGCATACAATGTTCCAATCTGAAATATGGTAATTAGATCAAAACCATTTTTAAAAGGACTAGCACCAATTAGTTTTATTACTGGTATCAGAGAATCAAAACATAGCCCTATTTTCTCTGACAGCTCAGTAGAGTTGTCTGGGGATGCATAATAGGGGAAGCTCTTCCACAAAGGTTTTTCAGCATCCCACTATTATGACCATACCTGCACTTTATATTTAACTCTGTATCATACCAGTTTAAATAGCTAAAAGTAGAAAATTGCCCAGCTTTACTCTGTTGTGGTCCCCTTCAGGACAGACATGTGCGTCTGTAACTGACTCTGATATAGTCCATGAGATGGAGAATAATAGTAGCAGTAGTAGTAGTACAGCAGCATATGCTGCTAAATTCAGATTTAAGCAGCCCAATCTGCAGCACAGAAAAACCAAATTTTTGAAATGAGTTGTCAAGGTATTATTTAATAAGATGCTTCACCTAGAAATGTACAGTACAGAACTTTATTTGTTCTGGAGGTCCGTCCTTAATCAGAAACTGTTCTTAAGCTGAGGTACCACTTTAGCTAATGGGGCCTCCCGCTGCTGCTACCACAGTGCCGCAGCGCAATTTCTGTTCTCATCCTGAGGTAGAGTTCTTAACTCGAGGTACTATTTCTGGGTTAGCAGAGTCTGTAACCTGAAGCGTCTGTAACCCGAGGTACCGATGTATTCATTTCTTGAATGTATTTATTCAAGAAATATATTTAGTTAAGAAAAACAATGGGGGGTGTAGCAGAACAATCAAAGTTTCAGCTAGGCAACATGATGAACACAGAAATGTACTACATATTTATTTTGGCTTCAAAGGCTTGATGTGGGTAACAGCAGATACAGACCTGGAGATCTGCTTCTATTGAGTGTAAACAATGCTCAGCAAGATGAAGCAGTGGCCTGATTTGGTAGAAGGCAGATTTCCATGTTTTTGCTTCTCTCACTTTCTCATTAAATTCAGTTCTCCACATTTCTGCAGCAATTTGTGATTTTCAAAAATCCTCATGAAAACACCCCAGCATTTTAGTGTGCATTTTTGTGTAATATAACATTTTTGCAAGCAATTTATATTTTTATGCTATTTTCACTGTTGTATTTGTTTTATGCAGTTTCCCTCCATACATGCAATTTTAGAAAACTGAATTGCAAAATTCAGATTAATGTGAATTTCAAAGGATGGGTATGTTTCAGTTCTTATGCTGTTTCAGAAAGTGGAAATTTGATAGATTTGCTTTTAAATGCGAACTGAATTGAATTTATCTTCCATTCCTACTTGCAGGTACAATACAGGTAGTCCCTTGTTCCTGAAAAGCTTGATATCTAATTTCTAATTGGATAATTTCTAGTGGAAAACTGGGTCAATCACTTCACATTACAGATGGAGGTTTACACCTCTGGGGCCAGTCCAACCATTAGGCAAAATGATGCAGCCGCCTGAGACAAATGATGCCAAGAGACAGGGAAAAGCAGTGATGCGGAGTAGAGGAACAAAGCTGTATGTGCAGTGTGCTCTGCCCTCTCCTAAACTAGCCTGCAGACCTCAGGTACAAGTGTATGCTTTCCCATCCTCAGTGTTTAAGTAAGATTCCAGTCTGGTTGGCTTTTGTTCACAGAAAGGAAAGAGGGACCATATTGCCCTTTGCTCGGCCAGCAAAATGTCTTTGAACAGCCTTGCTCCCTGCAAATAGAAAGAAAACATGCCAGGGAGAAGGGTGGTATTAGATCTTTGCCCTGACTTCTAGTTTTCTGTGCAAGCATTTTGTGTGTGGAATGAGAAATATAATTTACCATAGATTTTCCTCACAAGGTAGAAGAAATCTGCTCTCACCAAGAGAAGATGCATTCAAACATATTATTCACCTCGTGAAATTAACATAGTGGGAAAATTGCTTCCATACATCATCTTGAAAATCAGTCCATAGCAAGCATGTGTGTGTGTGTGGAAGTGAGAAGAGTTATTCTATTTTTCTTCTTTTTTATTATAAAGAAAAAAACCCCAGCCAATCATATTGATTCACTATTTCAAAAAGTGTTCAATTGCACAGTTTAGAACACATTACTTTACTTCTTGTTCCATGCACCAGATGCAGACAACTCTGGTGCCAAATAAGGTGTCATTTTCTTAAAGAAATATAGAAAATTAATAGGGAGAACTGTTCTAAATACTATCAAAAGAACATTAATTTGACACAATGGAGAAGAAAACAAAACACAAATATTCCCCCTGAGCAGATGGTATTTAAGAAGTGGGTGTAGGGTCAGGAAGAGTTTTTAAAAATGTGTTGAATGTTGGGAAGTTAATATATTGTTCTTCACAAGTATATCTCCCTAATTTTTAATCTATTGACTTTTATGTGAAATACTATTGAAGTAATTCAGTCCCACTTCCCAAGCCTCCCCACCAAAAGAGCTGATGGGCAGGATTTAAATGGTGGGAATTTAAACCTTCCCCACACCCCTTCTGTTTTTTGTGGAGCCTTGCCTGAAGAAGGGTTCTGGAGCACTCAAAAGCTTGCCACTGTTTTGTTCCATTTTGGTTGGTCCGTAGAAAGTTATTGCCCGATTGCAAATTTTGGGGGGCCCCACCCTTTATGGACCAACACACCTATCTTTGTTTTTGTAACATCTTAATATTGCTTCAGATATCCCAGACAAATTTCTTTCTCCATTTCTCAGCTTACTGTTAGTTACTAAAAGCTTACTTTAAAAAAACAAAACACCTTCAGTACTTTTCAAAGATATTTAGGCTTTGATGTGTCTTTGAGGGAGAGAATTCTGTAGGAGCATCTCCTGAAAAGGCCACATGCCATTTAGAGGGGTTGTACATTATTGGTAAGAAGGCATTCTCTGGCAATCTTCACGGGTGCAATAGTTCAGAAAGAAGGAAGTGAACTCTTGTCAACCAACGGTCGGGGTGAGACTGTCTGACTGTCAATTTACTGCTGGGTATGGGAGAGACACAACAAAAGGCTTGTGGAGTTGTGAAGTTGACTTGTACTGAAACATGCTATTGGCCCATTTCTGTCTCCTCTGAGTGAGAACAATTTTCCACATTCTCTCACAGAGTTCTTTACCAGCTCTGCTTACCCAGTTCAGGGATGGGAAATATCAGGCCAGTGGGGAGACTGTATACCCCTCAACCATCCTGTTTTAAGCGGGACATCCCAGAATTACAGAAGCCATCCTGGCTTCTGATTGGATCCTGAAATCTCTCTCTCTCTCTTCTCTCTCTCTCTCTCTCTCTCTCTCTCTCTCTCTCTCTCTCTCTCTCTCTCTCTCTCTCTTGTTCCTGCATTGTGGCACATGTCAGCTAGCTTGCGCCAGAGCACCAGACTAAAAGACACTCTTTTTTTTGATCTCGTGGATCAACTGGCTCACACAAGAGCTCGGGACCCAAAAATGAGCATCCTGATTTTGATCTGTGGGATGTTGGAGGGTATGAGAATGAAGTGCTCTAGGTCTCTCTGCCAGGCCCTCAAAATTTTCCCCAGGCCACAATCCCTCCCCATGTCACTCCCTTTATAGAACTTCTTCACACCCTACTTGAGTATTTTTGCCTTGAACTGTAAGGGTGCCTCTTGACTTCCTGGCCAGAGGAGGGGGGTGGGGGTGGGGGTGGGCTGTAGAAATTAGCCAGCTAGACAAAGGTAAAGCTCATAATATGCACTGCCCCCACCAACTTCTTCCTGTGGTCTCTTCTATCGGCATATGGCTCCCTCGTCCACAACGGGAATACAGTTCATTGGCTGAGAAAGGTTCTCTAGCCTTGTTTTAAGTGGTTGTGTCAGGGGCTGAAATACACACGTTCTTCATGCAAAGCCTATGTTCTAATGGTTCACCACCATCTGTATTTTAAAGCTATTTTGAATGTAGAATATGCATGACATAACAGCCGAATTGCTCAGCTGTACCAAGTACATATTGAGACATTCCTTGCCAATTCCCTAATTTTTCTTTAAATTAATCTGAGCAATTATCTGAGCAACTGTCTAATTTTTCTTTGAATTGCATCTGAACTTTCCTCTATTGGTGACATCAATTAACTAGATTATCTGGATTTCTAAAATGCAATTTCTCTTTATGAATCAGTGATTACATATTTGATGATTTTCCATTGTCCGTTTAAACTTCAACATCTGTAGTAGAAGGATTCTACTTCAAAGGTATTCTTCCACTGAGTTTTGTCTTAATTCTGACTGACTCGTTTTCCTGTACTCAGGCTACTGATACTTTGTCTTATCAAGTTGGAGTTAATTGTACTTTGTGTTACCAAAGTCACTTAAATATATCAAATGAAGTCCAGTGAGAAAAGTTCTAATAACAGTTTACTGAGCAAACTGAAGAAAAACTGTGCATCATTTGAAGGGAATGGAACCGAGAACTTTTGTCATTCTTAGTTCAATATATGACAGGGAAACACTTATTCAAACATACAAAGAAAGTTCTCACAAAACAACAGAACCAATCAGAGCACATGTGCAGCTCGTACCACTTTTCCTGGTTGCCAAGCAATACCCCTCTGCCCCGCTCTTGGCTACTTGTCTTTAACACTAACAGAATTAACCCTTAACTTAAAAACTGCATGATCTTGCCTGTTGCAATTCCAGCACTTTGTACTCCACGCTTACTCCAAGGAATTCGGTACAGTCACTTGTAGACTGCAGAGCCATCCTAAACATGCTTACTCAAGAGTGGACCTCTCTAGTTCAGTGGGACTAGCTCCCTAATAAGTGTTGCAACCTTACCCTTACAGCAACTACAGAAGTTGGTTCAAACAGAATAATTTGTCTATGGCTGAGCTTCATGGGAATTTGAACCAGGGTTTCCTAAATACAAACTTAACACTAAGCACATCACCACTATCCAATAATCAGAGCCCTAACCTGAGACTGGGGAAGAGTTTACAAATGGGAAAACACTCTGTGAAACTTTGACTGTGGCTGTTTGGCCTCAGTCCAAAGCTCTTACCATCCCCACAGTCTTATTCTTGAAATGCATTGATAAAACAAAGAGCGAGAGGTCCAGGAGGTTGAAAAATCACCCAGATTAAATATGAGACTAAGCCTCTGTTTATTACTGCCCCACTTCTCGGAATTTCATGGAACTTCAGGATCCCTAACCTGTATGAGAGTTAAGAAAGAAATGAGATAATGACAGCTAGAATTGTTGAGGACCAGAATTAAATATGTGATGATCCAAGTCTCCATCATAAATGTTAATATGTCCCTTGAAAGCAATGTTGACAGCTAGATGCATTCAGAGTATTCTGTAGCCTATGATACTTCCCAATGTAGCACAGAGGTCTTCTACCTGCCCTGACTCCAATTATGCATTTCAGAAGCAATAAAGGATGTTTCTGTGTTTCTAGGCAACCATCCACCTGGTTCTCCACATTTCCTTCTGTCCCTTTCATGTGACAAGCTTCATGGTCACATAAAGCCAATCGTAATGTTACAACAGCAATGGTAGAATCAGCAGGAGTTCAAGGAAATAGCTTGGGCTTTGACGCAACCAAATTTCAAGTTCACCAAGGCAGGTGACATTCCTCAGAGCTATGGGGAGAACACGTGGAAAGGGGGAACAAAAACCTCCACTTCCTCCCGCATTTATGTCTCTGCAGAGAATATAAAACCTGAAAAATAAATATGGAGAAGGCTGAAATAAAATACTATATGTTTCCTTTAAGGACAAACATGGATGGTGAGATGTACAATCATTGTAAAATGCATTATATAGCTTCTGCAGCATGTAGAAACAGCTAAATATGCTCCCTTGATAACTGGATTTAGGGGCAAGAGTGAAGATTGTTGCCCACTGTTTTGGAGCATGAGTTTATAATAGGTACTAATACTGGGATCTGAAGCTGGAGCTTTCGGGACACTTGGCCAGTTGTATATTTGGCTTTCTTTGATAAACATGTAGCTAGATAATTGAACAGTGATCCTTCAGAATAAGAATACTTCCTGCCCCCAAGCCCAGCAAGTGAGGTTGGGGGAGCAATTTCAGCCATTCCTGGATAGAGAAAAAACTGCACAGTAATGTGTATGTGATGCTGGTTAGCGTGGACAGAACTAGCAGGACTGGATAAGCCTGAGTGGTTGGCTGGTTCTTGTCTCAGCCCAATTGGCCCTGGTTGGTAGAGTCACCTACTCTACACTGCTCCTGAAGGGCAATGAGTGGTGGTATAACTAACTAAATCAGCCTCACAAGTGTAGAACAATGCAGTGAGGCACCTTTACAAGGAAGGGAGATTCCTGAATGGACTGTGAGACCCAAGAGTGGGGAAAGGATCCATTTTGAGGCCCAACTGGAACACACATCCAAAGTCATGGGGCCTGGGTGTGGATAGTGAATTGGAAGGACCTCCATCAACCAAGAGGTGGGACCCAGGCAGGTTGTACCCAGGCTTTCCCTTAAACATACAGAGGAGGAGGAGGAGGTAGCAGCTGATTCTCACACAAATGGTCAGTTTTTTGCCCGGCAGATCTTTGCTCACTTAATAAAGGTATGATCCTCATTTATCTTGGGATTTGCCTCTTAATTCTGAATAGTGAGCACAATTAAAATGATTCCATAACAGGCCTTCCAGGAAAGGTATCAACGGTTTGCCTACTTCTTTATTTTTGAGACCCTAATACCAGATTAAAGGTAAATGTGTTTTCTGGTCTTTCAGAGGCAAAACAAAGTGAGCAATTTATAGGTTTTGGTTTGAAGTGTTTTGGAAAAACATTCCGAAGGGTTTCTACACCCCTGCCAATCATACGTCATAAGCTGTTTCAGGTTGTCAACTAGAATGCAAGCATCACTACTGCAATCAAGAGCACTTTAAGCGATGGCCATTGTAAAACCCCATTATGGGATTTCCCCTCAGTCATTATCTTTTTTCTTAAAGGCTTCTGGGCTACCATGTTTCTTTGAGGGATAATTTCCATCAGTCGGCCACATAATACAAAGCATAGCAGCAAAAATGTCAGACCGAATGAAGCTGGATAGAAGTTGGCTGAGAAGATTGCATACATTGTGAAGATAGAAGAGACTTCATATTGTGACAAACTAAGTCGTATATGCTATGGCTGATGGGGACCATGACATATATCTGTCCTAGTACTGCAGCTTGTTGATATCTCTCAAAGACAGTGTGGGATAGTGAATGGAGTGTCCGTTACAGCCAGGTTTAAATCCTTCCTCAGCTCACGGCACTATTTCACAGAACTGCTGTGAAGCCATAATGGAGTAATCCCATCTATGCCACTTGGGAGGTCCTAGATAATAGGTGGGATGCGCATATGACAGACAGATAAATCACAGTTGCTGGGTATTTAATAGATTATAAAGTATTATCAAAATTCCATTCACATGCCCCATGGCAGTTTAAAATACTAAAACTGACCAACGGTCCAAAATTAGAAATAGCAAAACACTCTCAGGCTGTCTGACGACTTCTCCCTGGCTTGGGCTTCTTCACTTCTGCCTTTTAACAGGGCACAGCTGGTTGCAAGGGACTGGCCACAGGGAAGGGATGGGCCAATCAGGGTTCTAACTGCAGTGCTCTAATGTTGCTTCAGTCTTAGACAGAGCCTTATACAGGAGCAGTGGTTCTATCTCAGTTGTCTATTTCTTCAGTTAAAGGAGCCAAAAGAGTGTAAGAATATCTGGTTGTACTGGGGCTTCTGTAATTGAGTCCTCCAAGCCAGAGGATGGCAGTGCAGGGACGCGGACTTATAAAAAATATTGGGGGGGCCCGGGAAAGCTCATGAATAATAAATAAGCTCATGAAAATGCAAATAAAGTGGCGCCGCCTCCTCGTGAGCGAATAGGGGAGAGCGTGCTGCGCCTATTAATCAGCTCCAAAGGAAATTGGGTGGAGCTTTTGCTCGGGAGGGAGGGCAGGAGGCATGCAGCCCGCCCCTCCCTGTGCATTTTGGGCTGGGGGAGGGGCGGCGATGGCGCTCTGCTGGAGGGGCGCTGGAGATTATTGGGGGGGCGGAGCCCCCCCAAACGAATTTTTGAGGGGGCTCGGGCCCCCTCAAGCCCCATGGAGTCGGCGCCTATGTGGCAGTGCAATGTTCTCAGGCTGGAGGGGGCCTTTTTCAGGCATGTTTCTGTGTGTGGCCCCTGTGTGTAATTCTCCTTCTGATTCAGAGTCCTTGATCTCACCCCTAAGGAAGGGGATTCTGATTCTAGGGTCACAGCACTTAGGTCACCTACACACTAGTCTCCACCCCTCTTGTTTCATCACTTGGTGCTCAACTATGTACCAGGGGACCATGACAGAGAGGAGCAACTATGCCTAAGGTCTCTGTTATCTCACTGTTCCACAGTAAGACTAGGGCTTCAACAGGAGAGCCAGAGCAATTGAGAATCCTTCAGGTTGCAGAAGTCTGTTGGGAGGCAGAACTTCTTAATCACCTGCCCCACTCCCAAGCCTACAGTGAGCTGGGGGAAGAGTGAGAGCCGCAGAGCTGCTTTGCTGTGGCTCGTCTGAGACCCAGCCAGAGAGGGAAGGGGTAGGGTGCTGCCAATTGGTGCAGCCGCACCATCTGCCTGCCCACCGGGGCTGCCAATTGGCATGGCTGCTCGGCTTGCAAGTCATTAGTTTGGGAGTCACGGGGGGGGGGGCTGAGAGGAGAGGAGTGGGCTGCCTCAGAGCGGGGAAGGGAGTGTGCCCTAATTCTCCTTCCCAGACACTCAGGCTGTGACACCCTCCAAAATCTGGTGCCCTCGTGCCCCGACTAACATCTATGGGTAAGACAAAGTGAGAGTTAGGTCGGGTGTTGGATGTGGCAGACCAACTTCCTTCAGTTCTCTTCTCTCACCACACCTCCCTTAAACACTGCTTGTTTGGGCCATTAGATCTATAAAGTCCAGTTGAAGCACTATAGAGGGATATTACTACTACTACTACAGAACAGAATCAAAAGAATTCCTTTTCTCCTTCCTGAATCCAGGGGTGCTCCTACACTCCTACCCAATCCTTGCCATGTTCTTCAGAAGGCCAAGGCGGTTGCCTTAATTTTAATCTTCAATCACTTTTCAAGCAGCGTGTGAAATACTTGAAATGCGAACATCATTCTAAGCTGTTCTGATAGATTCTTGGCAAGCAGATGTGTGGGGAGAAAAAGATCAAAACAGAATTCATAATGTGTTAAATTAACGGCATTGTTTGCTCCATTGTTTAGCACTAGTAGGGAACTTGGGAGGCCCTAGGAAGAACACCACAAGTCAATCATGCAGATTGGCTCTCCCCTGCCCCTTCCATGTAGCAGCCTTTCCCAATTTGCTGCTTTCCAGATGATTTGGACTATATCTCACATGAAACCCAGCAAGCGGAGGTGCAATGGCTGAGACTGGTGGGAACTGTAGTCAAAAACATTTGGAGGGTACCAAGTTAGAGAACACACACACACACACACACTATACAATCATACCTCTTGTTACATTCGGTTCAGGTTACGTCTTTTCAGATTGTGTCCTGCAGCAACCCGGGAGTACTGGAAAGGGTTCCTTCCGGGTTTCGCCACTCGCACATATGCAGATGCTCAAAATGACATCATGCGCATGCGCAGAAGCGGCAAATCATGACCTGTGCACGTGCAGACGTGCAGGTGCGGGTTGTGTTCTACTCATGTTGCGAATGGGGCTCGGGAACTGACCCCGTTTGCAACCAGAGGTACATTGTATACACACATACACATACACACACTATTACATTTATTGAGACCTGCATATACCAGGGTAGGTAATATGATAACATTCCAAATGTCATGGGACTCCAGTTCCCATCACCCCCAACCAGCATAGCCATTGGCCAATGGTTGGGGGTGATGTGAGGAACAGCTAAAGGACACCACATTGCCTATCCCTGCCATATGATATGAAACAAACCTTCCATAATATCACTCTTAGGCCTGTAGTTCAGTCACTTGGAGACCTCTTTGTATAAAGCGATTGACAAATGCAATACAAATAAATGGTGTGGGGTTTATAAATATACATAGAATTATTTCTAAATTTGCATCTGTACATATCAGTTAGGCTATGCCATTAAAAAACAACCACCTGTTTTGATTATGCATTTTCTCTCTTTTTTGGGGGGGGGGGTGTGCACAAGTAGCCACCCTACAAAGCCTCCATTTCTTCGCTTACTAACTTTGCTTACTAGCTGAACAGAACTATAAGGAAGTGATGATACAGATGAGGCAAGAAACAGGCACGTTTTCCAAGGATTTTGAGAGGGAAAGCAAAGTAGAGCAAAGCAGGTTGGGAAGGGATTTGCACATGTATCCCCCTGATATTTGCCACTAGCAGCCCATGGCTGCTTAGGGACCTCAATCTAAAATATTTGGACTCGGTTGATTGAAAGATCTACCCAACTATAAACCCCTCAAGTTTCAACTAGATATTTATATGTATAGGAAGATGTTGGCTTTGGATGCTTTATTCCCCAAATGTCTTTTTTGTTGTTGTTGCTGCTGCTGAAAGATATTCAGTTGCTAGATGGAAACAAAATAAAACAGACCTCATGGAGCTTCTGTTGAGGAAAAGTTACTAGAAGATTTTAGTCTCCTGCTGCTTCTAAGGAGTTGTAGCTTCCTTCCTATATATGGCCACTGATTGAGGATGCTCTTGCAGAATGCAGAACTTTAAAAGCAGCTTGTGGTCTTTGAAAGGAGCTTTCTTTAGGCTCATTAGATATCCTTTAAATGAATGCATAACCAGTGAACATGGCAAAGAAGCAAACAGATAAAGTGACGTCGACTTAGGAAACAAAACTCCTAGACTTTCCTTGTGTTCTTGTTTCTTGCTTTCCTTCCTGTTACAAACCACCAGATCACTTCAGTTGTGCTTTGCTGAATAGCTACTTTCATCTGTAATTTAGCTCTCAGTAAAATTACCTGTGAATATGTTCCCCCTTGAAATCAATGCAGCACAAGCAGCAATGCAATCCAATTTGATTAAACTGAGAAGCCCCACTGAGCTCAATGGGATTGATAAGTGTGTAGAGGATTGCACTCTGTGTTTAGCCATAGTCACTATCAAAGGAGAATATATACCACCAAAAGCAGGTATATCTTTAATAAGGGCAGTAGTAAAGTTTGTGTCAAGCAGCCCTTCGACTTAGAGATGAATTAATTAAATGTCTTAGAGGCCTATCCTGAATCATATTCTAGAGCCTCAATTCCTTCCTGTCTATAAACCACTTTTTCTTCTCTGCCACTTCTCTTTTCCTAAGATGCATTACTCATTGCATCTTCCTCCATCATGCAAGCCCAAAGTACCTTTCACACGCCTATCTGCCTCATTCCATTTTATCTTTAAGATACTCTGCTGCCATCAGCATTTAATTCACCAATGTATCCATTAAATTAGACACCAAATTTCTCATCCCCGGGGCTTACTCTGTGTTTTAAAATGCATCACAGTAATACCAGTTAAAATTCCCAATAAAGAAATTAAATCTAAAGACTGATTAAATTGTGTCCTATCTGCTTTAACCTAGCCAAATTAAAAAATGGCATTGCAGTGTTTCTGAAAACATACCAGCTCAAAGGCTAGTTTGGATCAACTGACCAATTAAAAGAATGCAATCTGGTCATTTATCAAGGGCAGTTGGTTAATCTTGAATGTTACCAGTAAATGTCAGAATCCTTAGAATTAAGAGAAATAGTAAAATCCACTGTCAGTCATTTACTGTATTATCTCTCTTGCTATGACTAGTGGCTAATGCAAACAAAGTATGTATGCATGTATGTATGTATGTATGTATGCATGCATGTATTATCTCTCTGTGTACACAGTGTATACATACTTCTCAGCATTCTTAAGCCAGAGAAGCCAGTAAGTTAGTCACAAGACAGCTGTGAGTTTTTTTTAGGTAACAAGGTTCTTGTTGCTTTCAGTGAGAGCTTTCCCCCCAACAAACATCAAGAAACATGAAAAGCTTTCCTTTGCATAAACTGAGCCAAGTTCACTTGGAATGGCTTCCCTCATGCATAGGATGTGAAGGTTTTTTCTTTCTATGGAAAGGAAGAGAAAATTATTATTTTCTCTACAGTATGAAAATATAGAGGAAAATCTTCATAAACTGACATACTGAAATTCTCCACTATCCTGTATTTCTAGTCTATATCCTTTCCAAATATAGAACACATAATCAAGCATCTCAGTGTTTTCTCACATGTGTGTCTAAATTTCCTTTCTTAAATACACCAACTATTTTTTAATAAAGACTAGTTAGAAGGAGCCATAAATTTAATTCAGTGTTGAGAGACAGAGAGAGTCTGAATGCAATGGCTTGATGTGTAGGGTAGACCACTCATTTTTCAACAATCTTGTCATCAGAAGAGGCCTTAAAAAATAATCTCATATTTTTGCCCATGTGTATGTCTTACTCTTCAAACAGCATCTACCCTGTCAAGAAAAAGTATACTTACAACATGGGAATTTTAGAGTTTGATGCCACTTCTGTGGACCAGTAGGGGGAGATCACAGTCTGCTATTACATTTAATTGCTCCCAACTCTGGTGGGCTAATTTTCTATCACTGGTGGTAGTATGGTAGCTATAAAATCTAAATATACACTTAATATATCTCTTAACCAATCTACAGTTTGTCTCAGTGCCAGAATTATTGTATTAAAGATCACTTAAAATGGATTTATCTATCTCGCTTGGAAGGAAGGTTATATGTTGTCCAACCCAATTTTCTCACTTGGCACAGATCGTTTTTGGCTATGCTGATCTCAGGGAATAAGAGATACATTGACTATCCCCTTCTGTTGAAGAAAAATATGCACCAGCTTCGTAGAAGTAGAGCAAACCTTTGGCATATTCAGGCTATAAAAGCCATATGGTTCCAAGCCATCCACAAATTGTATCTCTCTACATCACAATGAAACGTGTGGTGTGTAGGCCTGTGACATCAAGGCCTCCTTGGGCAGCATGACTTCACAAGTATACAGCTTCTCAGTACTAATAAAGATATGTTCTCATTGGTAAAGGTCACAGCCAGCTCAAGGTTTTTGTGGGTCCTGGACAACAGGTTTATCAGCAAACCCACTTTGGTACCATCCATTTTAACAGCTACTCCTTCTTCCTCTAACCACACCACATCCTTCTTTGACACTCCTACCATTTGACTCCTCCTCTTTATTGAACCACAGTCCTTCCCTCTTTAGCCCTGCCCATTTGGCCTTTCTCCTTTTCAGATACAAATCTTGAATAAAATGACCCTGCTTTAAAAATTAAAATGGTACAAACTTCTGAACTTCACTGGCTGGCCATTCTTTCGTAAAAGCAACAACCATGAAACTTCGCCCCATAAGACGCACCAGACCACAAGACGCACCTAGTTTTTGAAGGAGGAAAACAAGAAAAATCCCAGAAGCCAGAACAGCAAAAGCGATCGCTGCGCAGTGAAAGCAGCAATCCCTCTTGCTGTTCTGGCTTCTGGGATAGCTGCGCAGCCTGCATTCGCTCCATAAGATGCACACACATTTTCCCTTACTTTTTAGGAGGAAAAAAGTGAGTCTTATAGAGCAAAAAATACGGTAGATATCATTTACCTATAAGCAGAAACCATAACATCAATAACACAAAGCCAGAATAAATTAAATCTCTCTCTCTCTCCCCCCCACACAAACACACACACACGCAAATACAGTTAGAACTCCAGTTTCATATCACTGCACTGCAACAAACCTCCCTCCTGCAATCCTGTGCCCATTTACTCAGAGTAAGCCCCACTGAACTCAACCAATTCTGCAATTCTATTCTCACTTTTGTAGGCATACGCACAAGCGAACACAATAGTGTTTGCTTCTAAGTAGAAATGCATAAGGTTACATTGTCATTTTTCCATACCAACATTTCTCCAATGAAAATAGGGAAGTACCATTCTATAATGATAATTTTACTATTTATACCCCGCACATTTTACTAGGTTGCCCCAGACACTCGGGGCAGCTTCCAACAAATATAAAAATATAATAAAACATTAAACATTTAAAAAACTTATTTATACACAATTACCTCCAGACAGCTCAGGAATCGAATAACTCGATACTCTCCAACATTTCTCCAATGAAAATAGGGACATCCTAAGGAAAAGCAGGACACTGTGGGATCAAATCGGAAACTGGGATGGCTTCTCTAAATCAGGAACATCCCTGGAAAATAAGGACACTTGGAGGGTCTGGGATTCAGCTAGGTCTTCTTTCTGACATGCTATACTTCTAAGTGTGAGGAAGTTGCTCCTTTTTATTTGTATTGGAACTTCAAGGTAAAGTTGGAGTAGAGAGTTTTGGAAAGCAGGTTGGTAATAATAAAGGTATTTTCTGTGAGCCCCAAACAACTCCACCCCACCTCTTGGTAACTTTAAACTGTCTACAAAGCTGGGTTGATAGGATCAAAAGTCATCAAACTTTCACAAAAATGAAAGATCACAGCAACTGGGTAATTTTAATGAGAAAAGCCATATGAGCATAATCTTCATCTTATTGCCACTCCAAAACTTTCAAATTATAACAATTTTTTAAATGTTCCACTGGAGTCAGACTTTAAATTTTATTCTTACTATTGTATGATGAAGGAATCAATACAACCATGGAAGAACAAGCTATATTTCATTCAGCTTTCTACATCATTAAAACAACTGGTAGTTAATGTCTTGTTCAATAAACTGTAATGATGTGGTGGACAATGGTTTTTCAGATAATAGGGGCTTACTTGGAAGTGAATGCCATTGAACAAAGTGGGACATCCTTCTGAATAAATAGGCATAGGATTCTGCTGCATGATTAATTTACTGTGCCATTCATTTTAATAATGAAATAATGATAATAATAAATAATAATAATAAATAATAATAATAATAATAATAATAATAATAATAATAATAATAATAATAATAATAAACAAATTAGTGTTACAAGGATAGAGTGAGTAAACACTCTTATTAGTCAGCAAACAGGAAAAGGTAGTTCATACTGATTAAATATAACATTGTTTCTCAATGTATGTAACCCATGTATGCTGAGCTTCTTAAAATACAACACTTTACCACAACGTAAAGCTACAACAGTGACCATGATATTGCTGATCAGGTGCCAAAAGGAGGTCAAAGGCTAAGAAAGGCCACATTCACTGCACACATTTAAAGCAGTATCATACCATTTTCAACAGCCATGGCTTCACCCAGAGAATTCTGGGAGCTGCGGTTTGTTAAGGGTGCTCAGAGACAGTGTGGTGTAGTGGTTAAGAGCTGTAGACTCTGTGAACCGGGTTCGCGTCTCCATTCCTCCACATGCAGCTGCTGAGTGACCTTGGGCCAGTCACACTTCTCTGAAGTCTCTCAGCCTCACTCACCTCACAGAGTGTTTGTTGTGGGGGAGGAAGGGAAAGGAGAATGTTAGACACTTAGAGACTCCTTCGGGTAGTGATAAAGCAGGATATCAAATCCAAACTCTTCTTCACTTCTTAAGAGACCCCTATTTCCCTTGCCAGAGCTTTAATTCTCAGAGCAGTTCAACAATCAATCCTTCTTCACATGAAATTTTGGGAATTGCAGCTATGTGGGAGAAATTGGGGGGGGGGCTCTTCTAACAGCTCTCAACACCCTTAATAAACTGCAGACTTGCCAGGACTGTTTGAAATGGTGTCATAGTGCTTTAAACAAATTGTGTGAACACGGCTTGAGAGATAAAACATTAAGAGCAGAAAAGCAATGCAGGTCTTTGTTGTTGTTTTTCACCAGATGTTTGCAACTTAGCGACAGAGAGAGGGAACTGGGGTTTTTTTTATTACTGCTATTTAAAGTGGTCTCTGTTGCCTTTTCAAGAGCAAGAAGTGTTGTGGCAGTGGAAGACAAAGAGCTTCTTCGTAACCCAAAAGTTATGGCTTACCAAATACTAACATTCCCTTAACAGCTCCTCCGCTTGCCATCTTCAGAGCTTTCAGGAATAAGCCAGGGAAAAACACTGGGGAAACACATTGTTGTTTTGCTGCATTGGGGCACAATGCAAAAGGTATGCACAGCTGGCCCACTGGCTTGAACAGACATAGCTGCAGCAGTCGAAAACTTCCATGAGGTTCAGAGCTAACAGCTGGAAGTGCATAAAAATTGATAACTGAAATTAAGATGGGGGTGGGGTGAGGAACTAGCAACAACAACCACAACAACAACCCATACCTGACCTTGATCATAAGGTCCCAGAGGAAGTTAAAACAATGCAGAAGTACAATACTAAATTTGTTTAAAACAATTTATGGTCAGAAGAATAGGGTTAGTCCTAAAATGTCTGTCTGTCTGTCTGTCTGTCTGTCTGTCTCTCTCTCTCTCTCTCTCTCTCTCTCTCTCTCTCTCTCTCTCTCTGTGTGTGTGTGTGTGTGTGTAATACACATACATATATCAGGTGAGGGTAAAGAGGTGCATCTTCAATTTCAACTTTGTGTAGCTTCTACCTCTTTTGGAGAGGAAATTCCATGGCTTAAGGGCTGCCACAGATAATGCCCTCTCTCCAAGGCTATCATCCCCTGAACATCCAAAGGCAGTAAATTTAACAACTGAGACCCACCCCACCACAGATCTTAAAAACCCAAGAGGGTCTTTAGGAAAGGAAGTAATGTTCCAGACATTTTGGGTGAAAGTATTTTACAGTTTGGATAGAACTGACAGATCCATTCCTAGATTGCGTTAGAGAAATGCACAGGGAAGAGAAACCTCAAGTGCCTCAAATTTTCTGCTTCTGCACATCTCCACAACATCTAAATATTGGACTTGAATTAAGTCTAAATAATTATCCATATGTTTCAGATGAAGAACTGAGAGAATAATGCCTTGCCTAAGGCTGCCTACTAAGTTTATGGATAGAGTGGAATTTGAAACACGGTCTTTCTGGGCTCATAGCCTTAGTCACTCCTCAAGTTCTTTGTCAAATAAGGAAAAGGGGGAAATGGCGAGGTTTTGCAGAAGAGGTCAGATATTTCTGGTCCTTCTCTGTGTTTTTTTCAACCAAAGTGAATAGTGTGAAGGTATGAAAATGGTGAGAGAACTTTGGTTTACATCCAACAAAATCATTGCAGCTGTGGCACTCCTTTTGCTCATGCAATGGAACTCCCGCTGTGCTCCACCCCTGCATGCCACAAAATGTTCTGGAACATTTGAGAAGCCACCACCCACCAAAAACCCAAGCAGATTTAGGAGGCTGCAGATATTGAGGAAGTTCCATTGCGTGAGTGGAAGTCATTCCGCAAGCACAATGACTTTATTGGATATGACACATAATCTCTGTTATGGGAGACATATTTTTTAAAAAGTTGAAAGTGCTTACCCAAAGTTGGATTTTTATACAGTAGGAGGGGAGTGGGTACAAAAGAATAAAATAAAAGTCAATAGATAAATATAAGGCATTGCACATAGGCAGGCACAAGCAAGAACTAGGCGAGATTGTGTTTTTTAAAGAATCTCTTGCAAAAGGATAAATAGCTTTAGTGCCAATATTTTTGTGTGAGGCAAACACGGGAAAACTGCAAGTTCTACTTCTAAGCTAATAAAGACAGGATTTTGCTAGTCTCTGAGGCAGCTAGGCAGGAGATTGCAAACAAATACAGAAAGAAAGAAGCCTGCCAGAGTCAGACTTAAGACATCTGTCTTTTAAAATGCTGTTGTTAAAGCATTTAACTACAGTTCATTTTATGTGCTAGCTAAGCATAACTGTCGAAAACTCTGGTTCTCTCCGCCTGCTGCTTTCCCTTTCAAAAGGCCAGGAGAATGTTTGAAACACTAACTCTTCGGAACAGCCTCGGTAGCTACTGTTCCCGCAAAATCCTGCTTATTCTGTTGATTTATAACAAACGATGAAAAATACAGGGCAGCATTTGCCTAACAAACCCTGGTAGTGGAAGCTCTGCACAAGGGCTTCTGCTTGTGCAACAGAACTCCCCTCCCTCTTTCCTCTGCCCCCCTGAAATTGGTTCAGGGGGAATCAAGAGAACCTCAAGAATGGTGTGCATGGGAGGTTGGCGGGCGGGTAGTTCAAGGGGATGTGACTCTACATTCACCCAAATGCTGAATCAAAGGGCCAAACATACATCCAACTATCTATCGGTGTGTGGAGGGGGACAGTTTTGGGAATCACAGCACAGAGGAAGGAGAGCTTTATTCCTTCTCTTCCCAACCACGCCCCTTCTGAAAACCCCTACCATGTGGCCAATAGGTTTAAACTGGGGGCAGGCGGGGGGCACACTCCCATTAGAATCAGTAGGGGCCCTTTTGAATTCTTCTGTAGACTGTTTGAAAATTTCATGTATTAAGTGGCCTATAAGTAAGTCACATAAATAATAAACACACTCTTTTAGCTGTGCACAAGAAGGGGGTAATTTTCATGGGGAACCTGGAGAGAGAAGGGATATATCTCCCCTTTCTGTGTCCTGGGATCCTAACAAAGATCTGCCCCCCACTCCGTGCTGCACTTGAAATCAAAGAAAGTTTGCAATAAGCATAACTCAGTTATGTTTTGCTCTTCAGATTCCAGAGACAAATAGGCCTTGGTTTAATCTAGCAAGGCGGTTCTTGTGTTCTTATGCTATGGTGTGATGGAGACTGGCCCCATGATTAGGTAAGGTGAATCCCTTGCATTAGGCCACACCTGCCATCCCAGCTTCCTCTGTGAGCCCTAGTTATTCACCATCTCCTGAGAAAAACTCTGTTTTTCTCTTGCTCCTGGAGATGTCTGGCAAGAGAAATCATGGAAGCTTTTGCATAGAAAAGAAACGGTTCTTGCCTAAGGGCTTCTCAGTCTCATTGGATTGGGTAGAGAGAGTGCGGAGCTCTGTGTTTGAACAGGCTATTGGACTAGCATAAAGCCTGTCATTTAATGGTATATGGTTGGGTATGAAATGCTAATGGCCAGCCATCCTGAGACTATGAATATGCATTCGAACTTTCCAAGGTTATTTGCACTGATCATCCAGTGGAGATGAAGAAGCACAGCAAGGGCTCCTTGCTGCTGCTGGTAGCTCTCTTTCTCCTCCTCTCTTTTGCCACAGTCACACCATACATTGAAACGACTACAATACCATTTTAAACACTCCTGGCATCCCACAAAGGATTCTGGGAGCTGCAGAGTTAGGAAACCTTTATCCCCCTCCCGGAGTTACAGTTCCCAGAGTTCCCTGTGAAAAGGGATTGACTGTTAAACCACTCTGAGAATTGTAACTCTGTGAAGTTGTCTCCCTGCCCCCCACCCCTGCCAGCTGTGGTATTCAAGAAAGATTTAAAAACCCACTCATTCCAATGGCTTTTGGTGAGGTTTTTTTTTACTAGATATGTCACTATTTTTATTACTGTTTCATAATGATGGCTTTGGAAATGGCTTTCTACAATGTAATTTATAAATTACATCGACTTGGGGTTCTTTTTTCTTTCTTTTTAATTTGCACGGTTTTTATTATAATGTTGCATTGTTGTATTGATGTTGTTTGCTTATAAATATTTGAAAAAGACAAAGAAATATTTCGAGGTGAAACACATAGGGCAAATCTCATTCAGATCTTATTGAACCTAATTGATGGGTCTCTTGATGAGGTCAGAAGTGCACATCTCTGCCTTGAAGCACTAATCCTTTTTAACAGGCAAGACCAAAACTGGATCTGGGCTAGAGACATTAACTTTGTGTACTTTAACCTTTTCTTATCTTATTTCATTATTCAGAACTTGTGGTTCATCATAAATCAGTGAGCCCTGAAACTTTATACTCCTTGATAAGAATGATATGTAGAACCTCTCTGGTTTCTTAGTGGGATCTGTTATCATGGATTGCAATGGAGAAGTGAGTACAATACTGTTATGCATTTGTGAAGTGGGTCCCCTTAAACATGTCATGGGTTTGTGCCAGATCCTCCCCATAACTCTTGGATTTAGTAAAAGTTAGAATTATGCAAAGTTTAAACTTTGCCAAACACAGAAACCCCTGGATTTAGTTGTGCTAATGAGCCAAGTCAGCTCGGCAGAACTAACTGAATGGGCCATTAGCAGGAGACAAAGGCTGTCTTTTGAATCCAAAAGTCTGTAACCTGAAGCATATGTAACCCGAGGTACCACTGTATATACAACTTAGATGCAGGGATTGTAGAACATTCACATCCTATGAGGGTCTGGCTTCCCACTTAAGGACAGCAAAGTGGGAAGCCAGACCCTCATAGGATGTGAATGTTCTACAATCCCTGCATCTAAGTTGTATATACAGTGGTACCTCGGGTTACATACGCTTCAGGTTACAGACTCTGATAACCCAGAAATAGTATCTCAGGTTAAGAACTTTGCTTCAGGATGAGAACAGAAATCGTGCTCCGGCGACGTGATGGCAGCTGAAGGCGCCATTAGCCAAAGTGGTGCTTCAGGTTAAGAACAGTTTCAGGTTAAGAACAGACCTCCGGAACAAATTAAGTACTTAACCCGAGGTACCACTGTAAGTGTAAATAAAAGCATATATCATAAAGACAGCACAGTCTCTTTTGTGCCTCATTTTCCCAAAAGGGAATGTGTGCCTGTGGCCCCTTGAATCTTGCACTACTCATGGAGACTGGGGTGGCACCTAACACTACATTGGCAGAAGGTAATGTCCTCCTATTATTTGCTACCTTGCTAATCTGCTCTGGAGGAACAGCCACCACTTTCCCCTGCCTTGATGGCTCCAAAACTCAGAGGCTTCTCCCACAACCAGTTCTATGATTAAGCAGGAGTGGCTCACCTAGTGGGGTGCTGCCACCTCCATGATGTCTTGGCAGTAGAGTGCCTGCCACTTACCTAGAGAGAGAGAGAGAAGGGTGGGGGTGGGACAAGGTGGTAGTGAGGTCGAGGCTGCATGGATGCACCTTCAGAGCCAATTTGGCACTTCCATCGGCCCCCTCCTAACTCCTCCCCACTCTCTCCCAGTAAGATGTTGCAACCAAGGGGCTATTGCTGTGACTGCACTGCTCTTGGCAAGCCAGTATAATGAGTGTAAGGCATTCACATCAGGTGGTAGATGCTGGGGGTGGGGGTGATGAGCAGCAGAACTACGTTGAAAGGAAAGAGTTGTGTGGAACACACAGCCGGCCATTTGGCCTCCTAAGCCAGCCTGTTACCTTTAAAGCTGTAGAAGTCGCTGTCCCTCTTCCAGTGCTGAAAAACAATTCAGTCTGGTTAGTTTCTATAGATCAGGGATGTCCAACAGGTTGATCGTATTCAACTGGTCGATCCCCACAAGGTTCTGGTCGACCGCGGGCTCCTTTTCCTTTGTGATAGCATAATAGCATCTGGTGGCGCCCCCTCACCCTGTCCTCCATTTTTGCATGATCGCTGAAATGGAAGATGGAGTTTTCACTGTGAGGCAGATAATTTCCTTAGCGATCTGTTGTTGAGTTCCCTTTCCTCAAATTCGACATTTACCTCTCCGTAATAGGACATTCCTCCCTAAAAAAAAGCTCCACAACTTTGACCTGAACTCCCCCCTCCAGGACTTTCCTCCCTAAAAAAAGCTCAACACCTTTGGTCTGAACCCACCTTCCCGCCCCCCCAAAAAGAGGATTTTTTCTGTGAGTAGATTGCTGTCTCTTGGGAGTTGGATGTCCCTGCTATAGATAATGTGGTAGCTAATGTGGAATGGGGGGGGGCACCACTTTAACCTGCACCAATGTCTTGGATATGATGCAGGATGAATCCATTTCCCACAAGGGTTTATGAAACATAGGAACCTGCCTTATACTGAATCAGTTCATTGAGGGCTTCCGGCTGCTGCGATCTCAGTGCAAGCAGGGTTCTCACCGGGAGGGAGAACTCGAGCTATTTTGAAGGATTGGGGGCAACTCTAGGGCGCGGAGACCCCCCAAAACTCTCTTGAAGGGTGTTCAGAGAGTCTAGTCCCCGGCACGGCCAGAGAAAGACCAAACCGGCTGCCAGGTAACCTCGGAAGAGGCGAAGAGCGTGGGCGGAGAGGTCTAGCGGTCAAGGGGGAGCCATTACTCACCTTCAGATAGCGAAGCCCTGAGCTTGCAGGGAGAGCAGTACGCTCTCAGAACAAAGAACTCCGACTCTTGCAACTTTGTAATTAAGATAAAAAGAACAAGGAAGCCTCGGAGGGAGTAAAGAGAAACAAACGGAGTTTAGCTGATAGCCGAAATCAATTTAGACGCGGAAAGACGCCAGTGCGGGGAAAAGAGAAAGGGAGTCGCCTTAGCGGTTACGCTGTTTCCCTTTCTGTATTCCTCCCTCCAAACAAGCTGAATAGAAGGAAAAGTATGCTGGAGAGGAAGAGGGAAGAAAGGGGGCCAGAGACAAAGCATTAGGACTTGGCGTTTTTGGTGAACCGGAGGCTGTGAAGAGGAGAAGGGGTGTTTCTCTATCTTAGCGTCAGAATTCAGGAGAACGAAGCCGGAAGAGAAACCCCTGCCACCATTTGAGACTTTTTGTGCGTGAGTTTGTGAAAAGCAGAAAGAGGACAGTGATAATATCCATATTGGAGCTAATAAGCATACTGTTCTCCATCTCTTTTCCCTTGGTTGGAGACTAGGGTTTTTGAACTTCTGGGAGCTCCTGGGAACACTTTGGGAACACTTTGGGAATTGGCGTCAGTGCATATCGGTTTGACGGCCTCTTGTGTTAAAATGAAGTTGGTGTGATTTGAGACTGGCCTCCGCTCCACCTGCCCTTTTCCTTTTCTCCCCTCCTTCTTCTACTCATCACCCCCTATTTTAATACCCCCCCCCCGTATATCTACTATGGAACATGGACTAGCCTGATTGGAGGCGGGACAAACCCCCGACATTGGAGCATTCCGCCTTGAAGGAAGAGGACTGTACAGTAAGAACTTGACATCGATTCTATATATACAGACTTCGATACTGACTTTTGGGGAAATACATATATAAAGAATTGGGAATTCTGAACAGTAACACTAAAGAAAGAAAGAGGGTATTACAAAAACGGACAAAGCGGGCGGTATAAAGGAAATCATCTGAAACAAACTCAGGGGGCGAGAAATTATCGGGGACAAGGGGAGATAAAAGTGTATAAGTATTTAAGATGTCACATACAGGGAAAAAAGGAATGAATGGTGGGACCCCTGGGGATAGGAGGGGCTCTAAGCAAGAGGTAGACTTTAAGTCGGATATTTTGAAGATGTTTACAGAGATCAAACAAAGCCAAGCCAATTTAGAATATAAATTAGAGCAAGTGGATAACAGGATCGGGAAAATGGATAAAAAAATGGATGAGACTGTTAACGAACTTAAGGGCCAAATAAAAGAAATATTTAGGAGAACGCAGCTTACAGAGGAAGGGTTAAAGAAGACAAGGGTAGAATTAAAGGATATTAAGAGGGATAAAGAAAGGATTAAAACTGAAATGATGGACTTAAATAAGGCTCAGGAAGAGATGAAGGACATTATTGCGATGAATGAACTGAGGCAGAGGGAGGTTAATCTGAAATTTAGAGCTGTGTCAGAGACCCAAAATGAAAATATTAAAGAGAGATTGACAATGGAGTTAGCAGAATGGATGGGTTTACCAGTGGAGGAAATGGCCAATAATATACAAAATGCATTCAGAATGCGCGTTAACACAACAAGAGGAAGGAAACTTATAGGTGATTGTCTGATTACATTCAAGGATAAAGAAATGAGAAATAGGATCCTTCAAAGGAATAGAGAAAAGAGGTTGAATATAGATGGGAATTATATAATTATTTTTAAAGATGTCCCGATCAGACTACTCAAACGAAGAGATTACTATAAATCCTTGGCGCAGGTACTGAGAAGAAATAAGATCGAATTTAGATGGGAATTCCCGGAAGGGATATCATTTGTATATAGAGGTAAGAGACACAAGTTGTCAAGTCAAGAAGAAACCGGGAAGTTCTTGAGGAAGTACAAGGAACTTAAAGTGGAGGTAAATGGAACGGGGGCTGGAGGAGATGAGGGGGCCCCATCAGGAGAGTCAGGAGAAGGGGATGAGGAGGAGGAAGGAGGAAGTAGATTGGGCGAAGAGGCAGAGGAGGAAGCGGAGGACTCAGGGAACCCTTAAAGGAAAAGAGAATTCGAATAAAACTCAGGCGAAAACTTAACTTCTGAAGTGAAAGTTAAGCATCATGGGATTAAAAATCTGGAACTGGAATATTAATGGGATGAACGATAAAAATAAGAGGAATAAAATTGAGCAATATTTGAAAAAGAAAAATTTGGACATTATCTGTCTACAGGAAACGCACGTTGCTAGAAGGCATAGGAAAGTGTTAATTAACAAAAGGTTGGGAAAGGAATTTGAATCCTCAGATAAGGTAAAGAAAAGAGGTGTGGTACTGTATGTTAAAAATAATTTAGAAGCCAAAACAATATTTAAGGATGAAGAGGGGAGGATGATAGGGGTCAGTATTAACTGGCAAGGTGAAAAGCTGATGGTAGTGGGGCTATACGCCCCAAATGGTAGTAAAACGGAATTCTTTAAAAGATTAGAAGAGAAGTTGATGGAATTTGTGGATCAAAAAATAATTTTAATGGGGGATATGAACGGGGTTGTTTCACTAGAAATGGATAGACAAAGAGAAGGAACAAACAAAGAAGGAAAGTTACCAAAAACCTTCTTCTCCATGGTAGAAAATTGCAATCTGGTGGACATCTGGCGTCTCAGACACCCGCTTGACAAACAATTCACCTTTCATTCTGAGCCTAACCAATCGCTGTCGCGCATAGACCAGATATGGGTCTCAAAGGAACTGTGTCCAAGAGCTAAATTAATAGAAATAAGACCAAAAGTAATTTCAGATCACAGCCCAACAGAGCTGGAACTGGAAAGCCTAGAGACAAGAACCTTCAGATGGAGATTAAAAGACCACCTTTTAGATGATCAGAAAGTTGTGGAAAAGGCACAGAAAAAACTGATAGATTATTTTAAAGATAATGGTGATAAAGGAACAAAGGATAGCGTTGTCTGGGATGCGAGTAAGGCTGTAATAAGAGGGTTCTTTATCCAACAGAATGCAATCAAAAATAGGAATAGAGAGAAAAACAAAGAGGAAATTCTAAAACAGATAATGGTTAATGAACAAAAACTATCACAAAAACCAAATTGTCAAAAAACGAAGGAAAGAATTAAAATTCTACAAGCCCAGTTTGCTATAATAATAAATAGAGAGGTGGAGTGGAACATTAAAAAACTAAGGCAAAAAAATTTTGAATTTGCGAATAAATCAGGTAAATGGCTTGCCTGGCAAATAAAAAAAAGGAAGGAGCAAGGTGTAATTAATAAAATAACAGTGGAGGGAGTAGAAAGAACTGACCCCAAAGGAATTAAGAGCGAATTCCTCAGCTATTACAGGAATTTGTATAAAGATCAAGAGAAAGTTGGTTTAAGGAGGATAGAGAGATTCTTGAAGGATAAAAGGGTGCAAAAAATCTCAATAGAGGAAAAGCAACGTTTGAATACACCAATTGGAAATGAGGAAATAGAGGAGGCAATTAAAGATTTAAAGAGGGGTAAGGCACCAGGCCCTGACGGATTCACAGCCGGCTACTACAAAGAAATGAAATCTATTTTGGTGGGACCTCTAAAAACGATTATGAACAATATCTTAAAGAAAGGAGAAACCCCAGAGACCTGGAAAGAGGCATATATTACGTTTATCCCCAAACAGGATGCAGATCCAACCCAGGTTAAAAACTACAGACCAATTTCACTCCTGAACACAGATTATAAGATATTTGCAGGAATTCTGGCAAGAAGGCTGAAGATTTTGCTATCAGAAATTATTCACAGGGACCAGGCGGGATTCCTGCCAGGTCGGCAGATGAGAGATAACACAAGAAATATAATTAATATGCTAGAATACCTGTCTGTTAGGATTGACAAACAAGCTATAATGGTGTTTGTAGATGCCGAGAAGGCATTCGATAACGTGATATGGAACTTTATGTTGAAGAACTTAGAACACATGGATGTGGGTAACGATTTCTTTAATGGGGTAAAAGCAATATACACAGAGCAGAAGGCCAAATTGATCATAAACAATATGGTGACGGAGGAGATAAGGATACAGAAGGGAACAAGGCAAGGATGTCCGCTTTCCCCGTTACTATTTATAACTGTGTTAGAAGTCCTTATGAACTCAATAAGACAAAACGAGAATATAAAAGGAGTATCAGTAGGACAGAATGTTTATAAGACCAAAGCCTTCGCCGATGACTTAGTAATAATGACAGAAGAACCAGCAACGGCAATAGGGGAAATATTAAAGGAAATAGAACAATTTGGAGAAGTGGCAGGCTTTAAATTAAATAAGACAAAAACGAAAATGATAGGAAAAAACGTGGACCCAAAGATAATTGAAACAATCCAACAACAATCGCAGATAGAGATGGTCAAAAAAGTCAAATACCTCGGCATCTGGTTAACACCCAAAAACATAGACTTATTCAAAAATAATTATGAGCCGATGTGGAAGGAAATAAAGAAAGATTTAGAGAAATGGGGAGGGCTAAAATTGTCACTCTGGGGAAGGATTAATGTAATTAAGATGAATGTCTTATCAAGGTTGATGTTTCTATTCCAGACCATCCCTATAATTAAAGGGAGTCGAATCTTTAAGGAATGGCAAAGGATAGTCTCAAGATTCATATGGCAGGGCAAAAAACCCAGAATTCAGTTCAAATTACTGACAGACGTAAAGGAAAGAGGGGGCTTTGCCCTGCCGGATCTGAAACTGTACTATGAGGCATCATGCCTATGTTGGATAAAAGAATGGGTAAAATTGGTGAATACGGAGCTGCTCGACTTAGAGGGCTTCGATAATAGATTCGGCTGGCACGCGTATTTATGGAAGAACAAAAGGAAAGTACACAAGGGGTTTGCAAATCACATTTTTAGAGGGCCGCTTATCGAAGTTTGGGAAAGATATCAAAATTTGTTAGAGCCGAAAACACCACATTGGCTTTCACCTCTCGAAGTAATGAGTATAAAAACCATTAATATGAGAAGCAATTGGGCAACTTATGATCAGCTACTAACTAAGGTTGAAGGGAAATGGAAGCTAAAACCGTATGAGCAAACAAAGGAATATGTTTACGATTGGCTACATCACCATCAGGTGAACCAGATGTTTAGTAAAGATATCAAAGAAAGAGGTTATGCAGATAAAGACTCAAAATTCCAGACAGAAATAATAAATAATAAAGTGAAAATTATATCTAAGATATATAGGATGTTGTTGGACTGGAATTTAGGCGATGAGGAAGTCAAATCGGTGATGATCCATTGGTCTAGGGATATAGGTCATAGCATACAGTTTGAGGATTGGGAGAAACTTTGGAAGGAGGGGGTAAACTTTACGGCGTGTACTTCGATAAGGGAAAACGTCATGAAGATGTTTTATAGGTGGTACTTGACACCCATGAAATTATCAAAAATGTATAAGGTGGATAATAAGTGCTGGAGATGCAAAGACATAGAGGGCTCCTTCTACCATATGTGGTGGGAGTGCAGAAGGGTGAAACAATTTTGGGAGAAAGTACACACTGAATTGAAGAAGATATTAAAGTACACGTTCATAAAGAAACCAGAAATCTTTCTTCTAGGGATATTAGGACAAGAGATAAAAAAGGAAGATCGCAGATTGGTATACTATGCGGTTACGGCAGCAAGGGTAGTATTAGCCCAGAAGTGGAAACTACGGGAAACCCCAACGGTGGAGGAGTGGAGATCTAAGTTGTCGGATTACGCAGAGTTGGATAGATTAACAGGAAAAGTTAGATACATAAGAGACCAAGTGTTCACCAAAGATTGGGAAAAGTATGTAGATTATCTGGAATGTATTAGCGAAGGGCAAATAACGCTAAAGGGATTTAGAGACGCACTGTGAAAGACTAAGAGTTATTGTGCAAAGCAAATAGGAATTAGGAATCGGTATAATGACAATATAAGTAATGAAACGTGTAATTTTATTTATTGCTTCGAATGATTTATGGACAGGCTGAAGGAAGTCCCGTAAGAGACGACTATGTTATATGGATGATATGGAAATGATAATTGCTGTTTATTATTTTTAATTTTTTTCTTCTGTGTATTTTTTTTTTTTTTGTATTTGTGTGTTACCTTGTGTTCTTTTTGGAAATAACTAATAAAAAAGAATGAGAAAAAAAAAAATATATACTGAATCAGTTCATTGATCCACTTTGCCCAGTATTGTCGATTTTGACTTGCTATGGCTCTCCAGAGTTTCAGACAGAGATCTTTCCGTGCCCAATCTGCAGATGCTGCCAACTGAACTTGGGATCTTTTTTATGTCAGGCAGACGCTCTACCCTGAGCTGATCTTCATCCCATTCCTCGACTCTGTCAGGGACTGGATGTGCCGACAACAGTATCTACTACCTCAGCAAGTTGGAAAAAAGCAAAACCTCAATATAAGCATGAATGCAGCCAGATCTAAGAACTGGAAAGCAGAGTTGTGGGGAAGTGTGGCACGCAAACAAAGTGATTTGCACAATTTAAGAGAAATGCCCAGTGGCACAGCTAAGATTGCCAAGCACAGAAGGCTTGCCTGAGACACACCACACACTCAGTGTGCAAATTTTATCAGTATTTAACACTGAGAACTGCCCCCTTCTCCCAGATAGAAAAGGTCATTGACTACATTGCATATATTAATTCATTACAAACTTGAAAATGTTAATTGTCCCACTCATTAAGGAAAAGTGTAAGGGTGGAAATCCAAATGTCAATGAAAAAGCATTCAGGCCCATTCTAAATCTAGTGGAAATTCTCAATTCTATGAAAACTCTCTAACTCTCTCTTTTCCAAACTCCAGGACACATTTCACTTTTCGGCTTCCCCCAAGCTTTTGTTCTTGGACAAATGTTGGAAATACAATGGAAAGCATACAAAAGGTTATAGCACTCACCAATCAACCAGATACTGTCCATTTAGCTGGACACCCACAGAAGCCATTTTCCCTTTCATACCGTTCAGATGTCATAGAAAAATCCACAATACCCCATTTGCCACTAAAGTGCACTTTACTGTCGTTTCGAATTAGCCACGTTAGCAGCAAAGTAGGGAGTTGGGGGGAGGATAGAAAGATTTAAAAGTGATGTTCAGAAGCAGCACCTCTGGATAATTGGCCAAGGCACTTAAGGAACACTGGTGAAATTGGTGTCCTAAAGAGCTTGTTAAACTACCTTCTACCAATAAGTCAGAGCAATGTCAGAATATTCATTGCCATTGTGTCACTCTGCCGTTTTCATCCAGCAAACTAAATAGCCCCACAGCTTTGCCCTGCAGTTTCTTTGACAGGACTTTGTTTGCCAAGGTACATGGGGAGCATCACATTTCAGGCAACTGGTCCTGTAAAGAGCAAGTTCCTTTGCTTAGATGGAGTGGGTGCCCCAGTCCTGAATTCACATGGCCCTTTTATGCATGCAAGACTAAGTGTATCAGGCTTCCTCCGCTACAGCCAACTGAGCACTTTGCAGGATCTTTTCCATGTATCAGAAGCTGAGGACAGATTATTTGTGGCTCAATAATTTGAGCATGTGGAGTGCACATCACCCTGACCAGAGTGTTATCTTGTCTCCCTAGCTTTGCTCATGGAAGAGATCAGAGACAGCCAGCTCTATAGTACTACAGTCCCTCCATGGATTAGCTTCAGACTAACTAGAATGACCCAGGAAGCTGTCATAAGTCATAGGCAGGGCTTTTTTCAATCTGGAACTCACTGGAACTCAGTTCTGGTACCCTTCGGGTGGGTGCCATTGTCATTATAAGAGAGCAAGGGAGGTGTTCATAGTGAGTTCTGGCACCTCATCTTCTAGATGAATAGCACTAGTCATAAGAGTATTACTAGTGAAGAGGAGGAGGAGGAGGAGGAGGAGGAGGAGGAGGAGGAGGAGGAGGAGGAGGAGGAAGCAGCTATAAGTGTGGAATCAAGAAGGGTGCAGTCAAACTAGCTCAGTCAGTAGAGCATGAGAGACTTAATCTCAGAGTCATGGGTTTGAGTCCCATGCTGGGCAAAAGATTCCTGCATTGCAGGGGATTGCACTAAATGACCCTCATGATAGAGAAAGCATTGACCCCCTGCTAGTGAGGCTTGCTGACCTCCTGGTAAAGCAAAAAATCAATCTTCTCCTGTTAGGCAAAGACCAAAAAAGACCCGGATTATCGCCAGATTCTGTGCACAGATCTGTAGGCGCAGACTATCCCCCAATTAAATCTAGTTTGTTAAGAAAATTCCCAGTGAGAGATTTTACTTTCTTGGGCTCCATGATCACTGCAGATGGTGACAGCAGTCACGAAATTAAAAGACGCCTGCTTCTTGGAAGAAAAGCAATGACAAACATAGACAGCATCTTAAAAAGCAGAGACATCACCTCGCCAATAAAGGTCTGTATAGTTAAAGCTATGGTTTTCCCAGTAGTGATGTATGGAAGTGAGAGCTGGACCATAAAGAAGTCTGATCGCCGAAGAATTGATGTTTTTGAATTATGGTGCTGGAGGAGACTCTTGAGAGTCCCATGGACTGCAAGAAGATGAAATCAATCCATTCTTAAGGAAATCAGCCCTGAGTGCTCACTGGAAAGACAGATCCTGAAGCTGAGGCTCCAGTACTTTGGCCACCTCATGAGAAGAGAAGACTCCCTGGAAAAGACCCTGATGTTGGAAAAGATGGAGGGCACAAGGAGAAGGGGACAACAGAGGACGAGATGGTTGGACAGTGTTCTTGAAGCTACCAGCATGAGTTTGACCAAACTGTGGGAGGCAGTGGAAGACAGGAGTGCCTGGCGGGCTCTGGTCCATGGAGTCATGAAGAGTCGGACACAACTAAATGACTAAACAACAAAAAGTCTATCTTAAAGTTTTTATGTGTTCATATGCCTATCACATTTTTAATCTTAAAATCCATTGTTGTATATTGTTTTAAATGTTTGTTTTGCTATTGGGATTGTGGTTCCATTTGAGTTTCTCAAGCTGGTCTCTGACCATAATAAATTTCATGTCATGACCCTCATGGACCTTCAAACTCCATATTCTAGGATTCTATGAAAACACACACACACACTAAATCAATGATTCAATTAGGCTATCCCTAGACTTAACAGTTTTTGTAAGGGGGTGATCTCTCTAGATCAGGCATCCCCAAACTCGACCCTCCAGATGTTTTGGGACTACAATTCCCATCATCCCTGACCACTGGTCCTGTTAGCTAGGGATGATAGTTGGGGGTGTCTGCTCTAGATGGTTATTATTGCTTCAAAATGTGCAAGTCTGTACTGCTGCACTTGTGAGCCTTTTTGCCTCTTCTGCCCTGAATTTCTTTCCACAAAGTCCTGCCTGATGGTACCATTCCATTATGATGCTGATGCGAACACACTCTTTAAATATTTCAAACTGTGAAAGGTTTTAACAAAAAGAGGATTTTTGCTTGTCCAAATCAAACCTATGAAATATAAATTATAAATTATATATCATATATATATGAGAATTTACTTTGAAAATGCTTGGTTCTTCCTCCTGTCTGTATAAGAGGAGAGATGCTTTTGAGAGGCAGCTCATCCTGAATGTCATTACAATACATCCTGCCTTGCTGCAATGCATCAAAAACTGAGAAACATCTTTAATAAAAATTGCTACTTTTGGACAGCAGGATGAAGAACATCTAGGGGTTGTTTATTCTTTGAATCTGTGTTCATGAAACATGAAAGAAGAGGTTGATTAACAAAACAGAATTTCAGATGAAGTAATTAACACCTTTCTTTGCAAAGTCTAAATAAGAATAGGGATGGGGGGAAGATCCTTGAGGACTACAATATGAAGAACAGGAAAATAAGTTAAGGGAGTACAATGAGTACAAGTACCAACTGCAATCCTCATCAAATAAATGTTTGATCAATTTGAGGATCAAAGCTTATGTTAAAATAAAAAGAAAATAATAATATTGCCACATTTTTTAAAAAAATATATGATTGACATCCTTAAGAATCCAGCCTTTTTGTTGTTGTTTAATGTCATTTTACCTTGGGGAAGGATTTTTACCTCTGAGAACAAATTGATGCACTTTTTCCCTTTAATGCTGCTGTATTTATTTGCTGCATATAAACTATTTTAGGGAAGTGCTACATCAATGAAAAATGTGTCTTCATGACCACAAACTAGGTTCTGCAGATAGATCTTGCGTTTGCTTTGGTATATCCTGAAGTACCAGGTTCACCTGTACCAGGTTCTGAATGTTTATTACAAATATTTCAGGGGGGGGGAGCAAAACTGCATTGATTTCAGTGGATATAGGACCCTCAGATATATATGCTGTCTAACTGTACCTATTTGGCATGACACATTAGTGTCCCTTGTGTGAGACTAGTGGCACAGCAGCAGTAACATGGAGTTGCCATTATCAGTACCTGCTGCCCTCCATATATTTTGGATTACAACTCTAATAATAATAATAATAATTTATTACTTATACCCCACCCATCTGAGCAGCTTCCAACAGAATATAAGAAACAAAACGAACCATCAGACATAAAAACTACCCTAAACAGCCTTCAGATGTCTTCTAAGATAGTGGTTTATATCCTTGACATCTGATGGGAGGGCGTTCCACAGGGTGGGCGCCACAACTGAGAAGGCCCTCTGCCTGGTGCCCTGTAACTTCTTGCAATGAGGGAACCACTAGAAGGTTCTTGGATGGACCTCAGTGTCCGGGCTGAACAATGAGGGTGGAGACGCTCCTTCAGGTATACAGGACCCAAGCCATTTAGGGCTATAAAGCTCAGCACCACTAGTCACTGATCATGCAAGACATCTGGGTGGCACCATGTTAGGGAAGCCTGATTTACATTATTTCCTAATTCATTCGCTTAAATATTTATATGCCACCTATCTTTGGTCTAATGCAAAGCAGCTCACTAGTCAAGCAATATATAAAAACACAACACTGGAAAAAATGTTCATGAAAGCCTGCCTTCTCATAAAATCAAAACTAACAACAGAAGATGGTAGTAGCTTTAACATAGAGAAAAACAACTCAGACAGCTGGCATCAATGTGACACGCTATCCATTAACAGTCCTGGGGAATAAAAAGGCTTACACTTGTCACCTAAATGAAGCAAATGCTGACACCTCCCTACTTGTCAGAGATGTGATCACAGGTGGCTCTTTTTCAAGCTGTTGCAATCAGTGATAACTCAAATTGCGGTGGCTGCATCAACAGCCTCTGTGTTGCAGTTCCATTTACTCACAAACAGTCCCTTTCCAGAACTGTAGCAAATCGGAACTCAGCCGAAGTCTGCGCCATCAGAATTCTTAACCTTACCTGTCTTTTTGACAGCCTCTCACGGCTTAAGGGCCCATATATTATGTGCATATTGATGGGCTAGTTCCTATTATTTAAAATACTCTGTGCAGAAAGCCCCTATGGACACAGCCACAGAGAGGAAGCAACATCTGTTTTGGCGTGATCAGAATTACGATCAGCAACAGTGCTAGGAAGCTCCAGTGGTCAACATGTTTGCACTGATTTGAATGTTACTTCCCCCATGTGGCTGTGTTCATAGACACCCTGTGTGCAGGGTTGCAGAGCCTCTGAATTGGTTCAGTCTCTTTTAGGTACCTAATTCTGTTACTGCACACACTAAAAGTCAATTTTTCACCTTTATACATTATACTTTTACAGACCCTCTAAGTGTACCTATTTTCCAGGGATGTCCCTGATTTAGAGAAGCCATCCTGGTTTCTGATTTGATCCTGGAATGTCCCACTTTTCCTTAGGATGTCCCTATTTTTATTGGAAAAATGTTGGAGGATATGGCTGTCCACTCTGCTTCTACTATATGTGACAATATAAATAAATAAGAAATTAGGGAAATAGTGTTCATAAACACCAGAGAGCACTTGCATAGCAGTTTATAGGGAAGGAAAGTTGATGAAATTTTCCATGCTGCTGAAGAGAACAGAGGATGGAACCTGCTTGAAGAAAAGTCATCCCTTGAACAAAAAAATTTGGGATCAGTTTCTCACCTTACTCTGTTGGCAGAAGGAAGGAAGGAAGGATTCCTGGATGCCAAGATCCATGTTTGGGGCAAGTACTGTTCAGTGAGAGAACCCCAGCAGAGATTTAAAGTCACAAAATATGCTGTAAAGTGTGTAAATATAGGCTGTTAGACATCTGAAATATGCTCCTCCAAGTAAGTTCCAAAATGTGCCCTTCAAAAGTTTCTTTCCAAAGTTTCACTTTTCCTGTAGCATAGAAAAAGACCACATATTGGGTAAGTTAAAAAAATTGTTTCCTTACAAACTCTTAATAGGTCAGGTTTCTGTGCTTCAGAATTAAGCACGGCTTAATTACAAAGTGGTGAAAGTTCATAGATTATTAGTATAGGAACTCAAGAGAGGCTGGTGAAAGCCATGTGGTCTGAGCTGGAGCCTGAGATTCTCAGGTAGACTGAAGGAGAACAAGGTCTTGATTACCAAGGTGAGAGGAAATGGATATAAGTAAGCCCTTATGTATTAATTAAACTTAAGCATGTTGGTTATATGAAGCTGTTTATCCCATATGCTTTAAAAGGTGGAACTGTGTTCTCCTCTCTCCACCTTAGTTACACATAGTACTTGCATCAGCTTTACTGCTATGAACTGCCAATCTAGCAGCCGCAATACTATTGAGATATGTGGGGATAAATAAATGAATGGAGATCATTCCAACTCCAGCATGATTAACACAGCATAGCTTGGTTTTTCTGTGTCTAAGGGAATGAGTCATGTTTTTAAGACAGGGATGGCAAACTACTAAATATCTGAAATCCATTCTCTTCTCCAGCCAAAGTATATTTTACCAAACAATCTGACCCCCCTCAGAATAAAGAGATGAGTCACTTGACACTGGGGTAACTAGGCCGCAGCCTTAGTCATAGTGGAGTTTCTGAGGTAAAACATCACTGGATTATGAAGAGAATCCAAAGGAAGGATGCAAGAAGACTAGTCTAATTTCTCCAATGTGGCAGGTAGAAAGGGACCCTAATTTTAATACTTTGCCTGCCCTTTGCTAAGCCTAATTCTCCATATTCGTGTGCCCTGAACAAAACATCTTGTCACACTCTACAAATAGCCTGGCATTCAACACATCCCAGTCATTTTTGTTGTTGCTTCAATCGGCTCTTTGTTACATCTCTCTAATACTGAATAATGCAGCAGTCTCATGAGAAGAGCTCAGTGCACAGGTGATTTTCTTGAAAACGCTGTACTTCCTAGTTTTGAAATACACAATACCTCTGTTACCATAGTTATTTCATGCTGACTGTCTCTCAGTCAAGTTGCTCCTGGTACATGACATTGCAGGAGTTCATCCTGGAAATGAAATCATTAGGTGTTCCGGTTTCTCTCCCCAACTATCCATAGGCCATCCATTTTCATCACTGTTTTTGTACTGAGAACTGATTGATTCACACTGTGCCATACTCTGTTCTTGTTAAAATCCTTGGAACAAGAGCGACACACAAGCGTGCACTCACGCGCACACACATCCATCCCTGCTTTGTATAGTGGGAGAGAGACAATAGCCAGGTAGATCATTTTGAATTGTAACCATCCATATATTCTTTTTGCTGGCCATTCCTATCTTTCTTCCCTATGCTGCCGAGATTACAAAAGGAAGAATAAAAATGACCATTCTGTGAAATTATAGAACATTGAAAAGATTAAAGTAGCACAGTTTACTGTTATCTTTCAAAGAATATAGGAGGCTATAAAATCCTGCAACTTCATTCCGGCAAGAAAGATTGTAACAAGGACAGAAAAATAGCACAGCATAAATCCAATCTTGCAGCTATGATTGTAACAAGAGCGAGATATGGACAGGACAAATGTAATCCACTTTTGTGGCAGCTTGGAGATTGTAATCGTATGGTTAACATCTATAAAATTTTGGGTGGGATTCGTTTTTTCCAAGTCCTTACACAGGGCATAAACATGGAGGTGTGGAATAGAGGGGCTTATACTGTATGACTGAAGGCAACAGTGTGCAAGAGCACTGAATTTGTTTTCAGGTGTCTATACCTTGTGTTGTAGCAGTGGAGTCTGATATGTGAGTCAGAAATTCTAGGTAGCCTTAGGCACCACTGTTTCAGCCTCCAATCTGCAAAATGGGGATAATGACATTCGATTGCTATGTCTTTTATTTATTTATAATATTTACATGCTACCCTTAATCAAAATAGATTGCAGCACACTTTGCAAATACACACACACACAAAGTAAATAAGTCACAAGTATAAGTTAAGCCAGCAAAAAAGAAAAGAATATTTCAGCAAAACGAGTACATGAAGAGATCCGGAACACAGGCAGGCTGATATTTTCTACCAGCACTACCAGTTGCTAGGAATTACAAAGTGCTGTTGCACCCCCTGTCCAGATTGCAGGCTTGCCACAAGCATCTTGTTAGCCACTGTGAAGCATATCTGGGTCCCAAGCTGTTTTGGGCTTTGATGGTAAACACCAGTCCTTTGAATTGGCATATTGATGCTTAGCATTGTTGTCTGCCAGTCCCCGTGTCCTCCTATTCCCTTTCTCATTCTTTGTTCATATATTAATTGTACAAAGTCTTGCAAGTTCAACAGTCCTAATTCTGGAGAACACCACATTGGTTACCAGTAGTCTACTGCAAGAATCAATTACATGCATGCACACCAATTATTAGTTAAAGACTCTTAATACCTCTGGTCATGAAGGAGGATAGGTAGAGAAGAAGATTCCAAACAGTTGATCAGTGTTGGTCTGTAACTGGACTATAAGCTGTACATATGTACAGCCCTAAATGGTAGATCAGGTTAGAGAACTTCCCTCTAAGGAGATGCTTGCATGCAAAATTCCTTATCACTTATCATCAAGGAAAACATGTAGGGGATTTGCTTCCATGCATCTATCGCCTCCGGTTGGATCAAGATGAACAGAACTTCTGCCCAAGCATTTTGATAACCTGTTGAGATTTAGGTTGGTCATGTGTCCTACTTTACAGAGGACAGTCCATTATTTGAGGGCTATCAGAGGGAAGTTTTCTGTCTGAACGTCTCCATTATTCAAAGCGCTGTCTGGTTCAAGTCTGGTTTAATGATAAATAACCATAAGAAGTGAGAGCAAAGGCCTTGAAGGCACCTGTCAACAGTAAGCACCTACATAGCAGGCTGAGCAGGCACACATCACCTTGATCACAGGCTTCTCTATTGTGGCCAGACATATGCTATTTCTATTTAAATTAAAGTAATAATTTATAAATATGCATCTGCACATATCAATTAGCTCATGCGACTTTTATGCAGATATGTGTGCAAGATTACTCACTGCCTTCCCTCTGGTACAAGAGTTTTGTTTAGGCTCAGCATTCCCTCAGAGCCCCAGAAACCTCTGTCTTTTACTGAGGGGTAAGTCCAAGACTCTTCTCATCATAGGGCACCCACATGTAGCAAGTGCTGTGTTTGTCTGCCCCATTCTCATTACAGAACCCTTCTCAGAATTCTGCCCTGTATTTATGGTGTTAACTTCACACCTCTTATCTTTAACTTTCCCGCCTATATTGTAATCAGTTCTCTAGTAAAGGTAAAGGGACCCCTGACCATTAGGTCCAGTCGTGGCCGACTCTGGGGTTGCGGCGCTCATCTTGCTTTATTGGCTGAGGGAGCCGGCATACAGCTTCCGGGTTATGTGGCCAGCATGACTAAGCCGCTTCTGGTGAACCAGAGCAGCGCACGGAAACGCCGTTTACCTTCCCGCAAGAGCAGTACCTGTTTATCTACTTGCACTTTGACATGCTTTCGAACTGCTAGGTGGGCAGGAGCAGGGACAGAGCAACGGGAGCTAACCTCGTTGCAAGGATTCGAACTGCCGACCTTCTGATTGGCAAGTCCTAGGCTCTGTGGTTTAACCCACAGTGCCACCCACGTCCCAATCAGTTCTCCATTCAAGGTTAATTTATGGGTCTGGTATTCTACAGCATCCCCCTGCTTTTTGCCTTCAAAGTCAGTTGCTCTCAGTCTAGGTTGAGCCTTGGTTTCTCCTTCCTTCCCCCTGCCTCACCCTTCCCTTATATATTGGCAGGTGATTACAGGGCATGAGCACATAATCTGTCCTTTTCTTCTTCTTTTCTTTTTGAAATGCCTCAACAGCCACACTCAATAGCCATTAAAGCCACAATCCAGAAAATGAACATGAATGAGAACTTTAGAGATTTACTTCTGGGAGATTATGTAAAGGAGACCATATTAAAATAGGGTATTCACTCAGTCAGCACATGAAAAGTCTTTGCTGAATCGGCCCTATTAAAATGGAATGATATGTAAGTAAAGCTTACAGGATTTTAACATATAACTTTATTAAAAGTATACTATCTTTTAAAGAAATGTATGTAGACAATAACCCAGGAAAATATTTATACTGTTGCAAGACAAAAATAGTTTATTTCTCTCATTTATAATTTGTTTTCAGAAATAAAACTACATTAGGTTAGATTCAGAATATAATAAAGGATACTTTGTCATATGCTTAGCTGTGTATAATTATATTAGCAACTTCACTCTGTATGCTTGATTCAACAGTTTTCAAGAGCTTGTTAACCTTTCTGATTAGATTTGTGCTATCAATTATACTTAACAAGGAACTTTTTATCCCTCCTTTTTATTTTCCTTTCATTAACTCTATAATTTATTTTAGGTGCACTTGTAATGTTATGACCCTGGGCATGTATATAACACCCTGGAGGGATTTCAACATGGCTGGTTTTGTTCTTGTAAAGAAAGCATTTTGGTTCTTCTATCACAACAATGGATTTCATGGACAATGCTACCATTTGTGATGTTTACATTTAAATAATTCCTTTCTTTTTTAAAATTATGATGCATTGGATAGTATCCAGCTACATCATACTCAAAGCAGACCCATTGAAATGAATGGAATTCAAGGGGTCTACTCTCAGCATAACAATCATCCATTGTTATAATGGGTAAGTGTGTGTGGAAGGAAGGCTTTTAAATTTCAAAGTTTGCTGAGAAAGGGCTTTGATCACCTCTCTGTGTGATCCCTGTAGGTAACCACCATTACAGTTTAATTTTTGAAAACAAAAAACGAATCAGCAATAAGTTTGTGGGGTTTTTTGGCCAAGAGCAGGTTTTGCATCTACAGTGGTACCTCAGGTTACATACGCTTCAGGTTACATACGCTTCAGGTTACAGACTCCACTAACCCAGAAATAGTGCTTCAGGTTAAGAACTTTGCTTCAGGATGAGAACAGAAATAAGGCTCTGGCGGCACGGCTGCAGCAGGAGGCCCCATTAGCTAAAGTGGTGCTTCAGGTTAAGAACAGTTTCAGGTTAAGAATGGACCTCCGGAACAAATTAAGTACTTAACCCGAGGTACCACTGTACTACAATGGTGCTGAAGTGCAGCAATGTTAACAATACTTCTGCAGAGCTTTTTCAAGTGTTCATGTGAAATGATTTGTTGTAAATCTTATAACAGCCAGATAAGGTAAGTCAGTAACATTATCCCCCATATTGTAGGGGGAGGGAAGTGATGAGAGATCATGGCATGCCTAAAGCCTGGGTACATCTCAATCACTGTTCACCGTACATTTTGCTGGAACAGTGCTTGCAATATGATATCTCAGTAAACAGCAATACAACTGTATCATTTTAATTTCTCACGCATGTGTGAATTTTACATCTTAGGTCTGATCTTAACTAAACTCCCTGCAGCTATAAGCTAATAAACTGGAACAAAGCTCGTTTTCAAATATTCCTGGTGCAAGCAATCCAGATAATCTTATGCACTACAAAATCTGTAGCACAAAAAGAGCTGCATTATCCAGTCTGAGTACAAACAGATTTCCTCTGCCGTAGTTAGATAACCAGTCAAAGGAGAGATTGGAAGAAGATTGCTATGCTGCCGGCAGGCTGCTCTTTAGCAACAGCTGCTGCTTAGAAATTTGTGCAAAGAACTGCCCCACAGCAACTCTGAGTAAACTGACAGAGTTACTCAGAGCAATTCTGAGTAAACGTGGTACACAGGGTGGTTTAAAAGGCGAGGTTCTTTGTTCTAATGCTTGTGAAAAGTGTTGGGGACAGGACAAGCATTAACTGTGCATGATGTGCTATAATAATACTTTACAAAGATCCCCCCCCCAATCCAACAAGACTTCTATTATGGACAAAGTCACACATATGCAGTAGCTCTGATACATACATAGTTAGGATAAACACATAGTTCTGGTTAGAGCTAGGTATTGTCCTAGCTCTAGGGATTGTCCGCTGAGTTTGGATTACTTCTGGACTCCCTTGCTCACCTCCCCCAGCCAAAGTTCATTGACTCCAATTCAAGGCCCAGACCAACAATATTTGCTGATAAATGATATCATCAACCCACATCAGTGCACCCAGCAAGGAATGGAACTGCTAAGTTTTACTGCTAAGCTCCTGATTGAAAATTATTACGAGTTTTGAACCTGACGGCAGATCCTTACCTGTGCTCCATCCTGGTACATTGGATGCCTGACTGACACCACCACAATGAACTTAATTCATTCTGGAGGTCCGTTCTTAACCTGAAACTGTTCTTAACCTGAGGTACCACTTTAGCTAATAGGGCTCCCTGCTTCTGCCATCGCTGCGTGATTTCTGTTCTCATCCTGAAGCAAAGTTCTGAACCCAAGATACTATTTCTGGGCTAGCAGAGTCTGTAACCTGAAGCATCTGTAACCCGAGGTACCACTGTACCTTGAAGACTGCAGGTTCCTCATCTCTTTTCAACATGGTATTTATTATTTCACCTCACTGCTACTATTTAACAATCCCTGTGATTTCTCCCCTTTATTTTTCTTAAACATGCAAATTGTTATTGGATATAGGATTTGAGAATGAATGAATATGGAAAAAAAGGATGTAAAAGCCTAGATATCTCCAAAGTTCAGTCCTTTGTCCAACCTAAGTTCAGATCAAATATGTTTTGGAACAAATCTTCAGTTCATGGAGTGTTTCCCTCCCCAAAGTCTTCTGCTTGCCTCCAGAACTATTGACTTTATGTTAGGAACTATGACTCATTTCTCCCTTATCTGCTCCTTCTCTGGCCAAGGCCAACTGCTCTCATGGAAGCGGATCATGAAAATGAATAGTGGGATCCAAATGAAGGACGTGCATTTAGATAAATGTGCAAATTAGATAAAAGCTTTTAAAATGGGCTTTAACAGTTGCAAAATTAAACTACTATTATTCACTTCTAGCACTATCCCACCATAAACCTTTAAACCCTTTGCCTAAGCCTGGAATGAAATCTGCATTTTGTGATGAAGAGGCCCCGATGCAAAAATCAACGGCTTAGTCATTGATTATGTTCTTTTCTGAGCTGAAGTTCGTTTCCCAGCATCTATTTCTAGAAAAGTCATGGATCTTTCCTTTTGCCAGTCAGCTATCTTGATATTCCAGTAAACCTCTTCAGACATTCTGATTTATCTCCTGAATATATTATTTTTTGTTAATTAAGTGCCAGCTCCTCTAGGAAATCATGCCCCCTTTGCAGTACATGCTCTTTTCACAAGCAATGTTTTTGGATAGAAATATATTAAAAAGAATCAAAAGAACACTGGTATTAATAATAACAAAATTAGTTTGTGTGTGTGTGTGTTTATCTCCTAAGGATGGGGCAGATGCAAATCAGTTCACATTTAAAGATAGACCAAACTAACAATTTTGGAACAATATGCTACGTAAAGCACAAGCACTCTTCCAAATTCACATTTCTCCAAATTTTGCAGTGCTGTTCTCCAACCAAGTAAATACACAAATAATTTCTGCATAATATACTGCATAATTTCATAATAACATAGCAAAACAAAAATATAAATACAACCCCCCCCCCACATTTCATGCCTATAAATATATCAAGATTACTTAAACAACAATAGCAAAAATAACAAGGGAGCTTCACAGTTGCACTTTCATCCTCGAAACTGCCCTCCCATGATGGTGATCACCTGAAGTGGGAAGTCTACATGTCAAAAGCCCTAATTTTAAACACAAATGCCCCCTTTGGTCCTAAACCATAGCCAACTATCTCTTTTCCCTTGAGCTCCCTCATAACCCGCCTCAGCTGTCAAATTCTCTGAACCAGTTTCCCCCAAACAGGACTCCAAAAGGGGTTTTCCTCACTTAGATCAGAGGAAATTCCCCTGTCAATCATGCAAGATTCAGAATGACCTCAAACAACACATCAGTAGAGTCAATCATGCCACAATGCACAACCCCACAACACACACATCATCTACATAACAGTAAAATAATACTGCCTCCCAATATACAAATTTAAAATCCAATCCCATATAATTTTGCCACAATACTGAACTAAGCAATTATAAGCTTCAGTGGCATAACTAATATGGTGTCTGATAGCAAAGCTTAAACAGCGTGGTTTGAATTTTCAGCTGGGCTGTCAAAAAGGGATGAGTGGTTTCCTGGCAAACAGAAATATCACATTCCCCATATAGTTGGATATCTGAACTGCTTTTTTAAAAATGAAACAAATAAATAATAGTGGCTAGAACTGGGGAAAAAAATTAATTCTCATTTGAACCCTTCACTTTTACTCAGTCTAAACTAACCATACATGACAGTGGCCACAAAATGAATAAGGAGAAAAGGCTGGTGACATTCCATGAGTAACCTCCTTTATTATTAATGGCTGTGATTGTAGGATTTATCAAGAGATAATTGACCTTGTCAGTGTTAAGTCATTTCTGTTTTGCTTCAGGATGCTCTGACTCCTAAGATGATCAATTATTTCCTAGCTAAGCCAAAAAGACAGGCTTTTGGCTCAGTCGTAGAATGCTAAACACAAATAATCAAAACTCCGTGTGTGTCTCAGGTGGAAAGTCATTTTGAATAGCAAGTTGACTCTAGCAATGTAACTTCTGAATCTTTGACATAATCTCTCATGTCACAGCAGCCCGGCAGCAGCGCCTTCAAAATAGCTGTGTTGTAAGCGACCTCAACAGCCCTTAAATTCTTAGTTGGTGTGGGGAAAGAGGGATTGTTGTTTAGGATTATTTGGAATCCCACTGCAAAACATTGCTAGGCTTTCTCAGAATGCCTTATGCTTCTTTTGAATTTTCTCAGCTACAGTGGTACCTCGGGTTAAGAACTTACCGTAATTCGTTCTGGAGGTCCATTCTTAACCTGAAACTGTTCTTAACCTGAGGTACCATTTTAGCTAATGGGGCCTCCCGCTGCCGCCACATGATTTCTGTTCTCATCCTGAAGCAAATAGTACCTGAGGTACTATTTCTGGGTCAGCGGAGTCTGTAACCTGAAGCGTCTGTAACCTGAAGCCTCTGTAACCCAAAGTACCACTGTATTTCTTCTAAGCATTTCTTCTTGAAATTTCAACAAAGGTGAACTTTGTTGACAACTCTAGCCCTGATTTCAGCAACTTTGTTGAAATAATGAAAGAAAAAGATAGGTTGACCATAATGAAGTCTACAAACTCCTCTCTCTCTCTCTCTCTCTCTCTCTCTCTCACACACACACACACACACACACACACTCTTAATTATCCACTGGGAAGTATTTCAGGTAACTTGGTCCTAAGTTGTTCAGGGCTTTATATGTTCACAACAATACCTTGAACATGGCCCAGTAGCTGGTCGACAGCCAATGCAGTTCCCTCAGGACAGGTGTAATATATGCTCCACTCAACAATTTGGCTGCAGATTTCCGTACCAGCTGCAGCTTATGGACCAATCTCAAGGAATGCCTCACAGGGAACACATTGCAGTAGTCCAGCTGCAAGGTTACCATTGCATTAATCACAGTGCCCAAGCAATGGGGGATGGAGGTAATGAAATACAAATGCAATTAACAACTTACAAATGCAGTTAACAACTTACTCTCCAGGCCTGATTTCCAAACCCAACATCCAGTTCTGCTGAGGGGCAATGACAGCAGAGCTTGGCTAGCAATCTGCATTAATATTTTCTGTGGGGCCTGATATAGATCAGTATCTGTAGGTATGCCTTGGATGGGAGAGGCCTTATGCTTACTTATTTTTTTACTGTAGTCCATATTAAACAAGCAGGTTTATATCCATGCATCCATTACCGGATCAGAAATTGCATAAGCAAAAGTTTGTTCTGCATGTGGCTTTAATGGCTGATTCATTGCACCAGACACTTAGAGATGCACAGTTCCAAAACTGAACTGTGTTTCCTTTCGCTTCATTACAAGAAGAATCTGGAGTTTTCTAGTCTCCGAGCATGTGATCAGTGTTGCCAATGCTGATAGTGCCATCTGTTGGATGGCTAGACAGTTATAGATGAATGTACTCAGCAGTGCATAGGAAGCACATTGCCACTTACATGTATCTCAGGATTTGGGTCTCTACATTCTCATTGCTGAAAACCAAGCACTGCTCTGACAGCAAACATATACCACATAAAATACACCTTAAATTATGCACAGATGTCAGATTCAGCTAGGAAGAGTGTAGGCTGGGGAGAGAGAGAGAAAGAGAGGATAATATCCAGGTTTACAGATGTGTAAAATGTACTAGGGATTAAAATGCTCATCATGTGTTCCTGCAACCAGTGACTGTTGACATTAAGCACTGAGTGTGTGTTTTTAAAAAAATAACTTTTAGACACTGCTATGAGAGAACTACCATCTTTTCAGTGATCGGAATGCAAACAAGTTCCCTCCCTCCCATCCTTGCGACAGAGCATGGATTTTTCATTTTGATTGAGCTCTGGCAGATATGCAGAAGTTTCAGAGCTGGGTGGGAGAATTATATCAAGTGACAAATGCCAGTGTCAAAAAAATCTAACAAGCTGAGCCATGAAATAGACATTGATTGAATCTTTATCCTCTTTTTCCTAATATAAAAATGTAACATAAGCACAGATTACAATTCTGAATCCTTTACAGATTAAAGCAATTTGGGTGGTATGTTCTGCAATATCCAACACCCTGAATGTGAAATCAGAGGAGCTGGTGATATTTACATGCTAAAGACACCATCAACCTGAGGGAACCTGATTTCCAATATGCATGAGCCAGTGACAAGAGACCATGATGAAAATATTGTTTTCCCAGTTAGCATAGTGATAATCGATGACACAGTTCATGAAAGCTGTAAGGAAGAGAGAGAACATGCACAAAGTACTTTTCCTTTGCTCTTCCCTTCTTTTAATCTGTAAATTGTTGACATGCAGAACTTAACTTATTTAAAATGAAAATTTATACGATCCATGCTAGAATAATAGTTAGCATTTGTATAGTGTTTAAAGTAATTCACATACTATTTTTTTGTAATCTTCACAACAGAACTGTAAGATAGGTCAGTGTTATGATTATCATCATGTTGGACATGGAGAGATGGTGCTGAGGGGAGAGTGTTTTACCCCTCTTGAGCTCATAAACTGATATCCTGGTTTGTTTTTGATTCATAGGTTGCTCTCTTAGCTGCTACAGCACACCAGCTCTCAGCATATCTATCCTGAATTAACCTGGATTTCTGTGCTACTTAACGCTGTGATATTTTGCCAGAAGGACATAAGGGTGTTAAAACTCTAATTAATGTTCTCTGCTATTGCTCTCCCTAATGAAGCTTCCCTCTTAACTAAAATATGTAATATATCATGATAGTTGCATATTCTGTGTTTGTTTAGGAGTATCAAAGCACAAATCAGTTCACTGCTAGATTAGAGGAAGGATCCACATGGACTTAATTTCAGACAAGAGGAAGGAAAACTAGGCAGGTGTAATGAGGGGCAGAGATCAGAGGTGCTAATAGTTTCCCAGGGGAAAATTACGAGTTGGCAACTTCCCAGTGAAGTAGGCTTATGTATCAGTGGTTGAGTCATAGGATTCTGCAGGACCAGGAAGAAATTTAAGAAGCCTTATAGTGGCAGTTGAGTCTTTCTTGAGCAACAAGGGCTTCTAGGTGTGCTTCTGTATCCTTGATGGTGGCTTGGTCCCAACTACTAGTTCGCTCCTAACTCCTGTCCCCTGGTTTGCATTTAGGTTATTTCCAGAGCTAAATGTACCAAAAAGTATAATTTACGGTATCCCCAGGCTTCATCATGAAGCCAACTAGAAAAAGTGATGTTTCCTGTCTTCTCTCTCAGAACCATAAGAAAATAGTGTCTTTCTCTAATCCATTGCTTTCCGTTCCATTTTGTGATCATCACATACAGCACTGTTTCTCTTCCACCACAGTTCATCTTCTGCCAAAACTGATGTTATTTGTCCCACTGTCGGCTGTGGCAAAATCATGTAACTTAACATAATTTACACAATTATTTGAATAAATTACATTGCCATAGCAATTCCACCCGATACTTTACAGTACAGTACAGTACTTTACAGATACTTTCTGTGCAGAGGAAAGGGTTAACCTCCCCTTTCCACATGCCACAATTGTACCCCATTGAGACCCACTTTTCCACCATGTGAACCACCCTGTTCACTGAGATCTACCCCAGAGGTCTTTAGTGAAGCTGGGTCTTTTTCCAGGCTTTGGAACTTCCTCCCAACATCTCTTAAACCATTTTATTTTTTAAAAAAAGTGTATTTGGAGGCTTCTGAGCTGTTGCTTTGAGATCTTGAGATTTTCTAAACTGGTCTGGATCCTGTGATGGTTATTTATTTATTCATTTAATGTCTTAAACATTTTTGCTACCTGACTGTGAACACGATGAGGTGTTTCAATATAAGATGGTAGGATTGAGAGGCTTACACAAAGGAATCCATGTGAAGGTTAGTACTGTAAAAGAAATCATCACAAACTCTACAGTGAATAATTCTGAAGAAAACACGTACTCACACGGGTGCTAGGAAGATGGATTAATCCAAATATAGCATGCAGTAAGGTGCTGAATAACAGGATTGAATACAACAGCCATGAATCAGGGGGTGGGGGTGGGGGGAAATGCCTTTTAAAATTAAAATAAAAAGCTCTGCTAGATACATGTGCACAAGTTGTTGTTCTATTTTATTTTTATTTTGGAAGCAAGCCAAGTCAGAAAGCACCACATTTCTCAAAGATTCAGGTTTCAGGTAGTCTTAATTTTTGCATTTTCCAGAGTAGTAGAGCATGTCATAAAGGTGAGCCAGTAGGATTTTGAGTGGCGCACCTCAATTCTGGTTTCTGCTGGATTCACCAATCTGCCGACTGCCAACTTCAGAGATGCCCATATGCCTTGATGCCTCAGCAAGATAGTTTATCAAGGCATCAGAGAGCAGCACAAGCTGAGATAAGAGATGGCATGGCAGAGGAACAGTAGAAACGAAACATTCAACATGGAAAGCAAATATTAAACAAGGGTGTTTCATTGTTCGTTTATTTAATGTATTTGTACCGCTCTCTTCTGGCAAAAATAAATCCCAGAGCACCTTAAAGAGTAGACTAGGCTGAGGGGAAGGAATGACTACCTGGCTTCAGGGTTACAATCTAAAAGGACAAGGCACAGCAGGGAAATGGATTGCGGGGCAGGAGGGGAGTCAACACCCCCAGGTGCAATTTCTTAGTTACAAGTTCTTACAATTTCTTGTGGGCTTCCTGGAGGCAATTGATTAGCCACTGTGGTAAACAGGACTAGATTGGCCTTTGGTGTGATCCAGTAGTAAGGCTTTCCTTACAAACGTATGAAGAAGAAGAAGAAGAGTTTGGATTTGATATCCCGCTTTATCACTACCCTAAGCCTCTCACAAAGTGGCTAACAATCTCCTTTCCCTTCCTCCCCCACAACAAACATTCTGTGAGGTGAGTGGGGCTGAGAGGCTTCACAGAAGTGTGACTAGCCTAAGGTCACCCAGCAGCTGCATGTGGAGGAGCGGGGAATCGAACCTGGTTCACCAGATTACGAGTCTACCACTCTTAACCACTACACCACACTGGCGTATGTATGTTTGGAGAAATTTGCACTGATGCTAATGAATTTCCACAAACATGTTGAAATGGAGAAAAGACATTGTAGACTTTCTGGATCTTCTGTGGAACCTGTTGCCCCACCACTGTGGAAACAAAATGGAAGTAATCTATTTTTTCTTTGAGGGTGAAAAGGAAGTCAAGACTAAAAAATATGCAAGAACTTACTGGCTGGGAGTGTGCTGCTGTGCGGGGTGAAGAAGCCGTTTCACAGAGACAATATGTAAACTAGCACTAGGCTGGTGCTCAGCAGCCAGGTATTTTGAATCACTGTGAGTTTGTATTCAGTTTGTTATTTCATACATTTGCCTTATTTATTTGCTATTGTGTTTGTTATATGATTACAGGGATTGTAATCTCTGCTAAGATTTTTTCAGGTATTATTATTTGGAGTTGCTTTGAGCTCAGCGTGGTTTGAAAAGCGGAGTACTATTACATGAGAATATATATATATATATATATATATTTGCTTTCGTAGATTTTCACGGGTACAGGAATGCAGGTTTTGGTGTCCTCGGGTGTCTTCCCGTGTAAAAGTTGGGGTGTCTAGGCGACGTTTCGACGAGGTCTCACTCGTCATCTTCAGGCTGGTGCTTTCGGCTTCTTGTTACTGGAACAGAGCAGGATCTCAGTGTTTGAGTTCCTATAAATACTGTTGAGGGGGTGTGGTGTATAGCCTCCAATGTTCTGGGCAGAGAGGAAGTTCCCAGGCTAGTGTGCCTTTTCTTCTTTTGTTCCTTAATTACTTGAGGGATATCCTGAGTGATTTCTTGAGTGATATCCTGAGTACCACTTAGGTGGGTCATTAGGTGTGGATTAGTTGCTAAAGTCTTTGTGTCTTGACCTCTTGAACTTTGTGAAGAGTTTTTCTGAGAAGATGGCTGTACTGCACTTAGTTGTGCTCTGGCTTGGCTTCGTGTATAGGGGCGAGCTGTGGTTTTGTGGCTTGTGTCAGCCAGATCTGTGTAGGGATTGCAGGGGGGTGCAGCATCCGGAGGTGCCTCCATGGTTTGGCTACTGGATGGTGTCTGTAATTTATCTGTGGAGAGGGTCTGGGTTTGGGTCTGGTGTGGTTGATTGGTGATGGCGTTCTGTGTGCCTCTGGATCTGGTGTCAGTTTTTGTGGGGAGGGCTAATTTCCAGATGTCTGGCAAGCGGGATGTGTCGTCACGCTTGTTCATGTTGTGAGGGTGTTTCTCTATCTCGATGGCTTCCATGATTATTCTCTTGTGGTGATGTTCCATGTTAAAGAGCAATTTGGAATCTGCAAAATTAATTTCGTGTCCTGTTTCTTTCATGTGTTGGAAAAGAGAGGAAGTTTTTTCTTCTTTTTTGACGGCATTCTTGTGTTCTGCGATACGTGCATTTATTCGTCTGTTTGTTTGTCCAATGTACGTGGCTGGGCAGACTTTGCAGGGTATTTCATAGACCCCTTGGTTTTCCAACTGGATTTTATCCTTGGGGTTTCTGAGGATATTGGCTATTTTTTGGTTGGTGCAAAAGGCTGTTTTGATATTGTGTCAATCGCAAACCTGTACATGGAACACTTTGAAACCAATGCTTTAGACAAGTCAGAACACAAACCCAAACTTTGGCTCAGATATGTTGACGACACCTTTGTAATTTGGCCACACGGGAAGGAAAAACTGGATAGCTTCCTCACACATCTCAACAGCCTACACCCCAAAATACAATTCACTATGGAAATAGAAGCCAACAACCAACTTCCCTTCCTTGACGTCCTAATCTACAAAAAACCGGATGGCTCCCTAGGACACACTATCTACCGGAAAAAAACACACACCAACCGCTACTTACATGCACAATCACACCACCACCCTGCACAAATAAACTCCGTAGCCAAGACTCTCATCTCCAGAACCAAACGCCTGGCTGACAAAGACCACTTGACAACTGAGTTACAGAATCTCTCAAATGTGTTAATTGCCAATGGATACCAGCAAAACAGGGTTACGAAGCTAATCCAAAAAGAAACACCCCCCAAAAACCAAGACACAGAAGAAAACAATGGCATGGCCCTCCTTCCTTATATCAAGGGCACTACAGATAAAATTAGCAAAATCCTCCATAAACACAATATCAAAACAGCCTTTTGCACCAACCAAAAAATAGCCAATATCCTCAGAAACCCCAAGGATAAAATCCAGTTGGAAAACCAAGGGGTCTATGAAATACCCTGCAAAGTCTGCCCAGCCACGTACATTGGACAAACAAACAGACGAATAAATGCACGTATCGCAGAACACAAGAATGCCGTCAAAAAAGAAGAAAAAACTTCCTCTCTTTCCCAACACATGAAAGAAACAGGACACGAAATTAATTTTGCAGATTCCAAATTGCTCTTTAACATGGAACATCACCACAAGAGAATAATCATGGAAGCCATCGAGATAGAGAAACACCCTCACAACATGAACAAGCGTGACGACACATCCCGCTTGCCAGACATCTGGAAATTAGCCCTCCCCACAAAAACTGACACCAGATCCAGAGGCACACAGAACGCCATCACCAATCAACCACACCAGACCCAAACCCAGACCCTCTCCACAGATAAATTACAGACACCATCCAGTAGCCAAACCATGGAGGCACCTCCGGATGCTGCACCCCCCTGCAATCCCTACACAGATCTGGCTGACACAAGCCACAAAACCACAGCTCGCCCCTATACACGAAGCCAAGCCAGAGCACAACTAAGTGCAGTACAGCCATCTTCTCAGAAAAACTCTTCACAAAGTTCAAGAGGTCAAGACACAAAGACTTTAGCAACTAATCCACACCTAATGACCCACCTAAGTGGTACTCAGGATATCACTCAAGAAATCACTCAGGATATCCCTCAAGTAATTAAGGAACAAAAGAAGAAAAGGCACACTAGCCTGGGAACTTCCTCTCTGCCCAGAACATTGGAGGCTATACACCACACCCCCTCAACAGTATTTATAGGAACTCAAACACTGAGATCCTGCTCTGTTCCAGTAACAAGAAGCCGAAAGCACCAGCCTGAAGATGACGAGTGAGACCTCGTCGAAACGTCGCCTAGACACCCCAACTTTTACACGGGAAGACACCCGAGGACACCAAAACCTGCATATATATATATATATATATATATATATATATATATATATATGCTTTATATATATATATATACATACATATATATATATATATATATATATATATGCTTTCGTATATATGCTTTCGTAGATTTTCACGGGTACAGGAATGCAGGTTTTGGTGTCCTCGGGTGTCTTCCCGTGTAAAAGTTGGGGTGTCTATGCGACGTCTATGCGAAACACACACCAACCGCTACTTACATGCACAATCACACCACCACCCTGCACAAATAAACTCCGTAGCCAAGACTCTCATCTCCAGAACCAAACGCCTGGCTGACAAAGACCACTTGACAACTGAGTTACAGAATCTCTCAAATGTGTTAATTGCCAATGGATACCAGCAAAACAGGGTTACGAAGCTAATCCAAAAAGAAACACCCCCCAAAAACCAAGACACAGAAGAAAACAATGGCATGGCCCTCCTTCCTTATATCAAGGGCACTACAGATAAAATTAGCAAAATCCTCCATAAACACAATATCAAAACAGCCTTTTGCACCAACCAAAAAATAGCCAATATCCTCAGAAACCCCAAGGATAAAATCCAGTTGGAAAACCAAGGGGTCTATGAAATACCCTGCAAAGTCTGCCCAGCCACGTACATTGGACAAACAAACAGACGAATAAATGCACGTATCGCAGAACACAAGAATGCCGTCAAAAAAGAAGAAAAAACTTCCTCTCTTTTCCAACACATAAAAGAAACAGGACACGAAATTAATTTTGCAGATTCCAAATTGCTCTTTAACATGGAACATCACCACAAGAGAATAATCATGGAAGCCATCGAGATAGAGAAACACCCTCACAACATGAACAAGCGTGACGACACATCCCGCTTGCCAGACATCTGGAAATTAGCCCTCCCCACAAAAACTGACACCAGATCCAGAGGCACACAGAACGCCATCACCAATCAACCACACCAGACCCAAACCCAGACCCTCTCCACAGATAAATTACAGACGCCATCCAGTAGCCAAACCATGGTGGCACCTCCGGATGCTGCACCCCCCTGCAATCCCTACACAGATCTGGCTGACACAGGCCACAAAACCACAGCTCGCCCCTATACACGAAGCCAAGCCAGAGCACAACTAAGTGCAGTACAGCCATCTTCTCAGAAAAACTCTTCACAAAGTTCAAGAGGTCAAGACACAAAGACTTTAGCAACTAATCCACACCTAATGACCCACCTAAGTGGTACTCAGGATATCACTCAAGAAATCACTCAAGATATCCCTCAAGTAATTAAGGAACAAAAGAAGAAAAGGCACACTAGCCTGGGAACTTCCTCTCTGCCCAGAACATTGGAGGCTATACACCACACCCCCTCAACAGTATTTATAGGAACTAAAACACTGAGATCCTGCTCTGTTCCAGTAACAAGAACCCGAAAGCACCAGCCTGAAGATGACGAGTGAGACCTCGTCGAAACGTCGCATAGACACCCCAACTTTTACACGGGAAGACACCCGAGGACACCAAAACCTGCATATATATATATATATATATATATATATATATATATATATATATATATGAGAGAAACCAATGTATAGTGCAGGTGTGGCCTTCGTTATGGTAAATGCTGTTTCAGAGTCTTATATTGTAAAACAATTGTCTCCTAGTCAAAAATTACAATTTCTGTTAATTTTTTCACCTAGAACTTCCTCCTTGACAAACCTGCTTCTTAGTTTGCAAGTTTCCCCATCTCACATAATAAGCTTTGTACTGTGTGTCTTCTTCTCTATAATTGATTCATTGTCCATAGTTACATCAATATAAAGAACAAGGATGGCAGTTCAATTCATATTTGAAGCATTTACTTAAGTTCAGGTTTGCTTTTTGAAAGAAATGGCACTGAGAATCTTCTCATAGAGAAACATCCTCCAGCATTCATGTACAGTGTACAGAGGTCATGGCTAAATATGGAGAGAATTAGATGCTGAACTACTTAATTGAGGTGCTACACAGAAGGTCAACTAATCGTATTTTTACAGGTAGCAATTACTCCTTTTCTTTACAATGCAAGGAAACTGTAATTGCCAATTCCTTTCATAGATGCGTGGTAATGAAAGCTGAAATCCTACACATTCTACCACTTTGTAAGTCTCCTTGAACACAGCGGGACTTACTTCTGAGTAGACATACATAGGATTGTCCTGTGAAACAGCTCTCTTTTCAAGCACATGCTTAGAATTAAACTGTGGTTTCAAATTTCATAAAATAAACTGGCCTTGTTGCTTTAGTCCAGAGTTCAGTAAATCAACTTCATGAGCTGACTAACAGCAACAACAACAACAACAACAACAACAACAATTTATTATTTATACCCCACACATCTGGCTGGGTTTCCCAGCCACTCTGGGTGGCTCCCAACAGAATATTAAAAACACGATAAAACATAAAACATTAAAAACTTCCCTAAACAGGGCTGCCTTCAGATGTCTTCTAAAAGTCAGATAGTTGTTTATTTCCTTGACATCTGATGGGAGGGCCTTCCACACGGCAGACGCCACTACCAAGAAGGCCCTCTGCCTGGTTCCCCGTAACCTCATTTCTTGCAGTGAAGGAACCTCCAGAAGGCCCTCAGAGCTGGACCTCAGTGTCCAGGCTGAATGATAGGAGTATCCTTCAGGTATACTGGGCCAAGGCAATTTAAGGCTGTAAAGGTCAGCACCAACACTTTGAATTGTGCTTGGAAACATACTGGGAGCCAATGTACTGAGTGCAGCACTTACCTTGCATATATCTTGGGGAGCTTCCATGTAGATAGGAAAGCCATTACAGAGAGCAGAGCCCTATATTGATAGATGGAAACTTAGGGTTTCCCTAGTACCTCAGATCCAGTTTAACAACTCCCATTGCTTGGGAGCTGCAGAGTCATGGAAGTCTTCCTGTTGTCATCTGCTGCCACCCCCCCCCCTGGACCCCACCTGAAAATTGCTAAGTGGACAACATAATGATTCCTCTGCCTGTTGTAGCAATTGTCATGCACTGTGCTAGATGCTGTATGATTTTTATTTTTACAAACACACTGTAGGCCACCTGAATGAAGTTCACAAACCACCGGTAGTCCACAAATCACAGTTTGGCGACACCAGACCTATTTCAAGCATTTCAAGCTCTTCAATTCACAAAGGGGGGAAAGCCGTTCTCTGTCCCTCTGAGCCTCTCCTTGACCAGATCTGTGACCCCTGCTCTTCAGAGGCTGCTTATATTTTGAGCAATCCTTACTGAGGGTAGTGGGCTAACAAGAAGGCTCAGGTGTCCTAAGCATCCTTTTGTTCTTTAACTTATTTCAACACAGAGCACAACTCAACCCAGCATGCAAATGAGTGCAACATACTGGATTCAGATTTTGTCTGTACTTCCTGCCCGCCCCCCAAACCTGGTGGAGCATATTTGTTGCTCTGTAGCTTTACTCAGTACCAGCTGTTGGATCACAGAAAGAAATACACAGGTCCCATGTGTTAATATAGTTTATCATCCAGCTAGAGAAACAAATGCAGAAGCTTACTTCTATGTAGGTCTAGCCGTTTGCTGGATTAGATTTTTATTATTATTTTTTACTTACAGTGGTACCTCGGATTACATACGCTTCAGGTTTCATACGCTTCAGGTTACAGACTCCGCTAAAGAAATAGTGCTTCAGGATGAGAACAGAAATCATGCTCCGGTGGCGCGGCAGCAGCAGGAGGCCCCATTAGCTAAAATGGTGCTTCAGGTTAAGAACAGTTTCAGGTTAAGTACGGACCTCTGGAATGAATAAAGTACTTAACCTGAGGTACCACTGTACTAGAATACCACAATAATACAAATATAAATAATCTCTAATTTCTGAAATTACAGAGAGAGAGAGAGAGAGAGAGAGAGAGAGAGAGAGAGAGAGAGAGAGAGAGAAGAGAGCAATGCAAATGTAATAATTAAGAACAAAGATAAGGGTATCGAAAGCTACAAAAACCAAAAACCAAGAAACAGTGTACAAAAGTGCTTAAGCTGTAAAACATGATAAAAAAGCAACCCTGAAATAAATAAATAAATAGAAAATAAGATAAAATGTTCTGCATGTGTTCCATCGTAATAAAATTTCAGTAGGTAGAAAATAGCAATGGTTTAATGAGAAAGAACCAATGCACATATAACCTGTTGACTGCTACACATAACTGGTCACATGAATTGTCACTCACACAGGCGGTGAAACAGTGATTTCATGTGAACTCACCCTTTCCCATTAAATTACAAGCTAAGTCTCACTAGTTCAGGCATAGGTAAACTCAGCCCTCCAGATGTTTTGGGACTACAACTCCCATTATCCCTAGCTAACAGGACCAGTGGTCAGGGATGATGGGGACTGTAGTCCCAAAACATCTGGAGGGCTGAGTTTGCCTATGCCTGCATTAGTTCATACTTGAGACTTAATGTCAGTGCTTTTTTCTAAAAAAAAATTGTTTAGGGGCACTCTCATTTTGACTCAATAAAATCACCATTTTATAGTTCAAATTGGGGAAAATAAATACAGTAAATGGACAAAAGTACAAAGATTCACAAAATGTTTAGGGGTATGCGTACTCCTGTGTACCCCCCACCCCTAGAAAAAAGCACTGCTTAACATACCTTAAAATGTTCTGCAAACTTTCACAAGGGCTGGAAAATTTTAAAATAAAATAGTGTATCGTCCTAATATATACTGATATACAGGACCTTACGTCCTCCTTAGCACTTCTTTTTCTTCATCTTATCTACCTCTAGAGAAAGGAGCACATACATTAGCCTTTAATATTCTCCTCCACAATGCATGTGTAAGAAACGTCATTCATGCTGTCACATTCAGTGGCCCAGCATAAAGATTTTTCAATGACCTGACACTAATGTATCAGGCTGCAGTAGCCCACAGTAAAGAGAAGTCATGTTTAAAGGTAAAGGTAAAGGTACCCCTGCCCATACGGGCCAGTCTTGACAGACTCTGGGGTTGTGCGCCCATCTCACTTAAGAGGCCAGGGGCCAGCGCTGTCCGAAGACACTTCCGGGTCACGTGGCCAGCGTGACATCGCTGCTCTGGCGAGCCAGAGCCGCACACGGAAACGCCGTTTACCTTCCCGCTGGTAAGCAGTCCCTATTTATCTACTTGCACCCGGAGGTGCTTTCGAACTGCTAGGTTGGCAGGCGCTGGGACCGAGCAGCGGGAGCGCACCCCGCCGCAGGGATTCGAACCGCCGACCTTTCGATCGGCAAGTCCTAGGCGCTGAGGCTTTAACCCACAGCGCCACCTGCGTCCCCTGAAGTCATGTTTACCTTACAGCATATTTCCAAAGGTTTGACTCAGTGAATGTGTTTAAATCCGTAATAGGAACAGAATGTCCTCCAGTGAGTTTCCTTGTCTTTCTTGGCATATATAACAGCCCTGACAGACACACACAAAAGCAAGCAACACAAATGATGGCTGTCTAGAAAATATTTCTTTTCGTCTTGAAAGTAGACTCCCCTAGGATGTGGAAATGAGTGACAAAGCACAACTATGATTTTAGGATGCTTCTTATTATATGTATAATAATAAGCCTAAACAAATAACTTTAAAATGCTCCTTTTAAATCACATATGATGTTTACATTTTACGGGGTTTTATATGATCGACCCTGTTATCAGATGGTGATAGATAGATACTGCCTCTGGACCAGAAGGTCAAGAGCAGATTTCACCAAATGTATTTGCCAAAACAAGTGTTCATTGGAGGGGGGAATCAAGTTCAGAGCTGCATTTTAACATAGATGATCCCCAGCATACTGGACACTTATTTTGTGTGTGTGTGTGACAAATGTTTTGTCTGATCTGTTGAGTTGCTAGAGCAAACATAAGAACTGTATATGTGATATATTAATCCCTTTCAACCAGTAAATAACAGATTTTCCTTTTACTATTTAAAAAAGGAAACTGTCTAAAGAATCTTTTTCAAAAACCTATCCCTAGGGGAATTATAGAAGACAGAATATAATACACAGTGAACAATATCTTCCGCCTCTCTCTGGCCACAGATGCATAAACAGCAATTTACAGGTATTCCATCATTTCTCCCTTCTAAATGCTCTGTGGGCATAGTTTGGGATCTCATGCAGTTAACGCTTTCTTCATCATACCAACAAATATTTCAAAAACATAATCTGGAAGACCATGATAAGATTTAACATAATAATGAAATGATGAAAACAACACAGTTTGAAGATGTCATCTAAAAGGCTTATTAACAAAAGGCTTATTCCTGAATTTTGTTTTCAATACACTGTTTTGAAGCTATACAAGTAGCAACCTCAAGGATGTCAGGTTTCTATTCATACCGAACTATAAGAGTTTCACATTTATTCACCCAGCTTTGTACAGGCCTATTAGAAATTTGCTCCAACAGTATTTTTGGAGCAACCTTGTACCTGGTATATGCTGTAATTTAAACAAATACAGTGGTACCTCTGGTTATGAACTTAATTCGTTCTGGAGGTCCATTCTTAACCTGAAACTGTTCTTAACCTGAAGCACCACTTTAGCTAATGGGGCCTCCCGCTGCCACATGATTTCTGTTCTCATCCTGAAGCAAAGTTCTTAACCTGAGGTACTACTTCTAGGTTAGCGGAGTCTGTACCCTGAAGCATCTGTAACCTGAAGTGTCTGTAACCGGAGGTACCACTGAACAAAAGCAAGACAGTATGGACTCTGAACAATATTGAAGAAAACTCAACCTCAAACATCATTATGGCATGAGTGCCATGTGGTAGGCTCAAGAATTACCTCAGAAAGTTTCTAATTTGGCAACATTTGCCCAGCCCAGCACTTCTGTAGCACATACCACTTGATGGGTTTATTTTCCAAAAAAGATATTAAGTGCAGAGCGTACTGAATTCCTGCCTTGAGTGTGAGCAAAATTTACTATGCCCATAGTTAACTTACAGTTCCACATCTTATAGATTTCAAATATGATTTTTATTTAACTGAAATCCCGGATACTTACAATCTTTAACTTGTTCTATATCAATATTATCTACTTGTGCATTTATATGGCCTTGCAAACAAGTAAACTGAATTTTGGCATAGTTTAAAGTAAGAAGTTCATTTTTACAAAGTGATCCAAGGTCTCTAAGAATATCCTTTATACCTATAATAGTACAGGATACAAGGACCATGTGATCTGTATGAAGCAGTGCACACATGTCTCTCTGCATTCAGCCACATGCAGGCGAGCTACCATTGTCCCTTCAGCATCAGAATTAAGACACAACAGTAAATGACTTGAATGATGGGGCACAACTTTATTAATAATTTACATGCAACATTCTGAACTTACTTAGGTCACCCTCTCCAAGCAGATCTGTTAACCTTAGAACATATATACCTGATAACAAGGCGAGAGCTGAAAGCATCTCATTCCTGTGTGTGGCTTGTTTGTTTGTTTTTTTATTAGAAGGAAAACCCTCAGGACAAATGAAACCAGTTCTTCTGGCCAACCCATGTCACAGTGCAAGATGAGGGGAAAGAAAAGTCACATTTCAGCAGACAATTTAGGAACTGGTACTCAAAAAATTCCTTACTGTTTTGGTCAGAATAAGAATAGCAGGTTCACAGAGTGATCCTATGTATTATCACCTCAGAAGGAAGTCCCACTGAGTTCAAGGGGGCTTGCCCCACATACGTTTATATGCGATTGAAACCTAAGAATAGCAAATTCTCTGCAGCTGGCTGGGCTGAAATTCTTTGGAGAAGAGATGTGCCTCATTGACTGAGGCTTTGCCTTTTAAGGATGAAAATGTTGTTGAGATTTGGAAACCGTAGCTTATAGACTGGGAAGAAAAGAGATTACAAAGACTTTAATGGCCTTTAAAAAAAAGTTGAGTAAACACCATATGCAATTACTCTGTGGGGAAATGCAGCTTAATTAAAATAGAAAGTAATTCTATTAGCATATACACCTGCTGCTCATATGGTTCATTTCTTCCAAAAATAACTGAATTACTGAATAGAGATTGTTCTGTAGTTCACCTACTTAGAATGGCTGCTTCAGCATTTTGTCCTCTCCTCCCAGAGGTGATGCATTGTTCACTTAAAAATAGTTATACAACATGCAGATAGAGATCTGTTGGGACTTGGCCATCAACTGAAAGGGCACAGTTTATCTTTACTGTTTAAGACCAAAGCCCCAAATCCACAGCTTCATCGGTGGAAAAAAGCAATGCATACAAATTGCACTTTATATTCAGCACTGAAGCTAAACCACTAGACTCCTAGGCTCTTCCATCAGCAGATTCACAATGTGTGTGGTGTGGGGAGGATCTGGGATCACAGCATCTTGGGAGTAGTTATCAAAAGGAACCTCTCTAAAAACCAAAGGTAATTAAAAGCCTTTTAAGAGACTGAGCTAAATTAATGACTGAATACCCTAAAATACTCTCAGCTCTTTGCCCACAGGGATTGGCATATTCTTCTAAGACTTTCCTGTTGAGTGCTACACCATGGATTCTCTACAACAGCCTCTCCAACCTGCCACTCTCCAGATGTTTGGGGCTGCATCAGTCCTAACTAGCATGACCAGGGCTCAACGTTAATGGGAGTTGTAGTCCAGCAACATCTGGAAGCACCAGTTTGAGGACGGCTACAATTAGGTTTCATATTGCATAAGTTACTTAAAATCATCATCATCACAGTTTGAAGCACCAGACTCATCAATCCAGTAGGAGGAAGTGTCATCACTTCTACCTAAAGATCACCTTCCAAAGGCCTACGAAAAAGGTCATGTCTTGACCTGCTGACAAAAGGCACACAATGTTAGGGAGAGCATCCCACAGCTTTGAGAAGATCATAGCAAAAGTCCACTCACCTACCCCCACCACCCTGGAATATACTGGATGGTGACACAATGGTCAGGGCCTTCCCACCTGATCATAACACTCAGGCCAATCTGGAAGTAAGCAATCCTTCAGATATTTGGAACCCAAGTCCCTTAGGACTTTATACATCAGCGAAAACCCCTTAAATTGGGCCTGGGTGAAATTGGCAACCGGTGCAGATTGACCCCACCAAGTGGGAACAGTGGAAGTCCATGGAAATGGCCTCCTGCATAGACAGCAGATAAACGAATTCTAAATTACATCAAAACTATAAGGATTGTTTTGCCTCAATATTTATGCTGTGCAGAAATCAATTTCTAAAGATTGAGGTCCTAAGGAAAAGCGGGGCATTCCAGGATCAAATCAGAAACCAGGACAACTTCTGTAAATCTGGGACTGTCCCTGGAAAATAGGGACCTCTGAAGAGTCAAACTACAATAAACGTATATCCATCTACTAGGTTGCATCTGTGTGGCAATCCAAAGTTTCTTTTTCTTTTTCTGAGGAGTGGCCTAAATATTGTTTAAATAAGTATGTATATAAATGAGAGCTAGAAAACAGGATGCTACACTTCCTTGCAGTCACAAAATACTTTCAGCTTCATACTAGCACACAAAGCATCAAATTACAGTTAATCAAACTGAGACAGCTACATAGAGACTGCGTGCAGCCAATGCATTGTACTCCAAGAGCCTTTGTCAACCATGCTGGCTGGGGCTGATAGGAATTGTAGTCCAAAAATGTCTGGAGGACACCAGGTTACCAAAGGCTATATACTGCAGGAACACATAACAAGACTGCATTTGAGAAGCACTCTGAGGAACGGAATACGTATGGACACTGGGTAGGAAGTATGAAAAAGCTGTTGAGCCTGCCCTTTCTTCCTACGGAGTGTACTTTAGGCCACATCTGGTGGCCTGATTAGTGGCACAGCATTGAAAGCACCCGGGATGTATCTACACTGTGCTCTCACATTATTGATGAGTCTCATCACAAACTCAGAGGCCTCCCGTTGTTCAGCAAGAGTGAAGAACAGATGTATGTAAGTGTCTCTTTCCCTTGCTAGCACCTCATTGTCGAAGCCGCCACGTGTAGATAATGCCGGCATTAAGCACATTGGCGCGTTGCCCACTGCTGCCAACAAATCTGAACATGTCTGGATGGCAGTCATTGTGGCATCTGTGCAATTGCTAAGTAGCCCAGATCGCTGTTTTTGCAGTCGGGGAGGGGGGGCAGAGGAATTGAGTGTTTAAAATGTTGAATACTGTACATATCTTCCCCCCTTTTCATAATATAATAGAGAGATTCTTTTTAAATATTCCCTAAATTTAAAATAATACAATCCCCACAAGCAGGGTCCTTGTCATCAGGTGCTCACTAAAAATGCTTGGTTTTTCATGGGCGACCTCCAAACAGCAGACAGAATGTTATGGTGCTTATACAGTGGTCCCTCGGGTTAGGAACTTAATTCGTTCCGGAGGTCCGTTCTTAACCTGAAACTGTTCTTAACCTGAGGTACCACTTTAGCTAATGGAGCCTCCCGCTGCTGCCGCATGATTTCTGTTCTCATCCTAAAGCAAAGTTCTTAACCTGAGGTACTATTTCTGGGTTAGCAGAGTCTGTAACTGAAGCGTCTGTAACCTGAAGCATCTTTAACCCAAGGTACCACTGTTCCGTATAATAACAAATAATATCACAACTATATTTTCCCCCTCAGGTGTCATCCTTGAACCCCACATTCTAAAACTCCATTCATCCATCAGTTAGATATATCACTACCTGGTTTCACTGAGATCTTTCATCACAGTGCCGTCACAGCCACTGCTTGTTCCAGCAGTGAGTTCAACTTAGAATGTAAAAAGCACAGGGATTGTGATGTGATTTCTTCATATTCCACAGGAGGCTCCACGTATTTGCGTGCCTGTGTTGAAGATCGTATATTATATTAAGTATCCTGACAAGATACTTGCATGCCTATAAAGGTGCTCTGTGCCTCTTGGTTGTAATTTGGGAAGCGGCTCTGGCTTTTACAAGCATACAAACCTAACCTGCAGATCTACAACATGCTTTTGTAAACTGGGCTGAGATTTTTTTTTTTTTTGCGGTACTTTACCATTTAAAAGCAATCAAAAAGTAATCACAACTCTCTTCCACCCCCATAAAGAATTATTAGCAACATGTGCTGGATGCAGAAATAAGGGGTATGAGAGAGGGACTGGGGAGAAATTCACAAAGATTATAGGAGCCAAATGTAGCTATCTTTGAAAACGCACTTCTCTGAATTCTTTGGTGCAATATTCGAACCTCTCCAAACAAAAAAGGGGGGAAAACTGCATAGAAGAATGTGTATATTAGGGGAAAGTGTGCATATATGAGTGAAAATAATGTAAAAATGCATTAATGGTGATAAATTTCTTGCAAAAATACATGTATAAGGCAAAAGTGTATACAAAAAGTGGCATTATTTGGACAAATGTTCCCCCCAAAACATACACGTTTTTGTGTGGACTTTCTTGTGTATTTATCTATATAGATATAAATAGATATAGATATTAGAGACTGATGTAGAAATGGTGTGAACTGAACTTAAAAATAATAAATTAATATGGACATATTCAGACAATCTAGGAGAACTATCTTCACAAAAACTTGGATGCATACGATTCAGTACAAACAGTTCAAAGACATTCTGTACTGGGGTGCCATTTGAACGGTGGTTTCCCCAGCTCCTCAGGTGATTATTTATCAACCATGTGATTATTTATCAGGAGCTCCTGCTATTTTTTTTACTATTGTTTGTTGTTGTTGTTTAGTCGTTTAGTCGTGTCCGACTCTTCGTGACCCCATGGACCAGAGCACGCCAGGCACTTCTGTCCTCCACTGCCTCCCACAGTTTGATCAAACTCATGCAGGTAGCTTCAAGAACACCATCCAAACCATCTCGTCCTCTGTCGTCCCCTTCTCCTTGGGCCCTCCAGCTTTCCCAACATCAGGGTCTTTTCCAGGGAGTCTTCTCTTCTCATGAGGTGGCCAAAGTATTGGAGCCTCAGCTTCACGATCTGTCCTTCCACTGAGCACTCAGGGCTGATTTCCTTCAGAATGGATTGGTTTGATCTTCTTGCAGCCCATGGGACTCTCAAGAGTCTCCTCCAGCACCATAATTCAAAACCATCAATTCTTTGGTGATCAGCCTTCTTTATGGTCCAGCTCTCACTTCCATACATCACTACTGGGAAAAACATAGCTTTTACTATACGGACCTTTGTTGGCAAGGTGATATCTCTACTTTTTAAGATGCTGTCTAGGCTTGTCATTGCTTTTCTTCCAAGAAGCAGGCGTCTTTTAATTTCGTGACTGCTGTCACCATCTGCAGTGATCATGGAGCCCAAGAAAGTAAAATCTCTTACTGCCTCCATTTCTTCCCCTTCTATTTGCCAGGAGGTGATGGGACCAGTGGCCACGACCTTCGCTTTTTGGATGTTGAGCTTCAGACCATATTTTGCGCTCTCCTCTTTCACCCTCATTAAAAGGTTCTTTAATTCCTCCTCACTTTCTGCCATCAAGGTTGTGTCATCTGCATATCTGAGGTTGTTGATATTTCTTCTGGCAATCTTAATTCCGGCTTTGGATTCATCCAGCCCAGCCTTTAACATGATGAATTCTGCATATAAGTTAAATAAGCAGGGAGACAATATACAGCCTTGTCGTACTCCTTTCCCAATTTTGAACCAATCAGTTGTTCCATATCCAGTTCTAACTGTAGCTTCTTGTCCCACATAGAGATTTCTCAGGAGACAGATGAGGTGATCAGGCACTCCCATTTCTTTAAGAACTTGCCATAGTTTGCTGTGGTCGACACAGTCAAAGGCTTTTGCATAGTCAATGAAGCAGAAGTAGATGTCTTTCTGGAACTCTCTAGCTTTCTCCATAATCCAGCGCATGTTTGCAATTTGGCCTCTGGTTCCTCTGCCTCTTCTAAATCCAGCTTGCACTTCTGGGAGTTCTCGGTCCACATACTGCCTGAGCCTTCCTTGTAGAATTTTAAGCATAACCTTGCTAGTGTGTGAAATGAGTACAATTGTGCGGTAGTTGGAGCATTCTTTGGCACTTCCCTTCTTTGGGATTGGGATGTAGACTGATCTTCTCCAATCCTCTGGCCACTGCTGAGTTTTCCAAACTTGCTGGCATATTGAGTGTAGCACCTTAACAGCATCATCTTTTAAAACTTTAAATAGTTCAGCTGGAATACCATCACTTCCTCTGGCCTTGTTATTTGCAGTGCTTTCTAAGGCCCATTTGACTTCTCTCTCCAGGATGTCTGGCTCAAGGTCAGCAACCACACTACCTGGGGTGTACGAGACATCCATATCTTTATGGTATAATTCCTCTGTGTATTCTTGCCACCTCTTCTTGATGTCTTCTGCTTCTGTTAGGTCCTTACCACTTTTGTCCTTTATTATGGTAATCTTTGTACGAAATGTTCCTTTCATATTTCCAATTTTCTTGAACAGATCTCTGGTTCTTCCCATTCTGTTGTTTTCCTCTATTTCTTTGCATTGCTCGTTTAAGAAGGCCTTCTTGTCTCTCCTTGCTATTATTTGGAAATCTGCATTCAATTTCCTGTATCTTTCACTATCCCCCTCACATTTTGCTTGCTTTCTCTCCCCCACTATTTGTAAGGCCTTGTTGGACAGCCACTTTGCTTTCTTGCATTTCTTTTTCATTGGGATGGTGTTAGTTGCTGCCTCCTGTATAAGGTTGTGAGCCTCCACCCATAGTTCTTCAGGCACTCTGTCCAGCAAATCTAAATCCTTAAACCTATTCCTCACTTCCACTATGTATTCGTATGGGATTTGGTTTAGATTTGGGATTTGGTTTAGATTGTATCTTACCGGCCCAGTGGTTTTTCCTACTTTCAGTTTAAGCTTGAATTTTGCTATAAGAAGTTGATGATCTGAGCCACAGTCAGCTCCAGGTCTTGTTTTTGCTGACTGTATAGAGCTTCTCCATCTTTGGCTGCAGAGAATATAATCAATCGGATTTCGATGTTGCCCATCTGGTGATGTCCATGTGTAGAGTTGTCTCTTGTGTTGTTGGAAAAGCGTGTTTGTGATGACCAGCTTGTTCTCTTGACAGAACTCTATTAGCCTTTGCCCTGCTTTGTTTTGATCTCCAAGGCCAAACTTGCCAGTTGTTCCTTTTATCTCTTGACTCCCTACTTTAGCATTCCAATCCCCTATAATGAGAAGAACATCCTTCTTTGGTGTCATTTCTATAAGGTCTTGTAAGTCTTCATAGAACTGGTCAATTTCAGTTTCTTCAGCACCAGTAGTTGGTGCATAAACTTGGATTACTGTGATATTAAAAGGTCTGCCTTGGATTCATATCGAGATCATTCTATCATTTTTGAGATTGCATCCCAGTACAGCTTTCGCCACTCTTTTGTTGACTATGAGGGCCACTCCATTTCTTTTGCGGGTTTCTTGCCCACAGTAGTAGATATGATAGTCATCCGAATTGAATTTGCCCATTCCCGTCCATTTTAGTTCACTGATGCCCAGGATGTCAATATTTATTCTTGCCATCTCATTTTTGACCACATCCAACTTACCCAGGTTCATGGTTCTTACATTCCAGGTTCCTATGCAATATTTTTCTTTACAGCATTGGACTTTCCTTTCGCTTCCATGCATATCCGCAACTGAGCGTCCTTTCGGCTTTGGCCCAGCCGCTTCTTCAGCTCTGGATCTACTTGTACTTGTCCTCCACTCTTCCTGAGTAGCATGTTGGACACCTTCCGACCTGAGGGGCTCATCTTCCAGCGTCATAACTTTTATATGCCTGTTGTCTTTGTCCATGGAGTTTTCTTGGCAGGGATACTGGAGTGGCTTGCCGGTTCCTCCTCCAGGTGGATCACGTTTGGTCAAAACTCTCCACTATGACCTGTTCATCTTGGGTGCCCTGCTCGGCATAGTTCATAGCTTCTCTGAGTTATTCAAGCCCCGAAGGGGTTACTATTGTTACAAACATTTAAAATGCCCATCTTATGCATGTTCTCTCAGAAGTAAATCACATGGTTAAGTATGCATACAATTAGAGGTTGAATATATTTTATGCTAGATATGGATGACAAGCACACCAGTAAGAAGAACAAATATTCTTAAAATGTCCTTTGCTTGCTTGCTTGTTTGTTTGTTTACTATTTATTCTTAAGCTGGCCTTTAAATCTTACCAATAATCTTCCACACTCCTGAAATCTGAATTAGCATAATGGCACTCTATGGTGGCTGCAGGGCAGAAGGGCTGGCTTTTATATATCCTTTTTTTCAGAGCTATACTTAAGGTTGCTAACACCTTTTAAGAGATTATTTTACTTGGAAATGACAAATAACAGGTAACAAATAACATATTATGGCCTTACGGAAACAGCAAAAAATAGTGTCTGATAATTTTCATATAACCTAGATGAGCACAAGTGGTGTCCTACTGGACACCTTCTAGAACATTCTTCTGTTTTCCACAACTGTTTGTGTTTTCCCACAAGCAAGTCACAAATTGCTTATGTGAGAAAGAACATAGCCCAGTGTTTTTCTTTTTCATTTCCACCTCCTGTACACGCAAAGGTTAATTATATCTTTAGTTGTAATGCAGTTGCTTTGCACAAAGGCAGTCCTGCACAAAACAGCTGTTAAAATAAAAATAAAGGTACTGTGAACATCCCTTCAGCAACAACTGGCGAAAAGGGAATGCTGCAACTTTTCCTTTGAGCTGACAGAAACAAAAGGTCCTTTAGCTGTGCTCAGGCGATGATGAGATGGAAGTGGAACAATGGATGGCACCCAGGAAAACATCACCCCAAAAATACCTGCCACTGCAAAAAACAAAAAAACCACTTGTCAACACAAGGTGCTTCAGACTTGGTTAACAAGCCATATCATATTAGATTATTTCTTTTTACTGCATTAGCCATGGCTCAAATACGTCTATATTAAATTGTGGCAGGTAAATGTTTCCTATTGTCCTGGCATTCCAGAATGGAGAAACAGGCAGTGAAGGCCAGCAAGCATTTGCAGAGGGATGGCAATATGAGAATAGAATATATTGCCATCCCTCGTAGCACTCCCAGGTGAGAGCTACAAGACCAGATAGGTTTATCTTGGTGGGACAGGCAAGCCCGTTTGAAATATGTGTTGCCCATCCAAGTCCTATTGAAATAAATGAAACTTGCACCAGCGGAGTGCTTGACAATATCATCCACCGGAATCTTTGTCCCTTTCACAGATTACAGGCATCTGTCTATTGATATTCCTTCCCATGTGCTGTTATGTGTACTCTTGGCAATATAAATGATGCACGGAGCTCAGACTAGTGAGACAGATTACCACCCTGGGCTGGCTAGCTCCAGTCTGAATGCTTCTGGAGAGCAGGAGAGCATCCCAGCAAGTCTTTGCTTCCTAAAATGCTCATCCAGATTTTTTAATACTTTCTGTTGCTGTTGCCAGACACGAAGCAGGTGGTACATTATAATCCTTTATGTACAGAACAGAATACAACACACACACACACACACCACATAGAAATACTTGCTGTATTTTTAGTGTACAATGGTGGCAAACTGCTCTTACTATATTTGGATTTAATTCCTGGTGGCACAAAAAGAAAGAAGTGAATTCCACTCTAGCTTTGGCATTCTGACAACTGGAAGATACTATGCCAGCGTGTCCCCTTGTGGCTTCCCATGTAGAAAGAAATTACCAGTGGAGTTTTGCATTGAAGAAGAGGGATGGCATTTGTTGCATTCAACAATGGCAACAAAGCTCACCCGGAAGAATTGTTTTAGCGGCAGAGGCAATTTTTGTTTTATTTATTTTGCCAAAGTAATAAATGAGTGTGAGTTTTGTTTTTTTGTTGTAATTTATTTTTATTGGATAGGCATTATTTTGTACTATTTTTAAAATTGTATTTTTAGCATTTATTTATTTTTTGAGCTATTCGGAGAACTCTGTTGTTGGGTGGCCAATATAAATCCTGGGGATTGTATCAAACATTCTCTGTCCGCTAGTGCAAGGTCTCTTTTAATGTTGCACAGCAAAGGAATCCAGTGCAACAGTTTTTAAAAATTGTTATTTATTAAATTTCTATACTGCCCTTCATCAGAGGATCACAGGGCGGTTTACAACAGAAAAGCACAAAAAAACATACCATAGTAACACACAAAAACAGTGACCCACCCACCCACCAAATTAATATTTGGGAATTGTGTTATATATGGTGCTACAAAGTTACCAGCAAACTGCTTATGCATTCTCTTGCCCAACACATTCTGCTGAAGCAAAACATTTCACCAGCAGAATAGTTAAATGATGTTAATTTAGTGTTATACTGGATACAACCTTGTAATAATTATTCTCTTCTACTATTTGAAGAGATGCAACAGCTCATTCATTTATGTGTTAGGTTCTTTGTACAGTACAAGTAGCCTTTTAAAATAATTGGTGGCTAGTCTCAAGCAACAAGGTTCCAATTCCCCCCATGTTTATTGGTGCCATTGCCATATCATGTATGATTGCCCAAACTCAACTAAGGGATACTTGAGGAATTTAGTCTTTGTGAATCCTAATATAAACCGGCCTTTCAGACTAATATGTGGACCAGAGCTTACCAAACCATAGGGTTTTACACTTCCCAAATGTTGTGGCACAGTTCTTGGTTCAAAAAAACACATACCGAAGATGAAAATTTCATGTAGATTTTAAATTGCAGATTGATGCAGAAAGAGGATGGAATAGATTTAAGTTTAGACACATGAAAATTGCATGGAATGAGCACAAATAGACTCAGTTGTCCATTCCTACCAAGCTGTGGTCATGCCTTCAGGCTTACCCTTTTCTTCTGGGCTATAGACCAGTGATAGGGAACCAGTGACTGGACCACATCTCCCATCATGCCTTGCCATTGGTTATGCTGGTTGAGGCTGATGGGAGCTGGAAACCAACAACACCTCAAAGGGCACAGGTCTCCCAATCCTGCTCCAGTCCATTTTCTTACAATACTCCTCCTCACAAGAACTCCAAGTGTAGCAGGCAAACACCCACAAAAACTAAAACCATATTTCTTGCTTCCTTCATACTCTTTCATGGAAGATATATTTAAAAAGCAATCATTTTACAGAATAATAAGCAATTACTCTGTCATACCTTGATTATAATTTGTTATGATGTCCAGAGGTCACATAAAATTGTTTAAGAGGCTGGATTTTGTCCTGACTACAGGCCGCCGCCACTTAGCTGTCTACAATATAAGTGAATTTAACCTCATTGCTTCAGCGCAATAGTACTTAGAAATGAAAGAAATGAAATGTGAGGTCGCCAAAGAGGCACTTTAAATTATATCCTGTTATGGTCACCTCTGTGCACTGGGCCATATATCTGCAATTACTCTGTCTGTAGGTAAAAACACACACTCCCTCCTTGACACCCAAAGCTTACTGTTGTTGAAACTTTAGGGATTTGTTGCTGATTAGTAATCAGGGGGACAAATTAGCAGCTACACACAATGGGGGGAAAGCATAGGGACTAGGGAGAAAGGAAATGCTTCTTGCTTTAGCACACAATACAAAGTAGAAGGGTTATCGTCCTGTCTTTCCTGATCAGCTGTTTATTATTGTTGGGCTAGTGCATGTGGAAAAAATTGCTACAAAATGCTAATTTGTGTTTAAAGAAGTCAGACATCCTAAAGGCTTGATTTTTAGTAGCTTCATGAAGCTGCATTACTGGCTGTCACTAACCTGTGTGCTGACAGGATGTTTCTCAGTGAGGCAGGCAGCCACAGCAGGGGGCCATCGAATGTGGCCTTCATGTCATGCCTGAGTTTTGTGTCTTGGCCCACAGTTTATGCTTTGCTATTTTCCAGTCAACACACAGTTATCTCAACGAAGTTACATTATCAACTCAAACTATCCTTAAATGGTCACAACAGTCTAAATATTGTGGGTTCTGTTACAGGTATGTTATCCCCTGCACCCAAGGATTTGCTAGGATCTCTTCAAATTAAAAGGAACCCCAAAATAAAATATTTTGCAATTTTAAAGTTTGTTATTGTGCAAATTGGTACATACCATGCACAACTTCTCTTTCTCTGTGTTTAATAATAATAATAATAATAATAATAATAATAATAATAATAATATCATCACACTAGAGCAAACAATGCCTAAACATCTGATGAAAGCCTGATCCCATCAAACCTTCAGCTTGTACTGTGAAGAATTTGATCAGACTGTGGCCTTGGGCATACTGACTCTAAAGTAATTTTAAAGCTCTAGAATGTGAAGAAACTTTTTCAGCCTGACAGCCACATTGTATTCTGAGCAACCCTCTATGGACCATCTGTTAGTGGAGCCAGATGTAAAAGTTGGTAGAACAATTAATGTAAAATTTACTTTTGCCCAATAGGTTAGCTTTTACGCACCCTGTCTATCCTCCATTCAGGGAATAAAGAGGTATTATCAGTGTTCAAGGGCATACTCCAGCCCAGCAAAAATACTCAAGGAGGATGGGAAACAAGGTCTGATCCTGGTGGAACTTGAAGGCTGGCAGGTTTGGCTCCCAGGCTTGAGGTTTCCCATCCCTGCTTTAAATGTTGTGATATATATTTAACGATAAAATTGTTTATTTTATTCATCCTTCTTTATGTGGCATACTATTATTCTAATGTATGATGGATCAAATTCCTTAGCCACGGTTCCATAGCCATGGTTTCAAAAAAGAACACAAAACCACCCCATTTCATTAGAAGATTGCCTTGTTAGTTTCTTTCTTGGAAGGGTCTGCATGTTCTGAAATGCAGTTTTGTATATGCTAACAAAGGACTTAATGGTGCAAATGCTGCAGCTGTAACAGCAAACCAAATGTCATCGATCTACCTTTATGGTAGCACCATAGGTTATGCATAACCCTTGGTGTCTGCTAATAGACGTCCATGTTTGACAGCATAAACCTTAAAAGCAGATTTTATCATACAAGCTGCCAACTTCCTGCACTATGCGAAGCACAGCCTGACATAATATAAATAACACTGTGTGGTGACCCTATGATAAAAATAACATTTGTAAAGGAAGAGGCATGCATTCAGCCCCTGGATTTCATCAGCAACAAAACGTTGCAACGCCCATAGCTTTCTTACTGGCAGAATATAATACAGACCACAGTGAATCCTTTCCGTGTGGCAAATTAAATGCAGTCTGGTATAAATTATTTACATTTAAATCACTTTTTAAATATTAAATGTCACAAGACTCATAATATTTTCTCTGGAGAGCTAACAGTTTTCAGAGCTTGACAGAGACAAATAGTCCCAAACAACTGCCAATCCAAAATTTTTGCATTTAAGCTGATTTTAATACTGAGTTTAGGACCAGTTTAGCTTCCATTCAGGTGATTTTAGGGCTTTTCTTATTCATCAGAGCCATCGTTGTGAAATAGACCTTTCAAGTCCTGCTTCAAAGGAAATAGCCCAATCATCCACAATGCATTCATTAAAGGAGGAAGTCATATTCCTCCTCTGCTTTTAAGCAACCTGCCTTTAAATCTAGAAGCACCTCCAAAAACCTATGTTCCTTCCAGGTGAGAATAAAGTAAATAAAGAATAAAGTAAAAGGCAGTTATTTTCATTCTGAACTGTATTCATCACAATCAGGACTGTTTCTGACCTGCTGCAGCTCAGTTTCCATCAAATACTGGTTTGTTTGGTTTTTTTTGTCTCACTGTCAGCTATTTAATGTAGGTTACATAACTTCAGTGACTAGTTACATAACTCACATAACTTAGACTCATTTCAAGGCAAAGCAAATGCCGTAACACTATTTTAAGGAGTCATTAGTTACATATAATTTGTGGACTTAAAATAACAAAAATTGATAGTATTTAATTGACTGATTTCCATTCCTGAGTGCAGACAACCATGTGAACTGCAGCAATTTTATAGATTTCCTCTACTTTCTAGGGAAGCGTATCCTCAACCAGAACAGGTTGCCTTCCCACCTCTTGGACTTGAGACCTCAGAATGCAGAACACAACTGTGTTTTCAATATCAGCGTCAGCTTCAATTTATTGATCAATATGCAGCCCATTACCACATGGTGATGGAGGTTGGTAAGGGGATGGAGATCAATGCACAAGAACTAGAGCAGCAGGACCCATCAGAGCCAGAGGGTCCAGTCCCCACAAACAAAGTGAGCTCTGGTGCATAGGGAACAGTGAGAGAGGCACTTTAGGCGGCTGAGGCAGGCAAGGCCTCACAGCCTAGCTCGTTAGCTAGCCAGGTGGGTCTCATTAGCTCTGGCAGCAGGTGAGAGATTTCTCAGTTGGAGTAGGCTTGGAACAGGTGAGGGTCACTTGCCTCGTCAAGCCCAGATGCAAAGTCCAAAGGGAAGCAGAGCTGAGGTGCTGTGTCTGCTCCACTGCCCATGTTGCTGGACTTTGGCTTAGATGCTCTTAGACGTCTATAGGACTGTTCTTCAGGCTTGACTCTGGACTGTATTCTGACTGCTGGGCTTCAGACATGTCTACTTGGATTAACCCTGGACTACGTTTCCTGTCCTTTGGCCTTTGGACTTCGTTTGTGTGGCTTGACCCTGGACTTCAGACATTGGCATACTGACTTGCTGCAAGGTAGGCCAGAGGTTCAGGAGAAAGCCTGACTGAAATCGCATGTTGTTCTCTATCCTTTGAAATCACTGTCCCATGCTAAATGGGGAAGCTGGGAAGCTTGGTGTGTTGTTGCACTGCAATTCCCACCAGCCCCAGCCAGCACAACTGATTACTAGGGGTGACAAGAGATGTACAGTGGTATCTCAGGTTAAGAACTTAATTCGTTCCGGAGGTCCGTACTTAACCTGAAACTGTTCTTAACCTGAAGCACCACATTAGCTAATAGGGCCTCCTGCTGCCGCCGCGCCGCCGGAGCACAATTTCTGTTCTCATCCTGAAGCAAAGTTCTTAACCTGAAGCACTATTTCTGGGTTAGCGGAGTCTGTAACCTGAAGCGTATGTAACCTGAAGCGTATGTAACCTGAGGTACCACTGTACTTCAAAGACATCTGGAGGTCAGGGGTTCCCCATGCCTTTCTTATACAATCTGCTGGAAAAGACACCGCCTTCTGTTTGCATAGGTTGTAATATGAAGCAGAAACTGATGTTAGAGGGGCAAAAGTCTATCCACCTGCAGTAGACCTTCATACCTCAAGGTTGAGCTCTGGCGGGTGGAGTGTTAAGCCTAGCCATAGTTTACCCACCAGCCCTTCTTCACCATTCTTGCTGTGTCCTGATTTGCACATTGACAGTGTTCATGGGTTTGCTGTATCAAACATACCTGGAACCTGGCATTTATTTGTAAGTGGTTCTCGGATAGTTGGACTATTTGATCAAGAAAATATAGTATCCCTTTTATTCCCTAGCAGCAAGAAAATGAACCATAGATTTTTAACAATCTGAGCCATAATCCCTTTCCCGCAGCAATGCTTTTCGTATATAAATATTTAATAAGTGCAATGTATATTACTCTAAACATTACACCACTGGAAGGGTAAGCTTGCAATACAAAAACATCTTATTTGCCTGTAACAAGCCATTTATTTATCTTGGCTTTGCTGTTTTGCTCTTCTCCAACTCTCTTCTCAGTCTTAGGAAAAATCTTGTGATTACTGTTTGACAGCGAGAAATATCAGGAGCTCCAACTGAGCAGCTCTTGGTTTTTCCCTGGCAGCCAGTAAAACCCCTGCATTATGCAAAATGTCTGCGGCAGGTAAGCTTACAATTACACAAGAATTCATGAGGTAAAATCTAGCCTTCCCAAGAGACGCTAATAGCTTTCCCAAGAACCACCACCAGCAGTAGAAACTATCCTACAAAAGGGCCACTTCACTTGCTGAGTTCAATCCAGAAAAAGTTCAGTGTGGATTAAGCCACACCAAGAAAAATGGAATGGGAGCAATCCTAACCTACAGACACAGCCCAGCTGGGTTTACCACAGCCCTACCACACACCGGGGTTTGGAGGTGGGGATAGATGGAGAGACAGGCAGATGGCTGCACCAGCCTCAAGCTCGTTCCACGATTAGGCCAACACTGGGCCTGGTACTATCACACAGTGGCAGCAGAGCCAGAGCAGGATTCAGTGGGTTGAAGGCCAGCTTTCTCTCTCATACACACTACCCAGAAAGCCCCATTTAGGAACTTGTCTTCTGTCTGCCTCTATCAGGGATCTCGCCAAACCTGCATGTTCAGCAGCTAGCAGGGGCTGGTAGAGGCCAGCAGGATTGGTTAGATTGGTCTCTGCCAACCAGCTCAGCACAAAAGGGGGTTGTACTGCTCTACCCATCAGTACATTCAGTTTAGAGAATCAGGTTTTTATTGTTTGTAGCCAGTGGCAATTGCGGCGATTTGATTTAGTTGGGGGCCATTGATGTTGTTGGGTAGCAGTCTAGAAATGTATAATGTGAATGTGACAAACATGTATGCGGATCTGTATCTAAGCTCCCTTGTTGAGAGACCACGTTTGGCCACAGCAGCCCCTTGCACTATGTGATGGCATGCAGCACCGGAGGTGGTAGACATGATTCACCACAGGATGCTCAAAGTGGTACAGCTGTGCCCTGCTATATGCAGATAAAGTTGCCCTCATCTCCTTTATGCAGGTAAGGCTCCGATTCCTATTAAAAATATGTGAGCCTCCCGCAAAGAGGAACATCTAAAAGTAAATTATAAGAAAACCAAAGTTATGGGTTTTGGCAAGAGGACATAGATCAAGTCCACAGTTTCTAATATTCAAAGATCCATTTAAATAAATGTCTGCATGGGAAAGGGCACAAATTAGCAATAAAACTTGCTACCTTTCAGTTAGTCCAGGTTGTTCCAAATTTCTCTAAAGGCAGGGGAGAAAGCTACACAACGTTAATATTCAGATCTGTGTTGGCAAGCTTATTTGCTTAGTTGCTGCTTTCTCCAGATGCCCATGCTGGCAAACCATTTGGAAGTCCCAGAAAAACCATAAGCAACTGATTTGGTATTATCTCCAAAGTCCTAACATCATCCAACTCCACAGTTCTGCACCACACAGAGTTCTTGCAACCAGAAAGCAATGTCGCTGCAGGTCTGTGGCACCACCTCGCCTTGTATCTGCAAGGTCACAGGCTACCCAGCACTGCTCTAACCTTTTTATCTACTGTTAGTTCTGCTTTCCTAAATGTTGCTCATTGCTATGCCTTCATGTGTTGCCTTTAAAACACTGAAAGGCCTAAGGAGGACAGTTTCGCACAAAACAAATGAGCAGAATTGTGCCTGCCCATTTTGCCTCATTTCATGGGTTCTACAAAGGCCAGAGCTATAATGAAAAAGAAAAACTATGGATAAAAGATCTGACTCTGGAGCTTATTATGGTTTATCTGGGGGACACAACTGCCTCCCCCTCCCACACAGGCATCCATATATGCTGGCAGCTGCCTTGTTATAGACAACAGTAGAAACGGACCTTTCTTCCACCAAGGCATAAAGAGTTCATTCTGCATTGGTCTAGGCCACAAACAAATGGGGCAAACCACTACCTTCTTGTCGTTATTTTTTATTAATTTTTTTGTGCTGCAAAACAAACAAATAAGAAAGGAAAAGTACATAAAGGACCTCCATTTTCAAGTCAGAGTGTCTTTCACAGTTTGCTTTCCTTTGGTATGAGACACTATTGTTATAGACGTTGGCGGGGGGAGAGGAGAGGGGAGAGAGATGGAGGGATAATGATGTTTTCTTTGTGCAGGGATTTTTGTGTCACTGTCGTGTGGGTGGGTGGGTCCTTTATTTATATGGGTTTTTAAAAATTTATTTTGATTTTCAATGTGAGAGACTGGAAAGTCCAGAGCTTAGTTGGTTGCAGTATGGTTTGCTTATATGTGAGCAGGGGGCGTGCAGTTGTTGAATCAGATTAGCCATATTGATTTTTATGCTGTTGGGAGGGTGTGTGTGAAGTCTAATTCTTTTGGATATCAGTACTGCAGGAAATCTCCAAAATATCAAAACAGGCAGTGGAAGCAACTCCAGAACTAGCCCTATTAAATATCTTTCAGGGCAGCAATGGAGTAATGTCAAGGAATTTATAAATCACTTAATCTCAGCAGCTAGAAATATCATAACTAGACACTGGAAGGATCTATCAGGAGTGTACACAGACCACTAGTACCAATATGTATGGGAAACATGCCTACTAGAAAAATTAACAAAGTTAAACTAGCTCAGGCTAGTGAAACAGGTTTTTGCCATGAAGAACCCGGCTCAACAGTGTAAAAGCCTGGTGCTAAAATAGCCTATCTGCAAATGTGTCAAACTCCAGGATAGCAAAAGGGTGTACTCTGAAAGAGAGTATGTGGTAGACCCCATAAATGGAATGATGAAAATCATTCAACGTATCACTACGTCTTGTGCTGGCTCTGCTTTATCAAGATGGAGCATGTACAACAAAGGTTCTTTCAGGAATTTATTTACACCTTGCCTATTGAGGAAAGCTTCTTATGCTCGATGAAATGAATCTGTTAGAGCCAGCTGTTGAAAGGAATAGACTGCAGTGCAAATGTTTCATTTGCCATAGTCTTTGAAGTATAATTTGTTACAGTTTTTAATGAAAAAATATTTTTTGCAAATGCCAGCGTTAGCCATACAAATGATAAATGGGAAGCTGTTTTCTTTCCCCTATATAGAAACCTTTTGGAAATTTTGTTAGGTCTGTGCCCTTGTTCTCTGCATTCCAATTAATAAAAAGAGAAATGTCTCTTATTACGCTCCATGCCCCATGCCTTAGGTCTTGGGGCGTTCTAATTCCCTAGGAAAGGTATGAGAAATATTGCTTCAGATGGTATCAGGTGCACAAGCAAATGAGACACTTTAGATTCAACCTGGCTAGCATTTCCAGCACTCATATATACACTTGCTGCAAGTCAAAGGTACTCAGCCATGTCTTTTATTTGGAATGTGGTGCATTTATCAGCAGTCAGCACACTATTCTTCACAGGGTTCCCCCCGCCCTCCCCCAGGAATAAGTACAGCAGTTAGGGAAGGAGAAGCACAATGAAAGCCCAACCAGATAGAATGACACTATTAGATAATGCTCCACAATTGTACCTAGGCGCAGACTGTTCAGTCTGTGGAATTGTACAAATATAATAACCAAGGACCTTTATCATTATATAACTGTCATAAATATAAAATACACCCGGGAAATTGACGCCGGTCACTCAAGGGCCAATCAAATGATTGGACTGAGGTTATAAATCAAATGTAATGTCTCATAGTTACAAACACATGGATGGTACAAACACATGCTGTTAAGAACCATCTCACCCTATTCTGCCCATCCCCTGCAGTCCGTTGGAAAGCAGCCTCTGCGTTTCCCACTTCCTGCTCATGTCTAGATAGTGGAAACCATCTGGGTTCTCTGAAATGGAATCAAGCTTGTGGAATTCTGTGTCCCACGTAATTTGCCTTAGTTTCCACAGCTGATTGCATACGTTTTGTTTGCCTTGCCTAATTTTTGGTATCTTCCAGTTGTACTGGTTTTGCTCCATTGTGCTTTCATTTTATTAATATTCCATAATGAGATGTTGTTTTTGGTACTGATTCTGCTTTGAGTGCTCTGTGAGTGGTAAGGCGGGGAAACCACTGACATTATTATTACTATTAATATTGACTGATAATGAATCCCACAACATCTTAAATCGAAACTGAGTCACTCTTTGAATATATCTGTCCTGCAGACATAAACGAGTTGGATTCATAATCCTCCAATTCTGTGAGAGGCTAGAAAACCCAGGAGGTGTGGGGAGATAGACATATATAAAAAGAGAACTCCCAGTGGAACCACGGTGATTGCTCAGGAGTTGCGATCCCTCCTGGCCTTGCAATTAATAGGACATATGTGCATATCGTGAACCTGAATGCTAGTTCAGCCAGCCTTAGAAAAGCCCAGCTAGATCAGGCCAAAAACCTATGTAGTTCAGTATCCTCTTCACACAGTGACTAACCAGATGCCTCTGGGAAGCCTGCAAGCAAGACCTGAGGGTAACTACTCACCATAGCTGTCAACTTACAGTTTTGAAAATAAGGGACCAGCAGCCTTGAAAATAAGGGACCAGCAGCCAAAATAAGGGACCTGCGGCCTCACCTGTTCCAGGCACTCCAGTCTTCCTGTCCTCCTGCAGTCTGGTCAAACTCATGCTGGTAGCTTCGAGAACACTGTTCAACCAACTTTGTAACCAGAGGTTCAACTGAATAGAATCTGAATCACATGCACCACAAGGCCTATGCAGCCTCAACTTAAGATGGCTCCCCGGCCTGGCTTTGCACTGCAAAGTTTGCAGCAGCACCTGCAACAAAATGGCGTCCAGCATTCAAAAAACCCCTTAGCTTACATTAACTAGCCACACACAAGGCATGCAAGCTCCACCCCCCAGTCATTCTTAGACTTCTTATTGGGTGAGCAACACAGCCAAGCAACACAGTTGGAGCCTCCCTCCTCCCTGGCCGGCAAGGAGGGAGGGAGAGGAGCTGCTTCCTTTGAAATTTAAGGGACATCATTTGAGGGACATTTAAGGGACATCCATCAATAAGGGACAGCAGCAGGACATGGCGCTGGAATAAGGGACTGTCCCTTCAAATAAGGGACACTTGACAGCTATGCTACTCACATGTGATACCAAGCAACTGGTTAGCAGAAGAATACAGTCTCTGATGGTGGAGACTGAACACATGCATCATCGCTAGTAGCTACTGATAACTTTCTCCTCCATGACTGTGTCTCATCCTTCTTTAAAGCTATCCAAGTTTGTGCACATCATGACACCTTGGGGGAGCTGTTTTATCCATTTCCCCCCTTTTTAAAAAGTAAACACTAGAAATATTGGAGTTAATCCTATACAATAGGAGTAAGTCCCATTAAGTTCATTGAGGCTTACTTCTGAGTAAATATGCTTAGGATTGTGTAGCAAGGGTGTCTCAGCCATAAAAAAGAGGCCAAAATATGAAGAGATGCAAGCATATTGTAAAGACAATCGATAGGATGAATTATATATACAGGAGCTGGGCAGAATGGCACTCTAGTTAGAATGCAGCTCCCAAAGTACTATAAAACATGTATCAGTCTAAGATCATTGGACATGTTCCAGCCAAAGTTATTCCCTTTAAAGTGCCATTGACTTCAAACTGGAGAGTTTTACGCATTAGTTTAAGAAAACTGTTTAACTTTGGCCATGCCGTGCCAATTATTTAGAAAAGTTGAGATGTTTCAGAACTCATTAATATCCGTTCTTAAGCCTCTTCAATGAGGCATCCCACTGAGTTCAGTGGATCCTCAGTTTGCACAGGGACTCCGTCTTAGTAATTTAATATCATTGCATTTGAAGAAAATCAAAGAAAATGGCAAATGTCATAAAAGTCTGATCTGACCCAAAATGACCCAGACACTAAAATAGCCCAGTGAAATTGATCTATATTGCCCACATGGGTTTTGTTTTGTTTGTTTTAATGACATCCTTTATTTGTGTAAACATTTGGTGTTTAAGTCTGCTGTGCTATAGCAAGGCCTATCACGGTACAAGGATACAGACACAATCACAGCTATTCTGTGTATCTCCCTCTACCCTAGTGTCTGAGATGCAGTGGACATAACAGGACCTTATCTGTAATGGAACTCCCTAACAGCATAAGAAATGTCATGCTGGGTCAAAGGCCCATCTAGATGGCCAAAGGCCCATCTAATCTAGTATTGTCTTCTCATAGAGGCCATACAAATGCCTATGGGAAGTCTACATGCAGGACCTGAGTGCAACAGCACTCAATGGCCTCCTAAGGGGACCTGGCTGACTTCATAGAATCACAGAATTGTAGAGTTGGGAGGGATCCCAAGGGTCATCTAGCACAACCCCATGCAATGCAGAAATTTCAGTTGCATGTTCAGACCCAGAGACCTCCCCCCTAAATACACACACACACACTTGACTCGAATTTTAGTTTGGTTTTTGGCAGAATTTAGGCCACAACTTTATTGATTACAGAAGGTAAGTGGTTGCCTAGGCTCTGGTTCGACTAGTTCCCTTGCAGGCAGCGCTGACCCAGGGCACCAGCATAGGTTAGCCAAGGGTGAACACCTGGGGAGGTGAAAAGCCAGGAACAGACTATGTTCACCACCCAGATGCCCCCCTGGACTCAGGTATGGGCACAACCCCCTCTCACGGGTTGACCAAACCACTTGAGTCCCTGGATTCTTTAATAGAATACCCTTCACATAGGGATGGCGAGAGTGTTCTCCCATCACTATCACCTGAACCAGAGCCTGTCCACAACCTTACAAGTTGTGACGATTTGCTATGCAGCAGGCGAAACCCAAATGGCAGCAGCCAATCAGCCAAGTGGGGAAATTCCTGCCGTGCCCCTGTCCCAACGACAGACAACACACGATGGCATAGCAATGTCAAGTGCACAGCCCTAAATAGGTGGGCGGGTGTTCCAAATGAACAAGCCAAAATAGGAAGCTCTGGGTCACGTGCATGGGTATAAATAGGTCCTTCGATCTGTTTGGACTGCGCCCCATTGGTCAGATTGAACCCAACATCGAGGGACCTACCAATCGGGTGTTGTGGCTAACAAATCAAACCCACCCACAACACAGCGGTTCAGTCTCCAGGTCTCACCGCAACACATGCCCTCTTTTAGGGAGGACACAATCTACAGCTTCATTATTGCTCTCTTTACTTCCCAATGCTCCAGCACTGTTCAGGAAAGAGCTGCTTCTCAGTGGCAGAGCATCTGCTGTGCATTCAGAAGATCCCAGATTCAATCCCCAGCATCTCCAAGTAGAACTGGGACTGTCTGCTGTCTAAAACCACTAAGAGCCTCTGCCAGCCAGTGTAAACAAAACTGAGCTAGATGAATCAATGCTCTGGTTCAGAGTAATGCAGCTGCCTATATTCCCCAACTTCTGGCAGGTAGCAAAATTTTGATTACTTCAGAAGACTTTTGATGAAAACACTGGCTGAGTGATTTATTGTTGCCCATACAACTCTGTTCTCCTATTCATTTGTTTTACTTTGTGTGGGGTTTTTTTTTGTTTTTCAGCTGCTTTTTGAGGGTTTTAGGTAGGATATGTCCGTGTATATAACACTGAATATTAAAACCTTGTGATTTCAGATCCTAATTAGGTTTGTAGTTTATAATTTACTTTTGTTATTAAAAATATCCACCAAGCCATGCCTTAGTCATCATTGGCCCTGCATTTGCTTTGTTGATATTGATATTATTGTCTGTGCTGTAGATTTAGTTTCCTTCTGATTTTAAGTATAGGTATACTTCCTTTTTAGGGATGCGGGCGGTGCTGTGTGGGTTAAACCACAGATAGGGCTAGGGCTTGCCGATCGGAAGGTCGGTGGTTTGAATCCCCGCGACGGGGTGAGCTCCCGTTGCTCGATCTCTGCTCCTGCCCACCTAGCAGTTCGAAAGCACGTCAAAGTACAAGTAGATAAATAGGTACAGCTCTGGCGGGAAGGTAAACGGTGTTTCCGTGTGCTGCTCTGGTTCGCCAGAAGCAGCTTAGTCATGCTGGCCACATGACCCAGAAGCTGTACGCTGGTTCCCTTGGCCAATAAAGTGAGATGAGTGCCACAACCCCAGAGTTGGTCATGACTGGACCTAATGGTCAGGGGCCCCTTTACCTTTACCTTATACTTCCTTTTACCGATACTACTGTACACGTTTATGCTCTGTTATTTGTCCAGTGGTGGGAATTGTTTTCAAAAATTATTTACAAATGAAAAGCTTAAAACTAAACCCCAAAAAACAGAAATTTTTGAGAGTTCATCACACAATGTTGGCTAAAAACACTCAGAGGGGTCTTTCTGTAGCAGCCATTTTTAGTGACTTGTCAATCCCTTTTCTTTATACCAGGACTGGGCACCTATTTTGCATCTAATGGCTGCATTCAACAATTGATGGCTGGTCAGAGGTTGCATGTCAGTGGGCATGACTAAAGCTGCCCTCCCCGCTCTCATGTATAAGCTTGGGAGGGGAATTAAAATCAGTTCAAATTCAAAAGCAAACTTATGTAATTCAGTTTCTGAAACTGAAACAAATTTTGCAATGCAGTTCTCCAGCCAAAAAAAAAAAAAAAAATTCCTTCCAGTAGCACCTTAAAGACCAACTAAGTTGCTAAGGTGCTACTGGAAGGAATTTTTTTTGTTTTGTTTTGACTATGGCAGACCAACACGGCTACCTACCTGTTCTCCAGCCAGTTAGTGTGTTCAAAAATGCATATACTGGGGCAAAGTGTGCACGTCAATGAATATATTAGTGGAATTAACATACAAAAATCTTTATATTAGAGGAAATTATTTTGCAAAATATGTATACAGGGGGAAATTGCATCCAAAAATGTGTATAGTAGGAGAAATTTTAACAAAGGGGCCAATGAATTTTCAGAAGGAATACACAAACACACACACACACACACACACACACCCTGATCAAGAAATGAGAATAATTCAAGATTGGAAAAATGAACAAATGAAATAAACCAAAATTGGCATGCTTGCCCATCCCTGTTCTTGTGTAATTTAAATGGGGAGAGTGTCACATGAGAGTATCCCTCCCTGTGTGACACCTTCCATATCAGAATCACCCATGTGTGGCCAATTTTGCCACCCTTACGCCATATTTTGCATTTAAGGTGTATATATAATACTAATCCAGATTCATGTATGACATCATGTACTTGCAGTTCATTCAGAAATGTACACACGACTCCACGGAGTGGTATAACCGCTCCATGGAAACAGATATGAGAAGCTGATTACATGAATAAAGAATTTGCTTGGTGTGACCCTAGATACAGCCATGTCCTACAAATTATTCACTTGAGTACAATGACACATTTTCATCCACCACATTTACATTAATCACAGCTGATAAATGCTGCTGGTATCGAGGGATGCACCACATCAGATGTTGCTTCCTCCACATCGGTTCAACCTTGGAGATGGCTGGGCCGCTCAGCATGGAGCAATTTGTAAATGTCTAAGCTAGCTGCATGTTTCCAAACAGTTACAGTGTGTGTGTGTGTGTGTGTGTGTGTGTGTGTGTGTGTGTGTGTGTTCTTTGGTTAGTGGAGATGGATTGCTAAATCAGAGCTCCAGCAAGCACACAGGAATTTCTTGAATTAAGACATAAACAGCCACAGTTTTGAAATACAGATAAATGCACTCATCTTATTCTTTGAATAATTTCCCTCAAGGTTACCAGCTAGCACTCTGCAATTTTTATGATTCTGGTTTGCAAGCTGTTCATGTGGATGATTTATTTGTGTTTTTTTATTATAAAAAAATAGTTTATTCTTTGAGACTTGCCCCCAGGGGCTAGGAGTTGAATAAACACAGACACACAGAATATTAGAGCAAATATATATATATATATCCAAATATGTGAATTTCTTTGTGGTCTTTTTGATCTAAAGTTTGGTTACAATCTCAATAATCAGTATGTCCCTCGTGGCCGAAGAACCAGAAACCTTACTACACCGTAACCCAGGGCCTGTTGTATTAAGGGTTGGCTAGACAATAGGATGGAGAGAGAATAATAAATGAGATATAAAGTCATTTTGGAGATGTCTAACAGAAACTCCTAACTTAGAAGTAATTGAAAGTAAATCACTAGAAGTTACAATTACTAGATAGTAAGAATGGTCTTATTCAATGGATTAAGGTCCATATACCCCAGCTTTCTATTTGACTGTCAGGCCAGTGTGCAACCTTTGGTCGTCAAGATGTTGTTGAACCACTTGCATCAGCCCTAGCAAGCATGGCCAATGGCCAGAGATGATGGGAGTTGTAGTTCAGCAGCATTTGGGGAGCCAAAGGTCCCTCATACATACTCTTGAACCAAAAATATTAGGTGTGAAAGTGCCATTCAATGTTACTTACTCACAGAATTAAGGGAGGGTGTCTTCTTCTGTAGCACACAGTTTGGTTGACTTGCTTGAGTAATCTGGAGCTGTTTCCATTATGAGCATCTTCCCACAATCTACAGAAAGTGTACCTTAAAATGTGAGCAGCAGATGAATGGATTGTCTTCCCTTTTTGATGGATGGTGGGGCCTTTCCATTCTTTCTAGATCTCTGCCCATGGGAAACACAAGGGAACATATTTCTTAGTATATGTGCATAGGACTGGAATATTCCTCCCTCTGTTTCACACATAATATACAGGCAAAGCTGCGTTTTCAATTGAGTGCATTCTCAAAAAGGAACTGAAGCCAAAAGCTGTTGTAATGCTATGCCAAAGACTTAGCTCCATTGGTTGCTTCCTAGCAAATATGTTATATGTATTTAAATTGACATCCTAGAAGGCCTCTCAAGAAACATCTGAGTTTAGGTCTGCGTGTGTCCTTAAGTTGATCTTGATACGGTTCACCTCAAAAGTTTATGGTTTCAAATTTCAAATTACCCAAAGTGACTGTCTGGTCCATGAATCGCTGCCTGCAAAAGCTTTAATATGCATTCACTGTTTGTAAATTGAAAACCCTTGAAGTTGATCTTTTCGCCATCAAATGCAGGGAATGAAGCATTCAGTGAAACAATGGCAATTTTAAAATGTGGAGCCCTTTGAAGGTTTAAACCTGATAATATTTACATAAATAGCTATGCAAATACAACACTGCAGAGATTGCAGCTCTTACATTATTCAGATTATCAGCTCTCAAAAGGCATTATCTCTGCAAATCCCTGCAATCAGAAAGAATACAAATGACATCCCAAGCAAAGAGCCTGAGAGTGGTCAGGGGATCGTGGCAGAGGATTGCGATATTTACAAGATCTTTCCCACAAACATTAAGATAGCACTAGACATTATCCCAAGTACTGGGTTGCTAATGAAATCAGTGGTCCCATGTCTACTTTCTCCATTGTCTTCCATACTGTGCAGTGTTGCCATGTGTGACATATCGAGGCCTTTTTGTGCATTTTTCCATCTCTGCCGCCTATATATGAGGGCAGGGAAACACAAAGTGGGTGGCATAATATTATCACGCTTGCTTGGAATATGTCTCTCTATACATTCAATATTACTTTTCCATGTTCATGAAATAAGCCCTTCCAGAGCATGAATAGTTCGTGGGAGGGACAGAGATTTAGGTTGAATGTGCCAGAGAAATTATTTCCTACTGTGACCCTGGTTCTGTTTTTTTCCTTTGGAGGACAGGCTGCTGTCTCTCTGGTAGAGCTGACCCAGAAATGAGCTCATTCGTGAAAATCCAAAGGGGTGCAGCATGTACCCTTGTAAGATATTTTGGAAGCCAGAGAGGAGTGAACAGAGGTTTTCTAGAAACTGAGTTTAATCAAGAAAATATAGCGAAAAGGCAACTTAGCAATTAGCTACTTAAGGCTGGCCCAGAAATGAGAGGGTGAAGGGTTAGGATTGCCAAGGAAGCTGTAAGGCAATTGCTTTGGCTTCTGGGGGGAAAGGCAAAGGCTGACAAAATAGATATAGGGCAATGCCATTCTTTCATTATGGTCTGTCCTGGGATAAAAACAACAACTTGGGAATGGGGCCAAATGTAGTCCTCCAAGCTTCTCTGTCTGATCCCCTGCTCTTTCCTCAGATGACAACCTCTCCCCAGCCACACCCAAATTCCCCAGGTTACGCCCCTCACCAGGCCTGCTTTGCATCTTCCTTGAGTGTTCTTGCCTGGGTGGAACGTGTCCTTGGAAACTCACAATGTACCTCGCCTGCCTGGATGTTTATCACAGAGACTGTATAAGCAAGTGCATGCCACATTTGTTGCTCTACCCACTTTCACCTCTGGCCCCACCCACTGCTGACACATGGGCCACATTCAGAAAGGAAGTTGCATGTGGAATGTGGCTTTTAAAAAAGATGCTCATCACTCCTGATCAGCCCAATACACAATTGGGGGAGCAGGGGTCCTTAGCATTAACAGAAATCCCTCCTCCACCAAAGGACAAAAGGTATTTCCTCTGGTTGCAGAAAGACTGTATGGGGCAGCGTCCAGTGGAATTGCAGCACTCAAAGCAAGGATTTCACACCAAGCCAGACTGTTTTTCTTGAATCACCTGGCATTCCGCAACTCAAAGATGCAAGGATGAGTTCCCAGCCAGGAACTCCGAAAGCAGAATGTCTTCTGGCATCACATTCAGAGCGGCAGACTAACTCCATCCAAGGATCCAAAGCCATTTATGAATTTGGCTGAAAAAGAACACACACAAAAGTAGAATGATACAAAAGTATGGGATACAAAAGATAAGATAAGACACACAGACCTTTCTGCATTTGTTGTTGTTTAGTCATTTAGTCGTGCCCAATTCTTCATGACCCCATGGACCAGAGCACGCCAGGCACTCCTGTCTTCCACTGCCTCCCGCAGTTTGGTCAAACTCATGCTGATAGCTTCGAGAACACTGTCCAACCATCTCGTCCTCTGCCGTCCCCTTCTCCTTGTGCCCTCCATCTTTCCCAACATCAGGGTATTTTCCAGGGAGTCTTTTCTTCTCACGAGTTGGCCAAAGTATTGGAGCCTCAGCTTCACAATCTGTCCTTCCAGTGAGCACCCAGGGCTGATTTCCTTAAGACTGGATAGGTTTGATCTTCTTGCAGTCCATAGGATTCTCAAGAGTCTCCTCTAGCACCATAATTCAAAACCTTTCTGGATACAAAACCCAATCAGATTGGCATTCAACTCTTACTTCAGCACTGACAAAAGGATAGCGTCCTTCAACACACTGAAGGTAGGGAGGGAAGTGCAGGGAAAACGGTGGAGAATTTGCTTCCACCCCACTGCATAACATTCACTGCCTGGGATAGCTGCCTTACTCTCCCTAGTGGTAGCGCTGACCTGAAAAAAAAGAGAAAATTAATGAGAAGTACTTGAAAGTCCTATAGAAATGTTGCAGATGATGTGTAAACACATGAAATGGACTGGATGGAAAGAGAGCAGAGGTGGGGAACAGCCATGAATTCTCCAAAACTAGCATATTTTGAATAAATCAGTCATGGCCCCAGTAGTCTTGGATACGTAAAGCTTCAGCACTGGTGTATCAATGCTGTTATATGTGATAAACTAGATTAAGACAAACATCCTTTATGATAAACAGTGAGTCACTGGCCCAGTGGTCCATTGCTCTCAAGTGGGGAGAGCTATATTGAGCTTTGAGCCTTTAGCAATTTAATGTAATGGAAATACTTGCTCAGCCTCTTGCGATCGACGCTCCCTTGGCATTTTAAGACTCCTAACTATTTCATTTGTGCACTCCAACACTGTTTGCAAAGCAGAGGTTTGGATAGTTCGGCCTTAAATTCTTCAGTTAGTAAAACCCACAGAGGACTGCAGAAGGCACTAGTTGAATTTTAAAATTTTGGCAGCTGCAATTCAACTGGCATCAATTTAACGGTCATGCAGATTGGCAAGAACAATCTAAATCTCTCATGTGCCGCAGGGCTTTGAACTTGAATGATACTTTAAGGGGGAAAATGTTCAACCAAGCTTAGGAATAACTCAAAGCACAGAACAGGTTTGTATTTGTTTTTTTTTTAAAGCAAATCAGCTGTGATTTTTTTTGTGTGTTAGAGAAAATTCAAGATCAAAGCACAGATGTTGTGCCAAATGCACTGCAGAACCCATATGATATTTGTAATGCTTGCTCATGACTGGTCACCTTGCTATGAGAAACGGGTGGTATTAGAAGCTGTGCTACGGTTTACATATAAATTGAGCAGGTCAGTGGAACCTGTGGCCCTCCAAATATTGTTGGATGATGACACCCATCATCCCTGACAATTGACCATGCCATCTGGGGATGATGAGAGTGGGACTCCAACCGTATCTGGAAAGCCCAGGTCACCTGTCCCTAACAAGGTAGGGAGCTAGAAGGAACTGAGAATTCCAAAGAAAAGTTCAGTATCAAGAAAGGCAGTTGTAAGCAGAACACTCTTGCACTGCCATTTTGTGTGTCCCATCATGTGCACGTAAACTCAAAAGGCTAAGTTTTCTTGGGGAGGGTGAGCTGGTAAAGATCTATCAGACTAGGGTCCTAAAACGTACAAGGAACTTCTATGAATAAATGAGATTCAAATCTCTGCTCTCATATTTTTGTTGAGCTGTAAACTGGATTAAAATGTTACACCAGAAGGAGTAGGGCTTGGCAGCACACCTCTGATTCCTCTAACTTGTTTACTTTCATGTGAATATTATATGCACCCAAATAGGTGGTATACCTCTGAATTTGGATGCTGGGCATCGCGAGCAAGAAGGGTGCTTTTGCCCTTGGGTCCTGCATGCAGACCTCCCTATGTACTTGGTTGGCCACTGTAAGAACAGGATGCTGGACAAGATGGGCCTTGGGCTGGTTACATTAGGACTCATTATAAGGTACATGAAAACCACCCTTCCAGGACTACCCTATTCTTTTTTGAGTCTTTGTAATTAAAGGCTATGAGTGCCTTGGAATCCCTCAACTGGAGGAATCACACGAGTTCTTCACCAACCTCTTGTGTGTACTTCATGAGTTTTTCCGGCAGACACTCCTGCCTTGGGGATGGCCTCCTGCTGTTAACCTCTAAAATTCTGTTTCTGCTTCCTCTCTTAATAAAATTTTGTTTATGGAAGTTGTGTGATTTCGTCTCTGTCATATTAGGACAACTCAGTACCTTGACTAAACAAACCAAAGTTTCTCATGCTGTACTTCTTTGTATTTTGGTAAGCATGCTAGTAACTGGCCCTCTCTACTAGGGAGAGACCCGCCTGCCCACTTGAAGAACAGTTCCTGGGTCCCAAGGGGAAATGTTTCCCTAGCACACGAGCTAAATCTCACCTTCACCAGTAATTTATTCCTTGTCTATACAGGTGTATATAGAGACATGTGTCCTAAGCAATTGTGCTAACACACACGATAGGATCTAAAGAATGATTTCTTGTTATATTGGGTCTGGCTATTCAACTTGAACTTAACGTACATTTATATAAAAATACAGGAGTGAAATTTAATTAAATATTGTAGCTTTGATTGCTCTTTGAAACATGTTTCTCATGAGGTTCTCTACATTTCTGATATGTAATACAATTTATTAATATATTTCATTGTGTTTCATTAGAGTCTAAATTGTATGAAGCCATAACTATTATGCAAATGCACATTTTAAAACTTTGTTCTCTTTCTATGATTTTCCCTTGGAAAGGATGTATTATCTTTATAGTGCCAATAAATTCAGCAAACCATTACATACTGTAGTACTACAAAGAAATATGTCCTTTTGTTTAACTAAATGTCAGTCTCTTACTAGAAATCTTTTAACGAGGAGACTGAGCAATGTATAAAGGAATGGCAACATGGAAAAGGGATAGTTGGAGTTGTAATGTTCTAAGAAAGTAAATTAAGCATCATATTTTCAGTTCATAAAAGAATTCTATGCACCTTAGCTATTCAAGTACACTGAGCATTAATGGGCCATTAATTTGCTCTGAAGAGTTTCCATCAAAACATATGGAGGAAATTTTCATTCACATTACCTTCCAGCATCCACACCTCTTGGTATACTCCATATTTTAATCTCCCTGCTTTTTAAAAACAATATTGCTTGTGTCTGCCCTATGGGATTGGGTTGGGAACAGGTGTTGAATGGCTTTAAAAGAGCCTGTATAAAAACAAATATATGAGTATGGATTAATAGATCTATTCGATAAAAAGACAGAGGTGTCTGAATATTGTTTAGGTTGAACATTCTCTTTCTAAAAGTATAGGTCTGTTTTCCAGGCTTTAATGTGTTTATTTGTACTTTCCAGCTACTTCACTTGGACTGTGTATCTTATGAGTAAGAATCGGGAAGAAATTTCATTCATTTCTCACTGAAAGGTGAACTTACCTAATTTGCTGTTCCTCCAAACTATAGGTGTCCTTCAAAATCCACACATCTCTGAATCAATGTGTACAAAAAAATGTATACAGGAAGGGTTCTTTTTTAATGAAACAAACAAACCAAATTAATATGGTGAACTTAAGATGGGGGAAATGAGAAACTGAGTGAAACCCAGCCCATCCTTGGTTATGAGGACTACTGTGACTCTGAGCCCTATTTTACACTCAGTTTTACAAATATTTTTAGCTTGCAGCAGCAGTAACAATCCTTAATCATCTAGGTCACATTTACCTGACAAGTTCAGCAAGAGATTCATTACAAAATACATCAGTTTTGATTGTCTGGCTTTCAGAAGCTGTAGGCTGTGTCACCTTCTATGTTGAGCTAACTTTTTGCAGCATCAGTAAAGAGTCAATCAGCTCTTCCACATGCTTGCATATTGTGCATTCAATGTGAGCTTTCAGAGTTCAGATTTTGCTAATTTTTCCAACACATGCATCAATTTTCATGTTAGAATAAGTCTCAAACCAGCAGCTCTCTGTGGTTCAGTTGCATAAGGATGGTGCTGTGTGCGCACCCTGGGCTTTACCACACAATTGGCAGCCTTATACCCACCTAGTCCAGCATCCTGCTTGCATACTGGTCCACCAGATCCTGTGGGAAACCCACAAACAGCACCTGAGCTCAAGAGCATTCTCCCCTCCTGCGGTTTTCAGGAACTCATATTCAGAAGTATTACTGCTTCCAGCTATAGAGGTAAAATTCACATTTGTTGCTTTCTCCACTTATGCCTCTGGCCCATCCACCAATGACATGTGGCTTCCAGAAAGTTGCTCAGAAGAGAATGTGGTCCTCAGGTTCAAAAATTTTGCCCAATCTTGCCTTAGAATATATGCTGTAACAAGAGCTCTTCCCCCAGCCTTCATTTATTTTGCATATTGTATTTTAGATGCAAATCTACTCCAGACTTTATTAAGGACACAGGAAATATAGATTTCCCACACCCGTAAGATTTAATGATTAATGTCATTTAAAGACTTTGGACAAGCATTTCCATCACAGTTGGGCAGGATGAGACGGCTCAGTGTACTTCAGAAGCCACATGTGAGTGACAGAATGCCATTAAAATAAAATGATACATTTTTCACTACCACCATTTCCGATCAAGAGCTCTCTATTCTGTTTATGGATTCGTATAAAAGGATGATGAAAGAAATGTGGAAAAATCACTTGGCATCTGCCATAGATGCTGTGCTGTTTCGGCCCACTAAGCGTTGGGAGCATTTAACAATCTGGTGACTGCAGTATACCTGTACTCTGAGGTGGAGCAATCTGTCAAATTGCGCAGGAAATTTTTTTGGGGGGGGGGAATTGACACAGCTGTGTTTGGGATCCATGCCACAATTTCAGTCAGCATCAAGACAACATAAGGTTAAAGCCTCGTTTCCTATAGATAAAATTGTCCATCACAATCTGTTTATGTGCTCAACTTTGTACTCCACAGCTCTACTTTAGACAAAGAAAAAGAACACAGCTTTATTTACACCCAGGGAACCATACCAATAGCTCATTTACTCATTTACACACAGATATAATCTGATCACAGTCATTCCAAGGAAGAACATTTATGTCCTCAGCTTGTTGGGAAATGTGGGCATGGTCCTGTCAGTACCTAGAACGGTTGCTTTTGCTTTCTTTTCATTTCCATGACAAATTGGTCATTATCCTCTCAGTTGTGGGGACGCCTGGCAGTCTGCCTGAGCCATCCTTTCTACACCATGGCAGAATTCAGGCACAGCATTAGTAGCCCATGTGTTTAATGTTGAATATTTGCCTAAGTATTTGGCATAAATAGCTGTGCAGCTCCTGTAATGTGATTCCGTCCACAGCTGCCTAGGCAAAGCTGGTCTCCCTTATTCTCCCTGGACTTTCTAACATCATTTATAGGAGCTGTTCCAATAGTAATATTTAACATTTCCATTCATAAAGGACGCTTACACGGTCGAATATTCTTTTCTTACCAAGGATATCCTTGCTCCTCATCTAACAAGATTGCCTTAATTTTAGCCTTGTAAATGTGTACTGTCAGAATGCATTTCATCTCCCCGGGATGCTGCTGCTAGCTCTGCTTCTATCTTCTCCTGCACCTGCATAAATCCTTCTTCTTCTTTGATCTGTGCCCTCCTAAGTAAAAATTGCTCAGAGGCCAGCTCGCAAAATCTGGTGTCAGATTAAATGTTAAGGTCACAGCATTCTATTTGAAAGCCATTTGTATTGATTTTATTGTTCTGTTGCTCAGTTTTAAGACACCGCATGACCTTTCCTCCTGTCGCCTTGGCTTCTATCTGTGTGAGCTCTATGTCCATGCCATCCCATTTGAAACAAATGATACCTGCTGTTAGGATGCCATCCCTTTTGTACCTCAGCTCCCATTTTTTTAAAAAATGAAATTGCTCTCTTTAATGTCATCTGTATTTCCCAATGGTTGTTGTACTATATTCTCCCAGCGGATTCACATGAATTGATCACAATTATCACTTTAGAACGGGGCAGGGAACCTCTTCCAGCCCAAAGTTGAATTCCATTGTTGACAGCGTGCTAGGCTGGGTGGCAACATATACAAAAGTATAGTAGGTGGCATTCTATCTGTGCTATATATAAAAACATGTACATGAATGAGCACACACGCAAACTCAGGCATAGGCAAACTCGGCCCTCCAGATGTTTTGGGACAACAATTCCCACCATTCCTGACCACTGCCCCTGTTAGCTAGGGATGATGGGAGTTGTAGTCCCAAAACATCTGGAGGGCCGAGTTTGCCTATGCCTGCACAAACCCAACAACAACAGGGAGGAATTCAACTTCCTGCTAAGATTATCATTCTATCAGGGAAAGCAAGATGGAACAATTTCCTATCTCCTCCCATGTTGCCATTCTACATCTCTAACACATGCAGTCCCTCCTGCCACAGAAGAAAGAGGTCTTTCATGTTTAGAATTTATAGGCACCTGGGGCATGAACTGGAGCGAGACGTGTATGTGAAAGTGTGATGTGCGCAACTAGTAGGGCATGGCAGTAAAGCTCATACAATGGTCAGCGAGGCACAGACACCAAATTCAAATTCACATTGTCATGCACGCATGCTTCTAGAGCGGCTGGAAAGCGGCTCTCCAAAGCCACCCTAAAACCTTCACACATGGCTACTTTTTCAGTGAAAAATACTTATCCCAGGAAATGAGAAAATAACGAGGAAAGAAATCAAAACTGACAAATGTTCAGCTCAGATCTAATTTATACTAATTTATATTCTACGGTGGGAGTTAACAGCATTTTTAAAAACTAGCACATAAAAATATACCATACAAAACAGATACAAACCAAGTCGTGGTTGCTTATCTCAACTAGCATTTTCTCGGAAATGCATCAATTCCTATTCTATAGCTTCCATCATTTTATCTGTTCTTCCTTCCATATATGCATGTGGACTTGGTTGCCATACGTATAAAGTACCGGGAGCCTTAACCAGGTACTCTGGCAGCATGACCCAGGCACCTTATATTCTGTGCCACAGGGCTAGTCTGCTGATGAAAGGCAGTTGCTGACCTAGTCTCTGCTCTGTCTCAGCATCAGAGTAGACCAGAGGTTGGTAGTGTATCTACCAGATCAGCTGAGGGAAGGACCCAAAGTGTCAACAGTGCTCCACCCAGCAGAGGTGGATTTAGGGGAGCATGACTGGTTCGCCCGCATTGGGCGCCGAGCCAAGAGAATGCCACAGAGGGAACTGCAACAATGACAAGACGAGAGGCAGGAAGGCACTGAACATTGGCATCACATAAGGCACCAATGAAATTTAAGAGCCCAGAGTCCGATACTGCACCCAGTCCTATGAGACCTATGGCTCTGACCCAGCTTTGCAATCTGAACTGTTTTCAGACTCTCTGTCCCTGTTCATCCATATGCTTGTGTACGTCCAAACTCAACAACTTGCCAAGTAGGTACTTGCTAGCCAACAGATTGCTGAATCAGGCGTTCTCGGAAGAAACCACAGCAACCAGAATTAGGTATCTCATCCAGGGGTCAGCAAACCTTTCCAGCAAGGGGCTAGTCAACTGCCCCTCAGACCTTGTGGGGGGCCGAACTATATATTTTTTTGGGGGGGGGGGGAATGAATGAATTCCTATGCCCCACAAATAACCCAGAGGTGCATTTTAAATAAAAGGACACATTCTACTCATGTAAAAGCATGATGGTTCCCGGACCATCCGCGGGCCAGATTTAGAAGGTGATTGGGCCATATCCGGCCCCCGGTTCTTAGTTTGCCTACCCATGTCATAGTCCCTAGGTACACAGGGGTGTTGGGAAGGGGCTGGTATTGCAAGCCATCAAAATATGTCCTATTCTGTTAGGGATGGGCAAATCTGTCCATTTTGATTTCTTTCCATTTCTCATTTGTTCCAATCTTACCTTCAATTCACCACATTTCTGCATTTTCCTCCCTTAGAGGTCTGATGTAAAATTGGCAACATTTTAGTGTGTAATTCTAATATACACATGTTGGTATGCAATTATATTTAATTTTAAAAAACAACTCTCCCTGATATAATGTAGTTCCCTATGACATTTTCACCAATGCATGCAGTTGTGTACACATTTTTGCTGTGCAAAATTTGGAAAAGTGTGAATTTCAAAGGATAGGTATAATAAGTTCGTTATTACTAATAATAATTAGTCTGTTTACTGTTTCAGGAAGTGTGAATGAGGTAGGTTTACAGTAAAATGTGAACTAAACTGAATTTCTGTCACATCATATCCTATCATGATTTCTCTCATAGTAAATATTCTGATAATAACAAAGGATATATTTCTGCAGCGTGGCCATTATTTTATTGCTCAGTACAATCCACCATCAAACTAATTAAGTCCCCCACCCTCTTGTTGGCTTTCATAATAAGTTGCCTAAACTTCACTTCTTATTTTCTATTAATGCATATATTTAGAAAGACCAAAAATAAAATAAAGGTCAATGACTGATGTCAGATTCTGGAATAAAAATAATACTGCACCACCCATTATCATGGGGACTATTGAGGACTTTGTAATTCATGGAGCAAAATCAAAGGCAAATTAATCAGACCCATTCATAATGAAGTAGTAATTAGAGCTTGAGACATTTCATACTGATACAATGAATAAAGAAAGAACAACATGCATTCTTTTCTGTGTTCGGAACAGTGCTTGTTTAAGGGTGCCAGAACTCTGGCAGCAAGACCCAGGGGGTAGAGATGGGTGAGCAGCAGACTTCTTTTCTGGAAAATCAGCTTGGCACCCTGAGCAGGCACTTTTCAGCCCTTGAAAACTCCCGAGGGATTTCCAAGCATTGAAAGTGCCCACTCAAACGTGCCCAATTCCCTATGCTGACTTCTTAGTTGACTCTCACTTCTGCGAGAATAAATGCAACGAAAAGCAGAGGGCTTCTTCAAAGAGGGGGTATTTAAACTTCTGTAAAAGATGTTGCCTGCATCCTTTTTGACTGGATTTAATCCCCATGATCCCCAGCAGAAAACAACAACATCTGGAGGTACTATTATGCAGGCAGCATCTTCACAACTTTCAAGAGGGGAGGTCCAAGACGTCTCTCCTGTCATCAAGGGAGCCTTCAAGAAGTGGCTCACCAGGGTGTAACTATGATGTTAGCTTCTTGGTATAAGGGTCCCTGTTGCTTACTGAAAAGGAGACAGGGAGGGGTGAAGCCATGGGAGGTCATCATGGTGCAAACACGTCAAATAATAATAATAATAATAATAATTTATTATTTATACCCCGCCCATCTGGCTGCGTTTCCCCAGCCACTCTGGGCGGCTCCCAATCAGTATTAAAAACAATACAGCATTACATATTAAAAACATCCCTAAACAGGGCTGCCTTAAGATGTCTTCTGAACGTCAGGTAATTCTTTATCTCTTTGACATCTGATGGGAGGGCGTTCCACAGGGCGGGCGCCACTACCGAGAAGGCCCTCTGTCTGGTTCCCTGTAACCTCACTTCTCGCAATGAGGGAACCGCCAGAAGGCCCTCGGCGCTGGATCTCAGTGTCCGGGCTGAACGATGGGGGTGGAGACGCTCCTTCAGGTATACAGGACCGAGGCCGTTTAGGGCTTTAAAGGTCAGCACCAACACTTTGAATTGTGCTCGGAAACGTACTGGGAGCCAATGCAAAGGAGCCAATCTGGCCCTCCTGCCAGTGCATTTGCACTGCACCAACTTCCCTGCCTTGTGGGAAGCAGTTAATGTCCCAGTAACAATATACTGGGATTGATCAGAACTGAGATGTCTGCTGAAGGTGGAATTTGTTCACCTAGATTATGCCCATTAACATTTGAACAATGGTGCTCACCTAGTCAGATGTCCCTACTTTGAACGTTTGCCCCATCCCTGATGCCGTTCTATCTCTCTCTCCTGAAAAATGGGAGTGCTCATCAGAAGTTAACAGTATAGTCATCATCAGAGGTAGATAGTACTGCAGCCACCAATTCAGCATGGAATCAGGTACAAAAGGACTTTTGCCTTACACTACCAAGCCGTTAATTCTGACTTGGCTTCTAAGTGTGAGTTTTCAGATAGGTCATCCTGGCCACCCAGCTTGCTGCTGCACTTCTAGCCTTACAGTCTGTAACATAAACACTTCGTTTTTATGTATATAGGTCAGTCTCCAACTAGCTTAAGGGTATCCTGTATTTTGAAAAAACAAAAATAAAAAACAGATGCCTTGGCTTTTAAAATGGAATCTAACACTTCCACAATACTCATGCTCAAATTAATTTCCTCCCCCCACCACCCCTGCCTCCATCTTCCAGCTTATTAGGGCTGGTGAGGAAAATCACTATTTAACTGCATTTAAAATGTTGACAATTAAATCACTTCTCATTCATAAAAAGCACATCTTGACCCAGAAACATTTTTTTACAGTCTTTCCCTATCATACCAATATAACTCAATATGCATTTCATCTTTCCCAGAGAGGATAAAACATTCTTATGGGCAGTATTGTTTATATGGGGAAATAAAATTTTCAAATATATCTTTTATCAAGGGTAGTGTCAGCAATGAGAAAAATATCTCCTTCACTCACACACGAAGACTTATTTTGAATCTATGGTGTTTGTTTTAATGGAGTCTTTAGCTGTGGCTCTCTGGTTTTATGTATACTTCAGGGCCTGTTTTCTGTAGAGAGGATTTACCATTTTCTCAGACAGCAGATGTGACGTACTTTAGGGCTGATCTATTCAGTCCTAGGAATTGTATGACGCAGCCTTACTGGGGCAGCACCACTTAGAATACAACTGGGAAATTATGTGTTTGAACATTTTCCTTTGTAAACATCTCCTGGCATGCAGAGATGTAGCTTGTCAAGAAGGCTATGAACAAACCCTTCTCCCAGATATTACTTTCTTTCATGTCATAAGTTTTCTAAAGAGCGGAGCACTCAGATATTTGTTGTTGTTTAGTGGTATCTGATTCTTCGTGACCCCATGGACCAGAGCACGCCAGGCACTCCTGCCTCCTGTAGTTTGGTCAAACTCATGCAGGTAGCTTCGAGAACACTGTCCAGCCATTTCCCCCTCTGTCGTCCCCTTCTCCTTGTGCCCTCCATCTTTCCCAACATCAGGGTCTTTTCCAGGGAGTCTTCTCTTCTCATGAGGTGGCCAAAGTATTGGAGACTCAGCTTCACAATCTGTCCTTCCAGTGAGCACTCCGGGCTGATTTCCTTCAGAATGGATAGGTTTGATCTTCTTGCAGTCCATGGGACTCTCAGGAGTCTCCTCCAGCACCATAATTCAAAAGCATCAATTCTTCGGCGATCAGCCTTCTTTATGGTCCAGCTCTCACTTCCATACATCACTACTGGAAAAACCATAGCTTCAACTATACAGACCTTTGTTGGCAAGGTGATGTCTCTACTTCTTAAGATGCTGTCAAGGTTTGTCATTGCTTTTCTCCCAAGAAGCAGGCGTCTTTTAATTTTATGACTGCTGTCACCATCTGCAGTGATCATGGAGCCTCCATTTCTTCCCCTTCTATTTGCCAGGAGGTGATGGGCCCAGTGGCCACAATCTTAGGTTTTTTTATGTTGCTGTCTGAAAGTACTATATGGTTGCATTAAATACATTAATTGGTGTGAATATATGGCAATATTTTGGCGTTTCCATGTGCTGCTCTGGTTCACCAGAAGCGGCTTTGTCATGCTGGCCACATGACCCGGAAGCTGTACGCCGGCTCCCTCAGCCAATAAAGTGAGATGAGTGCCGCAACCCCAGAGTCGGCCACACCTGACCTAATGGTCAGGGGTCCCTTTACCTTTACGGCAATGTTTACTTTTACAAAACATATAAGATTGCAAAAAGAAGCTGCAATCAGCAACACAGAAAGGGCATCTAGTGTAAGGGTACTTAGGCCTTTCTCTCCCAGCAATTTTCCCCTGTCAAAATCCTCTGTCCAATAAAATTTTCTCCCTGCAAGTGAAAAGATATAGGGACATGATTCTCTTAGCCCAGAAATCAAGAAACACGCAAACAGCTGTGATCTACATAGGGTGCTTAACAGGAGCACTCTGAAGAATGCTCTGTAGCCACAGCTTTGGACATGAGAGGGAGGGACTGAATAGTAACATGACAACACATCTTGCTATTCCTGAAATATGGGGGCGAATCCGTTGTTGCGTTGAATCCGTTGTTGACAGAGTGAATGTGGCTGCCAAATCAGGGCTCACGAGATTCATAATATTGCCCCTATTTAAATTGAGTTACTTACTATGGAAATATTCATGGAAATATTTTCATAATGTCCCTCTTTTGAAGATAAATATTATAGTAAAAAGGTGATACTTTCAATTCAATTTTACTGCAATTCTAAGGGCTAAAATAGATGTTACACCAAGCAAGATCCAGCCTGCTGGGCTTTTTATGAAAAGTAGCCATGGAAAGCTCTTCGCAGAGTTGTAGAATGACAGAGGCTGCTTGATCCTTTCCCTTCTGGTTATTTTCCTACTCCTCATATCTTTTTTTCCCATACCCTGTTCTTCCATCAGACATAGTCTTCTGTGATTCAGGTACACTTCTAAATCAATGGTTTATTCATTCATAATTATTCACACAATCAGAAGGTTTCTCCCTCTTGCTTTTGAACCAACTAGGCCATAACATTGCATTTAATAATGCTTACTTTGGAGTGCCAAGTGCCAAGATCTGAATGGCTTTTTAAGCAAATTTGCATCACATCCTTTTTTTTATTAAGGGAAGATAACTGGATTTACCTTTTCCATTTATCCTCCCATTCTGGGGTTTTTAAAAATTTATTTATTTACAACAGAGGGAACAGAAATGGAAATGCATTGTGAAACTTTCAAAGGAGAAGACATTTGTATGCGGTATGCCTAATACAATTTCATGTAATGACCTTCACAAAGAAAAGGAAACTGACGGGAGCCAGTAAACATGGAAATTCAGTGTTGCAGAAGCACTTTGATCAGTAGAATAAACAGTCTTCCTCCCCCCCCCTTTTAAGCTCCCCAGAATAATTTTAGGAACATGCTATAAATAGGGTGTTGCATAGCATAATGGCAAAGTTTGTAATTTGTTGACACTTCCTTGGTGTTAAGGTCTTGGCAATATGAAGACTTGCCATGGAGTCACATGACCTGGACAGCTCCTTAAGCAGACATAGGCAAACTCAGTCCTCCAGATGTTTTTTGGACTACAACTCCCATGATCCCTAGCTAACAGGACCAGTGGTCAGGGATGATGGGAGTTGTAGTCCCAAAACATCTGGAGGGGCGAGTTTGCTTATGCCTGTCCTTAAGCATTTAGTTTCAGTTCTAGCAGAAGGTCTTAGACTTAGAGGCTCCTGTGACTAAAGGTCTTTCTCTTAAACTATTCCTCATTTCTCCAGAGTTGCCTGCATGTCCATAGGGAATAATTTGCCAATTGTCTCTTGTAAAGTATGCCATCATATGCACCCTTCTCCCAACTAAGAGGTTGTCTGCCCATCACAAAAAAAGGATAATGATACAATCCCTTCTCGCTGTTACGAAGAAAATATTATCACGTTTGACTGTAGCCACGACATGATGTTTGAGTTTCATCAGAACAAATATTATGGTGGATTATTATATTTGACCTTTTAACTTCTCATTCAACTTCCTCTTCTTTTGTAACCAATGAAAATTCAAAGCTGACAAATTACTGCTCGGTTTTAATAACAATTCGCTTAAATGCCTATCACTCCTTCTATGCTGGCTTTCAAGGGGGAAATATATAATTTGTGTGCACTGCCATGAATTTAGAATGTAGAAGTGTGAATGTTCAGAAAGCTAATATTTAAGTGCTCGTGCAAGTGAGCTGTTTCCAGTGGAAAAAGTGAGACAAATTTAGCTGCTGTGGTACATGACCCTCTAATTAATTATACTTTCCTTATACAAGGATCTGTTTCCCAGAATTCAGGTGAGGTTTCAAGCTGAATATTTTATTTCCAAGGGTGTGCATACAGCAGAGTGAAGGATTGCTCTTCCTTCAGAAGGACTAATATCCTGGGGAACATATAGCCTGTGCAATGGAGAGGTGAAAAATGACTCTTTCCTTTCTTAGATGAATTCAGTAGCTAGAATTCTGTGGTGGGTTCTGCTGCCCAAGGAGACACTTTGAGCTTATGTTTATTGAACAGCAGCTGAGCCTCACCGAAACCCAGGGTCAAAGGTCAAATCACAATTTTTTAAAGTGTTGCCAGGATTCATCCTGGAACCTTTGTTCATTTATTTGGGTCAGATATTGCTGCCATGGTACCTCCTGCATCATTTTCCTGGGTCCTATTTTTCATCTTCCTCTGTTGATGAAAGAAGCTGTTTCATTTGGCTTTTCAGTAGATGGTGAAGAAGAAGCTGAGGACCAGAAAGAATGGGATGGCAGATGCAATTGTGGTCACCTATCCACATTCCATATGCATTGTTGAAGGTAAAGATGAGGTCTCTGGGTTGCAACCTGACAATTTATTGGTATATGACTATCAGGTTTCTACTGAGATAGGGAGATTCATTGTTGAGGGATTCTTTTGTAAAACTACATTTTAAAAATGCCATCCATTATCATTAGGACCAAAATCACAGCTGAGGAACGAACCATGCCAATCTGTATACATGCATGTTTAATTTATTTTCTGACTCAGAGTATAGTGGAAGATAGATGAAGCCTCCTTCCTCTCTTACACCCTGCTAGACAAGAGTGGTCTTGCTGCCTTTAGCTTTAAGGAATCACACTAAAGGTATTTCTCTATTTTCTGTCAGACTAGTCTGTTGAAATTGCTATGCCTCTTGAAATTATTTCATGAATTTGCATGAATTATGAAACCCCTGTTAGCAGAAACTCCCCATCGCTGGTTTTCACATTCTCTGCCTCTTTGCAATATTGAATGGCACTGCTCCCTGGGTTCAGCAAAAATCCTTTGTCAATTGTGATACTTTTCACTATTAAACGGTGGCTGTTGTTCCAGGAAGTTCTTTGTTCTCACTTCCTAATGGCTACCAAAAGGGTATTTGTGGCTGCAGCTGTATCCCTGCAGAGCTAGCCATCCAAAGAAATATGTGCTCAGTAATATAGGATTCAATGAACTGGTGTGCCTAGTTTTCAAAAATATTTTGGCTGAAGATGAAGGACAGATTACAAATTTATAAAATAATAGGTTTAATCCCTCTTAGCTTCTAGTCTGTAAATTCCTTATAACCTAATGAAGCTATTTGCCACTTCTTTCTTCTAAGGAATTCTTCTAAAACATCTTGGATTTGGGCCTATTGGTCAAATGGTATCTTTTCAATGTACTTCATGGGTGAACTGGGCATTGAATCTGGGTATCTCATGCTCAAACCCTAACCCTAATCACTCTACCACCCTAGGCCTCCACCGCTATTGTCATAACCTTTCTTTTCCTCTTTTTCCCCTTATGGTTAAGCTACATTATTAATTGTAGTGTTGTAAAGTTGATAAAGTCAGTTCCCTATTCGGTGCATTTGCGTCCTGTTTAGCTTGCTCAGTAAACGGTCAATTAATGATCCATCGCTTTCCTGAAAGAATGGATTAAAGAAGGATGCTCAATATTGCAATCTCGGCGGACTACCTATTGCTGCTACATTATGCACTCAATCAGAACCTTGTCTTCAATCCCTTAGTCTTAAACCATGGAAATGGGCAGAAAAGTGCTATATATTCACGTCTTTGGAATCGTCTCAGACTTGAAATTGAGGTCCGTAGATGGCAGGAAAAAAATAGCCTTGTTTTGAGAGATAATAATAATAATAATAATACCCCATCCATCTGGCTGGGTTTCCCCAGCCACTCTGGGCAGCTTCCAACAGAATATTAAAAACATGATAAAACATCGAACATTAGAAACTTCCCTAAACAGAGTTGCCTTCAGATGTCGTCTGAAAGTCAGATAGTTGTTTATTTCCTTGACATCTGATGGGAGGGCCTTCTACAGGGTGGTTTCCACTACCAAGAAGGCCCTCTTCTCAAGGTACATCATGTGGAGAACTAGACTGGACAAATGGCCACAGTTCAGTGGGTGGGTATAGCCAATGGAGGCTGGGCCATTAGAGCAAATGTGCCACTGTCAGGCTGCTTTCGGTCAACCCCTACAACCAAGGGGTGGAACTGCCTGTCAGTTTCTTTCCCGCTAGTCTCAGCATTGCCTTGTAGACCTCAACGGGGAGGAGGGTGGGCATAAAGCTATAATTAATTGTCTGTGTCTATCATTGGTTCTGTCGCTGCCTATCTGGCTCTCCTTATTGTCTAGTTCCCTGCCTTCTATCTATCATTCCACACATGATTGCATGCAAAAGGTCTCTCTTGCAATCTAGAAATGCTTCATTATGAGGTATCTCACATTTAGAATGTCATATACCAAGGCAAGCCTGTGTTTCATGCTAAAAGCTAAGAGATGATCCAAGGACAACGGGACCTGTAGCTGCAGAGAGTGCAGGTTCAGAGCCTTAAATAGCATGCTGGTCTGCCCCCTCTCCTTGGACCCTCAGACCCACATGTCTTCAGACCCCCTTTGAGAGGAAGAGATTGCCTTGAGCCTCTTTCTGTGGAAGGAGAGCTTTTGAGGCAAATCAGCCCCTGCCGAAAGCAGGGATGTAATTTTTTAGAACAAGCATTTTTCTTTTTCAAAATTAAGTGCAGACTTATTTGAAATGAGATCAATAAGAAGAGGTGAACAATAGATTTTTAAGTGAGTTAAATATAGTAAAGATACAACCTTTGAAGACAATGCAGAAGAGTGATTGGAAGGGGAAAGCATGCAGCATTGTGGCTGTGCTGGTATTTTTTCAACTCTCTAAAGAGCTGCTGCTATTCTTACACTTGGTTTAGTAACTAACGCTGCAGCAGAACAGTCTAGTGTTAATGTAGAGCAGCCTTTCCAACATGGTACTTTCCAGATGTTTTGGACTCCCATTATCCCTGACCATTGCCCATGCTGACTAGGAATGATGGGAGTTTCAGTCCAAAACATCAGGGCATCAGGCTGGGGAAAGTCTATGTATAGGATAGCTGACAGAGCCCAAAGCTTTGCTTTAACTCACTGCTAGGAATCTCTGCTTTCATTTCATGCAGGCTTACAGCAAGAACTACTTTGGCCACAAACCTGTGTACACTTTCTTGGGAGTAAGTCACACTAAACACAGTGGGGCTATGCGCAGACATGCATAGGATTGCACTACTAACATACATTGCTTTTAAAATGTGGCTCCATTAACTCATTTTAGTCTGCCTGGGATTACCTGGTTGTTTGAGACGCTTGCCACAGGGCCTCGCCAGAAACTCTGATTGTGTCTAACAACACATGTAAGCTTGTAGTTCATCATACATCCATTCAGACAACAAGTTCTCTCTGTGTAAAGTCACACTCTTTTGATGGAAAAATGCAGCTGGGCTTGAAAAAGCTCATCACAACTAATACATATGAATTGGCAGGATTTACTAACATTATTACAGGGGAATGATCAGTAATGAAATTAAAACAGAAGGGGTGGTATTTGACTATGTTTTACTCAGATAAGACCCAATGATGGTCCTGATTTAGTCATGTTCACTAATTTTAATGGGTCTGCGCTGGGTAAAGCTTTGTTGCATACCACCTCATGATTAGTGTCAGGGACGGGTGCCAGAAGCAGGTCAGTAATAACTTACACAGTGTCAATGTGAAGTCAACCCTTTATTCAAAAAACAAACAAACAGCTCAGGTAGATCTTGCCCCAACGAGGCAGTTGTTAGGACTGAAGGTCTCTGCCTTCCCATAGTTGCCTAAGCTTCCTCCTCTCCAGAGTCCTTCCGAAGCAATCTTAAACTGCATTGTCTTGCCTTTCTTTGTTCTGCCTTCTTCATACCTCTTCTGGTCCTGTGAGACCAGGGTGGAGGGGAGCTGGTCACAACAGGAGAGGGAGACCTCCCCCCCTGGCTTCTTCAGCTGCCTGCCTGATCTCTGCTTTTTGGCCACCTCCTCCCCAGGCTCTGAGTCTGAACTGCCCTCTGCCATACCCTCTTCCTGCTCACTAAACCCTGTTATACCTCTTCCGACACCACCTCCTCCCAGTCCGCTCCCTCTGACCACTCATCATCATTTCATGACCAATCCCCTGGCTGTGAGCCTTCTTTCCATGGGAGTCCCCCAACCGGTGCCTTACACCGCTCCTCTGCACCCAACCAGTGTGTGACAACTAGCAGGACCTGTAAAAAGAAGGTCACTGAAATATACTCAGAGTCGAGTGTGAATTTCATACTCTTTATTCAGCTCATAGTAGCAATGAATGAAACTTTCCCCAAAACTTCTAGCTATATATACATTATTTACACAATGGGCCATGCGTGATTGGCTAATTCCGGGCTGCCAATTAGGTCACTGATTCACTTCCACCTGGAGCTGGATTGGATGGCTCCTGCGGACCAATCAGACTGCTGCATTCTGGATTCTATTGTTCTAGGATTCAGCTCAGTACATAAGTCACATTCATAATACTGGTAGTGCCTGATTTCCAAGACCAGACCCATCCTTTTATTTCCAGGGCTGAGTCACAATCTCCTCAATGTTTGAAAGATAGACATCTTCTCTTCACACTGCATATATCTGTTGCGGTAAGCATCAATGAATACCACAGTACATGTTGATAGATTCTTCTTGGGTTGTTCACATCTGAAGCTCTTTCAGAACAAGGAATTTGTACCATGCTGTTTGTAGCTTGGAACCTGCTGCATCCAGTTAAAACAGTATGGGAATGCTGTTTGCAGAATAGGAATGTTAGCCTGGAAAAAGGCTTAGTGACAGCAGCTAGCGCATTTAAAAATAAAGAAACAGATTCACACAATAGGGAAGGCAAGATGTTCTTTCTAGTATAGCGTCGGAAATGGTGGAAGAGAGAGTGCATACATTAGTGGGAATCTATGAAATTAAATAAGACACTGAAGTAATGGTGTCAACAGTCAGGTCAGCTGTGGCGCATAATTTCTGAAAGACGGTGTGTGGGGATGAAAGGTCTTCCCACAATAGTATTACAAAACATACTTCAGTGCATGCATTTGTCTACAAGAACTGCAAGTCGAGAGACAACCAAGCCTTTACTGCTGTGTGATAGTTAACTTACACAATATATACAGACACAGGGCTCTTTTAAGTACCACACAAAGTAAGTGATCCTTATATCTATCAAAATATATAAACTCTCTCCAAGAAACTGGTATGGCCTACCTCGAGATAGAGGTTAAAAGTGTTGCTTTTCATGCTTTCCCATCTCATTTACAAGAGAAGGTTGAAAGGAAAGAGATGTCGATGCAACAAACCACCTTATCAGGGAAAATGTGTGCAGCTAAAGACTGAATTATCGGAGTAAAAGATCTGGCCATTGTGACACATACCTTTGTTACCTCTTGGTTAGATTACCATAACATGCTCCACATGGGGCTGCCTTTGAAAAGTGTTACGAAACCACAGCTGATTCACAATGCTTCAGCAGGGCTATGGAGCAGGACTAGGTCTTCAGAGAATCCGCAACTCCCTTATTACGACGACTCAACTACATTAGTAAAAAAAAACTTTATAAATGTCTTGTAATACTGCGACCCCAGATGGCGCTGTAGAGCTGAAATCAGAACTCTGTGAAATTTTTCATTGTGAGCTTTAAAACAGGTTTTTTCCAGGGCATTTTCAGAGTATTTTTATAACTGTGTAGAAGCTGCCCAGCTTCACTGACTTCCTCTGCTGGGCACAAATCGAAGTGGTGGTTTTCACCTTTAAAGCCCTAAACAGCTTGAGACTAGGTTATTTGAAGTATTATATTCTCTGCTATAAACCTGCTTGGGCATTAAGGTATTTGGGCTAGGTCAGCTTCCATATCGCAAATATATCAGAGGTACATCTTGCGCGTATGTGACAGATACTTCTCTGGCTGCACCCAGGCTCTGGAAGTTGCTTCCTAGGAAGGCCCCTCTTGATACAGCTTTGATGCTCTTCCACTAATATCAGAAAATGTTTTTCTGGTTTTGTTTGTTTTTAGGTTAGCCATATTTATCCATTCATGTCTTTATCTGCTCATCTGACATGTTCTGATGTACTGTGCAGAAAGGTGGGTCATAACTTTATCATTTACAGTTTCAATTCCATGCAGTTAGTGGGATGTGAACCCACTGAACGAAGTAGGACTTGCTTCAAAATAAGCATGCATTGGGTTGGGCTGCACAGCTCACAGAGATGATAGATTGAACAAAAGTGTATTATCAAGTAAGACTGGAAAGCCCTGTACACCAAACAGACTAGAAAAAGAAGCTGACACTGAAAAGTGTTGTCCATTACATTTTTAGTTCTGTAACCTAGAGGACACTTTTGTATTTTTACAAAATGGCTGTGTCCTGCACCAACAATCTATAAGATTATAAATCTCCCAAAGGAAGGATGCCCTTCCTTCTGAGGTTAGGTGAGTGTCTAACAAAGAAGGAACTTTTCCTGTGGTTGTACTCTGTCTAACTCCTTCTCGAGGGAGATGTGCCTGGCATCTTCCTTCCTAGCTTCTAGACACAAGGAACTATTCACCCAGGATTTTGGAGCAAAATTGCCTGGGTTTTGTTCCTCACTATAGCCGACAGCTTGCCATGGTGCATCAACAGCTGGACTTACTTAGTGGCATATTTTATTTGAATTATTTATTTGAAATATTTATTCTATATACGGTCTCCTTTTTCATATCTTTTTATTATATTAGAATCATGAGGAACATGTAGGCAATCATTTGTTTGATGTGGGATAGATAGTTGTCCAATGTTTGCTTGAAGTCCTGTGTTGTCCAGCATCCCTTTAGGCAACTAAGTCCAGTCTTGTTATAAACAGACATTGTGTTCATAAGGCTGAGAAGCCTGTGGTCCTAGATGTATTATTAGGCTCTGACACCCATCAGTCTCAACCAGAATTGCCAATAGTCAGGAATTATAGAATTATAGTCCAGAAACATCGGGGGGGGGTATGAGTATAAGTGTTCCCTCTCTTACTGTTCAGAAAACCTGCTGTGTATGAAGCAACTCACAGAAGTAAACCAACAAATTCAATATTACATACAGTTGTACCTCAGGTTAAGAACTTAATTTGTTCTGGAGGTCTGTTCTTAACCTAAAACTGTTCTTAACCTGAGATACCACTTTAGCTAATGGAGCCTCCCGCTGCCGCCACTGCACGATTTCTGTTCTCATCCTGAAGCAAAGTTCTTAACCCAAGGTACTATTTCTGGGTTAGCGGAGTCTGTAACCTGAAGCGTATGTAACCCGAGGTACCACTGTATCTGTGACTGTCATATTTCCTGCTTGTTACCTAAATATACTCAAATTCGTAAGCATTCCCAAATGCAACTAATTTCAGACAGCGATATTTGACATTTTGTCATTTCATTGCTGGAGGGCAGGATAACCAAACGCCTTGAAGATCCTCTGGACGTTTTCATTAGTGCCACTTGTAGCATGTGCATTGGTGCAAAGGCTTGCTGCTTTTGTTTGTTGCCTGTTTCATTTTCCTTGTCGTGTGTGACTATTGCTGATTCAGGAGAGAATTCAGAAGAAAGAAAATTAAATATTCACTGCTCAAGCCAGTGCATATGTTACATTTGCATTTGAAACCCACTGGTGGCAGAGTAGATGTAAACTTCTGGATCCTGACAGCAGTCTGTTAGCACAAGTGAAGAAGGTTAAGGCCAATCTCAGTGAAGGTGCCATGGCCCCACAATGCTATCAAAATACCTCATACCCCAGCCTGAAGAGACATCTGCTGTGAGAAGTGTGAATCAGTGCTGTTTAACAGCACAATGTCATTGTGTGCAGCTGAGTACACTTTCCCCTTCTGGGCACTCTAAAGTGGGTGAACTGGCCACAGTTTCCTGAATATATTTACAAAGCTCCAAACCCTTAGCCTCAAAGAATGCCTCTAGGCGCTCACCACCAAAAAGCACAGAAAGTGGAGATATGTGACATGCGTGTCTGCTTCTCTTGTTTGTGCAAAGTGAGATTCACAGATCTCACCCTGCCGGGGTCTTCTGTAGCTTGCAGTTTTTGCCATGGGTGAGAAGCATGAACCTCATTCTGAACATTTAGAGCACAACTGGAAGAGCAAGTCAACAGGTGAATTGCTGATGACTCTGCCACAGCTATGCAAGCAAAGACTAATAGCGATTATGCACTCTGCATGATTCCTGGGAATTCCTCTAAGAGGGTGCCAGGAAAGGAGGCGGGAGATGACCAGGTGGGAACGTTTGTTTCCTGTTATTAAATCCATATTCTGGACATAGAAATTAATCCTGTTACAGCAGATCAGCCCCTTTGAGGAGGACATGTTCATGCTGACTGTTCTCTCCAGTGAAAACAGATGGCTCCTTCACAAATAGTTTTTTTTTTTGTTTTATTTAAGTCAATTGCTGTATAATTTGGGTAGCTTATTAGCATTTTCCCACACACAGTGGGAATTCTCCCCGCCCAGAATTTGCTACACAACAAGTACAATTCATTGTTCCTCATTTGTTACACATTGTCCTCACTTATTTCCTCAGTGTTTCATTTACACCACATGGGTATCAAATGATCTGAGCTCCAAAAATATATATGGCACAATGCGTCCCCACTGCAGCATGTTGAAGTCCCATTGATTTCTCTTGGGAAATTTAAGTGCTGTAATGGTCTCCCATTGAAATCAATGTAGGTATAAACATGCTTAAGCTTTTGCTGGAACCTGTTTGTAATGGTCTATGTCAGGTGACACTTTTTCATAAAGAGCATCCATTGTAACTTTAGAAAGTTATAGGTATTGGTTATTGGTACTTATTGATTGCTTTTTTAAAAATAAAAGGAAAACAAAACAACATCCTTCTTCTCCCCCCCCAACAATTTTCTGAGTCTGCTTCATTTTGTATATTTTAGTTATTAATTTAGAAACTGGGCTCTGACACATTTTACAGCTAATGCCAAGAACAGTGATCTGTTGCTTTATTACAAAAAACACAACAAGAAAACTTGAGCAAAATGTAAGGATTTGGGAGTTTCACTGATTTCAAAGGCAACTTCCATTGAGGTCAATGAGGTTTTAAGTGGCTGGATTTCAGTTGGATTCAGGCGTTTTTGCTTCATTTTTCCTGTTCCAGTTTTGGTACAAGCAGATAAGCATCCAGATTTCCTTTTTTTTTAATGGGAGGGTATTCAGACTATTACACCAATGTTCCTCAAACTCTGGGCCCGATTTCAAGCTAACTATGCCCTCTGGGTTCCTTCCACAAGCATCACCAACCATTTCTTTTTTGGGGGGAGGGGGATAACAGATGAAAACATGTTTTCACTTATGTGCACTGATATCCCCACCTTACAATTTTCTTACAAAGACACACAGCCCTTAGCTCCTCTCCTGTTTCCCCACAACTTCAGCTAAGGATTGAACTACAAACAGCATTTAATGTGCATATGCATTTCACATTGTTGTTTCTTAACTGACTGTGTAAAAAGTAAGGGGAATGGGGAACACTATGTGTGAGAACACAGCTTTCCCCCCATGCACCATAGTCCTGCCAAAAATCACTCCCTCTATGAAATGGCTTTTGATCCCAGGAGGGGCACTCAAGCTAATAGTATTAGGAGGGGGAAAGAGCATCATGCAACTAACTAAAGGTATAATTACCTGCTGGCTGTAGATTACGATCCTGATCATGTTCAGCCCTTCCCCTCTGGCTGCTATGGAAGGGACAAAAACTGTTCTTGTTATAATCTCACACCCATTTAACATGGCAGACTTGATGCAGCATGTATGTAAGACCAGAAGCAATGTCTGTGTGTGTGTGTACACAAATATCTGCCAGTGTTTAAGGGTGTGCACATGAAAACTGCAGGAAGCACAGCTGTGTACCCACAGCATACACAAATGCCATGCAAAGTGTGGAGCTGTACTTATTCATTGCTGAAGTGATGCATTTTGCAGAAATTTATTGAATCTGCGGCAAGACCTGTGCGACTAGGAGCAGCGGCAAGTGGGATGTAATTGATTCTCTAAACTCTTGACTCTCACAGCTGATCCATCAGAGTCAAGAATTACAGTAAGATTAAGTGTTTGGTGGGAGAACAAGACTCCATCCTGAGATAACCAAAGCTCATTAAATATTATAGCAAACAGATGTGGAGTCGTTGATTTCACAGAGAGTTAAGAAAAGAGATAATCATTTTTATGTTCTTGAGTATTCCTCAGGAGTGTTTTGCCTCTCGTAATTTAGGAAACTATCTGGTGTGCTTTGCTGATTTCCTTCCTTTCCTGCTCCTTTTATCACTCTGAGAACTTAAATGAAACTAACTAGGTCAAATCTAGCCTCATCTCTTTTAGCCTCACTTTTCCAGCATTTAATTGGCCAGCGAGTATTATTTTCAGTGTGTTGGGGAAAGTAGAATCTACTGTCTGCAGAAGATTCTGCTTCTCTCCACTTCACACGGCTTTAAAAGCATAGAAGTTGATGCGCTTTTAACTGTCAACATTTGCTTTTCGCGCAGTCCATAATGTGCTCTGCTACCATCCCAATTCTTGGCATAGGGCCTCTGAAGCCGTTATTTTAAGAATCTCTCCGTGGACTTGGAATTAAATAATTGAGACATGAGGCTGAGTTACTCAATGGACTCAATGTTCAAAGAGCATAAAATCTGGCTTTGCAAAATTATCTAGCTTAACCTAGAAAAGAAGATGCAAGATTCGTCAGTTTTACTTAGCACTTTTTAAAGTGCATGTCACATTTTCGTAAAGGATGAAACAGTACAGATTTATTTTTGGTCATTGGAAGAAATATAAATCAGCAAGGGCAAAAATATGCTCAGAAACCCAACTCCTTATGAAAATTTTGTCAAATATAACAACATCAGTTCTGGTTTCTTCTTGACTCCCTAGCACAACATCACAATCACATTTAGAACACAGAATTGGGATAGATTAGATCCAAACAACGTGTTACGTTGGTCACACTTATTTTAGAAGCTTTGTCAGAGCTGGCTTCTGTTGTTTTGAAGGAAAAGTAGCTGTATGGACCTTCCAACTGGAATGTGCTTCAGTCTGGATCAGGGGCCTTAGCCAGCTTCCCACTGAGAGGAACTCCTGGTCCTGCCCACAGGTATTATTTGCCCCCTGCAAGGGCTGCTTACTGCAAATAGCAACAACTCTGCCAATCAAATTCCAAACATCCTTTTGTCTCATGCACACCAATTATTATTAAAGTTTGAAAGAAAATGTAATAAGGTTAATATCCAATATCTTTTTATCAAAGATAATAAAACTAATCTAAATAAAAACAGAAACCAAAAGGGAGGAAAAAAGAGAAGAGAGAAAGGAAGGAAGGAAGGAAGCAAAAAAGAGAGAACTTCTGATTCTTCATCTGTCTGCTATATATAGAAAATTATTCAAAACACGCCCTGATATTATTATCAAAGGACACCATATAGTTTTTTTTAAAAGAAATACATAAAGACATTTTGAATATTACTTTATCCTCAGTGTGTGATATCTTTACAGAATAACTTTCTAGGATTTCTCCATCCCGATGGCTTTCAAAACCTCCAAGCGCCACACTTGTATTATTTCCTAGCAATGCAATAGCGTGGCAGCAGGAGTCATGCTGAGATTGCTCTGATACTGAACAGTTCACATTGCTTGAAGCTAGGAAAGAAGACTTTGGCTCTGCCTTTTTCACACTTCCCATGGGTTTCTTAACTGGCTCTTTATGCCTGATTCCTGGCCAGACAGAAAAGGCTGGAGCTTTAGCTACTACACAGAGGCAATGTTGCCTTTGTTCCTTCTAACAAGGTATTTTCAGGTCCTTATAGGTGGTTAACGAAAAGGAGCCTTTGTTTCTCGCTTGTTATTTTTAAGCACTGGGGCTATCTCCTTTTTTGTATTCAAAAGAAGAAAAATACAATTGACATAATGTCAGTGAAGGTACTGTGTATGCACATTTAGAGTGTGACAGCTCATCTATTCAAACTCAAATTAGATTTCTCCTCTGATTGTTTCAGTAAAGACAAAATGTAAAGCAATTCTGCTGGTTAAAATGGAGAGTGCTATTTTTAAAAGGTCAGATTAACTTTATTTTAGTGTTTGGAGCAGCCAAAAGCATTTCTTATTCCACTCACAGTAAGATCATATTCAAAAGTCCTTTTTTTAAGGGGAATAGTTCATAAGTGAATTGTGGTTGGAAAAGGGTAAGTTACAACTTTAGGAAATCTTGTTTAGAGGTCAGCGTTTCGAAAGAGTGATCGTGTGAACTCACTTTGTTGTCATGAGGTTTATGCCATGAACATTTAAATGCAGAACTCAAAAATGGTAGCAAAATTGAGTTCTGGGTTCTGACTGTATTGTGCTGACACAAGCAATGGCATAAATAGAAACGTGAAGTTATTTTCCTTCTTAATACCATAGAATTGGGTTCAAAGCTTCTGATACTGAATAGATTAAAAAAAAAAACCCTTGATATGGGCTAGGGATGGCAGGAAAAGTTGATTCAGTTTGCATTTAAACACTTTTAAAAAAACAATATGTGAATTAAAATATAGCCTTACCAAAAAAATTTAAAAAACAAACGTACTTCTCTGAATTTTGCAATGCAGTTCTCCAGCCAAATAATGTGTACAGAAGCATGTGTACTTAGGTAAATGCATGCATAAAATACATAGTAATCCTAATGTACAAATTGCACTATATTACAGAAAATTGCTTACAAAATGTGCGTATTAGTGAAAATTGCATACAAAAATATGTTTATTAGGAGAAATTCATACTGTAATGCTGATGAATTTCTAGGGAATGGAAAATTAAGAAATTTATAGAACCAAAATTAAGAGATTTGTCCATTCCAGGTTGAAACTCACTACTTAGCGCCATTTGTGTAATATTAGTAAGGTTCCTGAATGCCTCTCATGATGTGGTGATATTTTGAAAGAAGCAGGTTTCGAGGTGGCCTAAGTTGGCAGAGTCACTGAATTTATTTTACTGGTTGAGAGAGTATGAAGAAGTGGTATTGCTTTGAAATAAACAAAGAAACCTGTACAGTGGTACTTCGGGTTACATACACTTCAGGTTACAGACGCTTCAAGTTACAGACGCTTCAGGTTACAGACTCCGCTAACCCAGAAATAGTACCTTGGGTTAAGAACTTTGCTTCAGGATGAGAACAGAAATCATGCTCCGGCAGCGCAGTGGCAGCGGGAGGCCCCATTAGCTAAAGTGGTGCTTCAGGTTAAGAACAGTTTCAGGTTAAGAACAGACCTCCAGAACGAATTAAGTACTTAACCCGAGGTACCACTGTATATCGTTTGGTTTGGCAGTTATGTGGTTAATTTGCTTCCTGGAGCCAACCTTGTCTGGCAGGTAAACACTTTAGGAGATGAAGGTAAAATATGGATTGAAGGTGGTCTGGTCAGTAGAGTGGATTAAGGCAAAAGTCAACCTTTTTTTGTCTGGTATGTTTATGGATTAAAGTGTAGCTCAGGGAGATAGATAGGGAGCTGCTTGCAGGAGATCAGAAGGACACACAGGAAGATCAGAAGAACTCAAGCTTGGTGCAGGAGGAAGGAAAGTGGGCTGCTAACTGACATAATATCATAAGAATTCTAACTGAGACAATCTTGCTTAGCAGAATTTCACCAAGTAAGAAATAGTTAGACGGGAAGAGCCGGACATGTTTAATTTGCCTTTTCCCATTAGTATTTTGCTCTTAGGGATTGATTGGTGTGCAGGTAACAGTTCAGATGTTAAACCCGTTTTCCTAAGAATACCCTCTCTCTTTTTAAAGTAAACTTTCAAATTAGGTTCACAAAGCCTGTGGTCTCTTTTTTGGTGGTTTTGCCTACCTGATGCTTAAGAGCCAAACTTCAGTGTGGTCTTGAGGAGAGCTAGAGGGGAGCTTAGGTTGTTTGGAGGAGCCAGCCAGGGAGAATGAAAAAATCCATCTGGTGGTAACAAAGAGGTCAAGGGGAAGAGAAGCACAAATGAGAGTGGGCACCCATAGCAAGACGAAAGGAAGGGATTCAATTGTGTCAATTGCGCTTAGGCAGAATGAAGGAGGTAAGATATTCTAGTTTACTTAAAGCTCTGGTTTTCCTAATTAAGGAGGAACCTCACCCAGGAAGAGATGGAAGGTGAGCTCAGAACATTTTATACCTTTTTGAAAGTCTGACAGTTACTAGAACAGCTCTCTGACTTTCAATGTGTCATTGAAAAGCAAAAGCAAAAAGCATTGGGAATACAAATGTCAAAATGTCAATGAAAATGTTGTTCTCTATCAGTTCCTTTTCCTTGAGAACAAGGGAAGTTTATATCGAAGCATCCTGTCTTAGGATAATCTTCCACTAAGGCCTTTCATTAACAGATCTGTTATGGAAGATAGGTTTGAAGCCTTTGCAAAATTTGTGGTAGTTGTCATATCCTCACAGTACACAAGGTTCCCCACAGAGTGTGATTGAGCCCCAATGGGGATTGCCCTGGAAAATGTGGCTTAGTTGCTTCTGAAGCTACACAGGATCTTCAGTGTTATCAACCTATCACATCATTTATGATGTTTTCTGCTGAAATTAATCAAAAGAACTTGTGGGGAGTCTCAGTCTGTTTGCAAGGGTTTGTGTTGAAACTGTCTTGATGTGTAGAAGTTCGCAGAAAGAGAGAATGTCAAGTAATATCTTAGTGGATGATTAGTCACAGAAGAGAAAACAAATTATAAGAAATGCTGAGTGGCTGAACTACATCACACAGTCAGGCCACCATCCTTTACTAGGGACTTGTCTCCAAAGGCACTCAGTAGGACACCTTTCCAAGTAAATATATATGAGCTCAGAATGTAAAAATTCCAAAATCACCATCATCATTAGCATGTGTATACATGTGTGCATCTATGACTTGTTTGGTGTATCTTCTATATATACAACTTGGTCTAAATAGCATCCCTACTCACCTGGTGTGTGTGTGTGGTTAACGCTATCAATGTTTAATTGTTTTATAATGACTTTCCCCCAATGCTTTCAGCTTCTCTTATTTTTATCTGTAAGCCGCCTTGAGGGGGGGGAAAGGGGGCAAAGATAGGGCATAAATAAAAAAAGAATAAAAATAATTATGATTATTATATTCTGAGAAAGCATAATTTGGAGAGTATATACTTCTAATGAAATACTATTTCACTTATTAGATACTATCATTTTAGATATATTAATTTTAAAGTGCTAATCACCCTATTTGTGTGGAATCAGTAAGGAATATTATTTGATAATATTAATCAACCACACAGGGTACTTGTTGGTTAGCAAAATACCTTTTAGACACCATATTGTTCAGTATGGGGACTTATGTTTTGCTTTAGAGTATGGGTAGCCCAGTTCCCATGATCAGCAGGAGCTTCAGGGAAAATCACAAACAACTTACATCCCATCACCACAGCTGGAGAGTACAAGCCCCCCAAAGGAATGTTCTCATTGCCAGGATGTCCTCACCTCTCATGAATGAATGAGGATAGCCCTCCCTCACCTGGTGCTCTCCTGAGGTTTTGGACACCAATTCACATCAGTCCCAGCCAGGGCAGCCAATAGTCAGGAATGTAGGGAGCAATAGTCCAATATATCTGGAGAGCACCAGAAGGAAGCTGAGCTACCATATCTCATGGTTCAAGAGGCCTTGCTTCAGAAAAGCATAGCTGAATATCTGCCCCAACTCAATCTCACAATTGCAGAACACTGTCATCTATTTATAATATTCTTTCTTTTCTTTTACTAACATCGCCTTTTGCCTTTTCTTGTTCAAAGAATTCTATAGTCCTGTGCAAAAATGCTTCTTGCATAATTAGAAACCATGTAAGAGGAGAACTTGGGTGGCTCCACCTCCTCTCAGTTGCCCAGTCCCATGGTGAACTGCACGTTGGAGGACAAAGGTCTATAGTAGCAGACAGGGGAGACAGTTTCCTGTACCCATGGTGGCTCACCAGACAATTTAGAACTCTGTGGAGGGTCCTGAATTTTGGGCACCTCCACAACTACAGCCAGGACTACTGTGGACATTTCTCCTAAAATATGTGGAGGAATGCAGGGCTGGTCTTGGCAATGCAGCTGATGGGCAGTGCAGACTAAGATGTCCCTTGCCTGCAGACTTAACGCATGAGGAGGAGGAGAACTGAACAGAGCTTTTTCACACAGCACAAAGTTAAAATGTGGGATTTGCTATCAGAAGAAGTAGTGATAGTCGCCGACATGGATTGGTGAAGAGAATTGGACAAATTCATTCTGGATAACTCTATCAGGTGCTATGAACTCTGGTGGCTGTGTGTTCTACCTCCACAGTTGGAGGCAGTATGCTTCTAAATAGCAACCACTGGAAACTGCAGGAAGGGCAAGTGTTGCTTGTACTCAGGTCCTGCTTGCAGAGTTTGCCACAGGCAGCTTGTTGGCCATTGCAAGAACAGTATCCTGGACCAGAAGAGCCACTGGCCTGAACCAGCAAGCTCTCTTTATGTACTTACATGCTTCTGAAACGTGCATATGATGGCACTCAAGAAAGTCAGAATGACAAATCTACTGTTGCTATTCTTCTCTGCCCTGCAGGAAATGCAGGTGGTGGCCACTGACTGTTCTGCTGCCAGCATGAGGATCTGAAGTGGGAAGGTAAGAGGAGGGTTATATTTAGAATTATTGTTTTCTTTCTTCTCCCCATTGTTTCTTTTAAAGGCAAAAGTAGGAAATTGCTGACTAGACTATTTAAAAGTATTCATATATATCTATATGTATGTGAGTACAGAAGAGTGTGTTTTTTAAAAAACTAGGTATGTCTTAAGTAAAGTTCTTTTTTCAAATATTGATAAAACAGCACAGCTTTTCATTCAGTTGACAGGCCTCTGCCAGGCACCTGAGATTTCCAGAATATCCATAATGAGATAACAGAAAAGGAAGAAATATCTACAAACCAGGACTTCTTAGAACAGGCAGCCACTTGTATTGGCAAACTGACAGGCAACTCTATTCAGTTTACCTTCAAGTTTCCGGAGTCGTTTAAAAAAAAAAAAAACTCCTGCTATTTTCTTTTCAGTGTGAAATCTCTAGTATTTTCAGGGTATGTAACAGGGTTGTGTGTTCCCATTAGCACCAGGCCCGAACAGTCCTTAAAAGGGGCCATATAAACTTCACATGCCAAGATTATATCATGACATACCAATTAAATTGGGATTTTGTTTTTTTAAAACCTTTTCCCTTTTTTGTAGTTCTTTACATATTTAAATAAAAAGGGGAAAGGGGAAAATATTAAATCATGGCATACCAAATATTTTGAACACCTGGAACTGGGCTGGACACTTTTTCTTAATATGCTGCTCAATCTATTATTTCAGCTGTAGCCATGCTATAGAGCCTCATTCCAATCTCCAGTCCTCCAGTTGTTGGACTCCATCAGGGGGTTGTGGTCACACAATATCTAGAAGGCCACAGATTTGCTCCCCCTATATTACAGCTACCAAATACATTCTATTTCTGTATGCCATGGAATGAGGTTTCTCATAACATGAGATTGATGGCAACATTGTTTCTGTGGTAGACACACTACAAATGGTGCTTGATCCATGTACAGTGGTACCTCGGGTTAAGTACTTAATTCGTTCCGGAGGTCCGTACTTAACCTGAAATTGTTCTTAACCTGAAGCACCACTTTAGCTAATGGGGCTCCTGCTGCTGCCACGCCACCAAAGCACAATTTCTGTTCTCATCATGAAGCAAAGTTCTTAAACTGAAGCACTATTTCTGGGTTAGCGGAGTCTGTAACCTGAAGCATATGTAACCTGAAGCGTATGTAACCCGAGGTACCACTGTATTGCGATTCTTGGTCATATTATGCTCCTTACTCTCATATAACTCTTCTTCCCTAGTCCTAAGAGAGTAAGTTTAATAAGTACCGGTAGTATAGTGGCCCTCCTAGCTTCCCATATCAGGAACTACCTGAGTACACACTATAACTTTAAAGCACATTTTCCCCTCAAATAATTCTGGACACTCTGGTTTGCTCCTCATGGAGCACAATCCCAGCAGTTCTTAACAAACTACAGCACCCAGAATTCTTTGATGGTGGCAGGATATGTGTGCTTTGAATGTGCTTTACAAGCACACAGCCACATGTGTTTTTCACTTCAGTCCTGCATTTTTCCATGTAGCAGCCTTAATTATAAGGGACACAGGTGGTGCTGTGGTCTAAACCTCAGAGCCTAGGGCTTGCCGATCAGAAGGTCAGCGGTTCGAATCCCCGCAACGGGGTGAGCTCCCGTTACTCAGTCCCTGCTCCTGCCAACCTAGCAGTTTGAAAGCACGTCAAAGTGCAAGTAGATAAATAGGTACCGCTCTGGCGGGAAGGTAAATGGTGTTTCCGTGTGCTGCTCTGGTTCACCAGAAGTGGCTTAGTCATGCTGGCCACATGACCCAGAAGCTGTATGCCGGCTCCCTCAGCCAATAAAGCGAGATGAGAGCCACAACCCCAGAGTCGGCCACGACTGGACCTAATGGTCAGGGGTCCGTTTACCTTTACCTAAATGATATATAAATGGTTGAAATGAAATACTGAAATAAATTATCAGAGAACTGGTTCTGGTAAGCTGCACAGGTATACTTTTCCTTGGGGAAGTGGAAGTGGAAACATACCTGAGGAGTGAACTAAAATACAAGTACTATTCTCAGTATGCTAAAGACTATACAGTTATAGTGTGTGCATGGGTGGGTGGGTGGAGAGATGGAGAGATACAGATACAGAGCAAAGCACCCTTTGAAAAACAATTACACAGCTGAAAGCAAAAAAAATATAAGTTTTAGAATACTTAAATCCAATCCGTTCACCTTCACTATATCTCAGCATTTAAAAGGACTGTATCATTCTTTTTATAACAGCCTTTTATTTCTTTGTGAAAGTAAGGCCCAAATTACTTTGTGAGTATTGATCTTATGGTACATAGAAGGGAGCATTTAATTTGATATTTAATTTGTTTCTTCATTGTAACCAACACAGTCTACTTCCATTGGATGATTGATTTAAACACTCAGGCTAAAAAGCTGTGTCCCATAATACTACTTATTTTATTGTAAAGAAAACATGTCTTTAGCTGTGTATCATCGTAGTATAACACGTCTCTTTCCTTGTATTTAAGAACAGCTTTGCACACACACAAAAGTGCAGAGAAACATGCTTAAAAACAGACTTGTGCTGTAATGACAGGACCCAAGGCATGCTTCATTAGAAGCCATTCCCACTGGTTTCAGTGGCCTTACTTCTCGCAAAGTGTGCATAGAATTGCAGTCTAGCAGTACATTCTTTACATGTTGACTCAGAAAGAAATTTCACTGCATTCAGTGGAATTTACTCCCTACCGCAACCCCAGAGTTGTTCATGACTGGACCTAACAGTCAGGGGTCCCTTTACCTTTACCATTAAGAATGTTTAAGGTGTGGGGAAAGTCAGTTTTATTAATCAGAAGCCAATGCACAACAAGTGGTTGTCAGCTGATGAGAGCATTCAGCAGGGAGAAAGTTTGGAAAGGGAGACAGGCAGGGCTGTCTTAAGCATATGCAGCACTAGGGTGCAAAGATCCACCCGTCGTAAACCCCCCCCCCCGGTTGCCCAGTCCCAGGCGTGCAGGAAGGCAGAGCCAGCCGGCCACCTCAGCGTCTCACTGGCTCAGTACACCCCAAACTCGTGGCGCAGGGCTGCCCACAGCAAAAGAGCCTGCCACAGCGCTCCAACCGATGGGCGGGCTCTTCCCCGGACTCAACTCTCAGGTCCCGGACTGTCGGCCTGGCGCCCCAGAGAGCCTGGCGTCCAGGTGCCCCGCACACCTAGAGCCTATGGGTAAGACGGTCCTGGGGACTGGCATGGTTCTGAGGAAGAGAACTGGCATTCACAAGTACACAAAATTGTCCCCCTTTCACCTAAAATGTTAGATGGCATGTATATACCGTAATTTGTGTTACTGTCCAGGTCCACAACACTATTTTCAAATCTTAGAAATTAGAAACATTTTTATTTTTGGGGGGTATATAAAGTAGGAAGAGCAGGCTATGCTATGGTAGATCCCATCAGGAAAGAATCTGGAATTTTGCTGGACACGTATCTCATTCATCTGGAAGTTTGAAGCCTGGGCAACTTCCTCATTCTCCTTGCCTGGTTCAGATCTAGATTTGGTGTTCCACATGGTTCAGAACTATTGTTTATCTACATTTCTGTACCATGCTTCAGAGGTGTAGACGCTCTGAGGCCTGTTACCACCACCACCACCACTGCTTCCACACAAGGAAGATAGTAAAGCAAATCCTTTCCTCCTCTATTTGATCAGGGGTAGGCGGTGATCAGGGCCAGTTCAGCCATTAGATGGGGAGGCCTCTGCCTCAGACAATGGAAGGCCCTAAGGGGGCACCTCTGTGGGTTCCTTTCCTGCCCTGAGGCACCAGCATCGGTGCCAATTCCAGGTGAGATCTTGCTGAAATTGCTCAAAATCCTTGCAGAACATTTGGGATATCACCTGAAATCAGCACTGATGCCGTCAGTGGAGGCAATGGGACAGGTGGTACAGTTGGTGGCAGCGGTGGCAGAGCAAGGCAGCATTTCCCATTTTGCAGCAAGCGGCAAAATAGGATGTGTTGCCCCTTGGTGGTGATAGCAACAGTGCACTGTGTCTTACCAAGCCTGGTGAAGTCCTGCTTGCCAACAAGTGACTTTACTGTACTAAACCCAAGCTTAGCAAGGAGCATCTGTTGACACCATAGCCACTCTGAGGTAAGGCTGCCATACGTCCGGAGTTTCCTGGACATTACCAGGATTTCAAAGGTGGAAGCGACGTCGGGGGGGGGGGTGGATTTTTGAAAGGTGGTGCTTTTTCCTGGATCTTTGACAAGCCATTAGAAAAACTGTGGGGCTTTGGGTGTTTTTGAAGGGCCGGCGGGAGCTCAACAACTATCAAGGTATGGCAACTCTACTCTGAATAGTGCAACAGGAGTGATAGCACAACAGCTATTGTTAAGTAGATGCCCAGACCTGGAATTCAGATGCAGTTTGATTATTATTATCATTATTAGCCTATGTGTGCCAGACTTCAGTGCAAGTATATAGTAAAGAGCAATTGCAAAATAGGACCCTCTGAAAAAATTCAGTAAATAAGACAGGGCAAGTGCAAACAAAAGTATTGCCCAGAGTTGTGTGCGTATTACTGAGCAGTTCTTTTTTAAAAAAGAAAAAGGCCCACAGCATATTCAAGTGAGCTCTTTCCAGTCCCCAAATCTAGGTCCTTCTAGAACCCACTAAAACTAGCAGAGATGCCAAATGCAAATTTTGGTTTCCTTTGCTCTGCCTGCAGCATCACTAGTGCTGGTGAGTAGGCCTGTATTTTGGAAAAAAGAACAGCTTGCTAGTAGGAAGTTGGCTTGGCACCAGAAGACTCTCTTCCTGAGTCTTTTCTCTCCGAAAATATTATTGAAAGGGGAGAAATCAATGGTAGTGTTAAGGAAAAATTTAAAGTGTTGTTTTCTCAAGCTTAAAGCAAAAAATAAAAAAACACAATCTTTCTTATATTTTTCCCAAGTTCCCCCTGCATCTGTAAATTGGTGACTGCCATTTGCTGTGGGCTCTATTAAATGGGGAAAGACCCCCTACTATGGTATTTTTCTCTGCTCTGCCACAATTTTTGCCTTCTGCAGAGACATTAGGTAGGGTTGCCATGTTTCAAAACGTAACATTCCTGAGTTGTTGAGCTTTCTTTAGGAACACCCCAAAATTGTTGAGCTTTCTTACAGAAACCTCCCCCCAAAATAGTGATTTTAAGCTCCTGGAGCTGTTTCCGCTGCTTTTTCCAGCGTGTTGCCGACACCGGTTTTTCACCCAAAAACCAGGACATCTAGAGGCCCACAATAGGTCTCTAATAGTTAAAGCTGCAGTCCTAGATGTATTTACATGGGGGTTAACTTCTGAGTAGGCATTATTAGATTGCACTTTAAATATTTGGTTTCAGAGCAGTCCACATAGCTATACATGCACACACGTGCCATTGCTCTTCTGCTTTTCTAACCACCCCAGCACAATTCACTGTTTTGACTAATTCTGTCCCAGCATTTAATGAATATGTATTGCAGAAGCAGGGAGATGATCAGAGTCGCACCCTCCCCATCCTCAGCTTCCATGCACACTCAGCAGCCTTAAACGTATGGAGGTCAGTGATAGGGCCAGCAGGAGTGATCTACATGCTCATAATGGACTAGATGAATGAATAGGGCTGTAGGAAATAGGATAGCTCTGCTAGACTTCTAATGCCAATATGATATACACTGCATTGACCCACAAATCCCTAGCATGAAGCAGCAGCAGAATGCGTGGACACAGAATTGCATGCAAAAATCTTTGCATATTGCAGAAGAGCGGCACTGAACTGAGGAACCCCAGAAGGCATCATCAATTTAAAGGGGGTGGGATTCAAAAGATTGGAACTGTTGCTTTAACCAACAGTGGGAACCCTCAAGGAAACAAAGAACAACTGCTGCAGAGAAACAGAGTAAAAACCCAATCTTTTGGATGAGATTTCCAGGGTAATCCTATGCATCTGAAGTAGGTTTCACAAGGCATCCAAGATATATGCAGCTTTGAACTTCGGTGCCTACCACTGTCACTTGCCCTCCCTATTTGGTACTGATGCAAACAACAACAACCTTAACTATCACTTCCTGTGCTGCTAATCTAGATCCTTGCATATTTTAACTGGGTGATTTATCTGGCCCAGCCTGGAGATAATCCAAGTATAGATGGCCAGCCTCTCTTGATTTGGAAGGCTAACTTCTTCTTTACACAGTAGTCTGTGGCCTAGCTGAGGGGTCAGCTTTGTAGTACGTTTGGCACCGTTGGAGATCAGAAAGAGATTCAATATTTGCACTCAGGCATGCCATGACATATGGTGGACTGGGCAGGAAACTACAAAGCACATCTGCCTGGTGAGCACTTCCCTTTGCTGCCACTGCCATTGAGGAGAAATAGAGCCAAGAGCCATGGCAATTGGACATTAGCCCAGGTTTATCTGACACCATGGACTGCACCTGACATTCAGATGATAGATAGCTTAGAGAAGAGGCTTGCTTCTCTTGCCTGAGGAATACTCTCGGACCAAATTGATAACATTATTCAGAAATAATTTTTCCCTGTGCCAGGTTGTTCTTTACAGGATCTGTCAGTGTGAGGCCCATATCATCAACTTATAAATCTGATTTATTTGTTTATTATGAACCACTTTGAGAACAATTATGGTTGAGAAGAGGTATATAAATTTTGTAATAAATATAAATATGCACATTGACATTTACATTCACTCACAGAGAGCTTCCCTGGATCCCACCCCTCCTCCTGACGAAATTACACTGGAAATAAGTCATTCTGTCATAGTCAGTGTAATCGTTTGTGGACCATGCTTCGTTGTGGTGAGTGTGCAGTATCCGTGACAGTTTCCCCAGTTAGCAAACATGCCCATGCACTCAAAAATCAGGCTAGAGGGTGCCTGATTTGCATACTAGTTTCAAGTCGAAAACACAGGTGCAGCATTCTAGGATGGGATATATGTTTCTTACATCATGAATGCAATTTTCATAGGCCCATCCAGGAGAAGAAAAATGTGCATAGGGACATCTGGCTAATAATTAAACCCTTAGAGGTTTAATTCTTTCCCCGCCCCCACCCAATGCAGATAATCTTCTTGATAAAGTATTCATTCCTTAGGGGAATGAATTATTCTTTCTTTTTATTTAGTTCATTTGGCTAGCATTCACAGAAACAGCTCTGTCTTCTATTGCGTGTGTTGTTCCACCACCTCAGTGATATTCATTGAAATCTCATTTCACAAGAACCACCAGTGTTCTGTAAAGTGATGGGGTGTGTGTGTGTGTGTGTGTGTGTGTGTGTGTGTGTGTTGTAAGGAACCAAGTCCTTAAAAAAGCACGCACACACACCTTTCTCTGTTGTGCTAGCAAAATGGTACATACAGAGTTTAAATCAAGCAATTTATTCTTCTCTTCCTAACACCAGCCACAATTTTAACAATGACAATAATTTCCTGGATGGCTAGGAGGAAATGATCAAAGGTTCAGCAGCTCTTTTAAAAGTATCAGACCCACAGTTGGTGAAGCAGTTGTACCCCCCAGCCCCCAATTTGGGTTACCAGTATGGACCAATGCCAGGAATGAGCCATGGAGAAAGCAGTGGGTGACCTTAAGTAAGTCACTCTTTCTCAAACTAACTTACCTAAAAATGAGATAAAATGGGAAGCACAGCCCTATTGGGCTTTAAACTGTTGCCTGTTCTTCCCAAACCACTTAATTGAAAGGGGAAAGCTGCAGCTCAGCAATGACTTAGAAGTGATGCTGCCCTTTGAAAAATGTTTTCTTTTGTTTAGTATCCAATCTGAGTCCTGTGCAAATCACAAGTCTGGAGTTGGTACCACATGGTGAATCTCAGTTGGTTTCTAATAAAGGTAAAAAGCTTCAAAAGCAATCACTCAGTTCTTATCTATCTTTCCCCCAAACCATTTTGAACTTCTGCAATGTACAGCTATGGACCTTAACCTTTCCCAGGGACCGATCTGTTATATAGTCTTGAACACACCTAATGATACTTGGAATATTTCATCAGATTACTCACATGCTATTTTCCCCTGCACAATTTATCATGTTTACTATGAAATGTGTATTGTGCCAGATACACCATTACACAATCTCTCTGGTGTAATATACGCACTATTCCAGTCAACATCACTCATGAAAAGGGGTTTTATTTTTATTTATTTTTTCCTCTGGTAGCTCTTAACAGCTTTAGGAACAGAGAAACTTAAAGCCGCTTCTCAGCAGGGATGTCTATATGAATGAAGAAGAAGAAAAATCTCCAGGGAAATGATGGTGAAGGCTTCATTGACTGAATAATGTAATACTAGGCAAAACACCAGAAAATATGCTGCACAAATTGGAAACTACCCCAGGTAATCAAATGATAAGAGGAAAGCCTGCATCCCATCATTCATTCTGGTTAATAAGATACATTCCCCGCCCCCTGCACAAGATGATAGCATTTAAAATCCAGCTTAAAAATAGAACTTCCAGAGCAATTATGTCATTAGTTTAATGAAATTACTGTAGCTATTTCTCACTGTTGAGCAACCACAAGCAGAGCAGGTTAGCATTGTGAAGTCCTGATTAGTCTGTTTTTTCGTCTTTGGAGAGAATTCCATTGATTTCCATGGGCAACTCTCACTTCCATCCCTGGTGGCATTTAAAAATAGCTTCTCAGCATGAACCGCAGAAGTGACCTAACCAGAAAGTAAGATGGTTGAACTGTTTTACACGTTTTTAGATGCCCTCAATGCTTTTAAACACCTGTAGAGGTTTTTTACTTGTTTCTCAAATGTTAACAAGTTTTGTTTTTCATAGTGTGGCTTTGTTTTTAATAGTATTGTCTTATCACTTTAGTGCTTGCCACTCTGAGATAGAAATTTAATAAGCATATAAAATAAAATTATATCCTGCAGCTCCAGTCCCTCTATTCTATTTCCCCTCCCACCCAATTGTCAGAATACTTTCTCAGTATTCCATTTCTCCCTCCCTTCCAGTCAACGAAGACTCCACCCCTTCTAAGTCATTCAACACCACTGAGATGATGCTATTTTTTGTGTTCTTCCTAAGTTCTCCCCCCCCCCCCCGATTTTTTATTGTTTCCATTTGTGCATACATTGGAGTTAACTCCTGGTCTAGAAATACATGCCTCTTGTTTAGTTTCGGCTTCACAAAATTGTATGACTATATAGATTATGGTGGGGATGAATCTAAAACAGCACTTCTTAAAGTGTAGGGCACAGCACTGCACCAGATGGGCTGTTCTATCCCTGGCCACCTTTATGTCCCTCACTTCACAGTGTCTTGACAAATGCTGGCTAGTTTTTCATGGAGTGAGGTGCGGGGAGAAAACAAAGAGACTGAGCTTTAAGGGGGAAGAACAAACATAGGAAGTTGCCTTATATCAAGTCAGATCACTGATCCATCTAGCTCAGTAATCTCAATACTGAGTTGCGGTGTTTGTTCAGGGTTTCAGTCAGGGACCATTTCAAGTTCTACCTAGAGATCCTAGGGATTAAATGTGGGATGTTTCTGCTTGTAATACAGCAACCCTGCCACTCAGACACCCCGTTTCCTGCCATTTTATACATGTCTTCATCTCACACAACTTGTTTGTGGCTGTCCTTGCCTGTCCTGGTGCCATTGCGACTTTGTGACTGGTTCTACCCCGTCCCACCGCCATTTTGTGACCTGCTCTGCCCCTTGCCTCTGTTTTTAGTCATTTTTAGCCCTGTCAGGAAAGCTACTTGAGAACTTCTGGTCTAAAAGCTTCCCACAATGCAATTCTGCACAGCAGAATTGATGTAGGTCTGCCACTGGTTTCTTGACAGAGGGTTTTCTCATTGAAAAGCTGCACAACAGGCAAATAATTCAACATTTGTTTAAAATAAGGACTTGTTACATTTCTGTGGACCATCTGGATTTTTTTGGAGCAGGCCATCTTTGTCAGGAAAATGTTGGCAATGCTAACCATAAAGAAGAGAGTCATAGTCTCATGCAACATCTCTTAAATGCACTTTGAAGTGTAACATATATTATGGTTTGCATGCTTTGTTCAAGTTAATTCAAAGTTGACCCAAGAGGACTTAAGTTTCCCTCAGGCAGTAGAGAAAAATACACACACACAAACAAAATCATGTACCCCTGGTAAGAATTCACTTTCTGTAAACTCATACTTTTATTTAACTTGTTTTCCTCTGGTTTTTGCTCATCTGAGGTTAATTTTTCCACAGCCCCAGGGGCTATGTTTTGGGTTGTTTTGAAAGCCGTCAGATAATCTTTTCTTTCCCCCCTCAGAGTATTCTGAACTGCATGCTTCTCTCCAGGCCTTCTCACCATTGCTTGGTGATTTGAGGACAGGTTTTTGTATAAACAGTGGGGCTGGCTGGTGTCCAGTCATTCCATTTCTAAGTTTTCACTGTGAAGTAGATGTAGACATAAGCAGGTAAACATCCAATTCCTTACTGATATTGTCATTTACTGTCTCCTCGTGACTGAATGTTGCCTTACACAAACGGAACTGGACAAATCTTTACTTCAAACTGAATGACGTGTTCTGATCAGGGTGACCTATTTGTATCTGTATCACCACTAATATTGGCTAGCATTGGTAAGTTGTCAGACATCATTGTCTGGCTCAGCCCAAGCCAAACAGAAAACAATTAAACAAAACAACAACTGTGATTGAGGATAAAATTGCATAGAAATCCCTGTGCACTTTTCTTGTACAGATTTCTAATTGTATAGAATCTGTTCAGATACATACTTTTCAATTGAAAGAAAGGTATTTAAATTAACAAATCCCAGGTCCTCAAATTCCACAGACACATTTTTGTACCCTAGAGCAAAGCTCATAGACATACATGTATTATTTAAGAGTAGCACTGAATTGTGAAACAGACTAACCAATTGGGCCAGTTAATTTTCTAGGTGTTCTATCTTGGACAATGGAGCCCTAGGTCACATACACACCTACATTTAAAACACTATTATACAATTTTTGACAGTCAGGGAGAATCCGGGGAATTGCAGTTTGTTAAGAGTGCTGGGAATCATGGCTCTGTGGGGATCCTTAACAAACCATGGTTTCCAGGACCCTTTAGTGGAAGCCATGACTACTGAAGTAGTAAAAGAGTGCTTTAAATGCATGATGTGGATGTGCCCTTAGAATTCATCATCTGGTTGGTGAATTTGAATAACATTTTTTGTAGAGATGGTGTGGGGAAGGACTATCGTTGGATTATTCATATTAAATCAGTCAATTAATCAGTCATTCAAGTGCTTGTTGAAATGTGAGGGTGGAGGTGAATCCAGGAATGTTACAGAATTTTAATTACATGGCCAAACTACCATAGGCAGACCAGTTGAGTTTCAGTGTTCAGGAAGGAAGGAAGGAAGGAAGGAAGGAAGGAAGGAAGGAAGGAAGGAAGGAAGGAAAAGGATCCTGGGCTGCATCATCACTCCTTCTAATAGTGAACTCAAACAATGAGTGCCAATAGCTGTGTTGGCAATGCAGGTCCATTGGAAAGCAATGAAGAGGATGAGGAACATGAAGAATTGCAAAATAGCAGCAAACATTTAAAAACAATCCTAAGTAGGGGGATCTTTCAGAATGTTCATGCGCAGTAGCTATGGGATATTGACTATCAACAGGGAAATGGAGAACAGGGAGTTGGCTGGTCTTCTTGGAGGAACAGTTGATTAGAACCCTGTACAGGAGGCAGGGCATATTGCAACATTGTGCTTCAGGTCCCACTTGCTCAGTGATACAGAAGTAAATGGAAATTCTCAGCTGCACTTAGTCACCAGAAAGCTTTCACCATTCCTTTAGCTGCACTGAAGAAGATCCAACTACCGCCCCATAGCTCACACTATGCTGCTTAAGTGAATTGCAAATATTGTAGAGAGACTTTATCTTTCCATATGTCTGTTGAAGGTTCATAGCACTACTAGCACAAAGACAAAGGAGATAAATGGGCTCTGAATGAATGCACACCTAGAGTTTCATCAAAAATCAGTTAATTATTATGCATTATGAGAATGGAGATAAGGAGGTGTAAATTAAATTGAAATGAAGAAGTCTCGCTTGAGATCTCACCTAATACGCAAAGCTTGCAGAACCTCTGGCCTACTTTACCAGTTCTTTTTCAAAAGTAGCAATCTTAATACACTGTGTTTTGGTTGCTAGCAAGTATCTGTGTTTATAATACTGGAATTATTTGTCAGCAATATTGGTTTGAGTGGCACCAAGACTGTTCTGGCAACTATTATCTCAACATTTTCATACCACAGTACATTCTAAGAATATATATATAATATTTCAGAACTTGAAGAATGGGATGTGTTACGAAGATGGGGGGAAATGTGCAGATGTGTGACACCTAAATGTGAAAAGTACTTTCCAAGAGATAGAAAAATATATATTGTGACATTCAGGTTTTCAGAAATCATTTTATCAGCTCTGACATCAAACTCCATTGAAGTGGCTAATTCATTTGGGTTCCTCATTGCTATACCATGCTGAATGCTTTGTTCATTTAATATCAACATGTGTACATCATTTTACTATCAGATGATGGAGGATATGAGTATTCAGGAGCTTTAAAAAACCAGATTTCTGTTTCTTCACATTGGCCTTTTTGAAACAATATGTTTCCTCACTTTATTTATTTATTTAATCAATCTCTATACCGCCCTTCACCCAAGGATCACAGGGCAGTTTATAATATAAAAACACAAAAATGCATAGCATAGTAACAAACAAAAACAATACCCCCAACCCCCCTTTTTTTAATTAACCAAAAGCCTGAAACACAAAGATATGTAATGAAGGAGCCAGGTGAGCTTCCCTGGGGAGAGCATTCCACAAACCGGGAGCCATGGCAGAGATGGCCTGTTCTTATGTTGCTTCCCTCTGGACCTCTCATGGAGGAGGCACATGAATAAGGGCCTCAAATGATGATTGCAGAGTCTGAGTCAGTTCATATGGGGAGACATGGTCTTTGAGGTAGCTTTGCTTGATCTCTGGAGCTTTTCTTTCATATTTTTGATGGCTCCCACTTTTTGAGGAGGAGGAGGAGGAGGAAGAAGAAGAAGAAATAATAATTGTGTTTATTTAACCTACAGTCATTCCTTTAAGTGATTTGCACCAAAAGGCAACAGCAAGTTACCAAACAAAAACAAAAAACAAAAGTCAGATCATAATAATTGGAGGCCAGATTAACCTTGCACTGACCAGAAAGCAGAGAAAGTATCTGTTTCCTGTGCAACCAGAAGTTCTTGGCATTATTTTTGATCATTCTCCAGTGGTTGGCTGGTTTATATGACACAGGGGCAGGTACAATAATATAGGCTATTTCCACCCCTCTGAGGTCTGAAAAGGCCATGATTCACCAGTCCCCTTCCTTTCACATCCAGAACATCTCTCCACCTAGGAGCAAGGAACTGTTAATGACACTGGGATAGGCACAATTTTTACTCTGGCATCTCAGGAGAAAAAGATGGCGTGAAAGAGTCCCATCCTTCCAATATAAACAAATTAACTGCCAGCTGTATGGGGGGGGTAGCCCAAAGTTCCAGCCATGGTTTCACTTTTTTCTCTGACCAGTTGGCCATCAACCCCACACAGCCAGACTGCTCACTGTAACTCACAAAAAGCATCTTTTGCTAGATACAAAAGAGTATAGGGGTCCTACACCTTTAATAATTGTGCAAAATAGAGAATGTCTATAGATGTAGCTTGTCGTGCAACGATTCAAGGTGCAGGAGCCCTGACTTCCTTTCATCTGACCACCCTGCTTCTCACATGCCTTTAAAAGCCCGTCTGCAAAAGCCCATATTTATCATAAAATATAGCTTATTTCCTACAGAACTTACCAGTGCTTGCAGGTGGCTGAATTTCTCTTAATATTTTATTTAGCAGTTCAAACTTTTTCAACACATGCTCTTTAAATATGTGAAGGTAAGGACCCAGCTGCATATACAAAAATGCTTTAATTCCCCTGTGTTTTCTATAAGCAGGCCAACTGGTCTGAGCCTTGTATATCATCAACCACCTGGTATGAGCCACGTATCTGATTTCTTTAATTGCACTGAAATCATTTATACCAACTAATGCCACATTATAGCAATGTAATTTAATTTGGAGCTGTTCATTATACTTCTATTACCTTCCAGAATTGGGCCTCTTCCAGAGAGTGACCCAGGAGTAGCTGGTTACACATTTCCTGGAGTGATAAATATGCACCTCCACACAGTGCAATGCCAGCTTTTTTGAAGAAGAGACCTCTGGCATAATTATATTTCTTGGCTACTGCCTGTGTTGGGTTCAAAATAATAATTGTTTCTTCTTAGGCTTTTCAACCCTAGATCCTAACTTCTGCTTTAATCTTAATTAATAACACAGCACTGATTATGTTATGTTCTTCCAACAGAAAGAATATTTAAGTGGAAGCCCATCCAAATTTATAAAGTACAAATACTACAAGCAAAAAGCAAAACGAAAGTCAAGGTGATTTATAAACATTCCCCTGTGACAGTAATTTTTTTAAAAAACAGCACAGTCCTTTATTTTTGCAAAACGGCATGCTTCCCCCCCACCCCAAACAATCTTTTGTTTGTTCTTGCAAAAATCCATTCTGTCATTGCCCTAGAACTATTTATTGCAAGGTTTTGCAATTAATCAACAGTAGGCATTGTAAAAAAATAAATAAAAGTATTTATAGCTGAAATTATAAATGTCAAGCATTCTGTTATGCAAACTTTGTCTAGGCTTCTTTCCCAGGAACATTAAAGTGATTAGGGTAAAGGATGTTTATTAAAAACTCAGCAGGTTGCCTTTGCCTTTTAATGTTATTTATAGAAATCATTAGGTCATGTATGATGCCAGGAGGTGCAGACAACATAATTAGGAACAAGGAATGGCCACAATCCCGTGAACATCCAGCGCTTCAAAGTCCATAGAATTCTTCTACTGAAATAATAATAATAAATAATAATAAATTTTATTTATATCCCGCCCTCCCCAGCCGAAGCTGGGCTCAGGGTGGCTAACAACAGTTAGCAGTGTGTGTGACTTAAAACTGTTTCACTTTGGCAATATCATGCCCATTTCCTATAGAATTCATCCTTGTAGTCCTCAGCCTTTTATTACTTTATTTATAACATTTTTAGCCCACCTCATATAATGCAGTTTTCTGGGGAGCTTATGGTAATATATCTGTAGAGTGGAAATTATGCTTCTGCTTGGCTCCTTTTCAACCTGTCTCTGTAGCTGTGCCTTTAGCAGAAGGTTGATGAGCAACTTACTGGAAAATTCCACTTGTTCATTTATGCACAGTGCCTTGTTATTAAGGCAGAAGGGTGGGGAAATTTTGGTCATTTTGGCAACCCTAGGCTTTTAATTTTCTAACACACATCAGTCTTTCTACCTATCACCACTGTCTCTCATGAGAAGATGCAAATGAGGGCACATATCCTGCACCTCTAATAAGTGTGCAGAAATAGAGTTGGTTGTGCAGGCTTGAGATAAGCTAAAACTCTTAGGAGTCTCTGTTCCACACAGCCCATGAAGAAAAAGACCTTCATCCTCCTTTATTAGTAGATCACTGTCTGCCTTGGTTCAGCCATGACTTGGTACTACAGTGTTTCCTGGGTTTAAGAACAGCTTGGATTAAGAACGCTGCAAACCCAGAAGTAGGTGTTTTGGTTTGTGAACTTTGAGCATAAATTGAGGTCCCCACTGCTATGGGAAAGCACGCCTTGCTTTAAGAACACTTTGGTTTGTATGGTCAGGTTGCAGGACATTAGATATCTCCTAGAAGACAGCTTTATCTGGAAAAAAAGGAAGCTTTTTATCCCTCCTATTCAAACTATCCTTATGACTCTCCATCGCTCTCTGTTGCCTCCACACCATTCTTGCCATACACATTGCCTGTGCTGGCAATTGGTTGGGATGGGTGGGAATATGAGGCCGCCTGGTTTAAGGGGATCAAGTTCCTCAGAGGATGCTGATTCTGGGGGTCCCAATTCAGAGTCTGCGGTTCAGGAGGCTGCTGGTTCTGAGACCTGGACCTGGGTTCAGCATAATTAGCCTTCCACATTAGCTGGCTAGTTGTCCCCTTTTGTTCCATCAGGGTTACATGATCCTGTGCTGCTGCTTCTCTTCTCCCTTCTGCCTTCATAAGCTCTCTTTTAAATTAAATAACTTCTCCTTAGCAGAAAACATAGTTTGCTGCTGCATAAAAACTGGAAATCAATGGTTTGTGCTTATCTTCCAAACTATGGCTGCAAACCACAGTTTGAAGCTGGTGTGTGATCCTGATTGGGAAGAAGCACAACAATTACTGTGGTTTTATGGTTCTGATATAACTGCAAATTACCGCTTGCATTAAGGATGAAGTAACTAATCAAAGCGTGAAAGGAGTGGGGGATGCAAATGAGCACAATACTTGTTTGCAGTTCACCATTGATGTGAAGCAACTCTCTGTCTTTCACTAAAAAATGTGGTCATGATGTCACTGCTGGAACACACTTTAGTTCAGAATATGAATCACTTTGGGTTGCTGAAACTCCCCACCAGGATCATACTTCTGTTGTGATAAATGGTATGCACTTAAGACCCATTCATTTCCTTTCAATGGAACAATCATATACTGGATTGGCTTACTGGATCTCTTTATTCAGCATTATTAAAGAATATTTAAATTTTAAAAGATAATCTTCATAACAATAGAGATTATTCTTTTTTTAAAAAAAATCTATTTATTACATTTCTTTTGCATCTGATAAACTAGAATTTGCCTATCAGATATCACCCCACTGTAAATTCTAAGATACCATACCTGCTAGAGCCTTACTTGCCTACCCTTTTGGAATAGGTTTCATTTGAAAAGGGGATAAGATAGTTGGGTGCTAAGCACCCTTGAGATAGAGTGCCTGAAGTCAGTCAGGTAGTTTGAAAATGTGGAACTTTAATTTACAGAATTCATTACAGTTAGTCAGCTCCTACAATCTGTTCTCAGTTCCCAGGAGGTTGTCTAGACTTCACCCTTCCTAGGCTTTCTATTCTGGTAAACTGACGCACGCAGTGGGTTGCCGCTGTTGGAAGCAGGATAGATACCAAGAGTGAGCTCTCTCAATATGTTTATGGTAACTGGAGGTGATGGAAGCTGGTACCCTGTCATTAAATGACTCAGCAGTCCTTACAAGTGCCTTAGCAGGATGTGGCAAAAAAATAATAAACTGCAAAAAAGCAGTACCCTACCAAAAGCACCCGGCATGCACTAACAATTTCAGTCATTGAGATCTGAATGCCATTTATGTTGCTCTTTCACCATAATCTGTGATAGCCACTCAAGCATATGCAATCATATCCTGTGCTGCCAAAAAATTAGATAACTCCTCCCAAGTGCCCACTATTATCTAAATTGCTCCAGAGTGCTCTAGGAGGAATCTGTATTCACAGAAGGGGGCAGCTGAAGTGTTGATAAGTGCTCAGTAGGATGAATGCTTTCACACCTTCTGCTGTGAGAAGCTGCACCAACAAGAGTAACATTTTTACCAGGTTCAGTTTCTGGTTCTTGGAGGCGGTACTTTAGACCTATGCACACACAAACGTGGCAATAAGACCCACAGAATTCAGTGGTCTTGGGACTGCACAAAAGGAAAATCGTTTCTGTCTCAAGTTGGTCAAATTATTTTCACTGCACTTGTTTGCTTGTTTTTAAGAAGGTACAACATCCACACTGTCCGGTAAGAATTTAACAGGGCATTACAAGATCTATGATATTTCTTGTGAAAAGAGGCACATTTTTATAAGGCAAATGATGCAATGACTTGAATGTGTGCCAGGGGGAAAAGCCACTTTTAAAAGCTGGTGAAAAGCACTGTTAACAAATGCATCTGGGTGGCCTACTCAACTTTTGGTTTTTCAAGAGTCTCAGGTCCTTGAGTCTTTATGCAAGGTTTCTTCTAAGGGAAGTGATATCATGTCTTCTTACAACATCCACATTATATGGGTCAAAAGGTAACAATGCTACTGAGATTCCTTGCTACTTTGAAACTATCACAAACAACTATTTGATTGCTAGAAAACTATCTACATGTGATTTACTTTGTTTCAGCTGAAGATCACAGCAGTTTATTCACACTACTACTACATGTACTACTACTAATTTTGTTGTTGTTGTTGTTTAGTCGTTTAGTCATGTCTGACTCTTCGTGACCCATGGACCAGAGCACGCCAGGCACTCCTGTCTTCCACTGCCTCCCGCAGTTTGGTCAAACTCATGTTGGTAGCTTCGAGAACACTATCCAACCATCTCGTCCCCTTCTCCTTGTGCCCTCAATCATTCCCAATATTGGGGTCTTTTCCAGGGAGCCTTCTCTTCTCATGAGGTGGTCAAGTACAATAACTACTAGTAATAATAATAATAATTTTATTATTTGTACCCCAACCACACTCTGGGTGGCTTCCAACATATATAAAAACATAATAAAACACTATACATTAAAAAGGTTCCCTAAATAATAATAGTGTTTTTATTATTATAGTGTATTTAACTCTGTGGGTGGTATTTATCCAACTCAAGAATATTTATTGATTGAAAAAGTAATGAGTACTTTAGCTTCCTGAAAATAAATCTTGAAAGCTTCACTGATTACATGCTTCCTACTTTAATTGCTTTTATCTCTGAAGCTAAGAATACTGTAAGTTAAATATGCTGAAACTTATTGACCAACCAAGTCCCCCAAAAAGCTATCAATTAGGTGACTGGTTTCATTTATGTAATGCTAATCTCTGGTTACATTTCAAATATGACTTATTCTGACAATGCCCGTGAGGATGCTAACATACTGAAAATCTATCAATATTCGAGGATTAACAATGCAATGAACCATAATGGGCAATTTAAAATTGGCCATAACTATTTTCCTTATCACATTCAGGTAAAGCAACCCCTTCATGGCGGCTTAAATCTGCCAACTTTCAGGCAGAGCCATACATAGGCTTTTGTCTTTGGAACCTTTAATGTAATGTAACTATGGCTGCTATATTTCCTGCCAGAACTGAATACAAACTGCAGGCCTAGTCACTCTTTCAGAGAGGATGAAGCCTGCAAAATTTCAGAACAGGACAAAATTTCAGAAAGGACAGACTTTGCTATTTTGGGTTTGGAAGATAGGAATAATGTTCCCTCCCCTAGTTTTTTGTCATTCGGAAATGGAAAAGGGGCCCCTGAGTAATAAACAAATAGGCTGGGTGGCCATCACACTAGGGGATTTTAACTTTGTTATAAAAACTAGGGAAATCACAGTTTTTCTTGCTGTGCCCCACACTTTGTGGAAGTATCTTCCATGAAGCAGAGAGGAAGAGAGCTATGATTTTTAATTGTTTGTCAAGGGTGGGAGATCAATTGCAAAAGAAGCAGGCCACCCCAAAAGTCTATCTCCACCTTTTGCATGCTTTCACAGCCAAAATGGGGAATGACAACCCATGTGAAGAACAGCTCTGTTTATTTACGTCAACATCACTGCCACACATCATCCTGATTGAAGTGGCCTCTAAAAATAATTCACTGGGTTTAAGAGTAATCACTGTGATTGGAGTGGCCTCAGGAAATAATTCCCCTGTTCACCATCCCACCACCTCCCCTTCTGAGCTGAGGGTGTTTCCCTCCGTCAACTAAGCTTTGTTTCTCAGAAAATAAAAGGGGAAGAAGGATTTAATATTTTGGAAAAAGTGAAGCCACAGAGTGGCTGAGGTGCAAAGGAGGTCCTTGATACACAACGGGGTGCTTTGTTTAACAGTGCGATCCCAGTTGGGAACATGAGTTTATGAATTACTCCAATTCACCATGTTATTTGGAGTATACATAGTGCTGATGCATACCATACCCATAGCCTATAAGCCACCACAAATATCTAGGAATTCCCACCAATGCACTCTTCATTTGCTATTTGCATGAAAGTGCATCATGCAATTATTGGAGAGCTGGGCCCCACTCCTGCCCCTTGCATCAAGCATGTTGTCTACCTTTGCTTCTAGCTAGTTACACAATTCTAGTTCTCCCTCCTAATTATATGCACTAACTGCATTGAAGAAAACAAACTTACAGCAAACATTTTAAAGGCAAATTTACATATTTCCACAGCAAGTTTACCTTCAATAAAACAGCTAATTAATTGAATTTTTCAGTTATCACAAATGACAATAGACTGACATGAATTGTTGATTTAGTCAAGGTTGCAAATATTAACTACAAGAATCTTGATTAGTCATGTATTCACAAGTGACAGTGAGAAGTTAATAAATGCACAGATATATAATCAATTCCTTATTTTTAATCATCATAAAATGTTTAAAAATGTGAAATATTACCTAGTGTAAAGCCTTCCTAATGAGACTTTGCAATCAACAGTGGATTGACAGTGGCCTGATGTAGGAGATCTTCCATAACTAGTGTTATCTCTATGGAATCCCTAGTTAAAACTTCTCAGGTTAGTATAGCAGGGAAGAAGGACCTCTGTTGGAGAGCTTTGAGAGAAGTTTAGACTGATGGCTTCAGTTGAATCCAAAACTGAATCTTAACCTTCACAGAGATGCAGAAAAGTTAGGTTAACACAGAGACCCTATAAGTCAAGGCTGTTCGGATTTTTCTTTTCATGAAATTTATGGGACTCTTACTTTCTTCACATGTGTTTTTGCCCCATTATTATTAAAGGAACTCACACTGAAGCTCTCACATTTTATTTATTGATCCTGATGTCTAATGCATAAAGTAAGTCACCTCTGGGCACACGCTGCCTTTTTCATCAATTAAAAATGCCACGTGTGTTGCCCAAAGCTGCCAAACCATCTCTGCTGAGAGCACCCACTCTATTATTCTATGAAGACACAGATTTCCATCTCTTTAGAATTAGGCCATCCATATTTCAATTTCAATTAATCTAAGTTTGTTTTTTAGGTTTCCAAGCCACATTTTCCTGATAGGTTAATTCTTTTACCCTATCATCATCATCAGGTGCAGTTTATGCAGGGAAATGTCTCTGAACTATGAAAAAAAACATTTAGGAACCAATTTACACAGGTTCCTCCACATTTTTTATTCTATATGTAGAAGAGTGTCTAAAACTTGTGTCACACTACGTGTTTGTACAATTAGTTGTTAAATGTGTCTGTTTTTGCACTAAGCAGTATATGTAGCAGCAGCAGCAGCAACAACAACAACACATGCCCAATTTATAGGTCACCCCCTCCTGTAATACATGACCCAAAGGCCCATTCATAGCAGAAAGTATGATAATGATTCAGAAAGCAATTTCTTCAAGTCACTTTTAAAACATAAGAGAATCCTCTGCAGAACAGCTAGATCAACCAAAAATAGCTAATTGTGCAAGCCAGTTAGGTTGGATTTGGCTTATATTCTTACCTTTCCTTTGTGTATTTGTGATGTGTGTGTTTTTATAATAGAATAGGTAGAACAGAAACTGAAATACCTTTATTTTTAAAATATATGAATTCATTCTGATTATTCAGTGATCCTTGCCACAGCTCTGATGCCTAAGGTCACCTGGACTAATTCTTGCTCTTCTTCTGTTGCTGAGTTTGCCCTGTCAGTCGGCTGGAATGAAGTTTGGCTTCTTAACTCACAAGAAAGAGCCCCTGTCATTCTTCCTGGGTAGGAGCAGCACAAAAATCCTGTCCATTGTTGCTTCTCATGGCCACCAACATAGGGCAGACCACCCGCCTCCATCCCAATGCACAGAGGGACCATTGACCCAGCAGGAGATGAAATTCAACTTGTGCCATTTTCTTTTCTCTCTGGCGCTCTCTTTATTTTTCTGCTGCTTGGCTCGCCCTGCCTGTTCACTTTGACAGTATGCAATCACCAGCTGAAGCACAGCAGGGGCCAAACTCCACTGAATGAATCACTCAGGGATCAGAGGCTTTCAGCAGCAGCACCATCCTGCTTTGAGATCTCTCTCTCTCTCCCTTCATCACTTCCTGAGTTTTTAGTGGAAAATGATAGGGTGGAGAAGCTGAAACTGTTGGTATGTCAGGAGAAAGAACAGCAAAAGAGGATGAGAGGGACAGAGCAAGCAACCCAGTTGCTGAGGTCAACTTTCTACAAAGAGCACTGATTGGCTGTTGTCACACAGTTCAGGTTTTAATTCCTGCAACGCGCCTTGTTTGGGGCTGCTCAGAAACTGCAGCTTATGCAGAATGCCGCAGCAAAAGTACTGGTCCAAGCTCTCCCCCTTGCATGCAATTAATCTGAGGGATTTCAACCGGCCAGTTTTCAACTGTGTAAGGTTGAAATAGATAAAGGTAAAGGGACCCCTGACCATTAGGTCCAGTCGTGACCGACTCTGGGGTTGCGGCATTCATCTCGCTTTATTGGCCGAGGAAGCCAGCCTACAGCTCCCGGGTCATGTGGCCAGCATGACTAAGCCGCTTCTGGTGAACCAGAGCAGCACACGGAAACACTGTTTACCTTCCTGCTGGAGCGGTACCTATTTATCTACTTGCACTTTGACATGCTTTCAAACTGCTAGGTTGGCAGGAGCAGGGACCGAGCAACAGCAGCTCATCCCGTCACGGGGATTCGAACCTTCTGATTGGCAAGTCCTAGGCTCTGTGGTTTAACCCACAGCAGTTGAAATAGGACAAGTTAATTGTGTGGAGGATGCAGTCCTACTGTTCAACACTTCCCTATTGCGCCTCTGACTGCCTCCATGCTGCACACACTTCTCTTTGTGAGATGTTAAATCAAAGATGTGTGCATGTTGCATCCCAGTATACCTGTGATTTCCTTGTTTCTTGGCATTATTTTCCTACTGGGCCTGTCCCTTCTGTTAAAAACCTACCCCTGTTGTATCCAAGATTCCTGGGGCTTTAGTCTTGACTAATGGTATCAATGGAAACATTTGCCATTTTTCGAAGACTTCTACTTCTAGCCTCTGTTGCAGCAGCAGCTTATGCAGTCTCAACAGCCCTTTCTAGAGTAAGATCACAGTCTTCCAAGAGCCTTTTTAAAAGTCTACCATGAACCATCTCTAGCACCCAACACTATCTGATCTCTAATTAATTACCCCAAAGGTGCATGTCTGATTTGCCAGTTTAAGGTCAGTAAGGAATTCTTCTGCTGATTTTGCTTCACTCTGAGGTGAAACTAATAACTTTCATGTCATTGCTCTTGGGTATGCAATATTCTTCAAATAACTACTGTTCTTGTATGGCATGGAAGATGTCTACTGCCCATAGCTGTCAAGTGTCCCTTATTTGAAGGGACAGTCCCTTATTCCAGCGCCATGTCCCACTGCTGTCCCTTAATGATGGATGTCCCTTAAATGTCCCTTAAATGATGTCCCTTAAATTTCAAAGGAAGCAGCTCCTCTCCCTCCCTGCCTGCTGGCCAGGGAGGAGGGAGGCTCCAACTGTGTTGCTTGGCTGTGTTGCTCACCCAATAAGAAGTCTAAGAATGACTGGGGGGTGGAGCTTGCATGCCTTGTGTGTGGCTAGTTAATGCAAGCTGAGGGGTGTTTTGAATGCTGGATGCCATTTTGTTGCACGTGCTGCTGCAAACTTTGCAGTGCAAAGCCAGGCCGGGGAGCCATCTTAAGTTGAGGCTGCATAGGCCTTGTGGTGCATGTGATTCAGATTCTATTCAGTTGAACCTCTGGTTACAAAGTTGGTTGGACAGTGTTCTTGAAGCTAACAGCATGAGTTTGACCAGACTGCAGGAAGACTGGAGTGCCTGGAACAGGTGATGGCTGCAGGTCCCTTATTTTCAAGGCTGCTAGTCCCTTATTTGCAAATCTGTAAGTTGACAGCTATGCTACTGCCTCATGCTATGTGCAAAGATGGCTACCTTTTGAGGATCTTCTTTTTCATCCAGTCCTGTCGAAGATGAAGTCTTGTTTAAACCCGTTCCAAGATTCTGCTGTATTGCCACTGAGTTTTGAATCCCTTGAGGCCTTGAGCTGTTCCATCTTTTAGTCTCGATTTTCTGCCCCTTACTTTTCTTGTTGATCCCACTCCTGGTACCATGTAATGTTCTCTGTTTGATGATGAGCAGATCAAAGGAGCAGAACAAGAAATAGTTTTATTAAAGAGCTAGGTATAGCAAGTCTTCTCTTCTTCAACTACTTTCCAGCTCTGCCTCCAGCTAGGGACTAACCTCCTAAACTAGTTATGGTAGGTGCCCTTAAACCTATAGTCACATTGATCCTAACACACCCTTTTTGAGTAGAAAAGTAGCATATAAATTTTAATATGAATATAAATAAAAAGTGGGTACATGAATAGACTCACATCGTATCTTCCTGATCAAAAGAAACAAAAACCATGAATGGTGGCTGAATAAAATGGCAGACAGAACAAGCCTAGTAACTTTAGGCTTGTTCACACATTGCACTAAAAACTGATTTAAGTCCATTCTGCACATGTACAAGTGTTTGTGTGAAAGAGCATACACTTGTTGATTTGTTCAGCCCAACTGTTGTATACATAGGTACACAGACTGCATCCCTGTTAAACATTATAGCTCAACTATTTGTATTTATTAATTAAATTTGCATACCGCCCTCCATCCGAAGATGGTGGTGGTTTACAAAATACATAACAGAAATGCAAACCAGTAACTCACAAACTCATTTAAAAGGCCATATCTTTATTAAATTTGTATACAGACTTTACACTCATTGAGAGTAACATGTGAACACACTTCTCGTTGGATCTAATTGTTAAAATCGTTTTGTATGAGTGGGACAAGGTATATGAAACTCCTTGATTTCTGACTACCATGGTGCAGTTGAACCTCTAATTGTTAATATTAGGCTAATATTAGGTGAATGGAGGGAAGCTTAGGGAAGCTTCGCCAACACAAACCTATACATGCTTAAGTCCCATTGAGTACAATGGAATTTACTTCTGAGTAAAAATGCATAGGATTGTGCTGCATGGTTATTACTTTAAGCATGCTGCTGCCTTGTAACTGAGTGTGACACACCACTGCACAGATTTGCATATTATGTGTATTTTGTCCAAAGACTATTACCGAAATATGTCGTAAGCCACTTGCAGTCTTTTCCAATGGATTCTGAGGATGCATTTTGTTCATATGCCTGCTCCAGGAAGCTTCCTGCTGTTATGAATAAGCTGTCAACACATGGTCTGAACAAGTCACTAGGTCTACAGAATGAGTGTGGATTAAATTAGGTAGCATTGTAATTGCACGTCTCTTCATTTTTGATATTGTGATAAAGTATGATGATCAAGCTTTGAGATAGTATTTGCCCAGAGGAAAAAAGCGAGTGCGTTGGCTTTCATTTTGTAAATAATTTGTATTTGGAAGGCTCTTTTTGTTTGTACATAAATATGTTAATGTTGGCTAAATTATCATTTTTATGATATTTCCTCTGCCAATTAGTCTTAAGGAGGGGAGCTTAATTTTGTAAAAGTTATATAATTATTCAAGTATGGGTTATCGTATATTAGGAAAAGTGATTTGTATATATTACCTGGAACCTTATCTAAATTGAGAAAATACTGTTGCTTTTTTTGGAAATATCATTGTTTATGCTTCAAGTTCTGTTGTGCAGGCCTGGCATCAGCACCTGGGAAGCTGCACCAGGCAGCTGAATCTAGCCTCCATATTAATTTCCCACAGTGTTCAAGGGGTAGAGAACCTTTCAAAATGTCAGTGCTGAACATATTGGGATGGCAGGGAGAGAAAGAGGTCATCACCACTAATCCTGACCTCCACAGCTACTATGCATATCACAGAATTGTAGGGCTCTGTCGAGACTGCCTACTGAAAGTGCAAATATTGAGAGTGGGGACAACAGTCCCTATCCACGGTCCCTCGACACACTCCAAAGCCTAGGCATTGGAGTGCAGAGAACATGTGTTCAAACTATTTCCATCTACTTGAGAAAAGCAGATCAGTATTCACTAAACCCAAGTCCCTTGCTCAGGCAAGCTGCATCACTTCCCATAGATATAAGAGAGGTGATGACTGAGGAGCTACTTAGCTCAGTGGGTTAGCGCACACAACCTAACCCTTTCTCAAAAGGGTTAATTCCTGCTAAGTGATGCCATATGTATCTAAGGCTGTCTGCCAGGGTTTTTCCAGAAACTTCATGAATATTGTAGAGGTGCCTTTAACCTCCATGATTAAAGGCCAAAACGGGGAGGGGTGGGTACCAAGTTATAGCACAGGCAGTGAAAATGGAGGCTGAAAAGAGCAAGAATCCAGTACTGCATGCTAATCTTCCCAACAGAGAAGCTTCTTGTTCCTCCATCATTTTCTTCAAGTTTCTTCTCAAATGTTTAACATTATTTAATTAGTGTTTTTCTTCTCCTTTCCACTGGGTCATGCTAATATCAAGAACGTGTGATAACATCGCTTTTGTGTTTTGTACAGTACTACTATATTTTCTCAGCTTTATTAGGTTATTCCTATTTCATCTTCAATCTTGCACATGTTAATTAACTCTCAGCCCAGTCTCAAGCTGAAGTGTAAGGATATACTTCAAATCCTGTAGCTAGGAAATGCTTTAATCAGAAGGTTAATCAACTAACGCTTTAGCTGCTCAATTGGTGGGGCCAATTCTTTTTTCTTTCTTTACAAAGTTGTTATTGTACTTCACCAAATCTTAACCTATTTCAGTATTTGTAGGAATGGATTCCAAATATCATTGAATTTGTCCATAGCAAGTCTGCATATATATGCAAGTTGTTCATATGTGGCAAGTCTTCAATCCAATCACAGAAAGGAGCTGCATTTTTATTTTTCCAATTGATCAGTATCAGTCTTTTTGCTGTGATAAGGGCACAGAGTGTCCACTCGTATTGTCCTTTTGTAAGGTTCCATGTGCAGGGCATATAATTCAAAAGGATATTTTGCTCTGTGCATGTAAGGTTCCTCCGTACAGTTTTGTTGATAATTTCAGTTACCTTCTGTCAAAAATCTTTCAATATAGGACAATGGAAAAACATATGTTTTAGAGAAGCATTATCCTTATTGCATCTCCAACAGTCAAATACCTCAGATAGCCCTTTTAAAAACAAACATAATGGGGTCCAGTATATTCTAAATATTATTTTTTGTTGTATGAGCCAAAATTTAAGGTCCAGAGACACCCTTGTTATAGCACTTAAAACAGTTTCCCACTGCATGGTCAAAATTGAGATCTCTAATTCTTTATTCCAATCCTCCCTCAGTACCTGTATATAAAATTGGTTTGCTAGTAACAAAGATTTATATATGTTGATTGCCGGGTTTTTTGTTGCGTAAGAATCAATCAACCCCTTCAATATCTCTGGGGTCTCTGAGGCTGTAAAAGCTGCTGGTCCGTAGATGGTAGTTAGCAAGTGTTTTATCTGGAGATATTGCCACTGAGCATTTGTAGGTAATCTGTAGTTGTCTCTTAAAATGGAATATGTATAAAATTCATCCTCCTCATTTATCAGCTGTTCTAATGTTAATATGCTCAAATTGGCAGGGCCAATTCTAATCAGTTAGTTCGGTTAGCTAACTTACTTGCTTCTTTCTTCAGGGTGCATAGAAGTGCACAGTGCAATTTTTGTGTTGGTAGTTTCAACAGTCATGATTTGAGGTAAAGAATCATAGAAGGGCCTCCATGTTGACTGAATAAGATGAATATAATCATAATCATAATCATTCATGATTTATACCCCGCCCATCTGGCTGAGTTTCCCCAGCCACTCTGGGCGGCTTCCAACAAAGCATTAAAATACAATAATTCATCAGATATTAAAAGCTTCCCTAAACAGGGCTGCCTTCAGATGTCTTTTAAAAGTAGGATAGTTGCTTATTCCTTGACATCTGATGGGAGGGCGTTCCACAGGGCAGACACCACTACCAAGGAGGCCCTCTGCCTGGTTCCCTGCAACCTCACTTCTGTCAGTGAGGGAACCACCAGGAGGCCACCGGAGCTGGACCTCAGTGGCCAGGCTGAATGATGGGGGTGGAGACGCTTCTTCAGGTATATGAAAGCCTCCTTATGGATCCAAACATGGCATATAAATCAGGTGTTGGTAATGAATGCTTACTGCTGAAGGAGAGCAGCTGTTGCAGACTGGCACGGCTGCAGCAGTGGGGTGGTCTTTGGTGCAGCTGGGGGGGATCACTTCCTCCTCCACTGGCCACACTGGCCGCCGGGGCTCACCTGCAGCTGCAGTTAATTGTGGGTGAACTAGGGGGCGTGGTTTAGGAAGTGGACCAGAAGAGAAACGTCTTCCTCTGGCCTGCTCCCTGGCTATAAAAGCGACCCACCCTGGGTGACATCTGTAATCAAGAAAGTTGTGGCCTGTTTAAATCCCAAGTGGTTATCCTGTGTTTATTGCAACTTCACCATGCCTTGGCCCACTACCCATGGCTTCACTGCTTCTGCAACCTGCAAACTCCAACTCCCATAATCTCTCACCATTGGCAATTCTTACTGGGTTGGCACAGCATGTGACAGTCCAAAGGTTCCCCACACCTGATAGTGAACTTTAGCCAGCTCACTTTGCTGTCTGAGATGAAGCAGCAAATGTACATCCCTATAAGTCAAAACAGGGACACAGGTGGCGCTGTGGGTTAAAGCCTCAGTGCCTAGGACTTGCCGATCGAAAGGTCGGCGGTTCGAATCCCTGCGGCGGGGTGCGCTCCCGCTGCTCGGTCCCAGCGCCTGCCAACCTAGCAGTTCGAAAGCACCTCCGGGTGCAAGTAGATAAATAGGGACCGCTTTCTAGCGGGAAGGTAAACGGCGTTTCCGTGTGCAGCTCTGGCTCGCCAGAGCAGCAATGTCACGCTGGCCACGTGACCCGGAAGTGTCTCCGGACAGCGCTGGCCCCTGGCCTCTTGAGTGAGATGGCCGCACAACCCCAGAGTCTGTCAAGACTGGCCCGTACGGGCAGGGGTACCTTTACCTTTACCTTATAAGTCAAAATGTATACTTAAGGGCCAGTCAAATTGTTTTGGCACATAAGGCAGAAAATCCCACATGCACATCTCTCCGTCCCTGTCAGTAAAACTAGAATAATAATACATTAAATAACAAACACTTCCCCACCCTTTTATTACACCCCAAATCAGTTGCCTTAGGCAGCCAAATCACTCTGACTAAGGCTAGAGGAGGCTCTGTAAGGTTTTAATAAGCTCCCTTTATCACCTACAGATAACACTAAATTTGTTGTACTTTTGCAGGGGAGTAGACTGTACAAAACTCTTCCTTTTGAAGCAATTGCAGAAGGAGGAGGAGAACAGAGTGAGAGCTGGTAAAGACATATAAAATATTATAAATCCAGTGAATGGCAAAGTAACTTTGCTAACCCATAACCTCATTTCCTTTCTGTTGGGCATAAAAATAAGGAAGAGTTCTCATCTCATTTTCGGTTGTCTGAAAGTGAAACAAATTCTGTTTCTCCCCCCCCTCTCCACCTCCCCTCCAGTCAGATTTAGCTCTGCATTTCTATAATATATTTCCACAGTAGTCCCTGAGGTTTATTTTATTAAATAGAATTTTCCCAATGTTTGACCTTGAATTCAGGACTTGCGTTTTCAAAATAGCATTGGTCTGGTAATCCTATTCCATACAAAATGCAGTCAAAATAAATCCAGAATCTCTCTGAATGACAAAATAAAGGAAGAAATGCACACCGCAGGAGGCATAACTTAAGAACCAAAATACACTTTAGACATTTTGCATGCATAACAAGATGTAGTGCCCAAATCAAGCTGCTAGCTGTCAAATTATTATTAATCCATTATACACAGACAGCACATTTGATTCTATGTGAAAAAGAAAGGAAAGGAAAGTCTCCATCCCAAGGAGTTTACAAGTTAAGTCTGTCAATAGAAGTCTATTTAGGGTTCTGTGCTGCCATACCACTTAGCCCTTGGGGAACACTGCTTACAGGCCTCCTAAGGGCAAGGCGGATATTGCATTTATATCAATGCAAGTGGAATTTTCAGCAAAATATTGGCGTGTGTCCTAACCTGCTTATAGGAGTCTCCTGTTCATGATTCTTCAAGCAGGACATTCTACTGCCCTCCCCCCTCACAGTTTTCTGTTTTTCTTTTCCAATGGACACCCATCATTTCATTGCTACTGAGCATGTTCAGTCCTCATTGGGCTATATTTTCAGGGGATGATTTTTTAAAGGTTTACAGAGCCTAGGGCTTGCTGATCAGAAGGTCAGCGGTTTGAATCCCCATGACGGGGAGATCTCCCATTGCTCGGTCCCTGCCCCTGCCAACCTAGCAGTTCGAAAGCACATCACATCAAAGTGCAAGTAGATAAATAGGTACCGCTCCAGCGGAAGCTAAACGGCATTTCCGTGCATTGCTCTGATTCGCCAGAAGTGGCTTACTCATGCTGGCCACATGACCCAGAAGCTGTACGCCGGCTCCCTCAGCCAGTAAAGCGAGATGAGTGCCGCAACCCCAGAGTCGTCCATGACTGGACCTAATGGTCAGGGGTCCCTTTACCCTTTATTACTATTACTATTACTGTTATTGCTGGTGCTATTATTACTTCTGCATCCTTTGAGGTTCCCCTACACACAATGGTAAATCCCCATTGTTTCTCAGTGTGTCTGTCCTGCTGGCACTCACAACCTTATAGAGGGAAGAGGTTAAAGATTGATTGACAAGACAGAGACCCCAGGACTAGTTAAATCATCTCTGTGGAGTATTCTTCCCAATGGAACTATGGCCCTCTTAAAGATATTCAAGCTGTTTTTCTGAGAAGTATTATTCCATCATTAGACTCACAGCTTGTGGGTTGTTTGGAGGCTTCAAGCAGTGAAAGCAGAGGATTATCGCAAGCATCCTCTGGGTGTGCCAAATTACCTTTACTCTGGGCTTTCACATGGAACAGTAGATGAAGGTGCTGTCCAAATAGCTTTTGAAGTAGCTACTCACTACTTCCACCTCGCCTGTATACATAGAGGCAGATGGAAAGAGGTAGGTGGTTCTGAATGTGGCCAGCAACAGCAGAGAGATGTTTTGTAGCAGGGTGGAAATAAAAGGCCTTGGGTGGAGAGGAAGGATTAATGCTGCTCTGAAAACTAATACTACCAGTAAGGGATGCTTGAGAAATTTGATACCTGTGTATTCTGACGCAAGCAAACAGATCTACAGCTCCTACCCTGATGTGCAGATTTAAATGTATTATCATTTGGATTTTGTACTTCTCTGAATTTTATGATATAGTTTTCAGCTTTAAAATGCATTGCATATATATTTTAGGATCAAATGTATTATTTATTATTGGGTTATTAATTTTATTTTTTACCCATCCTTCACCAGAAGATAGATCCCAAGATGGGCTGCAACAATATAAAAATACAATATTAAAATCTCTCAAAAGCACACAGAGAGAGGGACACTGCAGTCATTATCTCTCTCCACACCCTATTTATATGTATTTAAATGTGAATTTTCATGCATTTTTTAATTTTAAAAAAATCAGATTTTTGTGGACATAGGACAGAAAGGACATATGAATGAGTACATGTAGACATGCATCAGAAATAGATGGGTTGGTTAATCCATAGTATCAATCTCGGTGATTGGTTCCCCTCACCCCTACATTTATTAACCATAACAGAGCAATACTAACTACAGGAAGCCAGCATAACTTGCAGTGACATAATGTAGGTTGGTGTAATTTATCCCTGTTCCAGACTCCATTCAGGCGCCTCTTGGCGGGGCTTTCGATGGCTGAGTCAGCAGGTGAAAATAGGCCTGAGTTTTAAGGATTAGGCCCTAGGTCACATGACCAAGCTAACAGATTTTAGAATAGGTGTAAGTTTCTCCTTGTCCCATCCTACCCCACCACTGCCTCAGAACAATTTTAAAAGATTTTTAAGGTAGCTTAAGGTCTACCAGGCTGAGCCAAAACAAATTCAGTCTGACAGATCGTGGGTTGGATTGTGCTGCAAGTATTTCCTTAAAATTTACTCCCTCTTGTGAACGGCTGACCTTCTGGAAATGTCTGGAAGCAAGAAACAATATCCTTAGTCAGGGATTCCAGAGGAGAGAAGATTTTGTCTTGACCGCTGCAACTCTGGTTATGACTTTTTGACTTTTTGACCTTCATGAAGCCAGCTACACAAGTTCTCTCCTTGGTATTTAATAGCAGCCTGTTTTCAAATTCAAATGATAGAGTTACATATCAGACCTACCTTCCCATCATGCACAGAATGGCATTGTACAAATTTATAACATCAGGGGAAAGAATGGTATGCACATTTCTTTTTTTATGACAGAGTGAAAATATTTGTTTATAGCTAAATTTTCATTAGCATATATATATATATATATATATATATATATATATATATATATATATATATATGCAGGTTTTGGTGTCCTCGGGTGTCTTCCCGTGTAAAAGTTGGGGTGTCTAGGCGACGTTTCGACGAGGTCTCACTCGTCATCTTCAGGCTGGTGCTTTCGGCTTCTTGTTACTGGAACAGAGCAGGATCTCAGTGTTTGAGTTCCTATAAATACTGTTGAGGGGGTGTGGTGTATAGCCTCCAATGTTCTGGGCAGAGAGGAAGTTCCCAGGCTAGTGTGCCTTTTCTTCTTTTGTTCCTTAATTACTTGAGGGATATCTTGAGTGATTTCTTGAGTGATATCCTGAGTACCACTTAGGTGGGTCATTAGGTGTGGATTAGTTGCTAAAGTCTTTGTGTCTTGACCTCTTGAACTTTGTGAAGAGTTGTGAGAAGCAATTTACACAAAGAAGAACAGAAAGCACTCACCAACCTGAGGAAAGACAACAACATAATCATTCTCCCAGCAGACAAAGGTAATGCCACTGTTGTGATGAACACATCGGACTACCAAGCAAAACTATCAAATCTACTCCAAGATCCTACCTACCAACCTATAAAAACAGATCCCACCACCTATCTGGAAAAAACCACCAAATCCAAAATAAAAGCCTCTCCTATCAGTGAAGAAATCCAGCTAAGAATCATCCCCAGAGAAAAATCATCCAGATGCCCCAAACTCTACGGCCTCCCCAAGATACACAAAGAAGGAACACCACTCAGACCAATAGTCAGCTCCATAGGCTCACCTCTACAAAATCTCGCTAAATTTCTCGCCAAGCAACTTCAGCCCTATGCAGAATCCATCTCTTCACACGTTCCAAACTCCTTCCAGTTCATAGAAACAATAAAGAAGCAAAACCTACATCCTAATGACCTACTTGTGAGCTTCGATGTTGTATCTCTCTTCACACAAGTGCCCATTAATGAAGCCTTGACAGCCATTCAAAACAAATACAATCCCCCCGAATACATCTTGGACCTGACCAACCACTGCCTAACCAACACGTACTTCATCCACAATGGACAAAGATACAAACAGATAGAAGGAGCACCTATGGGATCACCCCTCTCACCGGTCATCGCAAACCTGTACATGGAACACTTTGAAACCAATGCTTTAGACAAGTCAGAACACAAACCCAAACTTTGGCTCAGATATGTTGACGACACCTTTGTAATTTGGCCACACGGGAAGGAAAAACTGGATAGCTTCCTCACACATCTCAACAGCCTACACCCCAAAATACAATTCACTATGGAAATAGAAGCCAACAACCAACTTCCCTTCCTTGACGTCCTAATCTACAAAAAACCTGATGGCTCCCTAGGACACACTATCTACCGGAAAAAAAACACACACCAACCGCTACTTACATGCACAATCACACCACCACCCTGCACAAATAAACTCCGTAGCCAAGACTCTCATCTCCAAAACCAAACGCCTGGCTGACAAAGACCACTTGACAACTGAGTTACAGAATCTCTCAAATGTGTTAATTGCCAATGGATACCAGCAAAACAGGGTTACGAAGCTAATCCAAAAAGAAACACCCCCCAAAAACCAAGACACAGAAGAAAACAATGGCATGGCCCTCCTTCCTTATATCAAGGGCACTACAGATAAAATTAGCAAAATCCTCCATAAACACAATATCAAAACAGCCTTTTGCACCAACCAAAAAATAGCCAATATCCTCAGAAACCCCAAGGATAAAATCCAGTTGGAAAACCAAGGGGTCTATGAAATACCCTGCAAAGTCTGCCCAGCCACGTACATTGGACAAACAAACAGACGAATAAATGCACGTATCGCAGAACACAAGAATGCCGTCAAAAAAGAAGAAAAAACTTCCTCTCTTTTCCAACACATGAAAGAAACAGGACACGAAATTAATTTTGCAGATTCCAAATTGCTCTTTAACATGGAACATCACCACAAGAGAATAATCATGGAAGCCATCGAGATAGAGAAACACCCTCACAACATGAACAAGCGTGACGACACATCCCGCTTGCCAGACATCTGGAAATTAGCCCTCCCCACAAAAACTGACACCAGATCCAGAGGCACACAGAACGCCATCACCAATCAACCACACCAGACCCAAACCCAGACCCTCTCCACAGATAAATTACAGACACCATCCAGTAGCCAAACCATGGTGGCACCTCCGGATGCTGCACCCCCCTGCAATCCCTACACAGATCTGGCTGACACAGGCCACAAAACCACAGCTCGCCCCTATACACGAAGCCAAGCCAGAGCACAACTAAGTGCAGTACAGCCATCTTCTCATAAAAACTCTTCACAAAGTTCAAGAGGTCAAGACACAAAGACTTTAGCAACTAATCCACACCTAATGACCCACCTAAGTGGTACTCAGGATATCACTCAAGAAATCACTCAAGATATCCCTCAAGTAATTAAGGAACAAAAGAAGAAAAGGCACACTAGCCTGGGAACTTCCTCTCTGCCCAGAACATTGGAGGCTATACACCACACCCCCTCAACAGTATTTATAGGAACTCAAACACTGAGATCCTGCTCTGTTCCAGTAACAAGAAGCCGAAAGCACCAGCCTGAAGATGACGAGTGAGACCTCGTCGAAACGTCGCCTAGACACCCCAACTTTTACACGGGAAGACACCCGAGGACACCAAAACCTGCATTCCTGTACCCGTGAAAATCTACGAAAGCATATATATATATATATATATATATATATATATATATATATATATCATCAGAGAGGCAAGAGTTGAAATGAAAAATCCACCTTAAAGTTCTCCTGCACATGGGCCACTGAAATAGGTTTAAAGTAGGTAGTGTGTACACAGGTCTCCATAGTGGAAGAATTTTGATACAGATAAACCTCAAGCATCAATCAAAACTTTCTCTCTTACACACACAGGCTGCATTGGCCTATTGTTCTCCCTTCTGGGATGATGCAGAACCCAGCCAGTTGAAGTGAGAAAAGGTCCATCCATCTGTCTCTATGGCAACAGGGCACCTGGACAAGTACATGGCTAGCTAAGGTGATTATCTTCCAAGGAAAGTGGTCTGACAGATCTCCTCATACATACTCTAACTTCACATACAATGGGTCTGAAGGGGACCCTTTGGAATCATCCAGATTGACTCCCAAACCTATAGTAAAACAGGTCATTTGAGCTCATCTGACAAACCTAATAGTTTTGTCTGCTTCTAGTAGATTACATCCATTCTAGACTGGAGCTCTTTCTTAGTGCTCTACCAAAGAAAGTGCTCTTTCTTAGGTAGGCCCACCAGAACTTGCATTTTAACAGCCATCATCTGTGATCCCGGTTGGTTGACAAGATGTCGCCAGGGTGAATTTAACCTTAGGGGCTCTCTTCATACACTGCCAATTTTATATTACAGTGATATTATAATTTTATATTCACTATGGCTATTGTGCTGCTGTTGTACTGAAACTGTTTATTTTTCTGTTAACTGCTTTGAGCGCAGTGTTTTTGTGGTATATAAATAAACTGACTATGACTAAATAAAGGTGCCAAGCAGAAAGCTACCAATCCTGGTTATCTGTGGGATGAAATACATTTTACCATCCAAGGAATGGAATGTTATAAGAGCATCATAGGGCAGGCATTCTCAAACCGAGGTCCATGAGCTGGACTCAGCTGGTGTGTCTGCGAAGAACAGTGGGAGCAGTGGCTGTGAATTTTCCACCATTCTAGCCCACCAGGGAGAGGAGCTCAGGGAAGACCAAAAGTGACAGGGGGAGGAGGCACTTGAAAGAAGTGGAGAGGATAAGGAGTCAGAAAGACATACCGAGAGGCACGTCCATTGCATTAAACATTTGCATTGATTTCTAACTGTTACTGCTTCTTTTGCTTCATAGATATGGTACCTATGGAATTCAAACTGTAATACCATAAAATACATACAAAGTGTAAGAAATAAAAGAAGCACTAAAGATAAAATTTAAAAGCATACAGCGTCTAGCACAGCACATTTCAATTGCTACAACAGACAGAAAAATCATTAAGTCGTCCACGAAGACCTTCAGCAAGTTTCAGGTGGTTGGAGGGAAGGGATACGGGAACCATTGGCATAGAGCATTTTTTGTTGGTTGTGCCCTCACAGGCTATATATTTTCTTTTCGCGGGGGTCGGGGGTAAGCACAGAGAAGAAGGTGTGCAGGGAGGAAGAGTATTTAGAGCAATGTCTTAATCACAGCAATGGCAATAATACCTGGAATTGACTTCTGGACATTTGAATCCAATATACATAATAAAAATGTATTCCAAAGGTCATAGGATGTCATTTATTATATAAGACTGTCCTGTGGGCATTTAAAATAATCTGTTTTCTTCAATTTCTATCTTAAACGTTAATGGCCATTGCATTTTTGTTTCGATAATGTCATCATTATACCGTGGCCAGCAAGTGTTCCACGCACTTCCCATTCAGTATCTCAGCTCCCTTACAGTTTAAGCCAGAATGATTATCCCCATATTGTTGATGGGAAATTGAGGCTGTGAAAAATCTTGCTAGGGAATTCAAAGCACCCATGCTTAGCCTGTGTTCTGTCCTAGCTCTACCTATCCATCTTGCAAAAGCATGTTGTAGCTTGGCATGCAAAGAATAAAGGGCCTGTGTTCCTTTTAAGATCAAATATAATATTATGATACTAGTATTCCTTAATAAGCTGTCCAAATATGAGCCCAGAAATTAATCTCAAGAGAGCAAAATAAGAAACAACCCTGGCCTCTGCTTCCATGTCAAAGTAGTTACTGTTGTGTGCTTTGTAGTTCTTTAATTCCCACAAAAGATGACAAAACTACAGGCTTGTTAACATGTAACATTCTGGAGATGACAGCAGTTCCCGGCCCCCTCAAACAGAATCACAGCTTGCCCTAGGCTTAGGAATGGCAGCAGCTCCAGCCCGTCTTGCCGTAATGGACTCTTGGGGCTGGCTAGAGAGCTATGAAGTTTCTCATTTTGGAGGAGAAATCTGTTATATAATAGCACCACTGGCCAGATGTAACAAAAGTGATAAGTTCTGACTGAGTTGTTTATATCTAAGGGCTATTCACAAGACGAAGCTGAGATGTGGACTCAGTGGCTCAGCTGAGCGCTGAAGCTCTTTATTTTACAATGTGGTCACATGCCCTCCTTCTTGAAGCCTATCCCATAAGGAATTGTACTACTACAAAGCTTTGAAGACTGGTGAGCAATGGATGAAGCGCGAGTTCAGTTGTGAGTCCAACACAGGCCAAAATCGGTTGTGCAACTGCTCAAGCATATATGCTATTAAAACATACACACATTTTGCCCTCTGACACTGGTCAGTCGGTTTGCTAATTTTGTCTCTCAGCAAGAGCTTATACTACAGTTGTCAGTTTTTACGGTTCCATAGACAGCATCAGAATTTAAGTACTCTTCCCAGGATCCAAAGGAATAAAGTAAAATCTCAGCATGTGGAGCCAGAATCATGGCAAAAACTATTGTTTTCTTTACTTGAGAGTATTTCTTATGTGCTCAACTCTTAGCATGTTTAACATGCTCCAGAATTTAAGTACTGGAGAAAACTTACTTCTTCCACTGATCTGCCATACTCTGAGCCTCAGAAAACCTGGCAAATGAATGCTTGAACTGGCTATGAGTATAGATGTATTCCCACATGTCTGCTGATCATAGGGCTGCGTGAATAGGCTATACTGTACATGTGTGAATACAGTGGATTTCTATTAGAACCCACTTGAAAATAATATTTCAATGTTGGCAACAGCATAGCTACATACAGCATGTTCAAAATGATCACACCATACAATCCACATTATCTTTGTAGGTACTGAAAGCTGGCAATGCACATGTCTCTCTACACAGGACTGCTGCCACCAACACATGGCGCCAGCATCTTCCTTTCACATAAAACTGAATCTCACTTGACCATTAGTATTGGCTAGCACTGGTTCTTAAAAACAACAACAACCCGCCTTAAAAGAAAACTCATTATCCAGCAATTTATGAGAAAAGGCATTTGAAAATTATGAATGGGGTAAATGGGATCCAGGATTTTGTTGTACAGTGGTACCTCAGGTTAAGTACCTAATTCGTTCCGGAGGTCCATTCTTAACCTGAAACTGTTCGTAACCTGAAGCACCACTTTAGCTAATGGGGCCTCCTGCTGCTGCCACACCGCCGGAGCCCGATTTCTGTTCTTATCCTGAAGCAAAGTTCTTAACCCAGAAGCACTGTTTCTGGGTTAGCAGAGTCTGTAACCTGAAGAGTATGTAACCCGAGGTACCACTGTACATACCTTACTTTGAAGATAACCAAAGGAGTGTTTTTGAGTGTCCTTTCTTTCATTCTACAAATCATCTCTCGAATCATCTGCACTCTGAAGCCTTCCTAGGTGCTTTCTTTCCTGAAACCCCCACGATGTCCCCAACTGAGTTTTATAGTAAGCATGGGGAGATGGCAGGCCTACTGCTGCAACTTGACAACTGTTTATTGGCTTTTTGCGAGTAAAAAAAGGGCTAGACTTCTTTTTAAAAACCAGTACAAAGGTTTTTCTTAAGATATGAATAAGAACCTAACTTTGAAACAAAATTAGTAGCTGCAACAAATCTCATACATTCAGTAGCCTTACCCTCTAGCTTCCCATGTTTCAATTAAAAGTTCAGGTAAAGATGTCATGAGGTAACTACTTCCATAAGGCTTTCTCAGGTCAGAAAGTGGAGGCACCTGAGGAGACTACAGAGCACTGGAGAAAAGGCTAATGAGGGGGGGAAACCATACACAACACCCACAGGCACCTCACAATGATAAAGTATGTGTTAAAAACCTCCACCCACCAACATTATAAAGAAATTCTTAAGTACCCTGAAAAAGCAACAGGGGAAAAAAATGGAAGCCCCTTTCACAGGGAAAGTAAACATTTAAGATGGGAGGAGAGTTTTTGGCACAGCAGTTAACAGCACACATTTTTGAATAACCAATGAGAAAATGTGATATTTCTATCACTTTTGTTGCAACTGGCTTACCACCATTTCATGGCAAGTCTTGAGGAGATTTCACCCCTCCCATACCCAAGAATCTCCTGATGATCTCCTGATGATCTCTACTGACTCTCCAGAGAGGAGGAGGCGTGTTCTGCTATCTACTTATTCTGCCCCAGCACCACATCAAAGTGTGTGTGAGAGAGAGTCAGTCAGTCAGTGTATCGGAGAGAGAGAGAGTGTTAGAGATCGTGTCTAAAGATAAGGTTACTGCTAAGAGCAGCTGTAGACTCTCAGTGTAGCATTGATTTATGCTTAGAATATTCAGCTCTGTATATAGTTTTGTATCATAGTTGTAGTTACAGAATAAAAGAAAGATATTCTACAGAGCTGCTCTCCGAGTGGTTTATACTCTGCAAGACTCTGCAAAACTCTGCTGCGCAATGACTGTATTATTGAGACAGTGAATCCGGTGCTCTCAGCTCTAAGCTGTGAGTCCACAGCACTGTGACCTGTTCCTGTGAGAAAGGTGGTCTCTGGCAGTGCTACCCAGCTCGCCTAGCCCAGTCGGGGTTGAGGTGCATGAGTCCAGTTGGTGCACTGGCTCAAGGGCGATGCTGACGAGTCTTATGTTGTGCTCCAGGTGTGGCACTCAGGAGGAGCAATCTGATCCATCCAATGGGCATCATTTTCATGCCAGAGCTTGATCTAGCTTGTGTCCTAAGAGCCAATCAGTGGGCTTGGCAGTCTCCCAGGGGGTGGGCTTCCCTGTAGCAAGAGTGCAGGCTTGATTCAAGTTAGGTTTTAGAACGGACACAACATCTTGGTTGGACAAGATCCATGGCTTGTGAGGGGACTCTCATAGGAGTGGTGGCAGTTGAAGGCTTCAGCCCTAGCTGGGGGGGGGGCAGGACCAGTCACTATGATCCTAGGTTTCAGGCTGGACCCACATAAGGGGCTGGGATCCACTCCTGGTTGCCCAACATGTGGACTGGAGCAGGGCATCAGAAAACAGATGGGCTTCCCCATCATTGGATCCTTGCACTGTGCCACACCAAAACATTGACACAGTGTGACACATGAAGTTGTGGCCGTGTTTAGCCCACACTCCTGCTGTGATGTGGCTTCACTGCTCCCAGAGGATGTGCTTGATTGACACAATGCTGAGGCACCATGTTGAGAGAGTGGCTACTAGATTCATACCACTCGCAGAAAGCCTGTCTTGCTGCAATGGACTTGGCGTCGGAAGCTCTTGCACTAACTGTGGCTGGTTCCTGTGCTGTAAAACTGAAAATAAAGTACCTATGTGAGAGTCTAGTGAAAGCTCATTGTTCCTGCTGGGGCATGTGGGGGGTTTCCACTTTGTCAAAGATGACCTCCAGGAATTAATTTAAAGGTCCAATGCTTCACAGTTAACTCACTGCCAGGGATGGAGTTGGGGACTGACTCATAATTCAGACGAAGAAGGGGTTTAAGTAGAATAATTCTGAAATAAAATCTCCTCATAAGCCCCAAACTGTGATGCTCTCATTATTAAGAATTTTGGAGAGGGGGGGGAGTCTACAGTCAACAAATTGGATTAAGGCTATGTAGTCCTTGCCTGCATAGGTGAGGTAAATGAAAAAGAATCAAAGCAGCAGACTATAAATTTCTGGAGTGATAGTAATAAGAGTTCTTCAGACTTCGGAGGGATGCTGGAAGAGTGCACTTAAAGAGGAATTAAGCACTTCAGGAAGTGAGCAGATACATAAGAATTTTTTAAGAGGAAGCATTCCCCCCACCTCGCTCTCGAAGACTTGCTGCTCTCATGTCATACAGAAGCCCCAGATAAGTGGGATGCACTCAGTCTAGAATAAACTTTTGCATTTTCCATAGGTGTGTGTTAAAGTAGGTTTCAGAGTTTATTATGGGAGAAATCTTGAGTTCCTCTGAATCTGACAAGAGACTCTTCAGTGAGAAGATCAGTGATGAAATACATGCTTTCCTGATCTAAAAGACAGTTGAGTAGGCCTGCAGTGTGTAGTCAGGGGTGAATGTTGAGTGTGTTCTGCAGCACATCCTTGGCACACACAGAGATTTGTTAAGGCAATCCAACAGGTCAGGCCTATGTGACCTGGTGTTGTATCATAGAATATGAACCCAGCAGACACTTCAGCATGGGAAAGTGAGTCGTCAAATTGGAAAAAATCTGCAAAACATTGATCTCATATGTGTGTCTGGATGGCACCTCCTCCTGGCAAGTCCCGCACCAAGCTGGTCCAAACGTATTGCTCTGCTTTCCTTTGGACCACGTCAACAAGGGTGGGGGAAATGGCTTGTAGTCTGGGCAGCCCAGTATCTCCATATAAACTTCCCAGGCTTGCTCCCCAACGAGGTCACTTTGGTGCTGCTCCCCTAGTGGTTTGACTTCACCCCCAGAGGGGCACTCCATTGACAGATGCAACAACATTCTATGCCTAAGAACCTCATGTTCTCACAGTTGACGCCACATTAGTGACTTGCTGGGAATATGTAAGATTTTCCTTTTAAAGTGTTCTTGCATTGGAATTTTGGCCCACCACGCTGCTGCTGTTGTGTCTCTCTGTGCAGAAAGATCATCCAGTTTACTGGCAACTTTCTTAAGTTCAGAAAATGAGGTTGGCTTAATGTACTGCCAGCTAGACCCTAAGTCAGGGTGGTCCAATGTGCGGCCCTCGAATGTCCTTGTTGAGGTTTTGAAAAACATCTAGCAGGGGTTCAAATATTTAAAAGGAGCACTGGAAGACTTAATTTACCCTTGCACTCTGCTGTGGTCCTAACATTCCCCTTTCCACACGACCAACCACCACGCCTCACCTTGGGAGAGGAGGGTGCCCTTAGGGAAGTGATGCTGACTGTCTCTCCTAGGTGTAAATATAGCTTCACATCATTTATTGACTGTTTTTGCTCATTCACATCTTGTGCTGTAAATGTTACGCCTGAGCAGTTGTAGCTTTTTAAAGAGAAAATTAACACATATCAAGTCCCATCAAGCTCTCCAAACATTCACTCTGATAACGTCTTATCAAAATAATCATAATTAGAATAGGAATTTTGTTACAGAACCCCCTTAAACTCCTGCTGTGCTTCAGCGCTTGATATTTCTGCACTGTTACAAATGCAAGGAAATATACTGTTATATAAGAATACAAAGACACGCACACATACAACCTGATGAAGGAGTTCACAGCATTAACACTCTAAGAAGGTCTTGCTTCTCCCATAGCCACAGCCTTGGATCACAGCAGAGATCAGGAATGGCTCTGTCTCCTAGCTGCCCAGCCTGATTCTTTTCTTCTCTCTTCCATCTCCCTTAATGTCACTCTCAACTCTGGCCTTTTATTTTTGTCTTTCCAACTATCAGACAGTTGAGGGAAGAGGGCCATCCATTTGCCCTCTGGCACAAAGCCACTCCTTTTGTTACCTTAACAACCCATATTTAGTGGCCCATTACCAGCCTGGCTATTCCAAGAATTTGAATGGGAACCTACAGCTTCTCTCTCTCCCCCCCAAACTCATAACAATATCATGGTTGCTGCCGCTATTGTTGTTGTTGTTGTTGTCATTCCTTTGCAATACAATATACTTTTGATTAATAGACCATGGTATATGCAAACTGTATAGAAAGTTAAAATGACGAATCAGAATTTGGAAGATTGGAGCTATTACAAATCTGCACAGTGAATGACTTGGAACTATTTTCTGAATTGGCAATGAGATTGCATTATTATTCCCTCTCCAGTGTGTTACAATCAAGAAGAAAAAATCCTTGTTTCACCAGCCCAGTCCTTAAAGTGCTGCACACTGAGAATTTGTTCGTGTGAGAAGACAATACTTCTTTTCTGACCACTTTGAAGGACCTCTTTTGGAAATGTTCACTTATTTTGTGGTTTTAGTTATATTTTAAAGTTATGTGGTTTATTTATTATTGTTGCTGTTCATTACTCTGTGCTCCAGATTGGATAATAGACAGGATATAAAACTATGAGAGAGAGAGAGATTAAATTGCTCTTTCCTTCCCTCAGAAAGGAGTGCATGTATAATGTTATGAATTGGGGGGAGGGATATGCTGTATGCCTGAGACCTTTCCAATTCCTGGATCCAAGACGGATTCAATACCTGGAATAGCCAGGCTAGCATGCTGTTGAGGTAATGTCCCTCTAAGTATGGGCCATTATGGTAACAAAGAAAGTGGCTGTGTGCCAGATGCCAAGTGTGTGGGCCCCTTTCCCTCAACTCACTGGTAGTTAGAAAGACAAAGGTCAGAGCTGAGAGTTGAGTTTGTGTGGTAGAAGCAAGCCTGAAGGCTGGGCAGCTGGGAGACAGAACCGTGCCGGTTTTCTGCTGGAATCCAAGGATATGGGAGAAGCAAGATGCTCTTGGAGTGCTGATGCTGTGAGCTGCTTCATTGTAGGCTCAGGTTGTATATATGTGTATATAAACCATATATCCTAGAGACACCATAGTCTCCGCTGCCCCAAGGAAACACAAATCCTGGGTAAGTGCCTGGATCCCCTGGAATCTGACCCTGCTTGGAGATTGGGATGGCATGCAACTATCTCTCTCTCAGTGTCGGTGTGTCATGCCCAACACATTTTGATGAAGACTTTCCTTAGGGGCAGGAGAATTCAATTTCATCACTTTGCATCAGTATTGTGTCCTTTTTTTTTTTTTACTTGTTCAAGGACTTCACTCCCTTCATTGTTCAATTGGATACAACTTCCCAAACTGCTGGCAACTGATGTCGAATGGTGATAACAAGTGAGGGCAATCCTCTTTCCTACTTGTACTGTGGCATCTGGTGTTCTATTCTGTTCCTTCTGTGACTATAGCAGAAATTGTGATGGTATCATTCTTTAAAACGAGGAAAGTGACATAACATTGTTCAGAACTAAGAGCTACATTGCCAGATATTGGTGTGATTGACTTAAACACCTAATGTAGAAAAGCTTTGCCACTCATGAATTAGATCCAATACGTATTAATACTTCATTGCAATTAAGATGGCAAACTGCAGCCACTAATATAACTGAAGCAAAAGTCTAAGAGCATTTCGATCTTCTAAAGCAGCATTACCACTGACATTGTGAATTTTCAAGATTTATACAGTGGACGAAAAAGCCACATACATCAGAATGCACATTTGAATTAAAAATGTTCTGTTCCACTATCTAGAATCTAGAGGCATGTCGACACTATGAACCTGAATCAGTTTAACTTTTAAATATCCTGGGAATTTTAGTTTAGTGAGGGCACAGAGAATGGTCCATTAGAGATTCCTATGGCCACAGCGAGTTTTTCCTCACGGAGATATGTAAGGAAAAAATGAGTTTAAATGTTCTTCCCATCCCCTTAAGAGTCCCTTTTTTCTGCTTCTGATCAAAGATATCAACTTGACCTCAGAATCTTTCTCTGCATGCACAGAGTGAACCAGGATAAATAAGTCACTGTCTTAGTCTAAACAGGGATTCCTCCCCCTCCCTAATAGTCAAATTTCAATATCAGACACATGATTACATTCAATAACATGCTGTACAGTGAAACAAGAAGCATTGCTTTAACAGCAGTGCTCGAAAGGCACTGCTGTCTTGAAGTTTGATCTTGAATACATCCAATCCAACTGTACTCTGTGCATCTGGCTCCTCATCCCCTCTCTCCTAAAACTGAAATGTGCAAATGGCAATCCTCCAATCTTTCTGTCCATAAACAGGTTAGAAAACTGTGAGGTGTCTTGTTTTGCATGCGGCTCTAATAAAATGTTCACATGTTGATGATATGTCTCTCATCTGATAAAATAAGGTAATAAAATGATTGATGTACTTGTTTAGGAATTAATTGTTGGTGTGGCTTTAATAGGGATATTGGAGAATTCCAACACAAACAGCTACGGGATTGGATATAGCTACTGTTTGCTTATTCATCCCATGTCCAGAATTGAAATCATTCCAGCAAATACAATTGATTATTTGCTGCTTCTGCTGTTGTTGCCACTTCAAAAATGATACATAATATCCACCTCACTTCCATTTTCATTGCAATGCATGGAATAATGGAATGACAATGTAATTTCCGTAATTTAAGAAATGTACGTAATTGATCACATACATTACATACGTTACATGGTTTCTCTACAGTGGATAGCAAAACAAATAGAACTGCAGCTGAACAGAAACACTGCTGCAAACTGCTGCATTCAATAAATACAGGGCACAATGGGAAATGAAACATGAATTGCCATTTAATTCTTTAGAATGTTGCAAAGAACAGCTGAATGAAACAATCATTTCGATCAGTGGCATGTATAATCCATGGGAATTTCTACCTTACACAAAATTGGTTTCACATATGCTTTTCATTGCTAGTGATGTTACTGTTCTGCCATTGGGCATAATTATGTCGAAAAACCTGAATCTACTTAAAACCACTTAAATAATCAGAGCTGCACAATGCATTTGTGCCCTGGCTTATTAAACAGACTCTCTTACTGCAATTCTTCAAAAGCTCTATATTCAAAATTCCTCTCAGAAAAGCACTTTGTTCTCATGTAGCATCACAAGTGGACAGAGACTGAATCAATCATTTACAGAATGCATATATTTATTTTAGGTAAATAACCATTATTAATGTTACACAATTGCTCTTATCCATGATTTATTTTCTTATGTAGCAGGATCCCTTTGGCTCAGAATAGCTAAATATGATGGCCGCAGTACTATTATTATTATTTATTTCTGACACTTTTCTGACTTAGTACAGGATTAATGAATGCAGTACAAGCAAATTGAACGCAGACAGGATAATGCATATATTGTAATTTTGTAAAGAAAATCTGCGCAATTAGTGGGAAGAGATATATATTGCATACTGTCAGTATAGATTGCCCAAATGTGAAATAGCAACAAACTACATGATTATTATTATTTTTTAAAAAAAGAAAGCATTTCAGTTTGTAACAAATGTCAAGCTACTAGGCCACACATCATATTCTTTAGCCCTTGTGGAAACCATTTTTCCTAATCATAGGATTTATTTTCCACCTTTAGGATTAGCAGTGCCTCACTCTTGCAGAAACACATGATGATGATGATAGTTTTTAACTCTTCTTTTATCCACTGGACTACGGAGTGGATAAAGGCACCTAAAAACATTGCAAAGACAAAACAAAATTTGCTGTTCAAACTCTATTCCTCATTCCTAATGACAGGCATTTCATATTCTGAAATATTGCTTATTATTTCATTTGAAATCTTGGAAACAAGGAACTTACCCATATGGTGACTTAAAATATTAATAGTGAAGAAGATCTGTATGTCTGCCAATTCTCTCTCTGAGTATCAATTTTCTTCTTGATTTGTGAAGGCTGCAGGTCTTCTGTAGCTGTCTAATATTGCTATAAAGACTTTCTGTCCTACATATCAATAAATTAGTATTTCCTCCATTCCCAAGAAAGAGTCATCTTTTTGGACAAAGTCCACGGGATGGATCACACATCCTTTTCTGCTTCCAGTCAGTGGTAGCCACTTTAAGTCTGTAGCAGCCAAAACAAGAAAGAGACTTGTGGTCCCTAAAAGATTATGCACACACAGACGTCATATTTACTTCGATTGGACTTACTTCCAGGTAAGTGTGTATAGGACTACAACCTTATTGTGACATAAGGATTCATGGACCACAGCGGGGGTGGGGAACCTCTTGCCCATGGGCCAATCTTGACTCACCAGGAATTACAGTTTGGCCTACAAGACCCTTTCCCCTCCAAAAAAACACACCCATCCATCAATCAGCTAACATCACCCCAATGCATTAAAGACCAAGGGAATTGGTTTTATCTCATCAGGCACATGAGTTGTTATTCCATACCCTTCAACATGTTCAATTCCCATATTGATGCACATGTTTTCCCAGCCGTGCTCCTGCACAAGTCAAGTGACCTACATGAGATCATGGAATCCCAAAAGAAGTGTTTTGGGGAGGATGAGATCTTGACACAAAATTTTGCAAGATCACAGCATCCAAAATGGCCTACGTGCTCTCACGGGGGGAAAAGGGATGTCCCAGTTTTTCCAGGACATGTGCATGATAGGTTATCCTAGTTATCCTAATCCTAATCAGGAAATTAATTTGTTATGCTTATTTGGATGAGGATCTGTCTTCTTTCCCATGGTTTGCCTTGGACTTAAATAGCAGAATATATTTGCTAGTTGCTTCTCCAGTCGACTTGCTGTTTGACCTGATCCAACTGCATGTGCTTTGTTATGTTCTTACCTTGTGCCTGTAGACCATAATCTTGAAATGAAATGTTAATGAACCCCATTGCGCATCACCATGTGGTTTAGGCCCTGTGTTTTAGGAGGCATCTTGACACTTTTCTCACCATGCCGGTTGCAGAAATAGCTATACAAAGGGCAGTGGATAAATTATGGTTGTTTGGAAGCTTTGCACGATTACAGGTGCTGCCTGCTTCTGAAAATGCATTCTTGACACTTTCAACTTTCACTGACAGGTTTATCAAAATGATGTTATGGGAGATTAGAGAGAATCCATTTTGTGGGTAGTAATTAATGAAAAAGACTCTCTGGTAGCTTTTTCTTTTTGTATTTAGCAGTACAAAAGCATTGCATGCCTTTAATAAATGCTTTCCTTAACAGATGTTCTTAGTACCACAATAGGTTGCTTAAATATTCTCTGTCATCAAGCAAATAACTTTTGTATAGATGTCTTCCATTAACACATGCATTAGCATATCAAACACTTACATTCTGGAATTTGATGTAAACGAGTCTACACTAAACAACTCATTAGTTACACAGACGCTTAATTGTGCTGGGTATTTAAAAAAAGAAAAAGGAAGGAAGTATAAGTTTGCAATCTTTCATGAGTAGGTGGGCAAACGGACGCTGCAAACGGACGCTAAGAGCATCTAGTTATACTTTGAGTATGAGGAGAGTGATTGTGTAATTTTATACAAATATACAGTCTCATTTTTTCATGGAAATTTTGGAGAACACATTGGTCAGGAAGCTAGAAAAGAACTTTATTGTGCCTGTTAAGAGAAGATCAGAGCAGCAACATCAAACTCTCATCTCTACCAAGATTTAGGATGACAAGATCCAAAACCGGACAAGTTGCTGGTGTTTTAGCAGGTGAAACTTGGCCACCTTAACCCAGATACAAATAAGTGCCACCAAGTGTTTTAACTCTAGGTAACTCACAACTTAAGCACATTTAACTTGTGTGCATTAAGCTATACACAATTGGCAAAAATAAAAAGAACAATAACAATTAAAAGGGAGCAAAAAGGTGGTGGGTATCCAGGAAAATAGAATCTGGCAGTCCCACCAGCTACTGAACCCAATGTGTTTTGATTATACTTTATTTTGGTTTTACATGCTATCCCCAAAATGTAATCCCCTCTTAAACTGAGAACTACCTATATAATATTATCCACAGATGCCACAGTCTAGCAAGAGAGATCTGTGAATGGATGAAAGGCTCCAGACATGTTGCTGACATGGATGGAGAAGCTCATCTTGATACAAATCACACACACATTGTTCATCCAGACCCAGATGGCTAGATACAACTTTTGAAGCAGGTAGGGCTTTGTTTCCACAGCTTTGTTGTTAGCATCTTTCTGTCTCAAGAGACAATGGAGTGCACCTCTAGGGGTGAAGTCAAACCACTGCATTAGCAGCACTGAAGTGAACTCCCCAGGGCAGTGTGTATGGGGGTCCTGGGCTGCCCAGACTACAAGACCTCCCCCCTGGCTCAGTGATATGGTCAAAGGAAAAGCAGGGCAATATGTTGGGCACTGGCTTGGCTGCAGGAGTTGCTGGAAGGAGGCATACAAAATGCCATCCAACCATATTAGGGACTCCACTTTATGGAGGGCTTACTTAGCTTTTCTTCTCCCAAATATATTTTGCAAGGCAGGAGAGATTCAGGACCAGAGTTCTCCTAGATGGGCTACCTTCCCAGGTTGACAAGCCCCATCTGCCCCCTGCTTCCCTCTATAACATGTTCAGAAACAGCTTTCTTGACTCCATGAAGTGAGCCAAGGTTGTCGTCTTCTTCTTCTTCTTCTTCTTCTTCTTCTTCTTCTTCTTCTTCTTCTTCTTCTTCTCTGAAGTACAAGTTCTTAAATGAATTATTTTTGCCTGAATGAGAGTGGAAGGGGAGGATGTTCACCGGGGAGGATGTTTTCCCCATTCACATTTTTCATTGCTGCCACTGCATGTTCAGTTCTCACTGCCGCTGCTGCCTGTCATATGTTCTTCTTTCGATTCCTTCCTCAATAGACAAGAAGCATTTCTTCTAACCCTCACTTCTGAAGGTGTTTGTCCTGATGTCAAGTCAGAGTGAGGACATGAGTGGGAATAAATGCTTTCCACCACTACTCTCCCTTGCATTCAGCGTCAGGATGGAACCCATTGGAGTGGGGGAAGAAGAAGGAGGGACATTTTCAGTCTGGTGATGAATGAAAGACAGTTGGGGTGGGAGGGGGAACATAGTTCAGCATCAGTGGAGAGAGTGAACGATGCTGGAACAATCTTCACCCCTGTTCACCCTTTCACCCTCCCCCCATAAAACACTAAAATAGCTCCCCAGCTTCACAGTCTGCATATTAGGTGGCAAACCTGGGGAGGGGATTGCTGTGGACTGTCACCTAAGGTCTATTATATAATTTTGTTTTCAGGAGAAAGAAATATTAAGCATCTTTAGCACTACAGAATGCACTGATATTCTCGTTCTTCTGCTAGAGAACCATGTCCTCCTTGAAGTGTTTACAATTTATAGCAAACAGAGCATTGATCTGCAAAAGCCAATTACAGTTCCTGAATTAGCAAAAGTGCACATATCAAAGGAGTGCATATTCTGTTTAGTGACTTTCCATTGTTCATCTGTGGACCTTGCTCTTACTTCCGTTACAGGCTGTTAGTACCAAACATTCATTACAGTCGCAGAACCCTTTGGCGGCTAATTCCTAGCTCAGTCGAAAGGCACTAAGTTCACATCAGGTCTGCTTCTGTATACCTCAGTGAAGCAGAGAATGAACTCAAAATTAATTGCTACCCCAGCCATCAAATTTTATGATATCTATACTTGAACACAGAGGTGAGACTGCTTCAGGCTCCAAAGCTCTATTTTAGGCCATTACAGAAATTGAGGTGTATACACATATAATTTTTAAAAATGGCTCTATGAAAGGTTTATTTCTTTATAAACATATGATTTTTATACATCACAAAGGTCTTAAGATAACTGGGTGCTTCATAAGCAGAAAGCAATTTAGGCGATCCCTGGTCCATATTTTTTAAGAATTCTAAATTAAAATATTGTGCAAGCCCGTTCAAAGACTTCTGATTTCTGCCTATTTCTTTCCCTTCTATATCTAGGAGTCAGAAGTCTTTGAATGCACTTGCATCACAGCATTTTAATTTAGAATTCCTCCATTAAAATTCATTTAGGATTTGGGCCAGGGATCTCTGGATTCTTCTATTAAGAATCCAGTTCTTAATTTGCATCATGTTTTGGCTGCATTTAGGCTCTGAGCAGATGAGGGAATCCTTCCTTGCAGTTTGAGAGCAGCTTCAATATAACACTGCATCATAGGGAAAATAATTATTTGCCTTTAGGAATAAATCTTGGAAACTGCTTTCTGCAAGTTTCATTAATTTCTCTGCTTGGGATGCAGCGGAAAGCATGTATTTAGGCTGCTTGCCTATTCCATTTGACTCATTCGCCTTGTGTCAAATTTGTATTGACTTTTTCTGTATTGACTGTTTAGCGGTGGTGGTGGTGGGAACCAAACACAATCCAAATTGCTGCATCGTTATCATCAGAGAAGAGAGCTGAACTGAAATGTTATTAGCAAGGTAACCAATCCTGTCTGGGTAAAATGCCCCCTTTGACACCTATCCAATAATAAACATTATCTAATAGCTGCACTTGCAGGAAATACAGACCCTGTGTACACAGAAGAAAAGGTGCAGCAAAATGTCATTCTAGTTGGTGCAGAAAACAGTTTCATAAGAAATAACCTATAGATCCAATGGCTCTTCCTTAGATATTCCCACAGAATATCTCAAAGCAATTTCACAGTAATAAAATCAACAATAAAAAGGATTCAAAACAAGTTCTTTCATACAAACAGTTAAAAATCTGGAGCAGGAACAATCCCAGAAGATGGCTGACCAGCCTCTGCTTGGAGACCTCCAGAAAAGGAGAGACCACCACTTCCTCAGGAAATTGGTTTCGTTCTCAAACTGCTCACACTGTCAAAACATTTCACCTAATGTTCAACTGAAATGATGCCTTCTTGTAACTTAAACCCATCTCTTCTAGTCCTGTGGCATGTGGCCATAAGGGTGCTTCCGGATGTGGGACGAGCGCTCTTCAGGTGCGCAAGGCACCTGCATGACTTTGCTGTCATCAAAATGCCAGCCCATATTTCCCAACCAATTTAATCTGGAAGGGACACCGAGGATCATCTAGTCCAGCCCCCTGCAATGCAGGAATATGCAGCTGTCCCATATGAGGACTGAACCTGCAACCTTGGCTTTATCAGACCACTCTCTAACCAACTGAACTATCGAGGAGGAAGAGTGCTATCACGTCCTGTCCCACCCCCTTCTCTAAACATACCCTGTTCTCCTGCCAACCTAGTAGTTCGAAAGCTTACATCAAAGTGCAAGTAGATAAATAGGTTCTGCTCCAGCGGGAAGGTAAACGGCGTTTCCGTGCGCTGCTCTAGTTCATCAGAAGCGGTTTAGTCATGCTGGCCACATGACCCGGAAGCTGTACGCTGGCTCCCTAAGCCAATAAAGCGAGATGAGCGCCGCAACCCCAGAGTCGGTCACGACTGGACCTAATGGTCAGGGGTCCCTTTACCTTTACTATATATTCAATTAATAATAATAATAATAATAATAATAATAATAATAATAATAATAATAAAATTTACTGAGCACTGACCACCTTTATTATCCCCTACACACACACACACCAGGCTGTATTTCCTAAGTCCTTCACCCTGCCTTAAACTCCTTGGTTGAAAGGCTAGTTAAAAGGGAACTATACTCTCAGCAGAAGTGCTATATATATTCATATCTATATGTGTGAAGCGCTGCATTTTAAAAAGCAGCATTTGCCCCAATCGGCTTTGGCCAGCAGTTCTCCATACAACTGATTGGCCAATCTCCAATTGACAGGGAAGAAGCATGCATTATCTATTTCTTTTTTAACACAAACTGCAAGTGCTCGTTTACCAAGATCAGTTCTTAAAAGACTATTTGCATTTTTTTTTAGAATAGATAATGTTTCATTTAATCTATACACATTACAGAATTAGTTCGGATTCAGGGGACAGATATTCTGAATTGTACATTTTAGAGGGAAAACTGCATTAAAAATTCACCAGTAGCAGCAGAGAGAGGAAAGGAAAGTCAGCGCTCTGTGCAATGGCTTTTCTCCTGTCATAATCCTTTGAAAAGCTCAACAATAATTAGTAGTTTGTCCAATTGCAGCTGCTTTGGAACCTTCTCTTGGTTTGTCAGATCTGTTATTTGGGCACCATCCAAACTGCTGGATTGTGGGGATTGCTTGACAGATGAATTTTTCCCCCTGTCAAAGAATAGCATGCAAGCCAAGTCTTGGAACAAAAACAAAACACAACAAGAAACAAAAACCCACACCCAATAATTGACAAGAAAATAATCATAGTGTGCAGACATTGCAATTGCAAAGACTTGTCACTCTGGATAACCTATTCTGGTTAAGGAAGCCTTAGGAGAGGTACAACAAGGGCAAAACCTTTGGAATTCAAATAATAACTCTATGGGATTGTTGTCATTTTTGCTCTAGACTTCTGAAATTTCTCATATAAATTGTACATCCTGTGTTTAGCACAATTTGGAAAGTATGTGGAGCTGTCGTATGCCACTTAAGCAGTCTAATATTATGCAGCGAAATTCGGAGATGGTTAGGCAGGACCAGAATGCAATGCAATTTCTTGGAGTACATGGTTGCATCCTTAAATCCCACCGATTACAAAGGGGCTTATGTTTCATCTGAATTTTGCCATTTTGTTGCTAAAGGAATTGTATGGAGAGTGATCTTGTTAGAATGTCCTTATTCGTAATTTCCTGTCTGTTGGGAATAGCTTAATTACCTGTTTATCATACGATACCCCTAGCTTAGTGAACACTGCAAGAAGCAAAGTTACAGGGAACCAGACAGAAAGCCTTCTCAGTAGTGGCGCCCTCCCTGTGGAATACCCTCCCATTAGATGTCAAGGAAATAAACAACTATCTGACTTTTAGAAGACATCTGAAGGCAGCCCTGTTTAGGGAAGTTTTTAATGTCTGATGTTTTATTGTATTTTTAATATTCTGTTGGAAGCCAGATAGGCAGGGATGTGTGTGTGTGTGTGTGTTTTTGTGTGAGTGATCACTAACCCACTAACAAGCAGCAGAGGGTGGGGAAAAACCAAGCACAACCCAGTCTCAAGGCCAGTTTGCAATAAAGATTAACATTCTTGCTCGGTCCTGAAACAAACAGCTAGTCTTGCCCTGCAGAATGGAGGCTATGATTTTAGGCTTCTGGTCCTAGCTATTATAGCCTACTTTCTCACTGACCATCTGACATCAGGAATCACAAGACAGAGAAACCAGTAGGAGAACACTTCAATCTCCCAGGACATTCTATACAAGTTCTCAAAGTAGCTGTCATATTACAAAAGAATTTCAGAAATAGACCAGAAAGAGAAGTTGCTGAATTACTACCAAACTTAAAACCATGGAGAGACCTGCTCTGAATAGAGACAATAGATTATTATCTCATTATACATGATAAAGCTATTTTTGGCCATCTCATCCCTTGCTTTTTCCTGTAAGACCAATTGCAGTCATTAACAGTCGTTAACAGGTCTACCATACCTATCAGCCAATCACCCATTCCCACCACCCTTCTAGGGAATACCCCTCCCCACCCTCTTCTGAAGAATACCCCTCCCCACCCTCTCACTATATATATATATAGGTCTGGTGACTTCTGTTTCAGTGTATCTGAAGAAGTGTGCATGCACACGAAACCTCATACCAAGAACAAACTTAGTTGGTCTCTAAGATGCTACTGGACATTTTTTTAAAAAAATCTCACTGACCAAGGAGCAAAAGGCTGCTGTAGCCAGCTGCTGATACTGCTCTCATCTTCTCCCTCCTCAATACAAGCATGACCTATGAAAATGCCACTGCTAACTGCTAATAACAAGGCCAGTGGAAGTGATGATATTCCAGATGAACTATTTAAAATTTTAAACAATGATGCTGTTAAGGTGCTACACTCAATATGCCAGCAAATTTGGAAAACTCAGCAGTGGCCAGAGGATTGGAGAAGATCAGTCTACATCCCAATCAGAAAGAAGGGAAGTGCCAAAGAATGCTCCAACTACCGCACAATTGCACTCATTTCACACGCTAGCAAGGTTATGCTTAAAATTCTACAAAGCAGGCTTAAGCAGTATGTGGACTGTGAACTCCCAGAAGTGCAAGCTGGATTTTGAAGGGGCAGAGGAACCAGAGACCAAATTGCAAACATGCGCTGGATTATGGAGAAAGCTAGAGAGTTCCAGAAACACATCTACTTCTGCTTCATTGACTATGCAAAAGCCTTTGACTGTGTCGACCACAGCAAACTATGGCAAGTTCTTAAAGAAATGGGAGTGCCTGATCACCTCATCTGTCTCCTGAGAAATCTCTATGTGGTACAAGAAGCTACAGTTAGAACTGGATATGGAGCAACTGATTGGTTCAAAATTGGGAAAGGAGTACGGCAAAGCTGTATCTTGTCTCCCTGTTTATTTAACTTATATGCAGTATTCATCATGCGAAAGGCTGGGCTGGATGAATCCCAAGCTGGAATTAAGATCGCCGGAAGAAACATCAACAACCTCAGATATGCAGATGACACAACCTTGATGGCAGAAAGTGAGGAGGAATTAAAGAACCTTTTAATGAGGGTGAAAGAGGAGAGCACAAAATATGGTCTGAATCTCAACATCAAAAAAACGAAGATCATGGCCACTGGGCCCATCACCTCCTGGCAAATAGAAGTCGAAGAAATGGAGGCAGTGAGAGATTTTACTTTCTTGGGCTCCATGATCACTGCAGATGGTGACAGCAGTCACGAAATTAAAAGACGCCTGCTCCTTGGGAGAAAGGTGATGGCAAACCTAGACAGCATCTTAAAAAGCGGAGACATCACCTTGCCAACAAAGGTCCGTATAGTTAAAGCCATGGTTTCCCCAGTAGTGATGTATGGAAGCGAGAGCTGAACCATAAAGAAGGCTGATCGCCAAATAATTGATGCTTTTGAATTATGGTGCTGGAGGAGACTCTTGAGAGTCCCATGGACTGCAAGAAGATCAAACGCATCCATTCTTAAGGTAATTAGCTCTGAGTGCTCACTGGAAGGACAGATTGTGAAGCTGAGGCTCCAATACTTTGGCCACCTCATGAGAAGAGAAGACTCCCTGGAAAAGACCCTGATGTTGGGAAAGATAGAGGACACAAGGAGAAGGGGACAACAGAGGACAAGATGGTTGGACAGTGTCATCGAAGCTACAAATATGAGTCTGACCAAACTGCGGGAGGCAGTAGAAGACAGGAGTGCCTGGCGTGCTCTGGTCCATGGTGTCACAAAGAGTCAGACACGACTAAACGACTAAACAACAACAACAAAAATGAGGACCAGCAAAAGTAAGGTGGAGGCTTTGCCTTGGAGGACCAGAGGGGTGCCATATTAACAATGCAATTCTATGCATGTCTACTCAGAAGGAAATCTGATTGAATAAGGTGTGCATAGTAACAACAGTTTCGATGATGTGCAGTTCTCTTTATTACAAAAACATGTAGTTGTGCCCAAGGCCACAAAGTATATTGCAAAATGTCTATTAGCAGAAATGCCAGATTTTTTAAAAAAAATAAAAATACATGCTTGAAATAGGTATTATTTATATTATTACTAATATTATGAATATTAATATTAATTAATCTGCTTCCACGCGTATGTCTCAAGGCAATATGCAACCAGCTAAAAACACAGTTTAGAACAACACAGAAAACAGCAGATATATTTAAAGAATACTAAGTGGACACCCACGGCAGTGACCCATCAGAGCAAGAATGTCTTCAATTGTTTCCAGAAAGTGCAGTTTGTGGGCACCTGCCATAACTCAGTAGGAATGCCATGCTGAAAGCCCTGCTCCGAGTTACTGTGGAGCAGGTTGTTGAGATTTTTGGAACTTGCCAGTGAAACTGTCCCACAGCCTGCAGTGACCTCCTGGTTATATAAGGGATAAAGCAGTTGCTCAAGTAAGGTATGGCTGAGTTTTAAATCTCCTCCAAGAAGCATAGCTGCAGGATTCAAGCCAGCTGTGATTAAGAGTTTAAGAATGTAAACTGCTGTGAGTGTGAAAAACAGCTGTGACTAAATGTCAAAAGATCTTAGTCTAATCCTGATGTGAAGACAGCCCATCTATCCATTTTGGCTCTCCCGTAATCATGGGAGAGCTCATCTCCAGCAGTTACCAGCTGAACAGCCAAATGATAAAATATAGCCTGCATAATTAGCTGACATACATCAATTTCATCAACTGAGTGGCAGTGATAAAACATGTTTGGTTTTAAAGTGATCCTTATGTCAGCCACACAGTTTGAGTACCATGTAGATATGGCAAAATTATTATTTTAAAAATGGTGCAAATTGGCAATAAATGTACCTTTTAAATTTAATTTATACCATTTTTTATTTTGTTTAATAAAATATTGTTTTAGGAAAATCAAAATCCTAGGTTTGTTTAATTCCATGTGGTTAGTTTGCACATAGTGACTGGGTTAATGTGCCCATTTCATTTTTTTAAATGCAGTATGCAATCTTATTTATTTTCAATAATGAGCACTCTTGCTGAGTTTCATAGACCTCCAAACATGAGGGATGGTGTTAGAGAAACATAAATATCCTCTGTGCCATTTCCTGCCATGCTGTGCATTCCTAACAGCCACTCTTTCTCTCAGTACTTTTCAGAAATAAGTTAGATGTGGGAAAGATTTATATTCACCACAGCTGACATCTGGAAAGTACAACCTGGGAATATCTAGTCAAATATGATATGTTGCTATTGACATTATACTAGCACTCCAAAGTTCTAATTAGGGCTAAGCTCCAGAAAAGCTTGTTCTTGCCCAGAAGCTTTCATTTTAACAATAGGTGATATCCAACTGAGGTGTCCCAATTGGGCAGCAGACTTCCACTTCTGCAAATGGGACTTGCCCTTCCTTCTCTCTATCCTGCAGCCCCCATACACCCAAAATCTTCTATAGAGGGTTGTGAGACCCTCAAGAGCAGATTGAGGGGCATGGGGTAGTGAAGAGACTGCTGGAGGAAGGGGAATCCTGGAACAACTGCAGGCAGGATGTTGTTGTTGTTTAGTCGTTTAGTCGTGTCCGACTCTTCATGAACCCATGGACCAGAGAATGCCAGGCATTCCTGTCTTCCACTTCCTCCCACAGTTTAGTCAAACTCATGCTGGTAGCTTCGAGAACACTATCCAATCATCTCATCCTCTGTTGTCCCCTTCTCCTTGTGCCCTCCATCTTTCCCTTCTCCTTGTGCCCTCCATCTTTCCCAACATCAGGGTCTTTTCCAGGGAGTCTTCTCTTCTCATGAGGTGGCCAAAGTATTGGAGCCTCAGTTTCACAATCTGTCCTTCCAATGAGCACTCAGGGCTGATTTCCTTAAGAATGGATAGGTTTGTTCTTCTTGCAGTCCATGGGACTCCCAAGAGTCTCCTCCAGCACCATAATTCAAAAGCATCACTTCTTTGGCGATCAGCCTTCTTTATGGTCCAGCTCTCACTTCCATACATTCCATAGAAGGGGAAGAAATGGAGGCAGTGAGAGATTTTACTTTCTTGGGCTCCATGATCAACTGCAGATGGTGACAGCAGCCACAAAATTAAAAGACGCCTGCTTCTTGGGAGAAAAGCAATGAGAAACCTAGACAGCATCTTAAAAAGCAGAGACATCACCTTGCTAACAAAGGTCCGTATAGTTAAAGCCATGGTTTCCCCAGTAGTGATGTATGGAATGTATGTATGCAGGCAGGATGTTAGCTATTGCCAAACTAAATTTATCTACTTTGACTAAAACTATGGGGTTGTTTTTTTAAAAAAAGAGTGTGCATCATTTCATAAAGTACACAGTTGAGGGGAGGGGGGGAACTAATGGACATTTTGTCATTTTATTTTCAAAAAAGTAAAGTAAACCTCCTTGAAATCTACGCTGGCCTTTGTGTACCATTCAGGAGGAAACTGGAAATGATTCCTTTTGTTACACCATCCAAGTGTAACCATTAGATTACAATCCAAAGATTCTAAGACAATGTTGTTTTCTCTTTATTGACTTTTCCTGAACGAATTCACTTGTCTGCCACATACAATTCTCTCTTTTTTCAGCATTTGTAACAGAGGCTTATTATTAAAACATTTCTGTCATGGTACACCCCCCTCTCCCGCAAATATATTTGTTCTAGCTATTTCTGTCTTGGGACATTTACCCCTCCGCCCATGAAATATATTGTTTCCAGCTATTTTAATATTATCTGCTTCAACTGGACAGTCTAAGGCACACCCACAGCTCACTGAGGCTGCAAATGGGAAAGCCAAGTCCATTACTAGGAGGGTGAGGCCTTCAAAATGCAAAATATCTGAAAAGGTCAGAATAATTCTATGCATCACTGTAATTCAGCAAGCGCTGGGGACATTAGTATTCTCCCACCTTACACCAAGGTAAAATTCAAAGGAAGCGAGAATGCAGTGCTACTTTCTCAAACTTTAAAATAGAATAAAGAAGATGGGGGGAGAGCAGTAATTTTATCTTATCTATAGCTAGCAGAAGAACACAGGAATCTGAGCTTTATTTGACATAGTATTATGTCAGTAAGTAAATGTATTTGTTTGATGTATTGGGCATATAGTAAAGATCACAGTCAAATGACCAACACTGAACAAAAACATGGTGGGGGGGGAATACAATTACAATTCCAGGGCAAGATGTGTCCTCACATGAGATGCACCACCTTTGGGTAGAGGGATCTCCATAAGGCAAAATAACACCCTGTTTTACCTTCTCCTACCTTGGCAAGCTCAGAGGTAGCATGTGGAATCATAGGGCATCATAGGGAATGTGAGGTCTCTGCATCCCTCACATAAGTCCTTCCCCCCACTCTCTTCCTGCATCTTGTTACAAGAATTCTGGAATAGACATACAGAAACCAGGCATAAATCTTTTTGTTGTAATCATGTCCTTGCATGTACACTGAAGTGTGGAGAGAAATACGCCCGCATTGACCCCTCTGTAGATCCTTCCACACAGAGCTACTGCAGTCTCATATGGGGAAAGATTATGCCATCCTGTTTAAACTGAAAACTTAATATTGAAAGTAAAACAAACTAATAAAGCCATTTTGATTTGAAAAGATTAGCCATTGCTATAGCTGCCAAGTCAAGAGCATCCCAGACCCTGAAATTCCAGGCTTCCCCTTGGGGAGTGGGGGTCAGGGACGTCACTAAGCAAGACACATGAAGCATTAGCCACAGTCTCTGAGAGCATGCCATTCAAATGAAAAACACAAAGTCTAAAAATGAGAATACCTGGAGACTACAGGCCGGCCCTGTGGGGTTGGCAACCCTAGTCAGTACTGATCATCTTAGAACATCCCGTTCAGGAATAAATAAGATTTGCAAAGTTGATAATAACTAAAGACAGACTGAGGTGACAGGACCACTGCCTAGGCCAGGCATAGGCAAACTCTGGCTCTCCAGATGTTTGGGACTACAGTTCCCATCATCCCTAGCTAACAGGACCAGTGGTCAGGAATGGTGGGGATTGTAGTCCCAAACATCTGGAGGGCCAGAGTTTGCCTATGCCTGGCCTAGGCCAATGGGAAACTATTAATGTGAAAACCTACCACCACCACCGAAAATTATTTCACCGTTGGATATAAATGGCCTACTTCCACTAAGGAAGGGACTTAGGAAAGAGCCTTGATCAAAGATCTTAAGACGGTTAGCGAAAGGCTTCAGAGGTGTGGATGAAAAACTATGGAAAGAAAGAACAAATTATTCCTTATAAGATAGGAATAATAATTTAATAAAAGAGTTCAAGCATTGCTCACAAAGTTTTTCCTTGACAAATTAGAAGCACTGCAGTGGACTTTGGAAGGTACCTCTTGCAGTTGACTGCTCCTATAATTATCAGCAGGGCAGGGCACTTGTGCTCAGAAGATATGCCTCTAGCGAGGAGGGTTTGAAAAGCAAGGCTGTTTATTGGTCCCATTCATTTTCAATTTCTACATTAATAGTAAAGGTAAAGGTATCCCTGCCCGTACGGGCCAGTTGTGACCGACTCTAGGGTTGCGCGCTCATCTCGCTCAAGAGGCCGGGAGCCGGTGCCATCCAAAGACACTTCCGGGTCATGTGGCCAGCGTGACGAAGCTGCAACTGGCGAGCCAGCACCAGTGCCGCACACGGAAACGCCGTTTACCTTCCTGCTATAAAGCGGTACCTATTTATCTACTTGCACTTAAGAGTGCTTTCGAACTGCTGGGTGGGCAGGAGCTGGGACCGGACAATGGGAGCTCACCCCGCCACGGGGATTCAAACTGCCGACCTTATGATCAGCAAGTCCTAGGCACTGAGGTTTTAGCCACAGCGCCACCCGCGTCCCCAAACATTAATAGTACTGCAGAACAATTAAATGATCCAGTTTTATTCCATCATGAAGCATAAAACATCTGTTCTTTTTGAGAGGAGGCTGATCTTATTGGTTGCCGGAGAGGGGCATGCTAGCCTAGGTTTGAAACTTTAGATATTTTGGTTAATGGCCAACTATGCTTGAAAAAATCATACAGTGGTACCTCAGGTTAAGTACTTAATCCGTTCCAGAGGTCCGTACTTAACCTGAAACTTTTCTTAGCCTGAAGACCACTTTAGCTAATGGGGCCTCCTGCTGCTGCCATGCCAACGGAGCACGATTTCTATTCTCATCCTGAAGCAAAGTTCTTAACCTGAAGCACTATTTCTGGGTTAGCGGAGTCTGTAACCTGAAGCATATGTAACCTGAAGCGTATGTAACCTGAGGTACCACTGTATATCGAACGTAAAGTTAATAGATGCCTGAGTGACATAGACTATTCTGAAGTTATCCCTACAGGAAGGGACTAATTTAGTTATCCTGACTATTAAGGTTCTGTGGAGACTGTCTTAAAGCAGCAAAGTATGGCCCATGGACTGTCTTACCTGAAGATGCCAGGGACTGAACCTGGGACCTTCTGAATACTACCGAGTTACAGCCTATTTTCCATTTTAATTATTCACATCCCTTGAGATTTCTTAAAACTCTGGTTTGTCTCCTGTATTGTACACCAGTTGCAATATAAGAGGTACATGTTCCTTCCTTGAAGGAAAGAATTTAAAATGTTAATTCTTTATGGTGACAACTGCAAAATCATCTGGGGAATCAATATAATGTACTTTTTTTTCAGAACAGCTACTCATGACTGGGCCTTGTAGTCCAAGAAGTTAATGCTGCGGTGTAATTTATCACCAGGTCTTGCTAGATCAATAGACAAGAGCCAGAGCAAAAAAAGAGAATCAAAGATAAGATCTTTAAGATCTTTAAATTTGCTGCCATTTAGATCTGGCAAAAATTCAAAATACAGGTTTCTTGTGATGGTACTATCATTACAAGATTGATCGTTTCCCACAATGGTATTAATTTGAACTCACTCGCGCATCCATCCTTGAGAAAATCTTTCCCCGGATTAAGTTTCCAAACTGTGCCCTCAGCATTCTTAAACTGGATATATAGGAACATAGCCAATGAGTTTATTTGTATCTGTAGAGAAAATCATGTAGTAGAGCTTGCTCATTGTCCATTTCACTGCCCACTGTACCGACGACAGAGAGGAAGAAGTGTGTGATTTCACTACCAAATTAGAAGAGTTGGACAACAGTCTCATTTTTTCTCAAGCACAGAGGGGGTAGGCAAAATGCAAGATTTTGTGTATTATAGTTGCCAGTTCCCATGAGACTGAAGAGCTGAAGGACAGAACACTCTGGTCCTTGCCATCAACCATGGGACCTAGGGCTACTGGGAAGCTACTTTCAGTGACGCCTTGAATGAACCTGATGGCAAGGGGGTATGGGTGGATCCAGGCATGTGGATGCCAAAAGCAATGCTAAGTTTAAGAGGCCCCCTGTAGCATTGCCAAAATACATGTCTTTTTCTAGCACAAAAGACAGTGAAAATAGAAAAGCTAAAGTTTCACATAGAGGAAGATGAAACTAAAATCCACCAATCTAACCGAAGCATGTACATTGCAGTAGGTCTATTTGTTTATTTTTAACCAATTATGTAAAACTTGTAATTTGTTTTGTTGTTGCTGCTGTTGTTCAGGGGCCCCTCACAATCTGAGGCCCCAAACTGTAGCTTACTTAGCTTGTGCATGAATTCAGCACTGCAAGGGAGAGACCAATCTGGCTCCAGTCATTGTCTAAAGAAGGAGCAGCTGAAGGGCAGGTTATTCCCCACCTTGCTGGAAGGAACACTCTGCTCCAGTTGCCAGAAGCCTGGGGACTACAGAAGCAAGGGAAAGCGTTTCTCTGGCTCATTCCATCAGCCAAAGCAAGGAACAAGAGCTACCGACTGACATTCAAGCAAGAACACCAGCACGAGAAGATCAGCAAGGACCAATTGGAATATAAATGCTTATGGCTCAGCACTTTGTTCTGGCCTTAAAGAGCTGGTCTCCCTTCTCTTTCTCTTCCCTCCACTCTCATTCTCTTCTTTTGTGTTTTCCTGCCTTTTTAGTTGTAAGCTCAGTGGCATAGAATAATAATAATAATAATAATAATAATAATAATAATAATAATATGAGAAGTAACTGTCTGTAAAGCAAGATAAAATTATAGTAAACAACCAATTACCTGGTCTTCTATAACTTACTTATTTTGCTTATCTGCTAATGGAAGGAAACATGTATGTCATTTGCAGGAGGGTGCCTAAGGCAGCTGAGAATCTTAGAACCAAAATGGTGGGAGAGATGGTTGTTTCCTGCTTTGGTGATAAATGCACAGAACTGGTAGTTTTAAAGGTATTTTACTTCTGTGCATAAGCATCTCATCCCAGAATGAATTGTGATGCAATAGAAGACTTGACTGGCAAAACATCTTTGTATCCATTTTCATCAGAACAGACAGCTGTAAGTGACATGAGTGCTTAGAACAGATTCTTTAGTCTTGACAACAACAAGAGTTCCCAGTGGATAGTAAGCAGTGTATTTAAGTTGGATGGTTTAAATTGTTTATTTTTAACATATTGTATGAGAGGCTTGGGAAAGAGGAATTAGGAAGATGCCTGGCAGATGTAAAGAAGGAAAAAAGAAGACTGCCTTCTCTTATATCTGCTTCAATATTTTAATCTGGGAAGCTAATTCCTGTAAACCAGAGGCTGAAATGGCTAGTTATGGTATGTAACTGTTTGTGGCATGCATAGTAGGTTTCTAAAGCATTTGTACAGGCTGGTCTCTTGTGTGGCATGCCTAATTTCTTTGACAAGACAGGTCTCGGCTCACACATTTTGTCTACTGAGATTGGAGAGGTATTTTCATAGCTCTCATGTAATTCTAAGTGCAAAGGTCTTCTGCTACCATTTTGTGAACACTGCTGTAACATTATAGTTGTATCATTCCCCAGAGCTGAAGCATATAGTGGTATATTCTATATTTTTGAAAGAGCAGCCAATGGAATCCCCCTGCAACAAATCTATCCCTCCCCTTTCAAGTAAGGACTATAGCTCACTGTCAAAGCATCGGCTCTGCATGCAGAGGGTTGCTGGTGATTCAATTCCTGGCATTTCCATAGGGATAGGACAGGGAATGCCAGTTTCTGGGAATCACAAATGGGAAGATTGCTGTTGCTCAGGTTCTGTTTTCAGGCTTGCCACAGGTGTCTTGTTGGCCATTGTGAGAACAGGATGCTGGACTGGAATTTCTTTTGTTCCTCCCTCTACAACCTTGGAGCTTCTGACAGTCAGTGCAGACAATACTGAGCTAGTTGGACCAATGGTCTATCTTGGTATAAGGCACTTTCCTTTGTTTCGAAATACAGTTACCTCATTCCATCCCTGTTAATTGCTGACAAATATAGTGTTGTTCTATGTGGGACTCTGAAGAATTATCTCACAATAATCTCTGTGGGACTCTGAAGAATTATCTCACAAGAACAATGGTTGGTTCTTGCTTCTAGGTTAGACTCGTGGAGGGCTACACTTTAATTTTGTCGTTAAAACTTTTCTATCTTTGCTGTATTTCATTGAAACAATACAGGAACTCTCAGTTGATTGTATGGGACTGATAGCATGAAATATATTACTGACTGTGTTTGGGTTGTTTTAATTAAAGATTTAGTATGGTGGTAGCTCACAGTTTTCACAATATAGGACATAACTAGTATGAATGAATTTTTTTTCTTGTCTTGTCTTGTTAACATGAAAATGTTATTTTAGAAAATGCAGACCCTCCAAGTGTCCCTATTTTCCAGGGATGTCCCTGATTTAGAGAAGCTGTCCTGGTTTCTGATTTAATCCCAGAATGCCCCACTTTTCCTTAGGATGTCCCCTATTTTCATTAGAGAAATGTTGAAATGTATGGAGTTATCCAACCCCCCAAGTTATCTGAAGGCAATCTTGTACAGGGATTTTAAATATATATATTTAATGTTTTATTATTATATATGTTGGAAGCTGCTCAGAGTGGCTGGGGCAACCCAGTAAGATGTGTAAATAGTAAATAGTAAAAGTATCATTATGGAATGGGGCATCCCTATTTTCATCGGAGAAACGTTGGAGGGTATGAAAACATTATTAAGGTGCCTTCTTTTTTAGATAATTGAAAAATAAATGCATTCATTTAATGGCAACAAAATGCTCCTTTCACTAGAATTCCCCAATATTTCCATAGTACTGTAACAGAGAATGTTTAAATAATTTAATTCTTAGCTTACTCACTGCGCTGATACGTGATGAGGAGCAGTTAAGGTGGCTTATCCGAAGGAATAGAGTTAACAGGATTTGTCCTGCAAATTGCATCATGTTTTTAGTTCAAAGAGACAAGTCACATATATTTACTTCGATAATGTTTCTAGGAAGGTTTAAACAACATTAACTTTATAGGAAATCTATAAAAGTCAGTCATTTGTTTTTATTTATTTATTGCATGGGCCTCCCAGGTCATCTTCCATCCAAGCTGTGAGCCAGGTAAAAACCTGCTTAGCTTTAACAAACATCTTCAAAGATGCTGGGTTCATCTGGCTATTTTCTGGAGCCAAAGCAAACAAAACATAGCTGATATTTAGGACGGAATGGATTCCGTCTATGGCAATGCACTGTGAGTCCTGCATTTCCCAAGTCTGAAAAGGCTTATCAAGGAACCGGGCATGGGAACCCAAATTCATACTGACAGCAACTGTGTTGGTAAATTGTACAGGAGAGGGAACATTTGCCTGTACATGAGTGGGAAGTGAAGGGTGGATTTACATATCCCTTCATGTCAAGGTTTCCCCCCACTGTAACATTATCCTCAAGGAAATAGATTTACCTTTCCCTGTCTAAGATCTGGCAGAAAAGCATATGGGTGGAAACACAGTTGTCTGTGAAGAGCAAGGACTTCTTGCACGCGAATTTCTGCAGTTCATTCTTATTCTAAATAATAAATAAGAAGAAACTGCAGTCATTCACATATATGAGTGAAAACAAAGTGATGCACTGATCTGAGAGCACTATTGGGATGGGACTGCGTCTTCCCCTGGTGACATCTGCCCTTGCAAATGAAACCTTCTTAACTCCCTGTAGCCTCCACCTCAGCCCTGTTATTGGTCTTGCTCCTATGTGGCAGGATATTGTGGCTAGGACTGATTCTGCATGTGACCCTCCACTGCGTCATGTGTCATTCACATCATATCAAGAAGAGGGGCAGTTCTGAACAGATGCCTGGAAGCTATTTGGGGATGAATGAAGGAAAACCAGTTGAAGTCAATGTCTGTCACAATGGAAGATCTGTGCACCAGGAAATCCATTCATATGAAGGAGGCCATCTTGCTCTGGAGGGCATTGCACTCCCCTGGAAGAGTCAAGAACATAGTCTTGGAGTCCTCCTCGGCTCAATGCTGTTGATGGACGTGTGGGTGGCATCAGCGGCCAGGAGTGTTCTTTACAAGTTTCAGTAGTTTGTCAGCTGCATCCCTATACCTATACCCTGACTAGATTAGTGTAATGCACTTTGTGTGGGGCTGCCTTTAAAAATGCTTCAGAAATTTTCAGTGGTGATGAATCCAACAGGAAGAATGTAGGAGCCCAATGCTAAAAAGGTTTTACGCCTAGCCTGCGCTGCTGGCTGCTGATTTGTTTCTGAGGTCTATTTCAAGTGCTGGGCTTGGAGTTTGAAGCCCTAAGCGCTTTGGGATGCAGTTAGCTGAAGGACTGCCTGCATTTGTATGAGCCTATCTGAGTGATAATATCAGCACTACCCTTGCTGGTACCTTTCCCAGGAAAATCAGAGGCTCACTATGTCAGGTTCCTATTGGAAGACCGGACAAATGCTATAACATTAGTAGTGGCAAAGTTTTATCGGTGGTTGCAAGAACAAATGATCCCTATATTCTGAACAAAATGCTTGTTTAACCTGGAGGTAGGTTGTATGAATTGTGTATTGCTTTGTAATGATTTGTTGGGTCTCTGGACCGTAATAAAGATTGATGATGATGATGATATCAGCTTGTTGTCCATTGTTAAGAACGGCTAAGCTGATGGGTACCGGGGGCAAGTTCTTTTCAGTGGTGGGCCATATTTATGGAACTTGATCCCTATGAAGTATGCATGGTTCTGTCATTAGGGACGTTTAAAAGAACCCTTAAGATTTTTTAAACACTTTTTATTAATTGCTGCTCAATTCAAAGGAATGCAATTGTGCATTTTAAACGGTTGTATTTATATGTTTTATTACTATTTTCTATCAGCCACTTTGTGAGGGTGTTTATCCTGCACCTTTTAGTACAGAAAATGACTGGATAGCTTAGTGCGGATGTTTCAACTGGCAAAGCCTATGTTTGTAGACCTTGACTACAGGAGATGGGAAACTGCCAAACCAGAATTCATTTCTTAGCTGTGTGTTCACATTGTGGGGACAAGTGTGTGGTGATCCAGATTAAAGGAAGGGTCAGGTAACCATGTGACCTCAGGGACATGACCCTACTGCCCATTTAATCATGTGAAGTCTATTCACACATTTAGGTGCCATATCAGGTGTGGCTAATATTTTCTTATCTGAGAGCCACATTCACCTTTGGCCAACTCCTTGGGGGGCCACATGCTAGTGGTGATGAGTGCAGCCAACTATAATTGTGGCCACCTTCACTCTTGCACACACATCCAGGACACACATGTAGGCACGTAGCCCCACCATCTCAAGTTGATCTGTGCAGAAAGCTGAGGAAAAATATTGTCTCTGCACAATGGATGATAACCTGGGAAGGGGAAAATTTGTAGGCCCATCAGGTTGCTGTGTTAGATGGAGAGATTTAAGCCTTTCCATGTGCCCCAGTGCTGTGGCAACTTACTTTTTTCTTTCTTTTTGCCAGTCACCGAAATGGAATTGGGCTTGGAGTGCCAGGAAAAGTGAACTTGAGGGGACTGGATGTTAACCAACCATGTATGCTTTAAATCAGTAGCATAGATATGATAAAAGCAGTTCTCAGAACATAAGCATTCTTGTGATAATGTATTTTAAAGGAACAAGTCTCACCCACCCCACATAAAGGATAAGCACACCAAATGCCACTGACATATCTAATTACCCTCCCAATTAAAATCCATAAGCCTGGGTGAATAGGAATGTTTTTGCCTGGTGCCTAAAATTGTACAGTGGTGACACCAGAACATGTAAAAGCTCCATTCTTTTTTCCACTCACCCAGCAAAATTTCACATCAATTCTTTCATTACAGTGTTTCTTTAGGAATGGTACGTAAGGTTCTAAATTTATTAGGTCGATACTGATTACCTTGTTCCTGCCTTTGATTTCTGAGAAGTGAAATGTGTGAAAAACTGGATTAGCCAGGTTATCCTCCCTCCTTTCTTTGAAAATTAGTTCATTTTGCCTCTTCATCTGCAACTGAATCAAGATGAAAAGTTCATTTCCTTAAATGGGACATAGTCTCAGAATACAAAATTCTGAGACCATTCAGTCAATAGACATGTTCCCATTCACAATTTTCTTCTTGTGTGCTGAAGCAATTTATTTTCCTTTCATAAGTTTTAGCTGTTTCATACATTATGTGGAGCTGCAGATGGGCATGGCTTGAAAAGGCTTCATTATTTTATGCAAATACAATTGTCATAATGGCTCGATACTAAACAACATACAAAAGAAAAGTTAGAACTCTAAAGATTTGTGCTCTTTGAGACATTCTTTTAACAGTGACATTTGTTGTACTGGAGATGATCTTAGAAGCAGGGGTGGAAGCTGCCTTATTATTCAAGCAAAGTACTCTAGGAAGGAACAGTCTAAACAAAACACTTGAAGGAAGCTAACCTGCAATCATTAAAATGTGCTTCTGAATTAATACAAATAAAATACATTATTATTAAAAGTAGTTTTATCATGCTCTCCAGACAAAGGCTTTCAGAGCAGCTTACAGATCATTAAAAGGGGGGGGAGAGACCATTTCCAAGTTCAAGCTTAAAGACATGACACAAAAGGCAAATGGATTGAGAGGGAAGAGGAGAAAAACTCAGGTATAGGTCTTTAGTTCCCTCGTCACTGTGTAACTTGGATTTTTGTTTTGGGTTTTTTGGATAGTGGTATTTCCCCCCCCTATCATAAGTTCTAAGCCCATTAAGAACTGCACAATTGTCAGAGAAAGCAGCAGTAAGAGTCATGCCAAAGGGGTTAAAAATGAAGAAAGCAGATTGGATATGAATGCTGATTCTCACTTAGACCCAAGAGAAGGTGAACTGGGAGTAAGAAATATTGAGCTTTTTTTTTTTTGCCAGCTGCACTACATAACATGTGTGTGTGCCTGTGTGAACATAATATTTTTACTACTGTGTCTGCATTGTTCCAAACGTTTATGTAAAAAAACATCTTTACTTTGCTAACTCCCCACTGCAATCTCATTAACAACACACACACAAACACCACATAAAAAGCTTCTAATTGTCTTCTGGGGTGTTTCCTCTTGTGCCGCTTCAAACCTGCAGTTTCTGCTGAAGGGGGGAAATTGAGCTGGGATCAACATTTATGATGGAAATTGGACCGAACGGCTGTATGTTGTCTCTCTGGCCCAGCTCTGCCTGAAGCTACTGTTCTTCCCATCCGCTGTTCACTAATTGCATAACACCTGGGCCTTGTTAATAATATTAAGAGGTTCATTCTATAGACTCTTCAAAGAGATAAGGACTCTGCATTAACATCGCTAGCATTGTCTCAGGAAACAATGGAAGAGTGCACCATCGGTGATAAATTCAAACCATTGGAGAGTTGCCAGTTGTGGCTGTAGAGGCCAATAGGGGAGAGTCATGCATTATTGCAGGTAGGGCAGTTGAAGGCATCCAGTTTAGATGCTACATGTGCATCATGGTGTTTCTTCTCTCAGTGCTCCTCCCAGCGGTCATTTCTCCTGTGGTCACTGCTGTGGATACAAGACATGACTGTCTGTCTCCAGGCACTGTGATAGTCTGCAAGAGATCCCCATCTTGCCATCCTTCATGTCACATTTGCAGACATCGTCATGACGCTGAGTTGATTTGCCAACAGGCCTAGTGTCTAAAGCCAGTTCCCTATAGAGCACGTCCTTGGATATCCTGCCATCTTCCATTCTGTGGACATGGCTAAACCAGCGTAGATGCCACAATTATCTCTGTGCCGTGAAAAGAGGGTGTTGCAGTTGTCTGCCACAGCTGCAATAACCTTTTTTTAAAAAGGTGGGAAGAGGAGGACAAGCTTCTGAAACACAAGTCCCTTGATCCTGACATACATGATTATTTTCTCCTGCCCTTGAAAACTATTATTTCTCTTCCCCTCCAGCTCCCAAATGTCTCCAAAAAAGTTTCAAATTGGGGTTTTCAGCACAGCTCCAAGTCATACCTTCCAAAATAAAAGTGACAGTTCTCCAAGAAAAGGGGACTGCTTTTAAAATTCTCAGAATCTTCTTTCCAAATCAGCAAATTCTGTGGGTCGATACACTTCCAAACATAGAGTCACTAGTTACTGTAGTTGTTCGGCTCTCCTGCTTATACATTTTAACAAGATTAGCAGTGGAAGCGAATTCTTTTGAAAGAGATGAAAGATAGCAGATAGACAAAGTATCTGGGAGAAGTCACCTACCATATGAAATTGGTGTTCACACAGCTTTTACTAGCTGATCAAAGGCTTGATTTCCATTATGACCTGCAGCTCATCTCAGCCTCAAGGGTCTTTCAGACTTCATCTGCCTTTAAGGCAAAACCCAAAAACGTCAGAGATTTGGTGGCCTGATTCGTACCTGCCAGCAGATACATATTTAGCAGAGAGCTGCTCTACATTTCCCCCACTTGAGCGCTGCAGACAAATGCTTTGAAATCCCTGAAAAGTGCAACATTTTCATTGTCAAATATTTATGAAGAGATTAAGGTTTACATGCATCTTTCCCTAAAACGTTTCTTATTAACATAACATCCAGTTTCTTTCAGCAAACCAACAGCCGCTGTTCTTGTAAATTTACACACTGATAGTCCAAATGTTGTTCTTAGATCCATTTCACTCTCAGACACCATCAAGTGTAGAAAGTCGAAGTCAGGTTCGAAGGTCTTCTCCTTTCTTTCCTGGGATCTAAATCTTGCTGAATATGGATTTGCTAACCACAGTACATGTGTTTCAGTTCTCGGTTCTCAGTGCTCTTAAACCTTCATAAAACACAGCTATCATAAAACATAAAATTTCAGATGCTTTCAGATTACAAGTTGTTTTATATCTGAGATGCAGGCAGATCATTTTTGCTCTTGTACACAACAGCCTTAACTCTTAAACATGACCCTGTCTTTACCCTTGTTAACAAGCCTCTATCAATGCAATTTCAATTTGTGAGTGTTTTGGAGTGGGCAGCCACAGCCGTTGTCATGCAAGCTCAAGTGTTTGGTTGCCACTCTTTTTGTTTGGGGCTTGCAACTGTTGTTGTGGGAATTAAAAATGGGACAAAGGATAATTCTGGCAAAAAGATGGAGCTCTTGGCATGCAAGAGGCAGATGCAGGCCCCGGAGCATGTTGTGGGTGAGCTATAGAGGCGAAATAAAAAAATTAACACTCAAAAAGGTTTATTTTTCTCCTCCCCTCAAAAAAAGAGCTTTTGTCACCCCTACCCCCCAAAAAAATCTGTCATTTTCAATAATAATAATAATAAAATAATCTTTTCTTTCTTTCTTTTTTTAAAGATCACTTCAGGGAGTACCCCACAATGATCCCATGACGCTGAAAGTATTTTAGCTGTCCCCCAAGCAACATCCCATTTTTTCTTCTTATTTAAATTAACAGTCTGCTCATGTATGGGATTTTGTGCCTCCACTCCACCCAAGACAGAGGAGGACCTATTTTTTAAATATATATATATATATATAGTTCATATTTTAAAAATGAAATTACAGGACCCACTTTTTGCACTTTGGCCACACACAGGCTAATAAACTCTTGGTTCAAAAAACGTTAGCCACCCCAGTTTATGGATGGATTAAGCCATATTCTACACATACTGTACATCTGAAAGCAGGGGTTTTTAGGGGATTGGTGGTTGGCGGAGATAGCTTACTATTAAGTGTTTGATATGAGCACACAGTATTCTGATCAAAGAGAAAAAGAATATTTCCAATCTTTGGGTAATTCAGTTGGTCATTAGAAACATTCACTGATTTGTCTTGGGAAACAAGGTAGGTCTAGCTGTTGATTTTTGATACACTAAGCATAGGAATTTGAATAATAGTCAATCAACTTTTACTCAGAACAGGCCCACTGAAATTAATAGATCTAAATTAGTCATGGTCATAAATTTCAATGTGTCTGCTCCAAGTAAAGGTTCGTTTAATACAACCTCGGGATGTAGAATCCATCTTGACAAGAACTATCAATACCGAATTTCAGTGCATGAAATGATCAGCAAGGACTTGATGGTTGCTGAGGCCACTGAATGTTTGTTTCTCAAGGATGGGATAAGTGGGCTGGAAATGAGGTCCAGTTGTATACAGTGGTACCTCGGGTTACATATGCTTCAGGTTACATACGCTTCAGGTTACAGACTCCGCTAACCCAGAAAGAGTGCTTTAGGTTAAGAACTTTGCTTCAGGATGAGAACAGAAATTGTGCTCCGGCAGTGTGGCGGCAGCAGGAGGCCCCATTAGCTAAAGTGGTGCTTCAGGTTAAGAACAGTTTCTGGTTAAGAACGGACCTTCGGAATGAATTTAGTACTTAACCCGAGGTACCACTGTATTGGATGTGGTTGTGAGACCCTACAAGTTAGATTGTGCAAGAAAAATGGATCAAACCATCAGTGGGGTTATTGTTAATCAGCTAGACACAGTAAGAGCTTTTATGAAGTACTATCTAGAGCAGTGTTTCCCAACCGGTGTTCCGCGGCACACTAGTGTGCCGCGAGACGTTGCCTGGTGTGCCGTGGGAGGGAGGCGGGCGAGTCGGGCGGCGGGAGCGCAAGGCTTGCGGGCGGCAGCACGGAGCACGGGGCGACCTTCGGAGGCCGCCCCGTGCTCCGCGCTGGTGTTGGCCAGCCTTGCACACCCGGGGGATCTCCCCCCAGGAGCGCAAGGCTTGCGGGCGGCAGCTGGCAGCGCGGAGCACGGGGCGCCCTTCGGAGGACGCCCCGTGCTCCGCGCTTGTGTCGGCAAGCCTTGCGCACCCGCGGGATCTCCCCCCGAGAGCGCAAGGCTTGCGGGCGGCAGCTGGCAGCGCGGAGCACGGGGCGCCCTTTGGAGGACGCCCTGTGCTCCGCGCTGGTGTCGGCAAGCCTTGCGCACCCGGGGGATCTCCCCCCGAGAGCGCAAGGCTTGCGGGCGGCAGCTGGCAGCGCGGAGCACGGGGCGCTCTTTGCCTGGTGTGCCGTGGGAGGGAGGCGGGCGAGGCGGGCGGCGGGAGCGCAAGGCTTGCGGGCGGCAGCACGGAGCACGGGGCGCCCTTCGGAGGCCGCCCCGTGCTCCGCGCTGGTGTTGGCAAGCCTTGCGCACCCGGGGGATCTCCCTCCAGGAGCGCAAGGCTTGCGGGCGGCAGCTGGCAGCGCGGAGCACGGGGCGCCCTTTGGAGGACGCCCCGTGCTCCGCGCTGGTGTTGGCCAGCCTTGCGCCCCCGGGGGATCTCCCCCCCAAGAGCGCAAGGCTTGCGGGCGGCAGCTGGCAGCGCGGAGCACGGGGCGCCCTTTGGAGGACGCCCCGTGCTCCGTGCTGGTGTCGGCAAGCCTTGCGCACCCGGGGGATCTCCCCCCGAGAGCGCAAGGCTTGCGGGCGGCAGCTGGCAGTGCGGAGCATGGGGCGCCCTTTGGAGGATGCCCCGTGCTCCGCGCTGGTGTTGGCCAGCCTTGCGCCCCCGGGGGATCTCCCCCCCGAGAGCGCAAGGCTTGCGGGCGGCAGCTGGCAGCGTGGAGCACGGGGCGCCCTTCGGAGGATGCCCCGTGCTCCGCGCTCGTGTTGGCAAGCCTTGCGCACCCGGGGGCGCGTGGGGCGCCCTGAAACAGAGGGTTCCCCATGCTGCGGACTGTAGCCTGCCGCCCGACGCGCGGGGCGCCCTGAAGCAGAGCGCCCCTCGCGCCAGGCAGACATGGGCCAGCCCCACAAGCTCGGGGGACAGCGGGGAGGCACAGCACCGCCATCCCACTGTTCCCCGGCCTGGTTTTGGGGGGGGGAAATAAAGGGAAAAAATTTTCCTTTATTTCCCCCCCCCAAAAAAGTAGGTGCGTCCTATTTCATAATAAAGTAATTATAAAATACTTTCTTTGTGTTTATTTGATGCCTATTAAAGAGAGTTACTTTATATATAGTCAATATAGGCACACAGTTAATTTTTAAAACATTTTCTAATGGTGGTGTGCCTCGAGATTTTTTTCATGAAACAAGTGTGCCTTTGCCCAAAAAAGGTTGGGAAACACTGATCTAGAGCACAGCTTTCCAAACTGTGTGTCGCGACATGCTAGTGTGTAGGAGTATCTTGCGAACGTTCCCTGTTCTCCTCCTGGGGCTGGAAAGGGGTTAGTTTAATCTCCGGTTTGCTAGTAAAACTGAATTACTGTGTCATGAAATGCTGCATGTCTAAAGTGTGTCACCAAAAGGAAAAGTTTAGAAAGCTCCGATCTATGAAGCACTATTTGTTTAGGTATAAATATATTCCTTTATACAAGGAATATGGTAGCTGGGATGTGGTCAGGAAGATTTTAGTTAGGCTTGGCTGATACCTTCCTATAGCAGAAGAACCGGTGTGGGCATGGAAAAAACCACATACAGTGGTACCTCTGGTTACGTACTTAATTCGTTCCGGAGGTCTGTTCTTAACCCGAAACTGTTCTTAACCCTATAGCACCACTTTAGCTAATGGGGCTTCCTGCTGCCGCTGCCGCCGCCGCGTGATTTCTGTTCTCATCCTGAAGCAAAGTTCTTAACCCGAGGTACTATTTCTGGGTTAGCAGAGTCTGTAACCTGAAGCATCTGTAACCTGAAGCGTATGTAACCCAAGGTACCACTGTAGTTGTTAAGAATATTGGAATCTCCAATGGGCAAGCTGCCTCACACTTCCAAGTGGAATAGATGCCTTTATCAGGTTTACTTTCAAAATTTGCTAAATTATGCTGGTGCGACATTGCAGCTGACTGCCCATGCTAATCTTCCTTATCATCTCAGGATGAAAGCCTACAACCAACCTCATCCACACAGGTATTAAGAGCTAGCATCTTCTGCTGTGTTCCTTTAATGAAGTCCTGGCCTGTTTTAATCCCAGCTATTAGTGACTGTCTCTAATAGAGTTCCTTTCCTTTGAGAAGGTTACATTTACACTTCTAAGAACATGAGAAGAGCCCTGCTGGATGAAACCTAAGGCCTATCTAATCCAGCTTTCTGTTCCCACAGTAGCCAACCAGAAGCCTATGCAAAACTTGCAAGCAGGACATATAGCCTTCTCTCACTCATGCCCCCAGGAACTGGAATTCAGAGGTGTGCTGCCTGTGATACTGGAGTTCTGTTTTTATTAATAGTATAGGCTTTTGTAGACAGACAAGGGCTTGGAAATTCAGATTTATATTTTTACCTACCAGTATGCAACATCATTCGGGGGGGATAAAAAGGCCCTTTTGACAATATTTTGATAACTGCCTGTCAAGTTAAGGGTCTTTGGAGAGAAAAGACTCAGAAAAGCAACAGAGACCAAACTCTGTGTTTCCAAATAAAAGATGCAAGCACTTTGCAGCCTTATCTGTGGGAGGCCTGGAAAGACCTCAGGGTTGTTATATAAAAGTGTGGTTGTTGTTTTTTTGTTTATTTATATGCAGCACTTTCGGGGCTATTCCCCCAAACATAATAATATAATCAAAACACTATAAATGCAGTTTGAAAACAATCCTAAATTAGCAAAGGTGGCAGCAGTAATAGTTAGAAAGGTTGTGCAAAGATTAAAAAAACAATGTAAGAAGAGTGATATTTTGCAACATAGTTCTTTAGCAGAAGAGTTAAAGGAGAGCTGCATTTTGCAACATAGTTCTTTATTTAAAATCTGCATTACAGAGGTCATGCACATCTCTGAGGAGAGAAGGTTCCCCTGTCAGGCAGTTATACATGCTGCTCAGTGAATAGCTATACCATAAAGGGCTGCTTGTCTCTTTTGACTTCATACTTAGTATTTTATTAAACTTAGCAGAACTAATGCCATAACCATAATCATAACTCAGTCCTAGGGCAGGATGCTAATGGAGACAGGGAAGAGGAAAGAGAGAACTACGAAAAGACTCCACAATCTCATGAAAAATTACTTGGGAGAAAGTTCCGCATCTTAAATGAATATCATGGTCTTGGAGCAATTATGCATAAGATCAAGTTGTGTGACAAAAATGGTATTTATTGGTCCACTACCAAGCTAAGTATTGAGTCAGAGTAAGTTCCATGGTCTACTGCAAAACATTTTTTTTTAAGTGTAAGCCCGAACAATATGCTAAAACCCCTCTGGGGATTTTAAGGTGTTTGACAGGAATGTTCAAATTGCCCCTTTATTTCCGGGGAAGGAGAAGCAACTCTCCAGAATACCCATTACAGTGGTACCTTGGGTTAAGTACTTAATTCATTCTGGAGGTCTGTTCTTAACCTGAAACTGTTCTTAACCTGAAGCACCACTTTAGCTAATGGGGCCTCCTGCTGCCGCCACACTGCCGGAGCACAATTTCTGTTCTCATCCTGAAGCAAAATTCTTAACCTGAAGCACTATTTCTGGGTTAGGGGAGTCTGTAACCTGAAGCGTATGTAACCCGAGGTACCACTGTACTGGAAACTGCAGGAGGGGAGAGTCTTCTTATGCTTGGCTCCTGCTTGTGCCCAGCCAATGTTCTAGACTGGAAATAAACCAGTTCAATTATATTGGCCCTAACATTTTGACTACCTACACCTTTTTTAAAAAGGCATTTACAGTGTTAAGCTCATGACAATTAAAATTAGATGCAGCAATAAAAAAAGACCCAAAGAACATAAACACATGCCTCCTTGTGGATTAAATCAAACTGGATTGTGCCTTCCATTTTGCAAACACATAACTGCAGTCCCCATTTTGACAGAAAACATTGCCACATATGCACACATGGCTATGGAGGTGGGTATTCTGCATAGCATTTTGAAGGAGCTAGAATGGAACAGTCTGTTGTTTGAGGTTAAGGGTTTATTAAGGCCCCCCAATGCAATCTTCATACCATGCAAAAGAAAGATGTGTTTCTCATTGCTTTTAGGGTTATGCGTATGCAGCCCTAGATGCTGCAATTGTGCATTGTTGGATCAGGGCTGGTGTGTGTGTGTGTGTGTGTGTGTGTGTGTGTGTGTGTGTGTGTGATGGGAGGACATTCAACATACAGCTGGATAGTAAACAGCAAACACATATTTGGTACAGGGAAAAATGCAGGGCTGGTCTCAGGGAAATTCTATCCAGGCATTTCACATTTTTTAAAATCAAGGTATGGTAAAAGTTTGCCAACAATTCCATTCCTATAGGTAGGGGATAGTTTCCAAGCTGTAAGAAATAGAGACATTCCATACTTCAATATAACATCTCTATTATTAATTTTAAGCCCATTGTGGGTTACTATATAAAGCAACTCAAAGTCAGATGCTTGCTGCCTGCTAGATTCAGAACTTGGATTCAGCTCAAGCTGTCAGGCTTCTAGTGATCATGAGAGAATGTGTGATGGAGAGAGGCTGCCAAATTCTTATGCCCCCCCCCCATTAGCTGTGCACCTTGCATGTTTTTATACCCCACTCCTAAGCAAATTGATATGGACCTTTTTATTTATTTTATATTATAAAAACACAATTGAAATCAGTAGAATCAAGTAAGTGGGTTTAGGGTTGCAGCATCATTTATTCACATTGGCTGTTATTCAACTAGGTTTTCTAAAGACTTGACCGACTGAAATTAATGGACTTACAATTAAAAATAACATTTGGAGAAAAAGTGTATTCTAAGTTTTATAGTAGTACCACATCCACAGCTAAGGAAAAGTTCTTAAATTTGGCAAAATGTTTAGTTGATATTTTTGCACGTCTAGTTATACCGGGTCCCCTCATTACCAACTTCAAATAAGTGCTGTATTTTTCACTCTATAAGACGCACCAGACCACAAGACGCACCTACCGTAGTTTTTGGAGGAGGAAAACAAGAAAAAAAATATTCTGAATCTCAGAAGCCAGAACAGCAACAGGGATCGCTACGCAGTGAAAGCAGCAATCCCTCTTGCTGTTCTGGCTTCTGGGATAGCTGCGCAGCCTGCATTCGCTCCATAAGACGCACACACATTTCCCCTTACTTTTTAGGAGGGAAAAAGTGAGTCTTATAGAGCAAAAAATACGGTACTGCAAAAATGAACATTCTATCTCTTTCCAACACTTCAATATCTCAGAATGTATTCAATATGTTGACTTTGGATAAATTGCATTCCCAAAGCATACTTTGTGTCGTATCAACTTTTTGCAAAAGAAAGAAAAAGAAAAGGGAAGGGAAAAAGAAAAGAATAATTAAAACATCTGTGCTCCTTGAAACCAGAAAGCCTGACATGCATTTGGATTACCATTATGAGAGGCATTTTCCCCAAGGTCTTCCTTTATAGTCAAGTTCAGCTCAGCTCCATGTGAGCCAAATGATTTCATTTGGGCTTTCAGCACCCAGTTCAACTATCTTCACATCCAAATAAGAAAAAATGAGAGGAACAGTCTAAGTGTACATAAGGCTTTTATATGATTACTGTTGCTAAGGAAACTAGTCCCTTGTCATCCATGTGGTAAATGCAGCTATCATTTTAGCATGAAAAAAAAGACAGAGAAGCAGTGTTATTGGTGACAACTGTAACAATGTTGAAAAATATATTTGAGCAGATCATTAAACTCATCAGCAGATGCTCTCTCTTTTTAATTTGGAGCATACACAGTCTCAGCTTACTCTGAAAAGTGTCTCTCTAGAACCATTTAAAACCCAATTAAAATGTTTCAAGGAGGCATGTGCAGCACTTTGTACAGGACTGTACCACCTAGGGACAGATGTAGAGAATAACATATTTGAAGGGAAAACCTTGGCTAGGCCAGAGGACGATTGCCACAGCTGATTCATGTATGCTGAAGGAAAGAACCAGTTGGGGAAGGGAGTGACTGCTCATTGCAGAAGAGATTATAACCCTAGCTTAACTTAATAGTGGTAGAAACAAAGAAGGACATTAGGAGGGGGTGCAGGAAAATGGAGGGAAGAGGGGGGTCTAATAGAGCGCCAGAAAATGTGTGTTAATCTGGGAAGTGGGGTGCGAATAAAATCTCATTCAGGGGCATCCATCACTCAACAAACAGAATTCATTGAGGAAGAATTAAAAATTACATATTTTCCTTGAAAAGTTTAAGGTCTTTACTAGATCTTTACCAGATCTTTGCCATTCAAAAGTGGGCAAATTTTTATGATTTCTACACCTGACACATATTTACCCAAAGGAAACAACTTCTCAAATGGAGTGAAAGTGGATGCTAACCAAATGTTTTAAAATGCAGGAGCCAACTCCTGGGGGCTGAGGTCCCTTTGTCCCCCCCCTAAAAATATTTGAAGGTTCACCCACCCAAAGTTAATAGGCATTGCCATTCAAATGCTGTGCATGTGCCGCATCTTGTGGCCGATTATACAGGGCAGGGCTTACCTGCACCACCCTCAAATTTTATTCAGGTTGGTACCCCAGTGTAGGGTGTATCAATCGGCTCTCAGGAAGAAGCAAAAAGGTGGAAAGTATGAAACTACAGTGGTACCTCAGGTTAAGTACTTAATTCATTCTGGAGGTCCATTCTTAAACTGAAACTGTTCTTAACCTGAAGCACCACTTTAGCTAATGGGGCCTCCTGCTGCTGCCGCGCTGCCGGAGCACAAGTGGTGCTTCAGGTTAAGAACAGTTTCAGGTTGAGAACGGACCTCCAGAACAAATTAAGTTCTTAACCCGAGGTACCACTCTCTCTCTGTGTGTGTGTGTGTGTGTGTGTATGAATGACCTAAGAAGGGTCTTTCAAATCTTTGCCTTATTTGGGGTGCATAGAAAGGATATTATTTACACTCCTCAAATACATTCAGGTTTCATTAGATATCTTTGAATGCAATGAAGAGGTTGTTGTTTTTTTGGTAGGTTCTTTCTGATTTCCCTGTGTGAGATAAAAGACCTACATTAAGAATTCTTGACTTTACCAATATACTGTTCCTGTATCTATATAAAAACTTTGAAAGAAACAGATGATTGTTTCTGTAGTGCATACCCAGGATCTTTTTATAGATGGTTTTATCTGCCTCTTTGGAAACACAGTGAAAACTAATTTTGAAAGGCATTATCTTCTAGTTCAAAAGTCTAAGAGTTATGAAATTATGTTTTCTGGTGGCAGAAGCTAAGCCCTTGGCTCTTAACCTTCTTTGAAAATATAGTTGATGCATTATTTATTTATTGCGATTTCTGTTTTCCTGATGGTAACTTCAAAAAAATAATTCTCTCCCCCCCCCCTATCTTATATAGATGTTCCATATGGACTGATCAGATGCTAAAGAAATAGCACAATGCCTTTTTTAAAAAAACCAAAGATTAAACTGCCCCTTTAGCATGCAGTGTGTTGAGCTGTTTGCATCCTTAATGGGTTAATTTTTTTCTCAATTAATGCATTGTTTTGGCTTCAACTACCTCCTGAAGCTCTCTTTTCAGGTCATTTAACACAACTTGGTCAGAGATACCTGGGTCTATCACTTGGGACTGACATCACCCTCAAGGATTGAAATTTCAGTGCTTCTTCCTTTCAGAAGTGCTCTGCTAGGATTTATCTTGAGAGAACCTAAAATATGTCATGGGTGAATATACATCGCATAGTAAGAAAATAGCAGCCTCCTGGGTTATACCACTGAGACATCTAGCCTACCGTCCGGTTTCTCACACTGACCAACCCTCCAGCATTTTCTGGCAAGATGTTCAAAGCAATGCTGTGTCTGACCTAACAGAATGAGAGGAAATTAGAAGAGAACAAAACATGCCCCATATTGTGAGAGCTTTTCTGTAGCCTGTCTGTTATAGATAGTTCATGTCGGAAATAAAATATGAAATATGTGTTTGCTGCTTCTTTCGCAGCCCCTTGAATGTCTTCATCAATTAGTTGCAAGACAAAGAATTGTGATGTCACACAAGAATCTGATTGATGCAATAATTTAAGTTAGGGCATTGGACAGTTACCATATTTATTGGAGAACCTGGAGGCTCAGATCTCACCTATTCTGTAAGTGCACTCCCTCTGCACATACCCTTTTGTGTTTGAGGGGGCCAAGAGGGGAACAGATGAGATGTATTTTGCTCTATAGCTGCCACTTGCTGAGTGAAAAACAAACCTAGAGAATGTATTCCCTGACCATTCAATAGAGACGAAAGAATAAATAAAGTCAAGGTACTAAATGAGCATTGATTTGACAGTATGCACGGTGTCTGTTTTTCAGTGTTGTGAGGTCACATATGACTATTTGGTTATTATTATATATTCTATAGGCAACAAATTAAACTTTGTAAAGTTTTAAAACACTTTAATATCTATGCTATAAAATTACGTGTTCATTTAGTACTTTGACTTCATTTTTTGCCATTTGCTGAGTCCAGCTTAATCTGCAATAAATGTATTAGTTGAAGTTGCCACAAGATTCTTGGTTTTTTCTAGTTATTTAGCTTGTTTAGTCTATAGAATTATGAATAAAAAAATTCCCTTTCTGAAATATCTCTGGATTAACTACATGGTTCTTAGGTTCCTTTCAGCTATGGACCTTTATTATTTATTAAATAATAAATGATATTATTTATTTATTTATTTAGTTAGTTAGTTCGTTACTTAGTTATTTATAATTTATTTATTAATAATAGTTGCTGAGATGAACACCAGCACAAAGTTTAAGCTAGCAACATTTGAGGGATAAGTTGTTAAAGAATAATTATAAATAATTTATTGCAGATCAAAATAGAAACACAATTTGCTAAGCTGCACATCTTTCAGTTCTAGAGAGGTTACTTGGTGGAATTCATCCAGAGCAGAGAGATGCTAACATTACCAGTACAGAAGCACACACTTTTTAATAGTTTTGAAACCAGTACCAGGGCTAATGTGACTTTTCAAAAGTATCCCATGGTGAGATAAGTGTAAATATAACAATAGAATGTTCCTGAATGTGCTTAAAAATGAGCTCCTGCTAGTGACCTGCTATTATTGATTTGTCAAATGGAAAAGAGGGGAGTGGAAAGATATATTTTTCTGTGTCAATCTGCTCTGAAAGTTCTTATAGTCTAAACAGCTGCTAAATATGTACTGTCATCTTCAAATACACCTTCCCATCAAAGCCAAGTGAAGCCACACTACATGGCATACAGACTGGCATAAAGTTCTCAAGATTGAACGAAATTGATAAATGTTCCATAAATGATAGGCACATCCAGCACTCTAAAACGCACAACCTTAACAAAAGGAATTGGAATTTTACGGGGCACAATCTGCCATGGCCTTTTTCTGTGTGAAGACTTTTTAAAGGAATTGAGAAAGTGTCAGATGGGTTGTTTACCACCCTAGATCTTAGTAACTGTCAGCTGTAAAATCCTTGAGCCTTGCTGGCAGTTTTCTCTACCTTACCCTCAACCTTTCAGAATTGTATGTGTGAAAATCTTCATTCTCGTCAAAGCAGAAAGGAAGAAATAGGTGGTTTGTGCTTTTAGAAGGCTTCTACAGAGGGTAATTTGAGGGACAGCTAGTGCTTATGGCAAGATGCTCAGTAATACAGTATCATGGCAGATGAAGAGTTCCAAGAACCATATTGACATACGGTAATAACAAGATTGTGGGATTAAGCCCCAAGACATCAAAAGGGCCATAGCTCATCAGCAGAGTGTAAGCTTTGTAGAAGTTACAAAGTTCTATCCCTGGCATCTCAGATAACAGAACTGGGGAAATACTTTTGTTGGATACCTTGGAGAGATGTTGCAAGTTAGAACAGACAGTGCTGAGCAAGACACAGAATAAGGCTGCTTCATAATTCTGACAAAGAATAAACCTGCTTCATTTGTTTATCATAGGAGCATACTCCTCAAGGCATCCATACAGCCTTTTATCAAGAATTAGCCTGCCATCCTAAGGTAGGGGGGGGCAAGGAAGGAAGCAAAGGCAGTTCAACGACCTTAACCTATGCCCTGCCAGGCTATGACCAGCAGGTTGTAAGGGAGTGTTCTTGCATTCCTCTGGTCTTTTGGAGTGGGGAGGGTTGGGGAATCCCTTGTTGAGAACAAGGGAGAAATGATACAAGGAAAAGGTCTGCACCAGATTTGGAACTAACATAAACTTCTCCCAGGTTTAGGGGCATGTAAGAGATGAAGAAAGCATGGATCCTTCAGATCCAAGCTCTCACCCATTCCATCCCAGCATGACACCAACCTGTCTCCTTTTTGCCCAACCAGTGTCAGATCTCTCTCAGATGCTTTTGTGGTGCAGAGAAGGCACCCAACCTCTGGTCCTTCTCTCTGGTGTCAAGAGTGCTCTCTTTGAGTTTGGAGGGGGAAATCTGACTAATCCCATGGCCCTTGGGATATCTTTCCCAGGCCAAACAACTGCAGTCTTAGAATGGCTTATTCCAGGTAGCGTATTATTTTTCCAAAAACAAAACTTTCTATACATGTAGCTGCTTTAAATAAACTTTGTGTTGGTCCTTGCCTGTGTGCACACACGAGCGAGCACACACACACACACACACACACACACAGAGAGAGAGAGAGAGAGAGAGAGAGAGGAGAGAGAGAGAGAGAGAGAGAGAGAGAGAGAGAGAGAGAGAGAGAGAGAGAGAGAGAGAGAGAGAGAACTGGGCTTTTATTTATTTTAAGTGTTGTGTTTTCCCACAGCTAATATGTAACACATGCCATGGTAAAGCTGCAATCCGCAAACTACCTTGTAATTATTTGTAACAAACATGCTTATTAGGGAAATAAATCTGCATGTCAAAGACTACGGTGACTTTTGTAAACAGTGGAGATGTGGGGGAAAAAATATCCACTTAAAATATATCATAGTTAGGAAGAAAAGCTGCTATATCATGCTAAGTTAAATCACGTATCCAAAACAGATAAAAACTAGCTTGAATATATAATTAGTAAGTGCTAGAGAGAACATGAATTAAAGTACTGCAATCTAAATTGCCATCTAAAATGATAACAGTTTGTGATTAATATCTTGTTTTCTTAAGGTCAAACAGAGAATAAATATCTGTTCTAGGGATAAAACATGTACCACTTACAAAAGAAGTCTAAATCCATAGTTCTGTCTAATCTGATTTATTAGGTAAAGCTGAGCTCTTTAATGAACTTTTAAAACAGTAATTTAACAAAGTGCTTATGGACAATGTTAAAGCGGTGTGTTGTTTTATGAATACCAGCTTTCCATATTTGGATTTTACTCATGTTTACTTAAGCAGACCTTTCAGTTTTTAAAATATATTTTTCAAAAATCACCCAGCTCAAAGGTCTAAACAAACAGTGCAGCTTTTAGCAGATCAGAGTATTTAGTCTCAGAAAATGAAAGAAATAAGAAGAAGAAGAAGAAGAAGAAGAAGAAGAAGAAGAAGAAGAAGAAGAAGAAGAAGAAGAGTAGTAGTAGTAGTAGTAGTAGTAGTTTGGATTTGATATCCCGCTTTATCACTACCCAAAGGAGTCTCAAAGCGGCTAACATTCTCCTTTCCCTTCCTCCCCCACAACAAACACTCTGTGAGGTGAGTGGGGCTGAGAAACTTCAGAGAAGTGTGACTGGCCCAAGGTCACCCAGCAGCTTCATGTGGAGGAGCGGGGATGCAAACCCCGTTCACCAGATTACGAGACTATTGCTCTTAACCACTACACCATGGCTACATGGCTTGCCTGAGGATATCTGGCAGGTAGGAGGAGTGTTGCAGAATAACTGCCCCCCCCAGCACCAGTTTTGTTGCTACTTACCAATAAGATGTAGAGGTGAGGCAGTGCAGTTGTAGAGGTGAGTGGGAGCACTGGATTGGCTCTGCCAGTGCACCTTGCTGCTGCCTTGCCCTGCCCTGCCCCAACCCAGTATGCAACAGTGGCAGTGACCACTCCTCAATGGTCACTCCTGCTATCTAGTGAGCTTGTGGTTGACAACTGAGTATACCTGTTGCTACTATTGCAGGGATAAAGAACCTCAGGACCTCCAGATGTGGTTAGACTACAGCTCCCATCAGCTTAGCATGGTCAATGGTTAGGGATAATTAGAAATGTAGTTCAATAACAACTGGAAGGCCACATGTTTCCCATCCCTCTAACCATACTTTGCACAAAAAAGTTCAGACATGTTCTTGGATAGATAATATCTTTATTTCACATAACAGCAGATTTTGTTCTGCTACATCTGTTTTTTCTTTCTTTTTTTAATCTTAAAAGAGCTCTTTACAATCCAAATGGAGGTAGAGAATGGAACAGGCCTTACTTAAATGTTATGTGCAACTAATTTCTGAAAGGGTTTGTGCCCATGAGCTTAAAAGCTTTACAGTCTGTAACTAAATCATTGCTGCTCATTCACAATCTAAATGTTGATAACACAGTCTTTTCCTAATGTGGATTGCTAGCAACATTTGACTCTACCAATCTGTTAGAGATTCTTGTAACATACAAAAGTTTATGAAATTTCCAAAGCTATCAGTCAGTCTAATATCAGGTGTTGTTTCTTCTGCGCTTAACATGAATCCATAAAACATCCTTCTCACTCTATGGGTTTCAGTGTTTGGGAAGTGATGTAGCTTCTCTGCCTGCTCTGCAAAAGTCTCCTGAACTCTGACCTTTTGGCTGTATCCTCATAAAATGTTCTCAAAGCCATGATTGACCTGCAGCTGAAAATGCGAAAAACAATATTCTGTAAAAGCTGCTGCCCTGGCACATTTTTGCGGCCATCTCTTAAAACCAGGCACCAATAAATGTAGGCTGGAGTTTACAGGCTCATTAAGGAGTCAGCAGTGGAGCGAGTGCTTTTATATCAACCTATATTTTTATGCCTGAAGCCATGGTATAATTGTGAAGGTTTTCTTTTGGCTACAAGAAATTTCCATGAGAACACATCCCTTAGAATTCACCAGGGGTCATCATACACCAGGCAAAAGTACTCTCAGAACACTGCAGCCTACTCTTACTAACACAGGATTGCCAAAATGTGACCTTTATTTCATTGTACTCATTCGTTAGCATGGCATTTGACACCATTACATAATTGTACAGAGTTTATATTCAAATAGAACAGCATTTGTATTGGTGTTTTTTTTCTTGTCAGCAGTATTTCTAGTGTGTCTACTCAGAGGGTTTTTTACAAAAAAAATGTTCAGATGAACTATAGGTTTTTTGGGTGGATGGGTGGGTGGGTGCAAATAGACTTCTTCTATGCTTTAATCAACAACTGTAGTAACTACCCTAAATGTCTCCTGTGTGCAATTAACTGAGTTTGGAAGGAAAATATAGAAAGCCTGTCTTCAAATCATGGTATGTTTTCCTTGGTTTTCTACTATCCATGGTGCTGAAGCTTTAATTATGAAAACTCCCAATTACTCTGTATTACAGAATATTAATGGAAAACACAGAATACAATTTGATATTGTGAAATACAGCAGCATATAAGAATTAGCTTTATTATTTTCAGAATAATAACAGTCTTTTGCAAAATTTTTGTGTATTTTCAGAATAATAAAATGCATTTTATAAAAGTCAAGCTAGATTCCACTTCTAAAAGAAGCTACAGTAACTACATTCTTCATCCAAGTTCCAAATAACTTCTTTAGCAATGAAATTATATATTATTTTTTTACACGTAGGTGTTACAGCAGTTAGGAACTACAGCTATTTCATTATGATGTTTCAACTTCAACGGCTTTTGCTACCATTGACCATGGTATCCTTTTGGAGCAGCTGTACTCTGGTAACCTCTAGGTTAGATTACTGCAACACATTATTCATCAGGCTGCTTCTGCAGACACTTTGGAAACTTCAGCTAGCACAGAATTCAGTGGCCAGGTTGTTCACCGGGGCAAAACAGTTTAAGTATATTACATTGATCCTGGTCTGACTGCACTGGCTATCAATTAGTTCTTGGGCCCAATTCAAAATGCTGGTTTTGACCTATAAGCCTTAAACAGTTCAGGACCACAATACTTCAAGAACTGCCTCCCTCCATTTGAACACACCCAGACCCTGAGATCATTCTCTGGGGCCCTTCTGTGTGTGATTCCTCCACAAGAGGTTTGGAGTGTGGCAACATGAGAACGGGTCTTTTCTGCAGTGGCTCCTCATTTGTGGAATGCTCTCCACAGGGAAGCTAACCTGGCACATTTCTTACGAATCTTTAGACATTAGGTGAAAACATTGCTCTTTAACCAGGTCTTTGGCTGATTGACATCTAATGACCTTTTAAATGTGTTGTGGAAGAGAGGACTATTGTGTTGTCTTTGTTGTTATTTTTATTATGTATTTTGTAATTTCATGTTGTGAACCACCCTGAGATCTATGGGTGTAAGGTAAAGGTAAAGGGACCCCTGACCATTAGGTCCAGTCGTGGCCGACTTTGGGGTTGTGGCGCTCATCTCACTTTATTGGCCGAGGGAGCCGGCGTACAGCTTCCGGGTCATGTGGCCAGCATGACTAAGCTGCTTCTGGTGAACCAGAGTAGTGCACGGAAACGCCATTTACCTTCCTGCCTGAGTGGTACCTATTTATCTACTTGCACTTTGATGTGCTTTCGAACTGCTAGGTTGGCAGGAGCTAGGGCCGAGCAATGGGAGCTGACCCTGTCACAGGGATTCGAACCGCCGACCTTCTGATTGGCAAGTCCTAGGCTCTGTGGTTTAACCCACAATGCCACCCGGTCCCCAGTTCTATGGGTGTAGGGCAGCATATAAATAACAACAACAACAAATCCAGTCACATTATTATTATTATTATTATTATTATTATTATTATTATTATCAGGCCCCTTATCATTTCATTGAAATCCATTGGCACATTTTATGTGAGCTTGTGTTTGAGTCTCACATTGTATGTGTGGGGTGGAATGGGGGCTTTGACACAGATTAGCTGAGCAGGTGTGATAGCTCAGAATGTTCAGTGGCTCAGAGAACATTGCAGTTTGCATTCAAGCTTCTGTGAGGGAAGGAAAAGTTGCCAGCTGGCTGAGATTAAATGTTGATACACACAGGGATTGGTGGAAGACTAGCAAGGAGTGTAAGGCAGATGGGAAAATAATGGAGGACACCAGAGGATGAAAGCTGAAGGAAAGGTGAGGGTTTCCAGTGCTCTAAGAAAGAAGAATCTGAAGGAAAGATCAGTAGATCATGGGGGAGGGGGGGAGGCAAAATGAGACTGGCAAAGTTACAATCAGAGAAATTTAGAGTGCTTAAGCTGAGAGGGCTATAGATGGGGAAGTAGAAGAAAAATAAAAAGTCCAGGGAGGCTGGACAAAAGATGGAAAAGTTAAAGGCAGTGGAAGGAATTAAGTTGTGGCCTGTTTATACCAAAGATATGTCACCCTACAAAGGGGATCTGGAAATACTTCGGTCCTCTTTAGCCAAATAAAGACAGCAACATCATGGAAGGAGTTCACATTTATTGCAGACTGCAGTAAGAGTAAATGATCCAGAGGAATTCTCCAAATTCTGGACCCCAAATACAAAATTCAAGACACTTTTATAACATTTTCTTTACATGCTTAGCTCGTGAACAATCCCTTTCAGCAACATGATTGGATAAGAAAATGTGTGGACAGCTTGTGGACTCCTCGTGTTTACTTCTAATTGGTTCACAAAAAAGCACGCTCCTGTCTACTGGCTGTACCATGGAAATAGATATAGTTCTGACAAAGTTTATAAATTCATGATTCTTCTATCTCGTGCAAAATGTTGCATTTATGTTACATGAAGCGGTCAGTTTGGAGCATCTAGTCTCTTCAAGGCCACTTCGCATTTCTGGTATGTGAAGCTGATAAGCGAGCCCCTGCAAAAAGACAGGTTGAGCATGAAGAATATATGCTTAGCTAGTTATATACTTTTATGCAGGACAATGGCACAGATACATTGTGGTTGTGACTGGGAACATGTTTATGCAGGCTCAACACTTAGCAGGCTGTATGCTCAGAAATGCCTGCCTGCTGTGTTGACCCCAGTGGCTCTCAGGTCATGACATTCACCTGTGTCCCAGGTAATGACACTCAGGTATCAGATATGGGAAGGGAAAAGGCAGTTTGCAATCAGAGAGGGAAATAAGGACGCAGCCATTTATTTGTCAATGATTTTAATGTTCTCAGGTTTCTATAACACTTTTGAGAGCTTCCTTCCCATAAAAGGCAAGCCTAGTATTGAAATATTTCCAGTGCAGGCTTTCACTTTAGTTTTTTGTTACACACTATGAATCACAATTATAGAAAATGCATGTTATTATTTCCCCACAGATAAGGGGTGGGGTTCGTTGGAATGCAAGCAATAGGTGTGAGTTTGGTTTGTTGTGGGGCAGTTTTGGGGGAAAAAAGAAACGAAACAAAATTTTGTGAAGAAGGTTTTTGGGATAACTTAGCAGGCTATTGTGTGGTATACTGCAAAGTGATCTTTTATGCATGGTATTTGAAGCTGAAAACACAGGCTTTCATTGAGCAAAGTTATTGTAGAAAATATTGCATTGCCACAGTCTGTTCAATGTGTGTCAACCAAAAGAATGGGGTTTCTATTGATACTGCACTGTTGCTAAGCATGATCACTACAATATTTTACTATTACCATATGCACTTTGGTTGTCATTGTTGTTGCTATATTCATGCCAGGACACCTGTACTTGAATAAATGCATAAAAGACAGATATTCCAATAGGCAATATGATTTTATCACCCTTTACATATCTGGTGTGTACATATAAAAATAAGTTTTCTAACAGAAGACATTTCATGAAGTGCTCTTGTTATCTGATGATCTTGTAATTACTTCCATCATATAATAATAAAATACTAAACAGAGCTTTAAGACATTAACTAAATAAATTGCAGCATTCAAAAACCAAAAGTAATAATTTACCCTAAATTTTATGACATGACAGTAATTTAAATATTTCAGTGCATTCAAATGTTCAATTAATAATGCTCTTAAGCTTTATTTTGCAGTTCTACTCGCTGAGCTGATTTAATATCACTGAACAATCTGTTGCAGAAGGAAATTAATATTTGAGCAATTAAACCATTACCTTTCAAATAGCAATGAGTGCTAAAAAAATAATTCTATGTTAGTGGTGAAGTTTTCTGAATTCTTATTACATGAAGAGCTATGATAAGTCATTCTCCTCGTTCACAGAAACTCAACAAACTCCAGTTTTTTGGATTTTTTTAATAATGTCTATTTGGGATATTCTTCAAACGTAGCTGAGTCACTGCCACATGAGAGCCATTTTGTGTGTGTGATGTGATCCCACAGACGATGCAGTGTATTGGACAACTAGCACTCTCTTTTCAAGAGGGAACACCAAGTGCAAGAGCACTCTTCTTCTTTTCTGTGATTTCCAGCAACGGGTAGTCAGAAGCATACAGCCTCTGACCACAAAGAGCATCAAGGCTAGTAATTACCAATAGCCTTTACCAACCCAGCGGCATCACAGCTTGACACAAGAAAGCCGTCTGCTTAATTGATTTTGCAATTTATAAACACAAATTTTCAACAAACCCATGATCATGGTTTATGATTTATTAAATTCCTATATCACCCTTCATCCAAAGATCACAGGGCAGTTTACAATATAAAAATGCATATAATAATAACAAACAAAACCAATATCCCCACCACAGCTTAAAAGGCCATAGATTGTTTAATGAGCCAAATACCTGAAAGAAGAATGTTTCTGCTCGGTTCCTAAAGATATGTAAGAAAGGTGCCAAGCGAGCCTCCCTATTGAACTATGTGCAAAAGGTTCATACAACTCATTACCGGACCATCAGCTATCTAGGTCCACCTTAACCCACTGTTTTTTTCTTTATCCTTTTGCAGTGTCTCACATCCATCTTTGGAGACACATCTCTTCAACCTCTCTCCATCACTCTCCCTTGTTTGCTCCTTATATCCACATAAGCCCTACTGTTAGTTTTAGATTGTCTACCCATCACATAGTGGTTGTCTTTTAAAAATAAAGCATACTAACATTTCTTTGTTTCATTGCCCTGAATCCCTTCTTTTAACTTCATGGCCCTTTCCACTACATCCATAACTTTCAATCTCTGACATATTCAATTATTAGTTTTTCTACATCTTAATGATATTCCCAACATTGTGCATTCCATGACTTCTTGTTATTCTTAAGCTGCTTGGGTTTTTCTGTGTCATGCTCCCTGCTCCATATCACAAATAATATGCACATATTGAACACTGTAACATTCAAGCCTATGGAAATATTTTTATTTTTCATTATAGAGTTTTCCAAAGGCTGCCCACAGTTGTTTTATTCTCTTCTTCATTTCCGTTCTTTGATTTTCTATTCCTAGCATGATTTTCTTTGGTCATAAATATTTGTCTACTTATTTTATTGCTTTATTTTCTAATTGTATTTAATTCTTTTCTTTAAAAACTACCTTTGACTTGGCTATATTCATCTTCAGTCCTACCAACATTTCTTGTAGTTCTTATTGACTTCTGACTTTTACTATATCATCTGCATTTCATTGATTTAGATATCTTCTGTTGACATTGATTCCTTTTTCTGACCATTCCAGCTTTTTATACACATTTTCCAAGGTAAGTATAAATAGCTTAGGTGATAAGCGATCTCCTTGCTGTATGCCTCTTTCTAAGGGTTTTAGATTTGTCTTTACATGGAGATATGTTGCTGTCGCCTCATCTGCCATTCTTGCAGTAGATGGTTGTATCAGCTGTCAATTCTACAGTTTTGTAACGCTCATTGTACAGCCCAAGTTTCAATACTGTCAAATGTTTCTTTCATAATTGAGTAATCCAATGTATATAGGAATTTTATGTTCATTACATTTTTCTATCAGTATTTTCATAGGTAAAGGATCTCCTATGGAATATCCTTTTCTAAACCCTGCCTGTTCACTAGCTTGATCCAGTTTCTTAGTTAAGCACTTAGTAAATATTTTGGTTAGGAGTTTGTACATATGCAACAAGAGGTTTATTGGTCATTAATTCTCATGGGTTTTTTTCTTATCACCTTCTTTGAATAATAGCACCATCCATTGGTTTGCTGACTGCAAATTCAGGTGCTTGGGGTGGAATGTAGGGTGGGATGAATACTTAGGAAAAGATGGTCAGAGCTGTCTCTGTGTCATTGGTAAGGTTGGAGGGCAATTCCAACAAGCCCTTGTTGTGAGGACTCTCTAAGTTCAAGTCAGCAGTCTATAAGAACTTTGTGGTAGAGGAGATGTGATCTTCTGACCCAGATCATTAGCTACTCTGATCTGGATCAGTTTGTGCAGGGGGCAGGGGGTGCTGGCTGCCCTGCTGTTGGTGCCAAGAGAGCAAGAACCTGAGCAGACATCAATTATGGAATGACAGAATATGTTCCTGTGTTTCAAAGTAAAAAAATTATAACCTAAGAGGAAGCCTGCTGAATCAAATCAAAGGCCCATTTAGCCCAGCATCCTATTTTCATAGGTGCCTATGGGAAGCTGCGCTAGCAGGGAATGAGTGTACTGGCCTCACTTCTTAGTAGACATGCATAGGGCTGTGTTGTTATTCCTTTAAAATATTGTTCCAGAAATAGTTACAATGACACTTGAAAAGAACAGGCAGAAATCCAAAGAGATGTTCTAAAAGTGGTCAAGGACTTGTGCATGCCTTGTGGGACTTTAGAACTTCCCCACCTTTAACTACAGATCCCCTGTGCCCATTCACAAACTGTTTCTGAAACTCATCCCATTTTCAAAAACAGACCACCATATGGCATATAGCACCACTGTTTGGGAAACAAACCCAAAGCCGGCTGGCTTTTGGATCTTGGCCACAATGTCTATTAGATTTTGATGAGTGCTACAGAGGTTCATTTTTATTGGTAGAATAGGGTTGTCAACTTTAATCAGCTCCTGATTCGTTAAAAGTTGAACAGCAGTTTGATCTGCAGGTGAAATTGTTTATCTCTACACCATGAATAAGCTTAATTTTCTGATTTCTGTAGATCAAACTGCTGCTAAAGGCACCAGAGCACACTTTTTTCCTGGTCAGTTGTCAACCCGATTTGTAAATATTCATCTTAAGCTTTACCAAAACATTCAAACTACAGGAGCACCTTGAATCTTATAGGGAAATAATTACAACAGGATATATACAATGTTATTGATGTATTCAATATGCTTCCCCCCACTGCTGTATAATATATTCTACAGCACAGGATTTCTTCCTCGTGTTTCCCAAAGAAAAAACCCAAAACTCACCAATTTATTTCAAATAAATCACAGAGCATGTGCAAAGTAATTTCAGTGTATTGGTTTCTATCAATTAAACTTAACGCTTAAATCTATTACAGTATAGATTGTGTTAAGAATTCTCATTACTGCACTGAATCTGATAGAAATTAAACAATTCGCTCATTACCTTGACAGTGGCTTATGATATAATTACTGCATTAAGGAGAAAATTGTGAATAATTCAACAAAGAAAGAGCAGGTAATTTATTTGCTAGGAAAACTTTTTATGCTTCTTGTCTTGTGAGCTTGGCCCCCAAGGAACATCTGCTTAATTCAATTCATGTGTGCAACAACTGGGAGAGGTGTCATGCAGATAAAGCGGCTACCAAGAGCGGAAGAAGAGACCTATCAGAATTGGCAGCTGTTTTGGAAATATACCGTACTTTCATACACCACAATGATCCTGGCCCAGTCAAAGATTGAAAGTGATTTTGAACCAGGTAGTCAGGGTAGCAGGGCTAACATGCATGCATCCACATATCCACTCTAATTTCAAATCATAGCCCACATGAAAGCTAAATGGGGAAGGTCTTTATAATTACCGTACTTTTCTGTCTATAAGATGACACCATGGATAGGATGACCCCTATTTTGGGAGACTCAGATTTAAGAAAATGGGGGGACATGGTTGAGATTTTTTTTAGGGGGATTGCCAAAAATCACACCCCCACACACGTCGCTAAATCCACCTCCCATCTGTCCAATTGCTGGCAGAAACTGCCAATTGCCTGCCCAACTGCCAGAGCATCAGCCAATCAACACCACCCATTGACACGGTAACCATGCACAATAGCCACTGCACAATAGCCACTGACAGCCTCGACAGCAACCAATCAAGCGTCCAACCTATGCACTACCGACAAGCCTCCTATTTCAGTTTAATATATTTTAGCATATTAATGCATAGATAAGCATGCCTTTGACAAGCAAGTTACTCAGTTGTATATTTTATATATATATATATATATATATATGCAGGTTTTGGTGTCCTCGGGTGTCTTCCCGTGTAAAAGTTGGGGTGTCTAGGCGACGTTTCGACGAGGTCTCACTCGTCATCTTCAGGCTGGTGCTTTCGGCTTCTTGTTACTGGAACAGAGCAGGATCTCAGTGTTTGAGTTCCTATAAATACTGTTGAGGGGGTGTGGTGTATAGCCTCCAATGTTCTGGGCAGAGAGGAAGTTCCCAGGCTAGTGTGCGTCGCCTAGACACCCCAACGTCGCCTAGACACCCCAACTTTTACACGGGAAGACACCCGAGGACACCAAAACCTGCATTCCTGTACCCGTGAAAATCTACGAAAGCAAATATATATATATATATATATATATATATATATATGCAGGTTTTGGTGTCCTCGGGTGTCTTCCCGTGTAAAAGTTGGGGTGTCTAGGCGACGTTTCGACGAGGTCTCACTCGTCATCTTCAGGCTGGTGCTTTCGGCTTCTTGTTACTGGAACAGAGCAGGATCTCAGTGTTTGAGTTCCTATAAATACTGTTGAGGGGGTGTGGTGTATAGCCTCCAATGTTCTGGGCAGAGAGGAAGTTCCCAGGCTAGTGTGCCTTTTCTTCTTTTGTTCCTTAATTACAAAGACTTTAGCAACTAATCCACACCTAATGACCCACCTAAGTGGTACTCAGGATATCACTCAAGAAATCACTCAAGATATCCCTCAAGTAATTAAGGAACAAAAGAAGAAAAGGCACACTAGCCTGGGAACTTCCTCTCTGCCCAGAACATTGGAGGCTATACACCACACCCCCTCAACAGTATTTATAGGAACTCAAACACTGAGATCCTGCTCTGTTCCAGTAACAAGAAGCCGAAAGCACCAGCCTGAAGATGACGAGTGAGACCTCGTCGAAACGTCGCCTAGACACCCCAACTTTTACACGGGAAGACACCCGAGGACACCAAAACCTGCATTCCTGTACCCGTGAAAATCTACGAAAGCATATATATATATATATATATATATATATATATATATATATATATCAGTAACATTTCTAAGTACCAGTTGGGCTCTACCTTTTGCTTATCAAAATCCTGGATCTTTAAGAAAAGTACATTAGGTCAAGAAATCTGGACTTCCCCTGGTAATTGTAGGTGTGCAAATGCTCAGCCTGTTGGATTCCACCTTATTTTGCAGCTGCTGGGGGGTGGGGGAGTCCTGCCAGAAAAAAAGACAACACCTAAAATACAATATGCCAGGTACTGAAGGAATGTATGAAAATATCCATGTGCACATTTGATTTTTAACACGCAAGCAAACAGCTGAGAGAACCTGGAACAGCAGAGAGGCAGAAACCACCCAGGATAGTGATTTTAATGAAAGCAACAACAAAAAGTCTTATCAAGGTGTTAAAAGTGCAGGTTGGTTTTTGTTGGCTGGTTTGTTTGGCTAAAGGTGAAGGCTAATATATAAAACAGAGGTATCGCTTTCTCCGTGTGGTCTTTTGAAAAGCTTCATTCTGTTAATGGCTTTTATAAGTGGGAATAAGAGCTGGAAGCAGACTCTCCGGTTTCAGCTGCAGTACAACAAACATCCAAACAGAGAAGGGGGCACAATCTCCCTGCACTTGACAACATAGATTTTATTTCATATAGCTGGCAGCTGCAAACCAAAAGGAACTAGGCAGGGACTGTAAAAAAAATCCTCTATCCCACCTCAAGTTCTCTCCTTTCCAAATTGGTAATTGGGTGTGGAATAGTGAGTTACTGGATATTACAGTAGTAGAATATGTTTTGAAAGGACAATTAATGTAAAAGACAAGTTGCTGTAGGAATTGGGCAAGTTCCTGCATTTTGTTAATGAGCACATTCTTTGTGATTATGTACAAGTTGAATGGATATGTGGAGGCAGCTCCTGTGTGATCAGGTACATATAAAGTATTGAAGAAGAAACAAAGTTTTTTAAAACAACAACAACAACGAAACCAATAGACCAATAGACATATACTTAATACTGGAGATGTTGCTCCTTTGCCTTCAACTGCAGCCTGAAACATAACAATTCAGGAGGCTAGAATTTCCCTTTCCCTTATTTTTATTTATTTAAAAGCCTGCCCTTCATCACTGCAGTTACCATGTTATACAGCTGCAAATAAATGTGTTATAAAGTGCAATATACAAATGTGACACTAGATGGCAACAGCAAGCTATGCAAAATTCAATGTATTTTTCAAAACTTTTTTTTAAAAAAGCATTTTCATAGTGTTTTTAATATGTGTGTAGATTCCACCCTAGTTAACAATGAAGTATAAACTGAATAACTAATGCTACTCATTGTAGGGGACATAACCAAACATTTATGTTACCTGTTCCAGAAATATTAAGGCTATAACCCTCTGCTCTTTCATTTGGAAGTAACTCTGACTGGATGTAGGAGAACTTAATTCTGAATAAATATATTTATTGTCAGGTTATATAGATAAAATGGGTATTGAAGCCATAGCTTCCAAGGCTGATTAGTAACTCATCCAAGTAAGTCTCAGGACTGGTTCAGAAGATGGCAACCAGAAACATGGATACAATCCTGCAAACCTCCTTGAAAATAAAGCTGCTTCCTCTTGGCCTTTCAAATGTGGGGGGGGGGGGTATTGTTTTTTTATTATTAGGTTATACATGTTGTGTTTTTTGTTGTAAATTACCCTGTGATCTTCAGATAAAGGATGGTTCATAAATTTAATAAATAATAAGAATTTGGTGATATTTTCATATGCCTATGTTTACTTTTTCTGTAAATATGCATAGGAACAAGATACACAGAAAGGAAGTTACAACCATCTAGAAATAATATGAAGGCAAGGAGAAAATATGCACGTCTAACAGCCACTACGCCATCTCCAGGATCACTTTGTAATTGCTGGACAAACTACTGCCATGGAGAAGACTTGCCCACAGCATTATTTATGAAGGCAAGTCCTAACAGAAACTTAGCCAAGAGAGAAGACTCATGCAGACAAACTGGAGGTAAGTCAGGCATCATCAATTGTTCAGTTCCATTATCTACTTAATATGCACTTCTGCACTCCTGCTTGACCTGTTGGTGTTTTTCTGAACAATTTTGTATTATTCTGTTGCTTTTTGGAATGTAATAGCTCACTACTGCTTTGGAATAAATGCAGATGTCTTTTAGTTTTTATGTATGTGACCATGTTGCTTAATAGTGGAACATGGGGATTGAATCTGAGACATTCTGGATGCAAAACAGGTGCTTTTCCATCCTGCTGTAGGTCTTTCCTCGGTATCGTTGTGTTGTGTTGTTTGTCTTTGAAGAACGAATGGCATATAATATAAATAAATAAACAAACTGCAGCTGACTGAAACTTAGTCTCTAATTCCCAAGGTAACCTAACAGGATATGATATTAGAAATACATTCATGAGAAAGTCAGATTGATGTGTAAAAACGAAATAATCAAAGGTGGCAGTGCATGCCAATACAAATGGGAAAAATGAACCCAGAAAGACAAGTATGCAGGGGGATGGAGAGAGAGAGAGGGAGAGAGAGAGAGAGAGAGAGAGAGAGAGAGAGAGAGAGAGAGAGAGAGAGAGAGAGAGAAGTGTCCTTGGGAGAGAACAAATCTAATCAAGGGAGATGGTGAAAGAATTCAAAAACAGGGAACAAAGTGATCAATCACACTGACATGCAGGGAAGCTGACTTTAAGTGACTCAAAGAAATATATTTAAAAATAAAGCTAATGTTTGTAAGCAATTCCATTGGGCATGCATTTTAATAGCATTCCTTCAAAACAGAGTCTTTTGAGATTGGCATGTACCCAGGATATGCTATCCTTTCCAATGCCAAGCTTGGATTCTAGTGGTAAGTGACAGCAACCCAGATGGTAATAAGTCATGCAAACTTTTCACAGTAAATCTATTTCTAACACCTGGCCAGTGGCTATGATAGATGGTGGGTTTTTTGCTAGATGCTTTCCCTTCAGACACTCCACCTTGTATTTTACAATCAAACAAGGGCAGGGGTAGGGGACCTGCCACCCTCCAGATGTTGTGGCTACAACTCCCATCATCTCTGACAATAAGCTAGGCAGGCTGGGGCTGATTGGAATTGGAAAGATCACACCTGGACAAATGTGACCAGGTGCAAAGAAGAACAGAGTTCCTGTGTCCCTAGCCTCCTTTGCATGTGGTTAGCCTAAATACAGCTGTATAAAACAGGTGAAGAAGAGGTGGGATGAAAGGGCTAGACCTGATATTTGTTTTATTTCATAAAAATTTATACACCACTTGACTGTAAAAAAACAAAAAACAAACAAACTCAGGGTGGTTTAAAAGCCTCAAAGCAGTTATGGAGCAAATGGACATGGGTTTAGTGCAATTCCATGTTTATTCATTCATGCTATTTCTGGGCACTCTGTAACAGACATTTTCTTGGTAAGCAGATAGGTTAGCAGGTTAAGAACTCTACCTTTTTGTGTAAAATGTTTACTGTACTTCTCCAGTATCTTCAGTTTCTCAGTTTAGCAGGTGAACTTTCCCCCAGAACCTGGCATAGAGATATGATTCTACCAGGTTAATTCTGTGTTCCAGGTACATGCATTGCAACCTTTTCTTCATAGACACCGTTGAAGACACAAGCTGGTGCCTTAATGGCAAACATAGTATAAGATGAGGTTCTCCAAAATTTTCAATATAAGCCCAGAGTGCTTGAAAGGTACTGCTAGCCAATACACTATGTGTATTATATAATGCATCTAAAGCTAAAATGTGTGGGACAACTTGCAATGTGACAAACTTAGGTTTAATCCTACTGGCTGCTTAACCTGTATAGCAAATATCTATCTATCTATCTATCTATCTATCTATCTATCTATCTATCTGTCAGGGAACTGCCATCAGGTCAGAGGCGAGAGGGGGAAGGGCAGTTGTGTTATAGGGAACCACGCTCCTCCTCTGGAGAGGAGGAAAGCCCCGCCTCCAGTGGAGAGGAGGTGGTGAGAACAGGGGGTGCAAGGGAGAGCCTCAACACCGAGGCGGAGCAAGCCGGAGAGGAGGGAAGGACCCCTTTGCCAGCGCCCAGTCTGCGCAGTAGGGAGGAGAAGGCTGGGGGTCACGCGACTGTTATGCTGGGGGAGGTACAAGAACCGCCCACTCTCAGATTCTGTGAACGAGTGAGCCAGACATGAACTTGCAACGCTCTTCGCTGTAAATAGTTTGCACTAATAATAAAGCCTGGAGTCCAGGTTGGAGTCTTGCCTGTTTGCTCTCGAGCAACCACACCACACCTGACACTATCTATCTATCTATCTATCTATCTATCTATCTATCTATCTATCTATCTATCATCTATCTATCTGTAAAACTTCTTAGTACCAGTTGCCAAAAACCACAGGAGGGAAAAGTGCTCTTGTGCTTGAATCCTATTGTGGGTTTCCCACAGGCCTTTGGTTGACCATTGTGGTAGCAGAATGCCAGACCAGATTGGCCATTGGCCTGAGCCAGTAGGCTCTTCTTATGTCACTATGTTCCAAATAATCTAAATTTGAAGTGAAGTAGAAAGGTAACGGTCAGAGTAAAGGAAAGGGTAGCAGAAGGAGATGTTCAAAATGCAGAAAGGGAATCTAGAGATGTAATCCTTTCTCAGTTCTGGGCAAGTATCCACTAATGGGATGGAGACTAAATTGAAAGTGGTGTGATAGTGTTCTTTAGCAAGGACATTCATCCCACTGTCATATCTGGACAAGCGGGCTTTGTACAAATTTAAAGTGCTTAAAGCAAAGCAAAACAAAACAAAACAAGAGACAACTGTGGACAAAAATAAATGAACATCATCCTTCACAACCTAGTGCTCTTCAGCTATTTTGATTACAACTCCCATCAGTCCCAACCAGTATGGCTAAAGGTCAGGGATGATGGGTGTTGCAGCCCAAAACATCTGGAAGGTGCCAGGTTGGGGAAGACAGATGCATACCATGGAAAACGATGGGTCTATCATGCTACCTCCAGATCTTAAACTATATGTAGTCTCTATAAGTACCCATCTGCCTAGTTGGGACAATTACTTTCACAAGCGAGGACCTGAAGGGTGCTATGACCCTTCTGACAGCTTGGCTGTGAAATATCTTTGGTATTTCAGCTTTTCAGTCTCCTGCCCTTTGGGCTTTCCATTTTGGAAGGATGAAAAAGTGGGGAGCACTGGGAAGAAGTATCAGTTGTCCACTCCATGTGAAGCCAGAGTTTCCAAGATGGAGGAAAGGCTAAGCCTGGGCCAACCACTTCACTCCAGAGCACTCTTCTCTTGACTGCTCCTCTTCCTCTAGTAACTTCTGGTGATGCTGCAAACTGAAAAACTCTTGGAATGCCCAGGAGCAGCACCCTTCCTATAGCACCTGCCATAGGTTCACTTCCCTGAGCAGCCATTCTTTGGAAACTTCCTGGTTTCTGGGGTCCATTGCATGGAGCCATCGCCTGGGACGAGAATCTCCGAAGAGGATATCATATGAGCCGATGACAGCTCTCTCCCTTCGCTGTTCTTGGCATGAGGTTGGCGTACTCGCGAGCCAGTTTTTTTTTTTGGGGGGGGGGGAGTGCCATCAGCAGCCCACGCCAAAGCAAGAGCCCCATGCCAAGCGATCCCTCCGAGGCACCCCTGCGCCCTTGCATCAGAGCACGTGTGCGAGGCGTACGCGTGCGAGAGAATCTGAAAAAGAGCCCGCCTTGCCGCTCGTGGCCACACTGCCGCTTTGGCAAGGCTTCGCCTCTCCTTCCGAGGCAGCGCCGGCGACGTCCGTCTCACTCCGGGGAGCGTGAAACAGCCGAGGAGGAGGAGGACGGCGTGTCCAAACCCCTCTTGACAGCGCGCCATGAATCTTCTCCGAGCTTCCCTGCCCACCTGATCTGAAGCCGACCGGCCATCCCTCACTCCTGAGGAACGACGCCGCCGTCGTCTTGCCGCCTTCCTCCTCCGCCTGCGCCAGCGAGAGGGAGCGAGCCCAGAGCCCCGCCGCCGCCGCCGCCCGCTCGGCTGAAGAAGGGCTGCTGCAACCTGCTGCCTCCTCGCGGCTTCCTCCAGTTCTCCCTCCCTCCGCGCTCTTCTCTTTCCTCTGCTGCTGCTGCTGCTGCAGGAGGAGAGCGAAAACTGGCCGGTCTCCCCTGACCCCCAGCCACCCCCTCGATTTACCGTGTCGAGGCGACCCCGCGCTTCTCTCAGGATTTGGCAGGCGCCTCCTCCGTCGCTCGTCCTCGCTCAGCGAAGCTCCCTTTGCCCTGGATGGTGGGAGGGGACACCTTTCCCCTCGCCGGGAGGCTCGGCCAAGAAGCGCCTCTTCGCGCGGAGCACTCGCGGCGCTTCCTCGAGCGCGCGGGGCGCGTGCTCAGTCTCTCCCCCGACATCCCGCCCTCTCTGCCTTAAACGTTACGTCCTCACCCCCCTTTTTTTTTACCTCAAAGTTTTTATTATTATTATTATCTCCCGCTACTCTTCTTCCCCCACCTCGCTCTCCCTTCTCAAAGACTCCTGTTTCCGGGCAGAAGAAGAGCGAGCCTGCAGCCCGGGCGAAGCGTCGTCGTCGTCGCCCTCTTCCTGTGGAGAGATGCCCGCGGACTGACTGAGGGAAGGAGCGCGGGGGGCAAAGCGGCTTCCCTCAGCCCAGGTGGCGCCCAAGCGAGGCGGGCGGGCGGAGGGAGGGAGAAGCGCGAGGACGGAGGGCGTCGCGGAAGAAGACGTCGCTTCGCCTCGCATTGGCAGCGAGAGGAGCAGCTTCTGAGGGGAAGCGCCGCCGGCCGCCCGAGCGGGCAGGGGATTATCCGCCGGCTGTGCTGAGGTGGCTTCTGCTGAGGTAAGAACAACCCCGCTCCGCGCGTCCAGGTGGAGGCAGAAGACGGCCGCGTCTCCTTGAAGCGCTCCTTTTGGGCTGCTCGTCCTCTTGCTCTCGCGTTGCTGCAGTGTCCGTTGGCGATGCCGGAAAGTTGCCGTCGGTGGGCTTCGGTGAGGATGGGATGGGAGGGTGGAGGGGGGGAGTAGGATCCAAGTTGCGTTTCCCTCTCGCTTCCCTCGCGTGCCGAAGAAGCCGAGCCAGGCCCTGCGCTGCCAAGGCAACTGTTGTCACTGAGCCGAGAAAGGGGGGGGGGTGCCTGAAGGTCATCCAGCCCAACCCCTCGATGAAGCCGCGCAGGCAGAAATCGCCCCGTGTCGTGCAATAAAATGAGGACAGCATTTTTCAGGATGGGTAGTGTGTGACGTGAGGCGCAGGGTGCCAGATATGGGTGCGAAAGGGTTGGTAGCTGGAATGCTCTCCCTTCCCTCCCCCCCCCCCCCATTTCAAGCTGTTGCAACAGCACCTTCTGCTAGTAAAAGTTTTCCCTTCCTTTCTGCATGTAGCACGGCGGCGTGTCTCATTCGGCCAGAAGCTTCGCCCGTGGTGAGAGCTTTTTGCCCACCATGGCTTCCATTCCTCACGCCAACATTTAACCTTTTAACATGTAAGATGTGAGATAGCTCAGTCGGTAGGGCGTGAGACTCTTCGTCCCAGGGTGGTGGGCTCCAGAGATTCCTGCATTGCAGGGGGTTGGGCTAGATGACCCTGGTGGTCCCCTTCCAGCTCATGATTCCTTAGTGGAGGAGGGAGCAAAATGTAATGAATGTAATGAAAGGCAAATCTCACTCCCCCCCTCCTCCAGTTTATTCTGAGGCGATCGTCCTCAAATAGAAACCCTTAAAGTTACTCAAGATGCTTACTAGGCATCTTCAGCGGAGTGGAGTAAGTTCTGAGTAGGTAAAGAAGCAAAGAGCCATGATGAAATTAGAGAGAGGCGTGACTTTCCCTATTTCTGTGGCTGATGGGCATTGAGAGTTGAGGGAGAGCGAGCACCGTTCTCGCGCTGTTCTTCCTGAATCTGAGACGAAACACCATTTCTGCTAAAGCAAATACTAGGGGAGAGAAGCATTGCCCTGGCGTGGTGATCGTCGCCTGTTTCCCAAGCAAAAAGTTGCGCCGGGTAGGATGTGAAGGCGAAGGGAGCTGCTCCTGCTGCGCCTGTGTGCTTTGCTTATCTGCATATGGTAATAATCGGTCAGAGAGAGAGAGAGAGAGAAATGAACCCGTTAGTATTCTGTTCTTGTAAGACTTGGCGCGGGAGACATAGGCTTCTGTTACATTTCATTTCCGATCTCGTTGGTGGGAGTGGAATAATGCTGGCTGCCTTCTCTGCTGTCTCGCACGTGCCTTCTTCCCCCTCAGATTCGGTGTAAAGGCAGAGAGAGAGGGGGGGGGAGAGGGAGAGAGGGAGAGAGCGCGCACCCCACCCGGTTTTGGCTCCGCTCCTGTTTGCCTATGGACCAGTAAGCAGTGAGTGGAAGCAAGCCTTTCTCGGGGATGGGAGGCAGCATGCATTCTGCCAGAACTACAGAAGCACCAGCAGCCTGCTTGTTCTGTAGCTGGAAGTCCCGGCAGATGACCCCACACTCTCCAGGATATTTGCAGAACGCACACTGTTTACTCCCCGCCCTCCCCTGTTAGAATTGTGTGGTTTTGGCACTACAGGTGATGTTTCTAGCTGGCGAGATCCATCATTTAGATTTTCCCAGAGCAGCAGAGCTTTTTTGTCTTGGTGGATGTTTAATAGCAAAGCGGAGGGAGAGAGCGCAGCACTTTAAAGATGGGGTGGATCAGCACATAATATATCAGTAAAGCAATTTTGCTCTGAAATGGGAGACGGCTCCTCAACTGGGTCAGAGGTTTAATGAGATCTGTTGTGTTAACTATAGCAAAGGGTTTCATATTTATGCAGCCCAACCGTGTGCATGTTTACTCAGAAGTAAGTCCCAGTGAAATCTATGGGACTAGTACCCAAATAAGTGTGCATAAGGTTACTGCTGCTAGTGTTTGAATGCTGGAGATTCATTATTTGTTTTATTTTGTAACATTTCCACTCCACTCTTCTACTAGGAAGCTCAGTGCCATGTTGCTAACGAACAAAGTTTATTGATTTTTAAAGTGCAAAACTCAGGCCAGGAACTCAAATAGATGTTGATTTATTAAAAATGTCATTTAATAATTGGAGGTATATGAAGAAATCCATTCCTTATTATTCTGCTGAGGTGCTCATTTCCACTTGGAATAAAAACATAATCTGACAGTTTTTATTCTGCATTTTGATATTTCCATGGAGGACATGCCATGTTGAATAACAACTTTGACAAAAACACGGCCAGTCTGATGGGGCAGATGATTAATGTTTCTTTTAACTCAGGCAAGAAGCTTGTAGCAAAATTATCATGTTATAAAAATCTAGTATCAAATTTTGTATTGATTAATCAAGCAACTTGACTAGATATTTAGTTAACTAAGCCTCTTCTGCCAACAACTGTACTCAAAGAGGAAAATGCTGTGAGAATGGTTCTCTTCAATTTGCATACTGTGTAGCTCTCCTGGCTGCAGCAATAGCTTGCAGTATATTGGAAAGAAGAATCACTGGCAACAACAGAGTAAAATATGATGGAATGGCAAGTCTCCCAACAATGCTTGGTTGGTGTTCACACTGTCAGGGTCTGTGATTTGTGCATGTAATTCCACATGTTGAATGCAATTTTTAAACTTTCTTTATATTTTGAATTTATAGATAAAATTCTCCACAATGTGAGATTCCAGAATAGAAACAAACAAAAAAATGAATGGGGGAGAATGTGGTTTAAAAGATTGCATGGTGTATTATATAAATACGGAAACTGGACTTTAGTTAGCAGATATTATCGCTTGTATCTTGTGTTTGTGTTGGAAGCCCCACTTATGCCACCCTCTGGAAGACATGGTGACTAACTCCCAATTTATTTGAATAAAGTACCTAACCTTGCAAGTACTTAAAATATTGAAATGGCATGATATCTGAAGTGGTTCCTGCAAATGTGATTTTTTTTGCATAGCACAAATTACTTCTCCCTCTCTTTTTGCTTAGGGTTATGCCATTGTCAGTAAGGTTTTCCGTTCTACTTTAATGTACTTTCAAGTGGCACATCTTTCCTAGTAGCAACAGTATTCAAGGAGGGTGGGGAGTCTCTTGACAGTGCAAATAATTATATGTGCAATGAGATTCAAGAGCATGTTTGCAGTTGTTTGTAGTATATGGGTACTTACAAGTAATGCATTTGCTTTCTTTAATAGAAATAGCTCCTCGGAGCTATTTATCTTCTCATGCTCTTACTTTCCCTTTCCCAACATTGTTAACTGCTATAAAAAGAAATGGAGTTGTGTCACTTAAAGCATTATTGATATGGAAAGTTAACAGGTATATCACGGCAGTACAACACAATCTAGTGTTCCACTTGTCTTTTTTGCTGATAGCGCTGCTTTAGTTCTGTTTTGCTTCCTGTGTGGATCAAGGGAAAGCATCTTGCTAGTTTCTCTGAGTGCAGTAGGAAGGATGCCTGTCTGTGGAGAGAGAAGGGATGTGTGCTAACAATGGTTCCTATTGGTTTTCAGCAGCAGTAGATGGCCTTGTTTCTTCCCTGCCTGTGCTTCCACTGGGTGTTTGCTTGCCACATTATTCTCCTTAAGTTGTTTATTTTCAGGACTGTCTTGATGGAAGAGGTAATGGCTGCACAAATGCTAAACACTTCCAAGGGAGATGGTTGTTTTTGAATCTGTCTTCATTCCATGTTTGATCTTGCTCTCTAGCTGTGTCCCTGCATAGAAATGAGAACTGAACCAACAATGCTAATGACTGACCAAAGGTACTTGTACCTGTGCTTCTCGTTCTTTACCCCAATGCTTGACTGCACTGAGTTAGCTCCTTGTTGAAGCCTTTGTCACCCTACTGAATGGCAGTAAGTTTGTGGGCTGCCAGGTTAGAAGCATTTATTGGATGAAGAAATGGCTAGTGGTAACTCTGGGGTGTGAGCTTCTCCTTCTCTAGACTTGATGGTCCCTTCGTCCATTGTGCCAGAGCAGTGAGCACAATATAACAAGGTTATGAAAGATAATGCCAAGGTTGCAGGTTTGATCCCTATAAGCGACAGGTGCGTATTCCTGCTTTGCATGGGTTTGAGCTAGATGATCCTCAGGGTCCCTTCCAACCCTGAAATTCTATAGGTCTATGCAGGATCATAGTCTATTTAGGCTGAGAGACCTAGTCTGAATTTTTTGATAATGGCATGTATGTGCTTATTCCACACTTTTTTCATGCAGATAAATTTGCTTGCCAGGTGTTAAGGGCACCTGGACCTCTAGCCAGCAGGGTGCTTCATCATGTGCAGGCCCCTTTGCTTAAGTTCTCTTTTACATTGAAATACATGTCTGCCAAAAAACTTGGAGTGAGCAGCATCTTATCTAATTTTCCCTGGGATATCACATCTCTCCAAGAGCATTTTTCACATGCCAGATGACTTGGGGAACTGCAGTAGGTTGGTGGCTGGCAGCAACAAATCAAGGGATGGCTAAGACAGCACTTAGAATGTGGCAGTTGAAACATCTGAATGAAGACTTGTTGGGGTGGGGCAAATGAACACTCTTGCTCGCTGGTGCCTCTTGTTTCTGCCACCAGAGGTTGAGAAAGATGATTTGCTACAGCCCAGTAAGGAGCTCCTAGTTTATGAGGGACATGTGTCTGTGTGCTGCTACAGCCATTTCCAGTCTGGGATTTATTTCCTCTGGGATCCACCATGGTCCAGTGATTCAGCAGTTCAAACAACTGAAAACAGCGGAAACCGGTATACATTTTTGCTCTTCCCAAGTAACTCTTGTCTGTTTTATTATATTATATAACTATTATAAGGCTGTGTTGAGAACTTGTGTTAGTAGTCAGTGTTAAAATGCCCTCATTGACAAACAAACAAGTGGATCCCTACATTCACATATCTGTTTTGGGTGTCTTGATAAGCTTGCCTACTTCTTAAATGCTTATTATTCAAAGACTTGTAATCAAAATTTCCTAATCAGATGCTCAAAAGCCAATTTAAAACCATTCCTCAAAGGTGTACATAACTTGCTAGCATTGCAGTTTTATATGTGATATGTTAATCTGCCGGGGGGGGGGGGAGCCCTGAATGGTACAGAACTCTCCACTATAGTAGCAATAGGTTGGTGGTGATATAATTAAAAGTTTGTCAAACTGGAACAGGAATGTGATGTGCAGGTTTGTTTGAAGCTGTTTATCACAGACTGACCATTCATATATTTCAATATGCTCTAAAATTCTTCTCTGTACTTGGCAGTAAGCCAATATGATTGACAAATCTATAAAATGCTTTGGCAATGGCATGAGAACTACAGGTGAAACTTGGAAAATTAGAATATCATGGAAAAGTTCATTTATTTCAGTAATTCAACTTGAAAGGTGAAACTAATATATGAGATAGACTCATGACATGCAAAGTGAGATATGTCAAGCCTTTATTTGTTATAATTGTGATGATCATGGCGTACAGCTGATGAAAACCCCAAATTAACAATCTCAGAAAATTAGAATATTAAATGAAATCAGCAAAACAAGGACTGCAAACAGAGCAACATTGGACCTCTGAGAAGTAGAAGCATGCATACGTACTCAGTACTTGACACTGCTGTGGTGTTATGGTACTTGGCACTGCTGAGGTGTTATGGAAGACCAGGAAGCTTCAATAGCAGCCTTCAGCTCTTCTGCATTGCTTGGTCTCGTGTCTCTCACCTTTCTCTTGGCAATGCCCCATAGATTCTCTATGGGATTCAGGTCAGGCAAGTTTGCTGGCCAATCAAGCACATTAATCCCATGGGCATTGAACCAGGTTTTGGTACTTATGGCAGTGTGGGCAGGTGCCAAAGTCCTGCTGGAAAATGAAGTCAGCATCCCCATAAAGCTCGTCTGTGGAAGGAAGCATGAAGTGCTCCAAAAAGTCCTGGTAGACGGCTGCGTTGACCATGGAGTTAATGAAGCACAGTGGACCAACATCAACTGATGACATGGCTCCTCAAATCAACACAGACTGTGGAAACGTCACACTGGACTTCAAACATCTGACATTGTGTGCCTCCCCATTCTTCCACCAGACTCTGGGTCCTTGGTTTCCAAATGAGATGCAAAAGCTACTCTCATCAGAAAAGAGATTTGGGGAGTTATATCTCATATACTGTATTAGTTTCACCTTTTAAGTTGAATTACTGAAATAAATGAACGTGTCCACGATATTCTAATTTTCCGAGTTTCACCTGTAGTCCTGCAAAACCACAACACTCAACACATAGAATGATGTGAATCAGCCCTGATTGAAACTTGGGAAAGCATATAAAAATGCTTTCTTAGCAAGAAAAGAGGTGGGCTCTCTACTGATACTGCATCAATCATGTTGCTATATTGATCTTTAAAAGAAAACAACAACAACACACTGAACAGTTTATTATTTGTGAGGAAGCTCATGGTTATAGATGAAGGAAGGTGACTATCAAGCTTGGAATGTACTAAGCAATAAGAGTATTTTTAGCACCCTTTACCACCAGTATGACACGCATTTGGAATTTAGAGGCAGGGCTTCCTACTGAGAAGATATAGTCTTAACATGAAGGCATTGCCTCTATTTTATTCAGAGCCAGGCTATATGGTAGAATCACTGTCACCCTGAAAAAGCTGTTGAGCATTCTGGTTGCTATACTGACTGAGTTGTGGTCTAGACTAGAACATCCAGAGGGCACTAAGTTGAGGGATGCTGCTGTAAGCAGAAGCTACTATGGAACATGTTCCGTAACTCCTATGGAAAATTAGCAAGAGAGAGAAAAGCAGAGATAAACAACAGGTGCAGAAAGACAGTTTGTTCCCTTCAGGCATGATCCCCTTCAGTTTCCTCTGGCAGTAGGGGCTGTAATTGTCAACAAAGAAAGCCAGGTTGCACTTGCATCTTGGATATAATGTAACTTGGTCTCCAGAAAGCATTGATGATGGGCGAGCAGTGTTGGAATAATAGAGTCTTTGCCTAACATAATATGAAGATGCACAGATCTTTTACTGTAACTTTATAGTTGGCTAGCTTTTTCTCAAGCAACACAGTTATGGTTTGTATTTGGTAAAGCATGAAAGCATTTCAGAATGCAGTGACTCAAGAAGGAATAAGGGCCTTTCAAAGATCAGGTCATATCTCACCTATCTATAGATATCCCAAAGAAAGGCAATCAAAATTCACAAATAAAAACATACACCCTCATTAGTTGTGGTGTATGTGTATCAAGAGAGGGTAATTTTCTTATTAACAGACAAAAATTAATTGCATAGCATAAGTTTTTATTTTTTAATAAAAGCCCTGAACTCATCAGATGTTTCATTATTGAGTTTTAATGGGAAAGAAAGTACATAATGATTTTGTTCTTTCTCTGAACACTGGGACCTTTAGAAATAAGACACTATGGCTTGAAGCATTACAATGTAAAATTTGCCCATCTTCTAGCCATAAGGCATTTTTTTTAAAAAAAGTGATGCTCAAACAGCTTTTGCATTTCCCACATCTATAATTTAGATTGCTGTTGTCTAGAATACACATCTGGTTTGAGAATGTCTATCTTCCTCTTTCTATTCTGCATTGCCATGCATGTATAACAAGTGTCAGATCCCAAAATAAAAGGAATTTTTAGTGTCACCTGAAAATGACCCAAGTTTTGATCATGAAAACATCTTGCATGCATGTGCACACTCAGTAACTTGAGTTAAATGCAAGTATTCATTCTGTCTGCCTCAAGCAGATAACATTTCAGTAGCTCTTGCTGCCAGCTCAGAAAATGCTTTCAGATTAACATGTTTTGGGGGTTGGTGGGAAGTCTATTCTACTGCAGTAGTTTGAACTCAGACACTACAGTGCTGCAGTGGCACATGATCCAATTGGATGGATAGGAAATAGTCTGAGAAAACTCAGAAAACTTCTTCAGAAGTTGCTGCCCACTTGCACTTGGTTGCCTGTATCATTTGACTCTGAGGGCAGATGAGTTCATTTAGTAAATTTTCTCCAAGTGATTCCATAGGAGACGCCTGGGAGAGAAAGCATCAGTTGAGCCTTTAAACTTGTGACAAAAGCCCCAGCATTCTATATTTTATGGGAATTAAAGTCAGATGTACCAGAATTTTATAAATATACTATAACACACCCTTCTTCTGGGCACTGCTTGTGTTCATATTTCATTTTATCTCTTTGCAGTTGGAAAGCATGTTGTATCAGAAGATACATGTTTAAGAAAAGAACCACCTACCAATAATAAAGCCACAAAATAAATGTAATTGAATATATCTGACTCAGGTTTATTTACTGGCACATCTAAAAATGTGAATAAACATACTATGCTAGACATCAAACCTAAGTACAGGAAAATTATATTATGACAGCTTAAGTGTCATCTGCCTGACAAGGAAAAGCAAAATGCTTTACTGTGTTCATTGTGCACAAGGAGAGAAAAGCACTGTGTTTATAAACTAAAATTTTAAAAAACAAATACAGTATTTTTTCTAGAAGAGTTTGCAGCTGTGTTGGAGACAATGTGTTCTAAAAGTAATACACCATGGATTTGCAAATGTAGACCTCTGTCTGTCTGTCTGTCTGTCTGTCTGTCTGTCTCTCTCTCCCCCTCTAACACCCACCCACACCAACCTGAGTACATTAAATGCATGGTGATTAGTACTCTCCTTGCCTTGTTCCTTCACAAACTCATCACAATAGTGATATGTTATGATTTATTGATGCACACATGGGTTTCATCATATCTGAATTGTGTGAGCTTTAGCTTTCAAGATCAAATAGTAAAGGTCACAAATAAAAAAAAGTTAGCATTTACGCTTACTTCTGTAACATGTAGGTTTTGTGATAACAAAACCATTGCAATGGCATGATTTTGGCAAGAAAAGATACGTGGATGACCCAAAGCTGCATAAACTAGCAAAGCTTCATCTACATCAATATTCTAATAGTAAAGTTGCCCGGGTTAGTAATTTACTTGGGAGGGATATTTTTCATATGGGCAAATTTGAGTTCCCCCCTAACTTTGCAATCATCAGCCCCCTGACAACTATCTATATATGATACATGTTGCTGCATCCTAGCTAAGCAGAAGTTAAACAGATCAGTGCCTGAATAGAATATAACCTGGAAACAATGTATCTTTCAGAATATTGTTCTACAGTTGCGAAAGTGATACAAATGGTGATACAAAAAAGTGAGCAAATAAACACATGCTACTGTGTGGCTTTCTAAAATATTTAAACATTTCTTTCCCTTTTTTGGTACAGTATACTGTTTTGCTCTACTGTGACACCATAGCAGTAGCAATTAAATGTGGAGCTTTTTAAACTAGAGCAAGAAGTTATACAACAGCTCAAACTTTTCTGGGGACTATTATACCACGAGACATGTACAAACAAATCTAACATAGGACTGTGCACAGTAGTAATTGCTGCAGTAACTACAGCAATAATAGCCTGTGCAAATGCATTATGACTTCCATACAGATCAAAATTGGTATGGCAAACTTCTTGTGTATCAATAAACAAGAATTGTTTTCAGGCCACTTATATAGAAGCTTAACTTTCTTTTCTTTCAGTATAAGTGCTTTGAGGGGAAGAGGTAGAAGCAAGAATAGAATCATAGAATTGTAGAGCTGGGATTTAAGAAACCACTTCTAGTTCTAAGCACTGCCAAGAATCCTTGGCGCCCCATTCTGTTTCCCCAAGTTTTTAAACATCTACATAAAATGTACATTTACATAAAATGGGAGAGATGTTCTGGGATTTGGAGTACAATTTCACCAGTATGTAAAAAACACCCCACATTATGTTTCCTTTCTGTCATATTTTGGAAAAGCTGTTGAGGTTCTGACCCCGTGCTGGAGGTTAGTAATGGATTGACATTTAATCCTGGCAAGACAGGAGCCCATGTTGGATGTAATAGCACATCCATTAATCATTCAGGTTGGCAGTCTGGGTGTGCTTCCTGTGACAAGGAACTGTTTTGTCCAGCTTAGGTGGGTATGCCAGCTGTTTCCATTCCTAAAGAAGTCAGATTTGGCTGTTGTGTCACATGCCTTTAGTTATATTGTGGTTAGACTACTGCAGTCCTCTCAACACTTTTGAAAAGTGTCTGAAAGCTCCAGCTTGCCCAGGATCCATTCAGTGGTCAGATAGATGACTGGTGCTGATGATCAGGTGCATATAACTCTTATATCAACAGCTTTATTGGTTTCAGATTCATTTTCAGGACCAATTCATAGTTCTTGCTATGATCTTTAAAGCCCTAAATGGTTTGGGGTGAGGCTTCCTTAAGAACCACCTTCTCATATGAGCCTGTCTGCTCATCTGAGATACCATCTACCACATTCCTCCAACATCCAAGTTGTATTTGCTTGGAGTATAATAGTGCCTTCTCTGTTACTGTGTCTTAGCTTTATAATTCCATATCTAGGGAGGAATGTGTCACCCCTCTTTGATACCGTTCTGTTGCTGTTCAAGAAATCAGCTGGTATTCAGTTTTTATTCTCCCTGGCATATTATTCTGAATCAAGTTTATTTAGCATTTTCATCTTTGTTGGTATTTTTTTAATCTCGTGTTGATGTTGTACGATATATTGATTATTTCTAATACGAACGCACGCTAAAATACATCCAGGAATGTGATTTATGTTGCTGCAAGATTATGATTAAATGTTTCCAGTAGAAAACTTGCATACAGAAAGCTCTGCGCTTGTCTCTAAAACAGCTATACTGGAATTGCAGAAAAACTTTGAGACAAGTGCAAAGGACTAGATTCTTTCTTGATTTTAATTTCCTACTGCTACCTCTCTGTGAGGAGCCCAGTTGCTTTGGTCTAATGAGGAATAAAACCTAATTCCCTGTGCTATAATATTGATTTATTGATTTTTTTTGCCTTAGTGTTGCTTTCATTACACTGTCCTTCACCTCTTGTTTCAAGTAGTGTGTTTGCTGCCAATGCATCAAAATGGACTAAACAAGAGATACTGGAAATATAATGGGTTATCCTCTCAGGAGCTGTTATTCAAGATCATGTGCTTCCCCTTTGTTTCCCTCATGTATACCAAATCTTGGTACCATGTGTCTTCAGAGAGTTGCTGCAGTCATCCTGGCAACAAGCATATTTGAGACAAGTTCATTACCCACAACTCAAAGATGTACAAGCTCGCCCCATGTCATACAGAGATGGAGAAATAATTATGTTATTATTCTTGCACACATGCATTATGCCACACACACACACACACACTGCAGTGGAAAATTGGTGGTTTTAAGCACTGATAAACAATATGAATTTCAAAATATGTATATATCTATGTAAGTGAAAGAGTGACTGTCTATCCCCTTGTGCTCAGACTGAGTATTTAATAGCCCCCCCCCCTTTATTGCTTCTAAAAAAATGTGCATTTGCACTTGATACTCTCTACGTTGCATTTTATATTTATGGAACTAGAATTCCTTATGTGAAGGCCCAGCTAGTTTCATTTAGGAGTTTGTAGTGTTGCCATTCAGTTGTTAAACTCCAGATGATGTTGGACTACAACACTGTGCATTTGTCAGGGTTGATGGTAATTGTAGTCCAAAAACATCTAGAGGGCACTAGATTGATAAAGGCCATGATATATTATCAGTAGACTTTACTGGCTGCTTTGAATGCATCCTTGTTGCCTAACATGCATATATCTTCTGTGCTTACTGTATTCTCATAATATATACATTGCTTTGCATATAATTATTGTTCTTAATTAAAAAGCTCTTGGGCACCTTTCTAGAATATTAAGTCAAAGAGAGAGTGACATTCTGAAGGCAGAAGTACCGGAAAAGAATTCAGATCAGAAAAATGCAGCACAGTGACAAAGAAATTAAGCACAGTTTCAAGAAGTCAAATATCTTGTTAGGTCTGGCTGATAATCAATAAGCACTTTCAGAAATGGTGCTATAGACTGCTCTCTTTCAAGAAATTTGCTGTCTTAAAAATAAATTACTCTCACAGAGTGGAAATTAATTTTATACTGACTCTTCAAGGTATACAAAGTAGAAGTCAAATTTGCCTTTTTAACTTTCTCATTAACTGCAGTGGGGCTTGCTTGGGGGGATTGGCCCTTAGAGAGTATCCATGGCTGACCGTAGATTACAGAAGCTGCCACTGTAATTGATCTGTGCTTAGGTTACATTTGATAAGTGCTTGCTTCTGAAGTGCTCAATCAGGTAACTAGAGACTTAAAAAACACACACAACTTTTTAGAACAGGAAAGTCAGCAAATAGTGCAGGCTACTTTTTGCTAACCTGCTGTTCTTCTGCTGAAATATGTCTGGTTCCAGTAGCATTGTCTTTCCCTTGGATGTATTAATTGCTTTTCTATTATGCATAGTCTTGCTGTCTATACAGGGCTGTGGTATAGAAGCATTATTACCTAAATGAGGTGGAAACTTGAAGACTTGATGCTTACAGCATTTCAGGACTGTCATAGACTCACATGAATCCATAAATGATTAGGAGGCCCTCTCATCTACAGAGACGGGCATTCCCTTGTCACTCAGGGCTATCTCATCTATTAGTGACCAGAGGACATGGGGTTGCTTGGCACATAAAATGGTTTCAATAGGGGACCTCAGCAATTCAGAACTCATTGCCTGTTCTTATACCTACAAACCCAGGTGTGCTCCAACCATGTGATATTATCTTCATTTCCTGGAGTTTAGTGTCAAATGAGTTACATTAATTTTAATTTTTTAAAAGATTTTGTATTATATTGTATCATATTCTTGTGAGAACAAGATGCTGGACTACGAAAGATGTGCCTTTCCCTTACATTCTGAATTTCAGGGTAGATGTGTGGTAGCTGACTTTTTTTTTCTTCTCAGAGCACTTCTCTGCAACAATGGGAAAGCCTTCCATTGTGGGAAACTGCTACATGCATTCACCCTCTATGTCAGTCCACCCCACATATGATCCCCAATACATTTTTTCAATGAGTAATGAAACCTTTTGCATGGAGACAAGTGCATGCTGTTCTAAGTGTACACCTTATCAAAGCTGTGCACCCAAGAAACACTCTCACAAATATTCTACAAGAAATATTGGTTTATTACATGTAAAGAGGAAACAGCCTCAATGGCTTGGGCCAAACACAACTTGGAGGCTATCTTTTGCCTATGCCCCAGCTCAGTCTCTTGACAATTGACTAAAGGCCTCAATTTATCCATGATGTTGTTGTATCAAGTGGGTGTAAAAAGAGGTTTTTGTAGTTGCAACTTTCATAATTAGCTGGCAGGGCAGAATGTTTTCCCAATTCGGAGGTCATTGCTGGTGTTGGACAGGGAGAGGTAGCAGAGAGGAGAGGCATCTGTGATGTGGAGCAGGGACAATGGAGGGAATGTTGGATTGGCGCAGTGCAGGCACAGCAGTGGATCAAACCACACCACTGCTTTGTCCCCCTTCCCCTCTCAGTTACCAGCAGTGACCTGTTGGGAAGTCAGGTAAGCAATGCCACTTCACCCCACTCTGCCGGCCACTACTGGCTGCTGCTTTTTAGGATCTGCCAACTGTTGGAGAAACGTGGGTTGAAATGTGGAAGAGAATATGAAAATAAATAAAAAAGTTTTATTTTATTCTTCCACTAATGAGAATATGCTGCAGTTCAACACATCATGGATGGTTATTTCCCCAGTACCAACCTCAGATTTTTAGTCCTTGCTTTCACAAAGGCCCAGAGTGTGCTTAGAACTTTGCAGGACTGGAAATGAATATATTTTGAATTGTTTTGGGATTGTGTGAAACTGCCTTAGTGATGTGGCTGAGTATACTTTGTCTCGTTATTCAATATCCTCAGAACACTGAAAAGAGAATATTTGTCACAAGAATTACGGAGGTTAATAAAATAAACATGGATATTAATTATGTAGTCATGCATTGAAGATTTGTGCTACAAATCTCCATAAAATCGGATATGAGAAAGGGAGACATGAGTTAAAAATACACTTGATTTTCTGTCTCCAGAGTTATTGCAATGGAAATCATGTACTGCAAGGCTGCTTTAGTGCTGCTGACATGATCTTCATTTGGATAGATTTGTATCCCATTTAAGTGTTTTTCTCATGGGAAATGGTGATCTAAAATGTCAAGAGTTTGTTTGAGCAGTATATTTTTATAGTGTGTTGAGTATGTCTTCTGCATATATTCCAGGTATCAGAAATACATATTGAGGTTAGTAACAAGACAAGCTGTTTCCTTATCATATTACTGCTATCAGGGAACTATATTGATTGTCCTAATTTGTAATTATCTTCCTTAAAATATATAATGTCTCCACTGAACTGAATTTGCTGTTTGAATAAGAAAATATAATAATGGTGCTGTAGTTCTGGCTTGATAAAGCTGGTAAAATTGAAGGCAGATCTGCAAGTAAAAGTTGTGAATGATAGCCTGCAAATACACGAATGGCCTTTGCACAGGCTTATGTTAGTAAGGTTCGTGTTAGTTAGGTAAATATTAATGTTTTAGCCCAAAGCACCTTTAATTTCCAACCTCAGTTTAGACCAGCTCAGACATGTAAATATGCATTTACCTGATCACCTGTGGTGCCTAAAAAAATATTCCATGCAATTGGGCACAGAATCTTAGTCTCTTGTCTCTTTTGGGGCACTGCTAATGTGACACATCTAATGAACACTGGTACGTGTTGGCTTTCAGCCATTTATGTTGAGTTTTTGGTTGTAAAACTGTAGCTTTTTGTTTTAAAGGCTTTCAGGCATAGGCAAATCATTTTTTTTAATAATATTTATTAGGCATTTCCAATTATAACAATATAAAAAAAACAAAACATCCCAATTTAAAATCTTATTTTCCATAACATCTTTTCCAAGACTTCCCCTCCCCTCCCCCTCTTGTATTCCAATTCTTACAAATAAGTTCAGCAATTTCTTATCCCTAATTTTAAACTTATTGTCATTAACCCAATTTAAAAATATTTGCCCACCTCCTAAAATCGACTTAATCCCTTCCACGCGTTCTCCCCTTTAATATACATGATAAATTAAAATGTAATAAGATAAAATATAGTTTTACACCCTTTGGATTCCAAATTACCCTCCCCCTTTCTCCGGTTGCGTCTCCAATATTTCTCAAATCTGATGTCTTCCTGGAGCTCCCACATTTATTTAAACCATAGTCCTTTACCAGTCATCTTTAATTTTATATATCCAATCTTGGAAGGAGTCTATCTCAAAAAGGCCCATTTTTTCCATCCAGACTTTTATATACTTGGGAGTAAAAACTCCAATTTTACTTCTTTATACTTTTTCAAGTCTGGATGTCCCAAATGTTCCCGCTTCCAACTTTGTCCAGTTGTCGATTGTTCTTGTTGTTCTTGTTGATTTCTCTCCTCTTTCCCCCCCTTTTCTTTTCCTGTTTTCCTGCACAGATGTTCCAATTCCAAAAGTCTCTAAATTCCTCTGCAAAGGCTCTGTTATTCAGGAACCAAACATGATGCCAAGTCCCTTCCATTCTTCAATAGATAAGTCTATTGTCTGCTTTACATGTATAAGCCTCTGTAGCCAAAATAATGTTCCATTTCTGCAGTTTCCCAGGAGATAAAGAGTTCTGTTCAAATTCAATGCTGACAACTTGTAATATCCCTCAGCTCCTCTAGGTGAATTGCAATAACTCAGTTCCCTTCCAGATCATGACCACCAGTCATAGTAACTTAATATTCCTTGTTTTAAGCATTTTAAATCCAATTTATAACAAATGTAACCGGCAAAGTCCTCGCAACAAAGTTCTTTTTGTTCTTCTGCTTTGACAGCTCTTTGACAGCTGTCAAAACCTCTCCTTGTCTTCTCCGGGCGCTCTAACAAAGACGCTCCCAGGTTCCGTGGGGGGGTTGCTTTTTGATTCAATTCCACTATTCTCCTCCAGCTCAGTCTTATAATTTTCCATCACGAAATTTAATAACTTTATCAAAATAGGGTTGCGCTCGATCTTAGATGTTAAGTCCTTTACTTTAGCTCCTCTACAACAGGGGGGGGGGGCTGACTTCCTTTTTACGCCCTCCCCGCTCGTTCCAAATTTTTTATAAATTTATCACCCTTTTTAGTCCAAGTTCCAATTACTCACGGGTTGTACTTTGAATCCGAATTTCCAATAGAAGAAGTCAGCGCTCTCCGTCGAATGGCATGCGGCTTCGCTCGGCAGGGGAAGCGGAGTACTCAAAGCACCACCACCCCCCGCCACCCGTTCCGTAGCCTTTAAAAAGGCTCCTTCGCGGGTCGAGGGGGGGCTTAAAAGGTGCCAGCCGAGTCACCATGTCCATGGGTTTCAGCGCCCATGGTTTTTGAGGGTCCCCGCGTCGCCGGCGCGGGAGGACCCAACCCCTGCCGAGCAGGCTCCCTCCGGAGCTCGGAGGGAGTCCGCCATTCGGCGATGGCGCCAACCCGGAAGTCCAGGCATAGGCAAATCAAAAGTTCACAGGAAGGTTAAAAGTACAAGGGGATGTTTTGCTCAGGATATCGTGTGCAGAACAGACATACATACATCTTGGGAACCTAGCAACTGAAGGGAAATGGAAACTTAACCAAGACTCTCCTTTCCTCCTGACTGGCTTAAAAGTTGGGAGGAGAAGTAAAAATATTGAATATGAGTCCAGCTAGAAAATGGGTTAGGTCATTAGAAATTTGTGATGTCAATAAACATGAAGAGCTGTGTGTAGAATTGCCTCCCCTTATATGTGGATAATCAAGCTTCCATTTACCACTGCTGATTCACCAAGTGTATGTGTGTGTTCCTGTTTAACTTCTATTCCCACCATCATACTAATAATTCAAAATATTCTAACTGATGGGATCATATATCCATACGATGTTGTTTACCAACACTTTAAATGATATCCTAGCTGCTGTGGAAATTTAGATGTGATATAGAGCGAGTCACAAACACTTTATAAATTTATTAACTATAAAGCTTTTCTTATATGCAACACACTCATCTTATTTTTATGATGGAGCTTGCTATATATGTGTGTGTGTGTTTGTGTGTGTGTACTATAACTGTAATTAAAGGTTCTCCCCTAGACACACCATAATAATACATATTGCATTATGTAACTGTTCTTGTGATTCTAAAAACTCTATATTTATAACATGCAAAAAAGGTAAAATTTAAAGTTGAGTTGAAAACATTCCCTCAAATAGCCACATGTAATATACTGACCCAAAAGCATCTTTGCAGAAATATTATGGAAAACTGCAGCACATTTTTGTAGGAAAACAGTTCTACAGGCTTCTACAGCACTTACTCCTATGCAGCCCCAAGATACTGGTTTTCTTGTTGCTGCCACTATTTGTTTTAAGCTGCTTTTATTAAAATGCGCAAATATGTGTGGGGAGACAGTCCAAAAGCACTTTACAAAATCTTAAGAACCTTGGAATGCTAGTTTGCCTAATTGGACTGAAATGTTATGAGAATTCATTTGGGAATTTTGGTTAATTCCATGACAAGAATACCTCTTGATACTTCATAATTTTTAATTAGGGCAACAGGGGATTTCAAAAAGAATGTTTTGAATTTCACACATTGGGTAAAATATATTGTGTGTCAAATGTAAAATACTTCTGAAAGCAAGATATTTTGTCGAGTTTATTGTTTCTGTTCATTGCTGTTTTACTCTTTAAAAAAAGAGTACCAGTTAATAATATATGCAGGGTTATGATATGTAAGTCAATGAGAATACTTATGAATTATTGGGATACATCTGTTTCCCTACATTTTTAAGGTCTTACTAAAGCCAATTTACAAAACAGTACAGTATTTCTATTTTCATCTGTAATGTAAAAAGTATCCATTTGTTTATGGAAGTTTCCTAGGCAATTATATTTGCAAATAGAGTAAAAGGGTTCTGAAATATGTTACCTGTTCCAAAAGCAGAGCTGTTTGGCAAATCTCTTATCCTTGGCAGCAAATTTAATTCACATAAATTAAATAGTTTTTTTAAAAAATTGCAACTTGTTAGAACTTGCACACAGAGCAGAACAAAAGGGTTTTATAACTTTAAGGCAAAATGTATATTCATTAAAAAAAAAAAACTTCTAACACACAGGAACATGATCTGATTGTATCAACTTTTTAAACTTGACCTACTTTGTGGGAGCAGCTCTCAGAGTGAGTCAGGGTGTGGAGACACTTCCACTTCCTGCATTTTGTAACATTTCCAGATATAACTATAATGCTCACTGTTGGGAAGCCTGTTAACTAGTGCAGGCATAGGTAAACTCGGCCCTCCAGGTGTTTTGGGACTACAACTCCCATGATCCCTAGCTAACAGGACCAGTGGTCAGGGATGACCACTAGTATAATTGTGGATTGTTTTGTTGGGTGCAGGCTAGCGAAAAAGAATTAATGTATCCTTGTGCTGTAGGGTGGATACCTGCCAGCTATTTAAAATAAAAATGAAAAAGATATGGATTCCTTTTTCTGACCTAGCTTAAAAGTTTCTGTTACTACTTCTTGACCTCTTGTGAAAGCAGCAGGGTGGATTGATTTAGATCTCATTTCCCTCTTGTATTTCTTAAACAATGGTGCAAATTGGATCATGAACCATGTCACTTCCAGCAAAACAGAGTATTATTTACATGGTGGGGAACCTGCAGCCCGCCTGATGTTTTTGAGCTTCAACTCCCGTCAGGCACCAGCATGGACATTGGCCAGGATTTATGAGAGTTGTAGTCCAGTGATACATGGAAGCACCACAGGTTCACCATCCGTGATGTACACACACAAACACACACACAACCCTTTAGAACACATTCGGAACACATTCTTTCTCTTAAAGAAGTCTCTGACATTGCAGTTCACCCCCTGTGTTTTGAATGTGATTCAAAGCTATAGTGCATACAACAACCTATGTTTCATTCTTGCAGCCGCCCCGACACTGAGGTCCAGCTCTGAGGGCCTTCTGGTGGTTCCCTCACTGTGAGAAGAGAGGTTACAGGGAACCAGGCAGAGGGCCTTCTCGGCAGTGGTGCCTGCCCTGTGGAACACCCTCCCGTCAGATGTCAAGGAAATAAACAACTATCTGACTTTTAGAAGACATCTAAAGGCACCTCTGTTTAGAGTAGTTTTCAATGTTTGATGTTTTATCATGTTTTTAATATTCTGTTGGGAGCCACCCAGAGTTGGCTGGGGAATCCCAGCCAGATGGGCGGGGTAATCATCATCATCATCATCATCATCATCATCATCATCTTGCATCTCTTTGTTGCACTGTATACATTTTACATTTCTTTCCCTTTTATTTAACCTACAAGGGGAATGTATTAAAAATATTTCCAAATAGGTTCTTTGTTAGGACTAAGCACCCATAACAATTTGTTAGGTCAAGGTCTCAATCTAGTTTCGAGTTGGAAGACTCTTATTAACTTCTATGCAGCTTACTCCCTGTCAAGTGGGTGTAGGATTTCAGCCCAGATAAGGGAACATGGGAATAGGCATAATGGACAACTGTTGCATTCACTTCTTCCTAGGGTTGCTTCTTCATGCTTCACACTTTCCCTGAACCAGTCCTACCCACACAAAAACAGCAAACAAATGTAGAAAGGCTATGGTTTAAAGTTTTTTACATCCTTTTTAAAACAAAAACATCTGGGTGTATTATTTTTGTAAGAAATAATCATTTTTTATCTACTCTGAAAAGTGGGTAAAAAAAAAGCAAGCAAAACAGATGTCTGACTATTAGTCTTAATTCAAGTTTCATTTTGATTGATGGAGCAGAAGCATTCAAGGGGTTTCATATTGCTTTGAAGTGTGGATTCGATAGGAAACATACAGTACTGGGTATCTGTTGTTTATTCAACTGTTAAGTAGCAAATTGAAAAGTTTAAACCTAGCGGGTTTTTAATTCTGCTTGTGAGACCTTAGAAAAGAGCTGTCTATCACCTTGTGTGTGTTTCTTTTTTAATTTGCAGGCCAGCTGTGAAAGTTACAGAAATTGCAGTGTAGCTGACCAAAACAAAACAAAAAACACAACACATTGTGCAATATACCTTAAGTTACACATACAGAGACCCTGTATTCACCAATGTGGGTGCATTGTAGATGTAAGATTGGTGATAGTTCTGAGTTTTGACTGTTGCAGTACCACTGAATTCCCTGGGTATGATATATTTTTGTTTGTTTCTGTCATTGTTGCTAGGTAAAGATTTGACATTAGTCTCTGTATACTGCTTTGAATTAGACTTGGACTATTATGCATTCGCTTGATGTTTTACTTTCTGCCATTAAATAGATGGATTTATATAGGCAAAGTTAGAATGAAATGGTATTTTCTTCTTCAAAACCTTAGCACTAGAGAGAGAGAGCAATCCCAGTGAAAGACAATCTGTTTCTCAGTCGAGGCACCTATCTCCTCTCTCCCCCTCTTTTTATGCCTTTTTGTAATTCAGCTCTGGTTTTTCTGCTTTGCTACGCTCAAGGAGGAAAAAACAGAGACAAGAGGAAACGTGCATTGGTCAGGTACCGAAATTAGGTTTGGTAGAATGGATGAGGATAAAAGAGATTTCGAATCTACAGTTAGAGGGCAGAATGTAAAAAACTAGCAGTTGTGATAACATGCAGGTTGCACGTCTATAAATTTTAATAGTCTGATTTTATTATTAGTTGTAGCTATAAATTATTTATACAACTATTTTTTCTGATTGATTATTTAAGAAATCACGATGATATTTTAAAATATTAGTCTACCTAAGCAACTTAAGGTAGCAAGAAGGAATAAAATCCTAAAGTCATATAGCCATAGCAACAATTTATATTTATTGCTCTATAATAAATGTTGAGTTTTCAATCAATTATGATACTCATTTTTAAAGTGAATATCTCATTTAAATACATTTTCTTGGAAAATGGTGCATGATTCCCAGAGTTCACTCATACAGACCATAGTTTACAATGTAAAGAACTTTCACTTCTATTCCATCCCCTTCTTTTTTCTTTATTTCGTGTCAAATCCAACCCGCCTCTACTGTGTAACAGTAACAGTGTACTGGAAACCCTAAAATAAACATGAATGTAGAATGTGATTAATCAAGTAAATTCAACAGAGCAGTCTTGACTCCCTCTTTTGGATATGATCAGAAACAAAGCTCTATTAGATTTCTCATGTCCACATGTCACCTTCCTGTGCAAAAAGTACCATATCTACATAGGCTGCAGTTCTTTGCATGGTAGCATGGGTGCTACAAGCTTTAATTGTATCTTATTTTGCAGGAACCTAGAAGACATGCCATGACCCCCCAGATATACATAGTTTTTAAGTGTGCGAGGAACATTACATAGTTTCTCAAAAGAGAGGTGCTGGGACTAAAGATTCCCAGTAACATTTTGCTGGTTAGAATATCCCATCTTGCCAATCAAACGTGTAGGAGCAGCTTCTAAAAACAAAGTAGTGAGGAAGATGCACTGTGCATGCTTAGATACACTCTAATTTACTAAATGACTTGCACTTAGGGGTGCATTCATGTGGAAAACCAATCTGGGCCCTGATGAGCCTTTGTTCATATTGATGAGTGGGAAGAAGTAAGCAGAAAGGACTCAAAAGTATAAACATCTGGGTTACCCTTGCCAGGGGAGCTAGGCTAGGATTAGAGTTGGCTTGGGTTAGAACTCCCTGACCACTGTAACTATATGTGGAGAGAGCAACTTGGAATGCAAAAATGCCAATCTGATCTCTTTTTTAAATGTGTATTAGGTCTGGGTAACCTTTGGCCTTCCAGATGTTACTGAACTATAACTCCCATCAACCCCAGCAAGCACAGCCAATGGCTAGGAAGGATGGGAGCTGTAGTTCACCAGCATATGGTAGGCCAAAGGTTCCCCACACCAGGTAGACATGCATTGTTTTGCATCAAATAATAATGTAAGGTTTATTGATTGGCATATTACAACTCTGAAAGTATGAGGTATGCTGGGAAACACCAATTCAATGCTGACAATTCAAGATATGAATGCAGGAAAATCGATTTATATTTTCCCCCCATTTCCTGAGCACTGCTAAGTGCAGACATATAAGTGTTCATGTGTTTTGGTGTGTTTGGACTTTCATAATATTTGAATGAGACCTGCAGCATTGCTATGCGACTGAAGTAAATTGCAGGCGTTCACTGTAACATCCTCGCTTAGTGGGTTTCTATTTAATCGGGGGATAGTAATTAAAATGGTAGGGGAATAAAGCACCCACTATCTTAAGGGTAGTGTACTTCATTTTGTCTATCCTTTGTACATGTTGTGAATTCTAACTGAACATTTATTGATTTCTGTTTTGTTTAGGGTACTTGCTGCAATGAAAATAACTTCTATCGGTATAGCTAACTGTTCTGCAGGAGTCTGAATGTTGGAAGAAATGTGTTTTCTTCACATTCTGTAAGTTTGGTGCTTCACCCCCTTCTTCTTTGAACAGTAATGTACAATCACCTTTCACAATAGGAATCAAAACAACCTACAAACGTTGTTGTTGTTATTATTATTAGTCTCGACACTTTCAACTGAAATAATAATAATAAAGAAGCTTGCAGGTTATTTTGATTCCTGTTGTGTAAGGTGATTGTGCATTACTGTTCATTTTGTTTAAAGCTGTTTTTTATAACTGTTCCATTACACAGGCTCAAAGTGCCCTGCTTATTTGTCACTATAGCTTCAAATGAATTGGACTGCTTTTGACTGCTTATAAAGTGACTATGAGAAAATTTAATAGGGTGGATGATTGAATTCTGAAATACGTGAATTAGGTTATAATAATCTACAACATTTAGTCTAGATTAGCTACAAAGAATCTTGTCGAAATGACTGGGGAAAAATGATTTTTGTGCAGTAGCTCTGTCAGATAGTCAGTTTTAAAGAGTCTTAATAAAACAACGCCAAACAGGTTTTGAATGCTATTTTTCTGATTCAAAATATTTTGTGGCTTAACTTTCCATATCAGATTTTACATCTCAAGATGCTGTTTCTCTTGTATCCATTCTTCCACAGATTATTTGGAGGTGCGTTTTTCGCTTACATTTCAATCTTTGGGGCTACTTTTATTCCAGTTTCTATGGGCAACATCAATTGTTTGCATGGTGATCAGTGTCAGGGGTGAGGAAAAAAGCAGTTGATGATTGCTCCAAAGAGTTTACAAATCTAAAATTCAAAATGGGAAGAGGGAGGCAATGGATGACGACGAAGCGAGTGTAGGTTTTAAGTAGTGTGACACAAAATTTGTATTCCTTCCAGTAGCACCTTAAAGACCAACTAAGTTAGTTCTTGGTATGAGCTTTCGTGTGCATGCACACTTCTTCAGATATCTGAAGAAGTTGGTATCTGAAGAAGTGTGCATGCACACGAAAGCTCATACCAAGAACTCACTTAGTTGGTCTTTAAGGTGCTACTGGAAGGAATTTTTTTTGTTTTGACTATGGCAGACCAACACAGCTACCTATCTGTAACAAAATATGTATGTTGAGAGTGACAAGCAATTTTGCTTGAAGAATTGTAGGCAGAGCTGAGAGGACTGAAGCCAGGGAGGAAAAGGTTGTTGTAGTCCAGGTGGGGCATGACCAAATGATGAGAGGAAAGGACATATTTTTACAGTGTTTTACCAGAAGACACAACAGTGGCTTAGTTACGAGCTGATTATGTACTGTAAAAGAGAGTGAGAAAACTAATTCAAAGCCAGGGTTTCTTACCTGATCCTAGTGGGGATAGTGACCTCTCAATGGATATGAAGAGAGTACAAGTGAGCGGAAGACTTGGGGTGAAACATAAGAAGTTCCATTTTGAACAAGAAAACATTGTAAATTGCAATGTTCTTAACAGAAGTATCTGATAGGCAGCTGGAGACCAATGCTTGCACAAGGAGAAACAGAGCTTCATGCTATCAGCATATAGGTGGTTCTGAAAATGATTTGATTTGATGTCACCTAGGACCAGCGTAGAGAGAGTATGGCAGAGGACTGGGCACAGATTCCTTGGGAAACCTCAACAAAAGGAAAGTAGGGGAAGTGCTCCCCATTGGAAAATGTTAAATTAGTTATTTCAACAGTGAAAGTCCCAAAAGATTGTCTCACCCAGTTCATATACCTAGTTGATCCCTGAGCTCTGCAAGTGAGGGCATTCTGCATAGACTACCTTATCAGAAGGTCCATTCTGTACAATATAGGAAATGGGCCTTTAGTGTTGTGGCACCTACCCTTTGAAATTCCTTCCCCTTATATATTAGGCAGGAGTCATCTTAGTTGTCTTTTCAGCACATACTGATGACTTTCCTCTTCCAACAAGGCTTTTGGAATTGTACTGGCATTATTTCAAAGTTTTTTTTTAAAGATACTTAAAATATATTTTATTATTTTATCAGTTGACATCAGCTGCCCTGGGCTCCTTTAGGAGGGTAGGTGTTGTATAGCATGCATGCATAAATAAATAAATAAATAGATAAATAAATAAATAAATAGCTAGCTAGCAGTGGCAAGTTGCAAGATATTGATGAAGGAGCTAAGTACAATCACTGTGAGGAATATTTATCTTGTTTACCTGCATGGACACTGTTCAGGTACTATATCAGTAATGTAAAATGCACCAATATCTTCAGTGGAATTTTAAACCTTTTGGAGATGGTCCCCAAGTCACACAGGATGCCTTCATGTGAGAATTAAAAGACCTGTGGTTTACTCAGTGTCATCTTTACGGGAAAAGATACACCTATGCTTTAGGTGTATCTTCTTCTTCTCCTTTTTCCTCCTCCTCCTTCTTCTTTTTCTTCTTCTCCTCCCCCCCCTCTCTGGTTCAAAAAGAGAATTGAAGAAGAATATATTAAGAGTATTATTGATAGCATCTTTGATTTATAAAGCATAGTGAGATGGTTCATCTTATACACATGGAGAGAAGATACAAATTAATAAATAGATGGCACACATATATCAGCTTGTAATGGCACTTCAGATTAATTTCAGCCTGAATTAATATTTCAGATTTATCTCCAGTTCTTTGATGGCATTGCCTAAGTTTATTGGACACTAACATGTTGCATTCATTGGTAACAAAAATAAGAGGTATGTATCACTTATTTAATGTAATGTATTTAGCATGGCACAGAATGAGAGATCTATCTTTCCTATGGCAGTATCCCAGGTACTAGGGGTGCTGGGAAATGTCATTTATCTGAGTACCCCTAGTACTAGGGAGCGAGAGTTCAAGGCGGAGGAAGACTTTTTCTTCTAGAGTAGCAGTAGACATTATAGAAGATATATGGACCTTGTCCCAATTATTTTGTGTTCCACCCAGTGGTGTTGGATAGTCATGGAAACACTGCAGAGTGTTTCAGATACAGAGTTTCCAAGTTCCTTATACTTCACACCAGGCTTCCTCAAACTCTGCCCTACAGATGTTTTTGGCCTACAACTCCCATCATCCCTACCTAGCAGGACCAGTGGTCAGGGATGATGGGAACTGTAGTCTCAAAACATCTGGAGGGTCGAGTTTGAGGAAGCCTGCTCCACACCATACACTCTTCCCACATTTTTAATGTTCTCTTTTTATTACTTATTCCCAGCTAAATCGGGGGCATTCTACTAGTGTAGATCAAAATAATGTGAAACAATGTGTTGTACATGGAATACCTGCATGTACATTTCAGCATACATGAAGGTTTTTGCATCAATTGGGGGGAGGGGATAGATTTTATTTTATGGTTTAGAATTGCTGAGGAAAAAACATATGGGGGGGCACCAAAATCTTTTCAGTGCTTAGACCTCTAAAGCAGTGTTTCCCAACCTTGTGCCTCCAGCTGTTTTTGAACTACAATTCCCATCATCCCTGACCACTGGTCTTGCTAGCTAGGGATGATGGGAGTTGTAGGCCAAAAACATCTGGAGGCACAAGGTTGGGAAACACTGCTCTAAAGGACCTATCTGGCCCTGTGTGAAATGGATATGATGGAACAAATGGCACATCAACTGAGTGATAAACTCATTGAGTAATGCACATGCATGTACTATTTTGCTAATGGTCAATTGACTAACTTTTGAAACTACTCTTTAGTTTACTTTTTTAGTTGATGTCTTCATTTGCTCGAGACTGGTTGTTTTCGGAAGCCAAACCTATCACAACTATAGTAGTGGCACACTAGATTTTACTTCTCTTGTGGCACACTAGATTTTACTTCTCTTGTAGGCTCTGTCAGCTTCTACTAATGCTGAGTTGTTCTGTTTCATGAAGTGCACTGCTTGGCTTTCAGCTTAATTCTGTGACTTGCAATGCAGGAATTATTGCTTTTCCATGTACAAACAAAGCTGCAAAGCATTCTAAATAGCCTGCTGCTGCTCAGGCTTTATAGTAGACATTTGCTTGTGGTTTAGAGATGGACTGTAAAAAGTGGACAGGTCAGTGCAGGTTTTTGTCCAATGGGATCCTGATGCTTGCATTTCTGGTGCCAGTTTTGATTGTTTTTGTTATATCGTTTTTAAAACCTGTGGATTGTTAGTTGCCACAGATTGACTTTTACAGAAATGGTGGAATAGACTGTTTAAGATAACAGCTTCTTTCCAGGAAAAAAATACCCCTGAATCTAAGACATAGAAATCTGTTCAAAAACTTCTCCAAGTCACACTTTTTCTTTTTTTCAGAAATGCTTGATGGTTAGTTTACATTTGTTTTTCCCCTCTCTCTATTGTTTGGTTTATTTTCAACAACCACTCCTCAGTCAAATGCACCAATCCTTGGGTCCCAACTAACTGGGAATTCCCATTTGTACCATTGCTTGGAAGCACACAGAGGGAGGGAGCCCAGTCTTGTACAGCACACAGTTGGTGGCTTTCTGGGCCCAGGTGCTGTCCAGCTGTGCTGGGGTCAGATTTTATACTGTGAGCCAGGCAGTTGCAGTTAGGACAAGAGAATAAACCCAAGAAAGAAATTTCTACCTCTGGTCTACACCTGGATTGTTGGGAGCTGGAGTCAGGAGTAGGTCAGCAATAAAAAAAAATATACTGATGTCAGTGAAGTTAACTCTTTATTCAAAGAAACCAAAACAGTGCAGGCCTAGTGATCACAGCAACTCTTTCCAGTAGTTCTTGCCCCAGTGAGGCAGTTGTGAGGACTCCCTGGATTCTTCAGCAGCATTCCTCATCTTTGTCTCCTCCCCACCATCCTCTCCAACCTCTGATTCTAGACTGCTCTCTGCCCCAGCCTCTTCCTGCTCACTAAACGCTGTTACCTCTTCAGCTTCTGACACTTCCTCCCAGTCTGCTTCCTCTTCTCCCTCTGACAACTCATCGTCATCCCATCACCAATCCCAGGCTCTGACCCTTCTTCCCTTTGGGGTTCCCCAGCTGGTGCCTTCCACCACTCCTATGCGTCTAGTCAGTCCATTACTGTGAATGGGAGGACCTACCTGTGGCTTCAGCACTGCTGTTACTGACTTCATCACACACCCTCTATCCTTTATCATGTGGTAACATTGCTATGGACAAAGGATAGCTGCTGGTTGACAGGGCTGTGGAATTCACTCCCCTGGAAGTCAAATTACTACAATGCTTGTGAGTTTCTGTTGCCTCATCAAAACATATCTGTTCTTCCATGCCTTTGGATGAGCTGGTTTTGCTTAGTTTTAGCAGGTAGGTTTTGCTGTGATTTACTGCTCTCTTTTTTTAATTGAGAAGGTTTAACTTTGTTTTATTATATTAGTATTTTATTTATGACATGCATACTGTATTTGTATTTAGATATTTTTTGGGTAAATGCCCTGGGATTGCAATATGATAAGGACAATTTAGAAATCTGATAAATAAATATTTTTTCAAACATCCTAGTAGGCTATTTCCCCCACTCAACTCAGTCCCCCCCCCAATACCCCATATAGCTGAAGATTCACACTTTGGTTTGCGTGTCCATTCTGGTCTCAATAATTAAAAATTGTGAAAGAAGCCAACAGGCTTAGTCTTCCCTTCCATAGTAATTGTCCATATTATTCAAGGGGAATTGCTTTATAAATAAGTAGTATAGCAAGGATCAAAGAAGTGTTTTTGCTTTGTGCTTAGAAAGAGATTACTTCTGACAAGCAAAATGACACATTCTCATCTTCCTATGCTGCTGAGTAAAATCTAAAGATATCCTCAAGTGTGCTGGAGAGCTCTTTTAAAGAGAAAAAAAGAATTGCAATTTTGCCTACCCCTGAATCCTTGTTTCCCTGTAAAAGGTAATGTTACTGTCAGCTTGTTAGACTCCCTGGATTCCAGACAAATGTGCTCCACAGTTTGTGTATGTCAGCATGTTGTCAGCCAGCAGCTGTGAATTGAATTTACACAGCCTCGCTTGCATATCACCTTTCAGTGTGAATTCATGCAAGAATAGACATTTAAAAGTCCTTCCTCCATTGTAACGTTATGGCTTTCCTTTGTCAGGAGAGCCAGCTTGCTTAGAGTTTGGCAGGTAACACAATGCTTTTGTGTGCTTTGTTTTGTTGGTGTTGTGAAGCAAGATGCTACTGATAAAGCACACTAACAAGATCAGAAGAAATTTTCAGATCTTACTGTTAACTTTAATAAACACTTTTTCCCTCCAGCTGTGATTTCTGTACTGTAGATAACTCTCTGATGGAATTAATCTATCAACTTCGTGAATGGCTTGGAGAAAGGGACTGAGGAACTTTGTGTGGTTCACTTAAACCTTACATGATGCCTAACACGTTTGAAACAAATATGCAAACACATTCTTAAAGAACATTGTCAATATAGGTCCACATCAAGCATTTGCAATAATGACTGGAGTTTAAGAGTTTGTAACATTATGCACGGCATGGGAAAGTGGATAAAGAAACATTTTGCTCTCCCTCTCAGAACCCTAGTACTAGTGGATGCCCAATGAAGCTGAATGCTGAAGGATTTAGATGAAAGAAAGTGCTTCTTCATGAAGTGCCCAAACTGTGGAACTTGCACCCACAGGAGGCCATGGTGAACATCAACCTAAATGGCTTTAAGAGAGGATTGGACAAATTCATGGCAGAGAGGGCTGTCAATAGCTACTGCTGGCTACTAGCCATGATAGCTACACTCTGCCTTCTGAATACCAGTTGTTGGAAACCAAAGGATGGGAGAGGGCTCTTGCACTTGAATCCTACTTGTGGGTTTCCCACAGGCATCTGGTTGGACACTGAGAATAGGATGCTGGACTAGTTATGCTATTGGCCTCATCCAGCAGGATCTTCTTATATTCTGTACCCCCCCTTAAAAACAAAACAAAACACACACATATTGAGGGAAAAGGGAAAAAGTTTTTCTGTTTCATTTTCTCCCCAAGGTATTCACATCTCTTAATTATCCTCTCCCAAATCACTCTCTTTTCTTTGTGTTCAGAACATGAAGTGTACAGAGGGACAGTAGTAGCATGGATGGTTTATTACACTCTCAGACCAATAGTAGTGGTAATTTTCAACTTCCAGTGGTACTGCTTAGAAAAGTGAAGAACCGCAGCCTTCGGAAATTGGATGAACAAGAGTAGCTAAAGCATGTGTTTATTTTACAAGATTGTTTAAACTCAGTAGAGCAGGGATTCGGTTGTTTTGTTTAGCATCATTCTCCATGAACAAAGCAAAGTTACATTTGTCTCAGGTGTTGGAATCATTTGGCAGCCTCCTTGGACATGACAATAGTCCTTTCCTCCCAAAAGGTGGGGGCAGCAGACACAAGGATTATTTTTGTTATTCATATGTTGCTGTACTTACCAAGGTGTTTTGTGTGTTTGTTTTTGCAACATTGCCCTTTTGTGAACTTCATATTACTTTGTAATACACATAGGTGTCTCCACCCCCAGTTTCTTTAAGGGGTCATCCACACTTCCACTTGTCCTGTGCCTAAAAAACATGGGTCTGTGTAGTTTTCCATTTGCAGCACTGCTTTTCCCAGGAAGACCTGCTCTTTACTGGAACAAACATCAATCCAAAACCCAACTGATGTTTGCTCTGATTCAGTGGTAAATATCGGGTTTCCCCAAGGGGGAAGCAGCAAGACAAGCTGAAGTGTGGACAAACCTGAAGTCTGTAAAATGACTATAGTTTTCAGGAAAATTGTGATCACGCCTTAACAGTTATTGCATTCTGAGAACATATCTTGAGTAGAATCTGATACATCATTCATCCCAATAATTCATATTCAAACTTAGAACGATCTATGTTCTGCCTTAAGGATGAAGTGCTTGTCAAATCACAACCAAGATACAAAGGCTCTGCAATCTCTGCTGTTCATGTAGGAAGTTTCCCAAGGACTCAGGGAAAAGGAACAGCTTCCTTTCAGGCTGTGAGTACCATTGTGTACTTCAGAGCTCCCTCCACAACAACATTAGAGGCCCCCCACATGCATACTTGGGCTTCAGAGTGGAATGATTATGTTTTTCAAATCATCTCATACTAGATAATTTCTTAAGCATAGGTTAGACAGCTTCATTTCAAACTATATTTTGCCGTAAAACTGACATGTTCCATAATTAGCCAAGCGGGAACTGATTGCTTCAGTGACTATTTATACCCCAACAGAAAAGAAAAGTAAGGCCCTTTTTTATTGACATGATTGAGAAGCCAACGAAGTGGAGCAAGGGGGAAGATGGGTGGGAAAGATGGCCATATTATGCTATCCTGTGTCGTTTAAGCTGCAATAGAACAAGTATGTCAGTGTGTCAGTTTGAAATAGCAAATAAACTATAATAATGGGTTTGTTGTGGACATGTAACATAGGATAGATGTGGCCTCTCTGTGTTGTAATTAACCATATGATGGCTTCATATTATAAAGCACCCATCAAAATAGACCTTGAACAAACTGACCATTCGTTTGAGAAGTGTAAGAAGTCCCATTGGCTGAATGTGACACTAAACTGCAGTACCTTCTTACCTCAAACATGTGTACTTTCTCATACTTCTGGTTTTAATTTAACTATAGTTTCCCACGGTTTCCAGACTTGAAGTCACAGAGAAAAGGCCACATGGAGGATATAAACAGCAAGTCCTTTAGTATAAAATAGTTTATTACGGGAACAAAGCAAACAGCAGGTTGCAATTATAATGCAGCGCTGAATCTAAAACTGCTCACTTCATGAGACCTGATTCAGCAGTTCCTGGTATGGCAAGCCAGAAGAGACAACACACTACACCGTGTTTAGCTTAAGCTATGGTTGATGAAAAATCCAGGATCATAAATCATTGGTTGATCCTAGCTTCTTTTAGCTAAACATAATTTGACCTAACCAGAGTTTTACAAGCTAGGGCACAACTGGGAAATGTAGTTTAAAAGCAGAAACAAAATATCAGCTTTCACAATGACACACACTACAGACTTTCTCTTGGATTTTGGTTGGAGAGAAGAAAATAATGAGAAATACTTTGCTTTTTCCTGGTCCAACAAACGGAGGAATGTGGCAGGTGTAATTTGAGCAGCATGTGGCAGCATTCTGCTCATTAGTGGTAAGCCATAGCTTCCACCCTCCCTAACTATGGCTTACTGTGATGCGCTAACCAGGTTACTATATGATACATTGATATCATTTCAAATGTTTCAGCTATATTTAATATTTAATATGGTCAATTGGATTTTTTAAAGCCACCTACAGGCTTTTGTCAAGTATAAAATCCTATTTCTTATGCACCACATAAATGTATCATTGGCTGTTTGATCTGAAACTACTTACATTCTAATCCTGAATTCATTATGTAGAACAATGTTTTGTTAGTCAATGGGTGTTACTTCCTAGCCTCCATATGAACATGGTGTCAGTGCCTTAATAACTGAGCTATTTTTATTCTGTAATAATCAGTCGTTGATAATGAAGAGCCAAGCAGTTCTCACATTTGAATAATTAACTTTTAATGAAATTATGTGATAAGCTTTTAAAATAAAACTGTTGGTCTTAGACTTTGATAGAGAATTAATCAGTTGACAAAATAAATCCCTCAATTAATTTTTTTTTTTTTGTAATTGCTGGCCATTAGTTAGCCTGAAACATTACCTAATTTGTACTACTGATAAAGTAGTGTTGTTACACCATTTCCTTGTTCTTGCTTAGGCAGTCTTAGTCTTGCTCATCTCTTTGGTAGTGGAGTAGAATATTGTGAGGAAACGAAATAGCTAACAAAAGATGAATCCAAATTGCAATTACATATCAGCATACCATTTTCTTCCCCATTATTCTAAGAATGGCATATCTATGGTGCAAATTTAAATCTGTTTGGTACCGCATTAAGAAGTTTAATTCATTTTCTTATCAAGTTCTGAGCCAATTTCATGCCAAAGCACAAATTTAGAGATTAACCTCAGTGGTGCCTGGAGTTCTCTTGATAAGAGTACTGATTTCAGTGTTTGGCTCTTAACTTAGTGTGGGATAAAGCCGCCTTACCTAGTGAGGCTTAGGTTAATTAGCATCTCAAAGTTCAGTTCATAGGATAGAACTTAGTGCATACACTAGCATGGGTCTCAAAGTGACTTAAATGTTTTTGTCTTATAGTAGCTTCTGGGTAACAGCAGATAGCTCAACCCAACCTGTATGGTATTTTTTTTTTTAAAGAAGCTATCAATGGTTTTGGTCCAGATTTTAAAACATTTATTAACTTGTTTGAGCTGTGGAAAGGCAGCTTAGAATACCCATTAAAACAGATTCAAAATCAACTGTTCACCTTCATCCAGACCAATGTTGCTTCCAGGCATTGATTCAGAAGTTAAATGGCCTCCTTGGTATGAGAAGATGGAACAGAGAGATAGAGCTGAGTATATTCGACATGCAATACTTATGACACTTCAACACAAATCTCTGGGTTATTTCTGCCAGTGGTTTAATGAAGATATTAAGAAGAACAGAACCCTGTTGAAACACATAGGCCAGGCATAGGCAAACTCGGCCCTCCAGATGTTTTGGAACGACAAGTCCCATCATCCCTGACCATTGGGCCTGTTAGCTAGGGATGATGGGAGTTGTAGTCCCAAAACATCTGGAGGGCTGAGTTTGCCTATGCCTGACATAGGCCATTCACCAAGATGCTCAGAACATTTCAAGACCAATTATCAAGAAAATGGAGCCATTGCCATTCCATGCCTCTTAAGCTCAGTCCACACAACTGATTCAAAAGAATACCATACTTGATATGAGATTCAGAATGCTTCCTTTTAATTAAAGTCCAATAGAATAAACCCATTCTTATATTCTTCCTTGAACTTCATTGTAGATGTTAAAAAAGATCAAGATGCAGACATAACTTTTTTTATAAAAGCAACTTTGGGACTGTCTCAAACCTTACAGAAGTTACCTGAATTCTGTTTGTGTTTTGTCTTTTTTCCATAATTTGATAACAGCTCTTGCCAGTACCATCACATAAACACATTTTACAGAATGATCTATGACTGCTTGCTATGAAGTTTATCTTAGCTAAATGATTGCTGGCATATACTGACGACTAATCCTTTAAAATTTTGATAGCTTCCTGAACCCATCTCAGCTTAATTAGGTAGCTTGACTCTACTGTGCTTCAAACACAGCCATGATAACTTCAGTAACATTGAAGTGCTTGTTCAAAATATGTCTTGTAATGAATGTTCTGTTATGTATCTAAGTATACAAGAGAAGCAATTTGTTGCCTTGATTTCCTTCACTGCGCATGTAATGAGCATTTGCTTTTTTTTTAAGTTAGGGCAAGGTTTAAGTGAGGAGTTCTATTTGAATCAATTTCAGATATTGCAGATTATCATAAACACTTGAAGTTGCCTTAGTATATTAACAATGATAAATACCTCATAAAAATACAGCTACAGACCATTTTGGTAACTCTAATTGCCACAGCCCAGTTTAATGTTTTTGTTTATTTACACATAATTGTGATTGGGTAGGAGGATTCTTAGTATGACTTATATGAGATTTAAAGCAAATGCAAAAGTTGTTGTCAGCATCATATATGATGGTTGAATCTGGCAATTCCTTCATGTTGAAAACATGAGGCTCCAGAAGCTTAATGACTTTGTTATATGTTGATAATGGGCTTGGGGTGGATCTGCATACAGGAAAAAAGCACTATCAATAAGTCAGAAATTAAATCATTGTAACAAAAGAAAAGAAAAAGCGCTATGAAAAATTGCTTAGAATTTTTTCTTACTCTCTGGTATTGTATTGCATGTTTATAGCACATTCAAAATGGTGTTTCCTTACTAATGTTACTGAGTCCATCGTCTGGATTACCATCTAATCACCTTTACTGAGTGTTAAATTTACCTTAAAGTTAGGCCTGGTTTCCAGTGGCTTCTTAAAAAAAGAAACATAGATATTTTCAATAACAGTTACACATTCTCCTAAGGGAGGGGGAAGTCAAATTCAATTAATTCAATTAAAGTTCTAGAATACAGAATAACAAAAAATCATAATGACTTTTTAGTTGTTCTCTCTAACAGAAGAGCCGTATCATTCATCTAAAGCATATCCATGAAAGCAAATGGATTCCTCCAAGAAACCCTGGAAACTGTAGTTCCTCACTTATTGAGCTACAATCTTCACCACCTTTAACAAACGGTTGCCAGGATTCTTTGCAGGGAGGCATGCACTTTCAATGTATGGTGTGGTTCGGCCCTCAGTATGGAAGTTCTGTTTGATCCACATACTGAAAAATTGGGCCCATACTATGGCATAGTATGTTTCAGGCTTCACATGGGCCAAAACAATCTACACTTGATGGACAGTTTTACCCATTAATAAATTAATGGTCCCAATGCTGCCTACACCAATGGTTCAAGAAAATTTTGTTAGGATGGTGGTCTATAGATCCATAAAAATAAAAAAGCCTTAAGATTAAGCCTAATAATAATAATAATAATAATAATAATAATAATATAATATAATAATAATAATTTATTTATACCCCGCCCCTCTGGCTGGGTTTAAAAGTATTAAAAGCTTCCCTAAACAGGGCTGCCTTCCGATGTCTTCTAAAAGTCAGATAGTTGTTTATTTCATTGACATCTGAGGGGAGTGCGTTCCACAGGGCGCCGAGAAGGCCCTTTGCCTGGTTCCCTGTAACTTCGCTTCTCACAGTGAGGGAACCGCCGGAAGGCCTTTGGCACTGGACCTCAGTGTTCCGGCAGAATGATGGGGGTGGAGGCACTCCTTCAGGTATACTGGGCCGATATTGCCATTACCACTGAAAAGGCTTTATGTGGGATAGACTTAAGATCTTTTGGGAAAATGTCTAGAATCTAAAGTATTGGGGTTTGAGGAATAGTCATAATGTTACTTTTTGAAAAGATGTTGCTTTCGTAGAGGCATTTTGAGATAACAACCATGAAATGTTTACTGAATGCAACATTTATTTGAGGCTGTACTGAAAACCTTTTGTGACTTGACTGGAGTTAAGTGCTAGTACAAAAGAACTATAAGTTAGAATCCATCATTTTCTCATGGAATTGGGGGGGGGGGCAAACCCACTTATCCCAAAGGAACTTATCCACTGACATTCCTAACTCCACTTATTTCATTACATTTTATTTCATTTATGAATCTCCTTCTGTGAAACATCTTGAAGTGATTAACAACAAAAACAGAAATCCAATAAAGATAAGACTCTCTACTAAAAGGGCTAGCTGAAAAAGAAATGTCTTGCAAGGGTTCTGAAAAGATAATGGAAATGGTGCTTATATAATACATGATAGTAGGCAGTTCCAGGGAGTAGGTGCCTTCACACTAAAGACTTGATTCCTACTTCATATGGAATGGACCTCTTCATGAGATTGCATTTACAGGAGATCCTCTTCTGAAGAGTTCAGTGATTGGTTGGCTATACAATGGCTAAGATGATCTTTTAGGGGGCATCTAAGAGAAACCGGGGGGGGGGCACATTAGACCCCCAGCTCTGAGGCTTCCCGTTCTTGCAGTAGATGTATAAAATTATTTTCTTGGGTGGCTGAACTTTACAAAACACAAGGAATATATACCCACCTCAGTTCAGGAATGTTCTGGACTTCTATGCATGGCATATGATATAAATTTGTTCACATATGCTACAGATAACATATATAACCAGTCAAGTACTTTCATTGTTCAAAGTGAAGTATCACCTTATCTGTTTTTTGTGATGTGAAACTATCTTGCCAAAATAACTGAGCAAATGTATCATTTGAAGCCTTTCTATAAACTAATTTGTTCCATACTATTAATTGGAATAGAAAGGAATGTCATGTGCAGAAAAACAGATTGCGATTAATGTGATTGCTTATGCTTCATTTTCAAATGCTAGTTTGAGTGGCAGGTTTTACTCTTCTCATTCTGCAAGCAATGCAAACATAGGTTTTGGAAAACTGGTTCAAGAGAGGGTAAAAAATTAATATTACCCTTGACTGGATTTTAGTGTGTCAAAATTTGTTATGCATATGATTTATAGTAAGTGGATTTACACAGAACGCAAAAGGGGGGAAAAGATGTTGCCTATCTACTACTTTGATATTAATAAGTTTCTAGTAAGATCTTTGAGAAGAACAATGTGACATTTTCATTCAGAAATATGAATAAATTACTTTCTTTTTTATTTCCTATGTAGGCATTTTCCAGTGCCATAAATGTATATTTTTCAAGGTAGTTTTATTAATGTTTTAATATGTGGCTTGTATAATCTTCTGAAAATGGTTCTGTTTGAGCATATGTCTAAAGGACAGCATGAATGTTAAGTTTTGGATATCATCTTCCAGAAATACCATATCACTATACAATATAATTAATCATTTCTCAGCCTACAACATGGAGCCTTCAGATGTTGTTGGACTACAACTCCCATCACCCCCAACAAAGATGGCTAATGGGCAGGGATAATAGGAATTATGACACAACAACATCTGGAGCATACATTGGTACCACAGGTTACAGACACTTCAGGTTACAGAGTCTGCTAAGCCAGAAATATTACCTCGGGTTAAGAACTTTGCTTCAGGATGAGTACAGAAATCATGTGCTGGCAGCGGGAGCCCCATTAGCTAAAGTGGTGCTTCAGGTTAAGAACAGTTTCAGGTTAATAACAGACCTCAAGAATGAATTAAGTTCTTAACCCGAGGTACCTCTGTACTATGTTGGCTACCTGTGACCTAAGGGGAATTTATTTATTTGTTTTCATTATTTTAAAAGCTTATATCCTCTCAAGGCAGCCAGCAAGTCATAGTACCAAAACAATACTTTCATTGTGAACCCCCCTGAGATCTTTTGAAATATAAATCAAATAAATAAATGAAAATTCGAAACAATTCACACTCTAAACCTAGTAATAAAACTCGCAAATACTAAACAACAACAAGGACCCAAAATAATCATTCTAAGGTCTTTTTGAGAATTGGCACATACAGTACATTAATTCTCTAAGTTTGCTCAGAAACTTGTATGCCAAACAGAATATATTAGAACTTGCCGGGATAACTGCTTTGAAAAACATTTTTTAAAGTAGGTAGGTAGGTAGGGTGGGTGGTGGCAAATTAAGCTAGTTGTTCTTCTGATTGTTCATTTTTCTTTAATCTGTTGAAGGAACCTTGTTAAAAGAAGCATTCCAGATTCTTTACAATACAAAAGTATTAATAAATATGCAGCATATAAAAATAAAAGAATACTAACTTGCAATAATTTCCCAGAGGCATATTCAGGAATCCATGCAAACATTTAATGTATATAATAAAGATTTAGCATCCTTCTGCATACTTCAGCATCTTTAAAGCTACATAAAGCCAATACTAATCCAATCTACTTCATCATCTCCATCCTAGAAATGTGATACTCCCCGAGTCAAAGTCTTGAAATAGTAATTTGTCCTGCAACAGCCGAAGTATGAAATAAGAAATCCTGAACAAGTTAGATCACAGAACCATTTGGCTTTTAGAGCTGCATGCATAGTCACCAGCATATTTGCATATAATCTTTTTCACATTCATCAGCTAATTACTGAATTTGTGCACTGACATATAGATAATCTAATGAAGGTTCCAATTCACACAGATCCAGTCCAGCCTGGCTCAATGTCTCACTGTCAATCTCTGGAGCTCCCTGGCTCTGTGGGTTTTCCTGGTTTGCTCTTACCTGCCCTCTCTGAGCATGTGAGCAGGGACAAGAATTTGGGCACAGAGGGCAAATCAATTGGGCAATGGTGAGGAATGAGGAAGAGGCAGAACAAGTCACTATGTGGGTCAGGGGCGCGTCCCTTTGAAGATGTCTTGCTCAGCTTCTGCCTCCCCCATGAAACCACCACTAAATGATGGTATTGCATGTTCAGGAACGGATGACTCCTCACACTCTTGCAACTCAGTTGTAAGAAGGCCATTTTAACAGTATGAAAACACAGGATAATCCGTGCCTCCAGTGAGCAATTCAGTTGCTGTATAATTTTGCTAAATAGGATAAAGCATTTAATTTTTTAAGAAAATTCAGTGTCAGTAACTGCAGCTTCTAATAAAATTGTTATTAGCTATAGCTTTAGTGCAACAAAGGCTGGGATATGCAGCTAAATCCCAGTTCAGTGTAATACAGATTAATGGGTTAGATTTGAGGATGACATTTTACAAAGCAAAGAAATCAAGGCACAATTATAGTTCATCAAATAGTCTTCTATGCTCTTCAATGAAGGCCTAATCCTATGGGCATTTGTGTGTGTGTAAAAACAGTTGCTCCAAGTAGATATTTTGTAATTTAAATAGTCATGAAGGTTATTTCAATAAGGTTGACAAGCCACTGATTAGTAATATTAGACACATAACTGTAGGTTGTTTTTTTTAAAGTAGTATCATATTTTACTATTAATCATAGTCCATAGCATTTGTCATTTTAAACTCATTCACAACAGTGCAGACAGAAATGCCAAATAATAACCTTTTTTATCACACATATTTAATGTATGGCCTTTCAGTAATGTCATGAAATGGCAGTTTATTGTTTCCTGCATTTTGTGGAAACACTAGCGGTAATTGATAATACTTTGAGCAACGGGCAAAAGTATAATTCAGGACTACATTAGTAAAGAAACAATTTGAATGCGCTATAAACATGCAACTCCAGATGGCACCAGAGAGCAGGAAAAAATTACACACATTTTCCCATAGTTGTTTTTTTGGGTTTTTTTGTTTTGTTATTACGATCTAATTTCTGACTTATTTATAGCTGGGTCCCCCCCTCCCCATGTGTAGATCCACCCTTAGTTTATCAGGTGAAAAATGTCACTTTAACTGTCTAGTAAGCTGGTGGGTATTGGTTCTAAACATAAAGTAAATGTTAAATAATGTTACAATGATACCAACTGGTAAAATATTATAATAATAATTTAAGTGTGCAAAGTACAGCAACCATGCTAATTAGCCATTCTTACTACTTTGAATGGTCTTCTAGAATTGTGTTATGGATCATAGAATTGTAGAGGTTTTTTTTTAAAGAAAAGCCCCAAAGTTGTTGAAAAGTTGGGGGGGGAATGAAATGATTTTCCCGTTATTTTGCCAACAATCTAGGACAAACTGCTGCTTTTCAGAACCCCCCCCCCGGATGTCTCTTCTTCCATTGAAAAACTGGTAATGTCCAAGAAAACCCGGATGTATAGCAACCCTACCCTGAGGATCATCTAGTCCAACCCCTCAATGTAAGAATATGCAACTGCCTATACAGGGATTGAACCTGCAACCTTGGCATTATCAGCACCATACTCTAACCAACTGAGCTATCAATCTTATCTCACTGGACCATTCCCAGATCCTTGCCAGTATTAAATAATGTCCTGTGTAACAGCAGGATATTCCATGCCAGGTTGAATGATGAAATGGAATGACAGGGCAGTTTGGGATGAAGAATTTGGAAGTTGTTTGGATAGGATGGCATCTGCAGCTTTTCCTTTACTGTATTAGTGTGCTTTCAAATTCATTTGCCTGGCTTCTTGAAAAACACATTCCTTAATTGTAGATTTAATTCCAGACACCTGTCTGTATTCTTTCATCAACTGATACACTGCTAAGGCAAGTAAGTACAGTAATCTATAATATGTTAGGTACTATCAAATAAGGCTCCATACAGCTTAGGGCCAGTTTACTTGAGAGACTGCCTTATCGCTTATATATCCATTAGGGAACTGTGAACAACAGGAGAGCTTTTCACACAAGTTCCAAAGATTGCTCCACAGTAGCTTGCAGAAGAGCTTTTAGTGTGGTCAACATTTGCTCCATCAATAGATATAGAAAAAGCTTCTAGCTGCTATAATTTTCCTTTTTAAGTAGTAGTTTAAAGTTTGCAGTCCTAAAGAGGCCTGGAAATGCCCTCTTTTCAGCCCACATGGTTATTAAATCATGCTTTTCCTTCCCCAGCTACTACTGACATGGGCTGCATCTTTTTCATTTTATACAATCCCATTTCTAGAGCCCCTGGAAGTACCAGGAGGGTGGGCGTCGAATGGTGGCAGGGAACAATATCCAAGAACTACTAGATATGACAAAAGCAGATAACATGGCATCACCTGCATGATGATACCTCTCCACATTTTTTAAACAGATCAATTACTCTATTCCAAGTTCCCATCTTCTTTGTTCCCAAACCCAGAGGGTCCACCCCATGCATCCTGCACATTGACCGAGACATCAGAGTACCGGTACATACCTTCAGTGGCGCTTCGGCTGCTGCAGTGCTCCTTGCAACACACATGTTTTTGTAGTATGGGTGACCCATATAGAAAGTCTGTCTATTCCTATCAGTTGATGGTGACTTCAAGCCTGCTAGGATCTGCTACAGGGCTTAAAGTAAGCAATGATTAGCTAAGCCAATGGCCTTCCAGTACAAATCCTGCTCTACATTTACTGTGCAAACTATAATGATGATCATTTTGCTAGCATAATAAAAGTGAGCATGCTTAGCTGGAATACTGTGTATTGTATTGTGTATTGTGTTGGGAAGACAAATATTATCCACGAGGCTTGAAGGTGCATGGATACAAAAAAGGAACCTTTAGTTTTTGTGAGAGTGAAGACAATAGTGGAAAATGGCAATAGATCCCATTCTGTTACAGAGCATAATGATTTGCCAGGTTCCTGAAGTCTGCCCTTGTCACTAATGGAACAAAAAAAGCTGAACCTATTGAAAGGAATAATTCTCATACAGTCTCTGGAACATCTGAGCTGTGTGGGATAAAAAGATGAGAAGGGATGACTGCCTGCTAACCTGAGCAATCTTCTGTTGCCTATGAAAACTGTTGCCAGCACAAACACGAACAAAGCATTTTGGCTGGCAACGCACATGGAGACTGATTTTATTTTTCTGCCAGATGCCAGTGACTGAGACAGTGTGAACGATGCTTTGATTTCCACAATGAATAGTAGGGTGTATTTGGGGTTGGCAAGTACAAATCTGAGGGAAATCTGCCCAAAAGAGAAAGCACTTGCACTTGGAACCATGAATTTTGTAAAAGAAAACATGAAAGAAAGAGGAAAAAAATAAGGTGACAGTCATGTGAAGTTTGCAGACAGTTGATGCTTATTTTTGCCCAACCCTTTATACTAAAAAGCACTGCAAATGCATGCTATATTTTACATAGGACAAGCCTAAATTCTTTCAACAGGATGGCGCTGAAAATGCCCATAGGGTAGTATATAAGACTTGAAGGAAGAAGATATCTACCTCTCCACCTGCTGTATGCCCTCTGGAGACATACCCCAATGAGCAGGAGAGAAGGTAGGCTCAATTCTGAAAGAATGAGTCCCTAAACCAGCTAAAACCCTCCAGTTCACCACCTCAAATTGATACGTAGTCAGCGGTGACCCACTTGCATGAAAAATTCTCCCGGCCAGAACCCCTAAGTGCCACATGGGCTCTTAATGCAAGAACTGGGCATATTTCAGAAGAAACCCTTCACCTAACCATCTTTCCTTTCCTTCTCTGATCTGTATTGGACCAACAAAATAGTAATAACCACTCTTCTTCCACAAAAGAAAGGCCTTCCTTCCTCCACCATCTTCAAGCAGAAGTGGCTTTTTAACCCACTTCCGCTTCTTCTGCAAATATGCTTTTGCCTGGACCGCTTTGGCTGCAGGATGGTAGGAGGAATATTTTGCTCAGAGACCTCTCAAACCTGGAACTAGCTCTTGCCATTAAATGGCCTGACTCTGTACATCTTCATATTATACAATATGCTTTTAATTTGGTTATTTTAACATGCATTATCTGTTGCTGAAGTCTAAGTATTTAAGGAATACTGAAATGAGCAGCTATTTAGTAACAGTAATAATAATAATAATAATAATAATCCTTATGATTTTGGCAGTATATATATTTATTGTGTTATAATTTCACTAATTTAAATAGTAATCATGAAATCATGTTTCATTAGCTTGAGGTTTTACCTCCCTCTACTGGTTAATATCAGCAGCTCTAGACAGTGATATGGTAAAATAAATAAGGATGGCATTTGCATAAAAAGGAGATATCTAGGTTTGCAGTTACTTTTAGACAATCTCAGCTCTCTCTCTCTCTCTCTCTCTCTCTCTCTCTCTCTCTCTCTCTCTCTCTCTCTCTCTCTCACACACACACACACACACGGATGAGATGGAAGGAGGAACCTCTTAAGCTATTCAGAAAGTGTCCCTTAACATTCACAATTGGTCCATAGGATACATTGTGAAAGATAAGAGAAAAAGTATGCACATGGCATGAGTGTGTGCTGTTGAATTGTACCACCAGACACTGCCAGCTACCAAAAATATTAAATACTCAGAACTGTGCATTTAGATGCTTTTAAAGCTACATAAATAAAACCATCTTGTTCCTGATCTTACATTGATTTTAGTTCAAAGAAAGGTGTAAAGAGATAAAAATCACTTTATATTGACCAGTTACCTTGCCAAGCTTGTATTTACACACACAACAGCTACACATTCTTCAAGCTGAAATTACCATACAATTATCATCTGTCCTGAGGCCAATCACAATTGCCTCAAGGCTTAAGTATGTTGCACATTTTGTCTAGCAGCTGAACTGATCTTCATGCAGGCTTTCAAAATTGCACAGTTCTCACTGCAACAGCAGATATCCTAGCACAGATATTTGTGTGCAGGCAGAGCAGTGCAGATCAGCTCACGTTCTTTACAAGTGCTTTAAATTGGCACTAATCTATGGTAAAAGCCTAATGCATATAAGCCATGGTCTCGCTGTTATGCTTAAGAAAATACAGTTGTACCTCTTTTTAGCAATATTTCTCCCCATATAGAGTAAATATTGTTGGCTAAAAGCATACTCTGGATATTTAGCTTGAAAGTACAATTTCTCATGTTTTAGCTGGAGGTGATTACATTTCAAGTGAGTGCAAATTTCTTAACTGGAGCCCTACAAACAGGAATTGGAAAGACAGAATCTGAAATAATTTGGCAACTGTCGCTTTCTCTCATTTACAGGTATATATCTCAGACACTGGGTAGTAATTAGCCTTAGATTGAAATCCTAGGCATGTCTACTCAGAAGTAAGACCTTTGGCTTACTCCCGAGTAACTGGGTATTAGATTATAGCCTTATGTTTTAAAAGTAAATTGTTGCTTGGGGGGACATATATTTGGTTCAAAATTTTGTTGGCTTTTAAACATCCTTGCTGCTTCATAATTGTCATATACTTAATTCTTCACTGATGAGAAAACCCACCTGCTTGCTTTCAATGGCAATTTAAAAAATTGGAACGATTGTAGTGGAAAACCATTTTAAGAAGGCACGGATGATCAGAAGTCATGTCAAAGCCTTTTACAATTTAAATAGTCCTTTCTAAAAACTCAAGAGCAAAAATCAAACAAGGCAAGGCAAGAGCAACAAAAATCAAATGAACAGCGCATTTCACTAAGACGTCAAGATAATTTAACTATGTTCTAGTTTAAGTCTGGGAAATCTGTGGCCCCTCAGATCCAGCTCTTATCAGGCCCTTCCAGCTAATGGTCAGGGTGTTGTGATTTGTGTAGTCCAGAAACTTCTGGAGGGTAACAGGTTTCCTACACCTACCATAGTATGTCTAAAGGTCTGCAGGTATGATTTGGTTGGTTATTTCAAAGCATCACTGGTGATCTTAGGGAATTAAAAAATTTCTAGACTTCATAGTTTTTTGCATTACATTTATTACTTATTTCAGAATGTGGTAAGCACCAGCAGTGCAAATCACTTCAGCGTTCCATGCAAGTGTACCTCCTGACCATGTCTACACCTCTCTCAGCAAATTATCTCCTGGGTTTTTCTTTCCCTACACAATACATCCTTCTGGCTGGCTTTTCATCACCTGCTTTCTCCTCCTACATTCCATTTTCCAGTTCTCCTTTCCCAAGCCCAGCTTTTAAAAAATTATTTGTTGGCATCCATCTGTCTCGGGAGACGATGGAAGAGAGTGCCTTTGGGGATGAGGTCAAACTGTTGGAATGTTGCAGCACCTTCTGTGGCTGTAGAGACTGATGTGAGAGAGATATGTTTTGTTGCAGCTAGGGCAGATAAAGGTGCTGCTGCTGCAGATGCACCATGGCGTTTCTTCCCTCTGTGCTCCACCCAGTGGTCATTTCTCTTCTGGTCACTGCTATAGATACTGTTTCCAGGCACTGCAGTCATCCGTAGATGTCAAACACAAAATACATAATAAAAACAAGAATGAGAGCAAACCAAACCAATAACCCCCTGCTCACAAACAAATGTTTTCAGATTGATTTCATCATCATGAGTTCTTCCCCACCCCTGCTGCTCCATAAGATGCAAGCAATAGTAAACAGATTATTCAAATTGAAACTATGTGAATCATGCACAAGCTTCTGAGAAAAGAGGAAGCTTTCAACCACTTCTCGATTGAAAGTTGGATTGACAATTGGAGTCAGTGACTCATGCATCTGCTTCAGATTCTTACCAATCAGTGCACAAGTAGCCTGGGGCCAGTGCTCGAATTAAAGGACACCTGGATTCCTTCCAAGAAATCATGACCCATTTCTACCTACTATTCTTAAGAGAGGCTCATCACTCTCCCTCTCCATAATTCACAAACTGAGTATTCCCACCCTCTGTGTCTTCCCCTCTGGCATAAAGAGCTTTCCAGAGAGTGGTATGTCATTCTATAGGAAGCAGATACTAGGTGTCTTTGATGAGTATTTAGTGCAAAGCAGCATTAATGTGCGTTAAAAACTCTAAATAATCAAAAGGACATTACTCTCAGCATTGGTTTAGCTTAGCCAATCTTACATCATAGAATCAATAAGAATACTCTGCCGCAACCAGGCAGCATTAATTTCATGAAATCTGGTGATTTCAATCTTACAGCCTTTAGTTCTGTCCACAAGTATTGCTCTTATGTAACTTTCCCTGGAATTATTTGGGATTCTGGAGAACTAGAATTCTGTATCCATTTACAGTTGAATAATAACTCCTGTCTTTATATTTTATTTTAACTTTACAACTGGAGTGGGAGACCAGGAGCTGAAAATGGCAAGCTTGAAAAGTGCATTGCCCAAATCTTGTTTACTTCTGAGAGAGAAGGAACCATAGAAGCAACTTCTGAAACTTCTGATCAGATTAAAATTATGCCACTGCTCACACCAGCTGGATAAAAATAGATGCAACCTGTTTTTTATTATTATTATTCCATTATTGCACTTATATTGGATCTGGAGTTTCAATATGTCAGCCCCTGAGCCTTTTCAAACCTCAGAAAAAGATTTATGTGACATTTCTTTCCACCTGCTGTGTGCAACTACTTGGTTTATAATCTGATTGTTTAAAAAAGAAAAGAAAAGAAAAAGAAAAGCTGTTTCCTCCCTCCCTTTAAAGGGGAATGAGAAATTTCACTGCAGCCCCCCCATATAATACCTGACATAACAATGATAACAACTTCATTCAGTTTAAATATCTTTGATATTGATATTCAAGGGTGGTGAAATGTGATACCGGTACTTGCCATGCTTCTTAAGAGCAGGTTCTAAGCTGGAAAGAAGTACAGGGCTGAATGTTCCTCCTGCAACTTTTGCACTTTATGTAATCGCACACAAAAATATTATTCCACTTTCAAGGAGTGAACTAAATCCTCTGAAAGTCTATTTTGGGAGGTTGACTTATCTCAGTTTAGACAAGGTATTCAAGGTATTTTTGCATTAAAAACTTTTTGCCTCCACTCCACTGGCTTTGGTGTATTGTGGCCTGGTCATAGCTGTCAACTTTTCCCTTTTCTTGTGAGGAATCCTATTCAGAATAAGGGAATCTCCCTTAAAAAATGGGAAACGTTGACAGCTATGGGGCTGGTATCCTTGAGATTAGATTACTGCAATGTGTTGAAGACAGTTCAGAAACTGCAGCTGGAACAAAATGTGACAGGACTCACTAATCTGAACATTCAACATACACTTGCTGCCATTTTGTTTCTTGGCCAATTCAAATTGCTGGTTTGACTGTTAAAACCTTATATATCTTAGAACTCCAATACCTTATGTGATGTCTCTCCCCATACCAACCTACCTGGTCTGTGAGATCAACAACTGAGCCCTTCTCTGTGTGCCACATCTGAGATATTCAGAGGATAGTAACAAGAGAACGGGCCTCTTTAGTGGTAGCCCCTTCAGGGAAGCTCGTTGTTGTTGTTTAGTCGTTTAGTCGTGTCCGACTTTTCGTGACCCCATGGACCAGAGCACACCAGGCACTTCTGTCCTCCACTGCCAACCACAGTTTGATCAAACTCATGCTGGTAGCTTCAAGAACACCATCCAACCATCTCATCCTCTGTCGCCCCCTTCTCCTTGTGCCCTCCATCTTTCCCAACATCAGGGTCTTTTCCAGGGAGTCTTCTCTTCTCATGAGGTGGCCAAAGTATTGGAGCCTCAGCTTCACGATCTGTCCTTTCAGTGAGCACTCAGGGCTGATTTCCTTCAGAATGGATATGTTTGATCTTCTTGCAGTCCATGGGACTCTCAAGAGTCTCCTCCAGCACCATAATTCAAAAGCATCAATTCTTCGGCGATCAGCCTTCTTTATGGTCCCGCTCTCACTTCCATACATCACTATGGAAAACCATAGCTTTTACTATACGGACCTTTGTTGGCAAGGTGATGTCTCTACTTTTTAAGATGCTGTCTAGGTTTGTCATTGCTTTTCTCCCAAGAAGCAGGCGTCTATTAATTTTGTGACTGCTGTCACCATCTGCAGTGATCATGGAGCCCAAGAAAGTAAAATCTCTCACTGCCTCCATTTCTTCCCCTTTGCCATGAGGTGATGGGACCAGGGGCCATGATCTTCGTTTTTTGATGTTGAGCTTCAGACCATATTTTAATTCCTCCTCACTTTCTGCCATCAAGGTTGTGTCATCTGCATATCTGAAGCTGTTGATATTTCTTCCGGCAATCTTAATTCCGGCTTTGGATTCATCCAGCCCAGCCTTTCGCATGATGAATTCTGCATATAAGTTAAATAAGCAGGGAGACAATATACAGCCTCGTCGTACTCCTTTCCCAATTGTGAACCAATCAGTTGTTCCATATCCAGTTCTAACTGTAGCTTCTTGTCCCACATAGAGATCTCTCAGGAGACAGATGGGGTGATCAGGCACTCCCATTTCTTTAAGAACTTGCCATAGTTTGCTGTGGTCGACACAGTCAAAGGCTTTTGCATAGTCAATGAAGCAGAAGTAGATGTCTTTCTGGAACTCTCTAGCTTTCTCCATAATCCAGCGCATGTTTGCAATTTGGTCTCTGGTTCCTCTGCCTCTTCTAAATCCAGCTTGCACTTCTGGGAGTTCTCAGTCCACATACTGCTTGAGCCTTCCTTGTAGAATTTTAAGCATAACCTTGCTAGCGTGTGAAATGAGTGCAATTGTGCGGTAGTTGAAGCATTCTTTGGCACTGCCCTTCTTTGGGATTGGGATGTAGACTGATCTTCTCCAATCCTCTGGCCACTGCTGAGTTTTCCAAACTTGCTGGCATATTGAGTGTAGCACCTTAACAGCATCATCTTTTAAAATTTTAAATAGTCCAGCTGGAATACCATCATTTTCACTGGCCTTGTTATTTGCAGTGCTTTCTAAGGCCCATTTGACTTCCCTCTCCAGGATGTCTGGCTCAAGGTCAGCAACCACACTACCTGGGGTGTACGAGACATCCATTTCTTTCTGGTATAATTCCTCTGTGTATTCTTGCCACCTCTTCTTGATGTCTTCTGCTTCTGTTAGGTCCTTATCACTTTTGTCCTTTATTATGGTAATCTTTGTACGAAATGTTCCTTTCATATTTCCGATTTTCTTGAACAGATCTCTGGTTCTTCCCATTCTGTTGTTTTCCTCTATTTCTTTGCATTGCTCGTTTAAGAAGTCCTTCTTGTCTCTCCTTGCTATTCTTTGGAAATCTGCATTCAATTTCCTGTATCTTTCACTATCTCCCTCGCATTTTGCTTGCCTTCTCTCCCCCGCTATTTGTAAGGCCTTGTTGGACAGCCACTTTGCTTTCTTGCATTCCTTTTCATTGGGATGGTTTTCGTTGCTGCCTCCTGTATAATGTTGCGAGCCTCCACCCATAGTTCTTCAGGCACTCTGTCCAGCAAATCTAAATCCTTAAACCTATTCCTCACTTCCACTGTGTATTTATTAGGGATTTGGTTTAGATTTGGGATTTGGTTTAGATTGTATCTTACCGGCCCAGTGGTTTTTCCTACTTTCTTCAGTTTAAGCTTGAATTTTGCTATAAGAAGCTGATGATCTGAGCCACAGTCAGCTCCAGGTCTTGTTTTTGCTTCTCCATCTTTGGCTGTATAGAGCTTCTCCATCTTTGGCTGCAGAGAATATAATCAATCTGATTTCGATGTTGCCCATCTGGTGATGTCCATGTGTAGAGTCGTCTCTTGTGTTGTTGGAAAAGCGTGTTTGTGATGACCAGCTTGTTCTCTTGACAGAACTCTGTTAGCCTTTGCCCTGCTTCGTTTTGATCTCCAAGGCCAAACTTGCCCGTTGTTCCTTTTATCTCTTGATTCCCTACTTTAGCATTCCAATCCCCTATAATGAGAAGAACATCCTTCTTTGTTGTCACTTCTATAAGGTCTTGTAAGTCTTCATAGAACTGGTCAATTTCAGTTTCTTCAGCACCAGTAGTTGGTGCATAAACTTGGATTACTGTGATGTTAAAAGGTCTGCCTTGGATCCGTATCGAGATCATTCTATCATTTTTGAGATTGCATCCCAGTACAGCTTTTGCCACTCTTTTGTTGACTATGAGGGCCACTCCATTTCTTTTACGGGTTTCTTGCCCACAGTAGTAGATATGATAGTCATCCGAACTAAATTCGCCCATTCCCGTCCATTTTAGTTCACTGATGCGCAGGATGTCAATATTTATTCTTGCCATCTCATTTTTGACCACATCCAACTTACCCAGGTTCATGGTTCTTACATTCCGGGTTCCTATGCAATATTTTTCTTTATAGCATTGGACTTTCTTTTCGATTCCATGCATATCCGCAACTGAGTGTCCTTTCGGCTTTGGCCCAGCCGCTTCATCAGCTCTGGATCTACTTGTACTTGTCCTCTACTCTTCCCCAGTAGCATGTTGGACACCTTCCGACCTGAGGGGCTCATCTTCCAGCGTCATAACTTTTATATGCCTGTTGTCTTTGTCCATGGAGTTTTCTTGGCAGGGATACTGGAGTGGCTTGCTGGTTCCTCCTCCAGGTGGATCACGTTTGGTCAAAACTCTCCACTATGACCTGTCCATCTTGGGTGCCCTGCTCGGCATAGTTCATAGCTTTTCTGAGTTATTCAAGCCCCTTCGCCATGGCAAGGCAGTGATCCATGAAGGGGATGCTCAGGGAAGCTCACCGGGCACTAATTTGTCATCTTTCTGATGCTAGGTGAAAACTTTTTTTATTCTCCTGGCATTTGTACAGCATTGGTGGTCAGGATTTAAATGACTAGAGGTGTCTGTCCTCTGTGCAGGGAGACACAGTTTTGTAGGGAGACACAGTTTTGTAGGGACACAGTTTTGTGCTATTTTATATTACCCTTTCCTCCTTTGGATGAAGACCTAGCAATGTATATTGCAAAATGCCTCCAGATATGTAAAGCAATAAACCAGTTAACTTAATAAGGAGATAAATTGCATGCTTTTGGTATTTTTAGAACCTATTGTGCCAGTGTTTAGGGCCCCCACTCTGTTTATGAGCCCCTCAACTTTTTAAAAACTAGTGAAGTGCTTTTGTTTATTAAAAAACAGAAGGAATAAGTTTCCATAAAGCTAGTGAGTCAATAAAAATACTCCTTTAACACTGCAAAAATGAACAGTGATGGAAGGTTTCTAGTATAGTTGGAGATTGTATACTAATAAAAAATATTTGTAAGATAAAATATACCTAGATGGTTTATGTGCCAGTAATTTCAGAAACAAAAGAGCCATACAATCAGATACTTGTAATAGAACAATTTATAGAAAACAGAGTATCAGCTGGCATGTGGGTATTTGCCCACTTACTTTCCCTCTTCTGAAAATTAAGGTGCTTGCTCAACTCAAGGTGGTTAACGTATAAATGCTGGTTTTCCCAAGGGTTTTTGCCTTTGTGAGTTCACATAGTTTCACCTTTGAGAGCTTCACTTGCATGGTGTTCATCTCTTTATAGGGTTGCCAACTCTTACATCAACAAAATATAAATATATAGCAGTCTGGAAGATAAGGTAGCCACAGTTGCTCCTGTTTTGCAACCTGGGCTATCAGCTACTGCTCAGCAAGCCTTCCAAGTGCCAGTTCACTTTCCAAAGGGATGCTATGCAAATGCTCACTGGCGGAGGAAGAGGAGTGAGGGGGGAGCGCACCACACCCGACAGCGTGATCCCAGTGGGGTGCCATCATGGCTGCCCCCCCCGCACTGGGCAGCACACCCCCGGGGCGCATGCCAGCCCTGCCCCGCCTGATCTCCGTCCCCCTCCCACCCCCCGGTGCTGGAGCATGAAGCTCCGCCACTGCAAATGCTGACTGTATTTTATTGGTTAGTTACTCTTCTGTGGTAGACTTTGCTAGTGGCATGAATGAATGTTCCCACTTTGTATTATCCCTTTACTCTTGATTAGCACCTTCCTTCCTTCCTATACATTATGTGGGTACTTCGGTATGCGCCCTAGGATAAAAGCTTTAAAAAGTGTGTCTCCTTTGGAGGTAGCTTTTTAAAAAATAAAATAAAATGGAGAATTGCATTTTATACAAACATTCAAGGTCCAGTCAACATTCAAAAAATGCCATCCTCCATAATAGAGCTCCGTGTTGACAGTGTTGTTCATCATAACCAGTGATAGTAACTCAGTTTACGCCACACAGAGGAGCAAATTTTGGTTACATGTCAGGGGGCAAAATACTTCTACAAAATGCTGTCCATTCAGTCATGGGTTATGAAGACTGCACATGAGAGGTAAAATTAATGCAATGGAGATAAAAGGCTATCGATAGTATTTCTAATTAAATGGTTAATGCATACTATTTCTCTGTCATTTTTATATTGCAATATTATCCTTTTTGATTTGTCCTTAATTAGGGTTGTGAAACAAAGGGAGACGTTCAATAAACCATTTGACTGCCTTTCTAAAACAATTATTGGATAGATAGAGATGGGATTTCAGCGTTCACACAATACATTTAAAATCATACAGTGTAAAAGAGTGAAAGAGAAACAGCTCTTTTCGTTTTAGCTGCGGTCGACTACCATTGTCTATTGTCTGTTATCCTTGGGGAAAATGCTGCTGTGTAGTACCTAACCACTGCTGAAAGCATGCTGGTACAAAGAGCTAAAACTGTGACTTCTTTGCTCTTACCCTGCTACTCCTGGTTCTGTGCTATGTTGAGCTAAGCCTTAGAACATTCAAGTTTCAGTAAACTGTACAACTGACTAAGTTACCCAAGGGAAGCCTGGCCATCTCTGTAACTCCTCTAAGAGGTAAGGAAACTGTTTACCTCACCTCAGCCATATCAAGTGCTTGTTGTGTGCTCTAGCAGTAAGCTTTTCCATTTAATTGAAGTTGTACCCATATTCAGCCCCAGGTTCGCTTTCTATCTCTGAATGCTGCAAAGTTTGTCAGACAGTCTGCCAAAATCATGGCAGTCATGCCTTGGCAGTCCCTGGAAATGCCATAACAATCAAATTGTCCCATTGTTCCCTAAACTATGAAGAGTAATAATATTATTTTGTAACTGAATAAAATGCCATTTTTCATCTAGATGCCAGTTGAGTTTGTCCTGCTTTGATGTGCTCTTATTGGTCTAGTGCTATGGTGGAAGATCATTGTTCTCAGCTTTTGAAATCTCTGTTCCATTTTGATACGTTAAACAGTGTAGCTACCACCTTTCAGTTGTAATGGAAATCAGTTCCCAATGGGTGTTAGTGTTGCTGAGTAGCCTGCACTCTCTGGTAGAAATGTGCTATGAAATCTGTCTTCTTAGGGCAGTGCAGGCAGTCCCCACCCCCCACCCGGACAGGGCGCTGAGCCAAGGGGGTGCAAAATAGTGCACTTGAGAGCATGCGCAGAATGATAGATGTTGCGGGGAAGGTACTATAACAAGCTGTGTTCCAAAAGGAATAGTAAAATAAGTAAATAAATATTTTGGGGTCAATTTTGTCCTCACTCAGGGCACCATATTCCCAAAGTCTGCCTCCTGGTCACATATTATTTTCTGGTTTGCTAAAATATATGTAAAATATATCTTATTCACCATTACTATTTAGTATTGACTGTTTATATACCTGGCTTTTGCATGCATGTCCTAATAAAGTACTTGTAATATAACTGCTACAGATTTACAGAATTTTTGCAACAGCGCCCTCAAATAGACAATAAAAGAAATAAATGAGTTTTTAAAAAACTATTCTTCGGTAATAATTTAGTTTCTTTGCGTTGTATAGCCACCACAAATCTTTTAAAACAGAGAGAAATAACAAACTTTAAGTGACCCCTGGAACATTCCATAGTACAGTTGACTACCTATAGCTTATGCCCCACATCATTCCAGTATGTTCATTATCCCCCACCAATATTTGTTTTTTGGTATCAGTATAATGCAAAAAGTAGGATAGTATTAAGGTTGCCTCTTATAACTTCTGCTTGTGAACCATGGCATGACTCTATTGCTTTCCTTGTTTTCCCTGAAAATCCATGGCTCTTATTTGTGTTGATAAAATGCCCCTGCTGTGAACAAAGCTGGCGGTAGTATTTCATGGTCTTGTGTCTCTACAGCAGCTTTGTGGGCTTCAAACACTGAAAACAAACAGTAGAATTATTGCTGCCTAGTGTCCCATGGTTTTATTTATGACAACCTGTTGTTCCTTGTGAATAGAACCTACAATATTACCACAGGATCTCTTTACAGTGGTTGGGGGTAGTTCAATATTTTCTTGCACTGTGTATTTTAAGTTTTTAAGAACAACATCTAAAGCTCTTGCCCAAAATAAGTAGTTGAACACCAGCTATAAATTGATCTCTTATATATCCATTGCCTGGGAAGGATTCTTTAAACCCACATCTTTGATCAATTCATACTTCTGGTGTTTACAGCTTTGGTGGCTAAGAGAATATTGTTTTTTAAGGCCATGGAATGTGAGTAATTACTATGTGTGTTTTTAGGTACAGTGCTTGGATTAAAACTATCTAGAACAAATAGATCGCACACACACACACACACACACACACACACACGAGGCTGAGACAGAAAATGCTCCCAAGTAAAAATAGGTATCAAAATCTACAATCCTGACCCCCATGCTTTTGAGAGTAAGCCCCATTGAGTTCAGTAGGACTTTTGAGTAGACATGGGTCTCATTCACACTTCCACTTGTACCATGCCTAGAAAGAAGAGTTTTCCACTTGACCCAATCTTTCCTTCACTCCACTCCTTTCCCAGGGAAAACACATTCTTTAGGTTTAAATCGGAACAAATAGTAATCCACAGAAAACCTGAATGTGTTCCAATTGAGCGATAAAAAACCTTTTTGATTTTGTTCTGGGGGAAAGTAGCAGTAAAAGAGGAAGTGTGGGTAAGCCCCATGATTCGTGTATCCTTAATGTATCATTTAGTGTCTTCTTTAAATCTGCAACCTGGGTAGCAGACCGATTGCTGTGTGGCCCTTGCCCTGGGGTTGAAGCATACAAGCACTTATCATACATCACTACTTTGAGAGTTCTCACAAACTATTATAGTTGCAACTAGGCTCTATGGTGTACTGAGCTGAGAGAATCATGCCCTCACAGCTGCTCAGATAACTGAAAAAGAGTGGGGTGTGTATTAATGCTGGTAATGCTGGAAAGCTGTGACCATGTGTAGTGAGTATTTATAGCATTTATATTATCTCCCTTTTCTTCCAAGTAATTTAACACAAGATATTATCTGATTTTTATCTCTCTTCTATCCCTAGAGGGATTGCACTGTTGACTGATGGTGACATTTACCCCTTTAACATATCAAGATCCTTAGTTGTTAAGAGTGCAAGAGAGATAGACTGCTTGTGTGTGTGGGGGGGGGGGATTGTTGATAAGAGAAATAGTTTTTTGTGCTTGATACTGCTGCACTCAACTTAGTTCCTCTTTCCTTCTGCATCATCGGTTCCTTTCAGGGGCAGGCAGATCTGTCAATTTTGATTTCTCATATATTTCTAAACTTAAATTTGTTTCTCCACATTTCTACATCTGTTTGTATTTTTTTTTAAGTTTCCCTGTTTCAGCCCAGGTTTGTGTGCAGTGGTACCTTGGGTTACAGACGCTTCACGTTACAGATGCTTCAGATTACAGACTCCCCTAACCCAGAAATAGTACCTCGGGTTAAGAACTTTGCTTCAGGATGAGAACAGGAATCACACGGCGGCAGCGGGAGGCCCCATTAGCTAAAGTGGTACCTCAGGTTAAGAACAGTTTCGGGTTAAGAACAGACCTCCAGAACCAATTAAGTTCTTAACCCAAGGCACTACTGTACTGAGTCTGTTGACTCCTGATCAAAACTGTAAAGCAAAAACAGCAAGCCCAACAGCCTGTATCCTCTGTAATAACTGGCACCTTCTCTGTCACGTGAAAGCTTTCAGTGGTTGTAACACAGGTAAGAATATAAACTCAGCTCAACTCTCATCGTAGAGTGACCAAGTTTGCCAGTTACTGGTATTTGGAAAAGAACTAAATATATTGCAAGGACAACATTTTCCAATGTTTAGTCCACTGACTCCCCCTCCCCACTTGATTTCTGTGCAATCATTTTTTCACAAGCAGTTAACTACCAGGAAAGCACTTGCTGATTCTGACCCCTCTCTCCCATCTGCTACTTCCACTTTTGCAAGGGAAGGGAATCTGGACACCTGAGCCCACGAGAAAGAGGGGCAACCTTCTTTTGCTGAACTATTTTGGACTTTCCTTTCCATTTTGCCCTCCATGTGTTACAAAGCAAAAAACATTACGGATGAGAGGGCAAGCTGTGATACGACTTTTTAGTAAGGGCTCCATGTTTCCTATAAAATCTAGCTCTGTCATTTGGGTCTAAAAAGTTGAGTGAAGTGACCTTAGCAATTTATTTTAAATAACAAAATTCTATTATGTGAAATCAGATCTGTTTTTGTTCTTTTTGTATGTGAACAAGTGTGAGTAATTTAAAAACCAATCTGCTCAGTACAGTACATGCTGTTTAATAGTCTTTCCTCCTTGTCAGCTGTTTTTGTATTAATGATTCACATCTGTTCTTTGTAAATTAGTTATTATGTGAATGCCTCAGTGTCTGCCTTGGTTATTTTAACAGAGTAAAATGCATAGATTAAAATGATGGGGCAGATTTATTAAAATTTTAACAGACCAAACTGGTGTGTCTTATGAAAAGCAAGTAATAGTATTGGCACCTTAATTTCTGTAGGCTAAAAATAACCTCTAAATTAGATTACTGGAATGCATTATAGCTGGCACTGCCTTTGAAGACAGTTTGGAAACTGCAGTTGGTGTAGCAGTGGTAATATGATCAGAACACATCCAATTTTGGCACAGTTGCATTGGCTACTGATTAGGGTTGCTATACGTCTGGATTTCCCCACACATTACTGGGATTTCAAAGGCGGAATTGATGTCTGGGGGGGAATTTCCAAAAGGCATTGCTTTGTCCTGGATCTTAGGCAGTCAACTGAAAAATTGTGGATTTTTTGTAGTTTTTGTAAACCCACTACTTTGGTTTTTACTTTTTGAAATATGGCAACCATACTACTGTTTAGTTTCTGGGCCCACATCAATGTGCTGGTTTTGACCTATAAAGCCTTAATGTGGCTTAAGACACAATACCTCAAAGACTGTCTCTTTCACATGAACTAACCTGGACACCAGCTGAGGCTCTTCTCTACATGCCCCCTCTAAGGGAGATGAAGAAGGTGGTGACACAAGAACTGGCCTTCACAGTGGTGGCACCCTGTTTGAACCTACCCTCCGTAGGTTCCCATTTGTAGAATTCTCTCCATAGGCAGTAGCAGACTTTGGGCTCTCAAATTTCAGTGCCAACCTGTGCAATGGCAAAATTCAGCTAGCCCCTTCTTTTGCACTCTGTTCTACAGCATTATTGTTGGGCCCCCTGCAGCCCGGTACCCAGTGTGGCCACCCTGGTCGTGTTGCCCTAAAGCCACCTCTACCTTAGGAAGGCACAGCTGGTGCCATCACTATGTGTTTTGCGGGCCAGTTAAAAACATTTCTGTTCAGCCAGGCCGTTGGAGCTTAACTGTCTGCGTATTTTTTGTGAAATGGGGTCCAGTTGGACTTGCTGCTTTATGCATATTATTGTATTTTAGGTTGTTTTCTTAGCCTTGTTTTTATATCTGTTTTTAGTGTTCATAAGTTGCTTTGAGTTCTTTTTTTCTTTTTCTTTTGCCAGGGTGGGTAGCAAATAATAATAATAACTGAATAGTAAATACAGAGAAGCACCATGTATAATATTGTTCTGAATTATTTTTCATAAAGGATATATGTTCTGTAACTGGAAAAAAGACACTTTTCTTGCTCTGATGCTCAATCCTTAGATACCTTTTCTCTAGGTCTGATGATTTATGAAGAATTCTAGGGCCAAGCTATAGCCTCACTATGGGTAATTTCCTTAAATGTCTCCTTGTTGCTACTACAGTTCTTCTTCATTTTGATCCACATAGGATTGAGTTTTCTCATTAGCTGTTTTTAGCTATTTCCATTTCTGAGTCTTCCATCATGCTATGCTGCCAAGTCTTTCCCAGACTAACTTCAATATATCATTGCACAAATGCTTTCATGAAAACAACCCATGCATACTCGTGTGTGTGTGTGTGTGTGTGTGTGTGTGTCTGTGCGGCCTCAATTATGTCCCATGAAATAGAATGTGGTTTCTTTATGTTTTATGCTTATATTCCAACAAGCAACACTATCAGTGTTTTTCTGTTCTGAGTTTTCTTTTAACCTGACCTGACATTAGGATTTGAAAAATTCAGTTGCTGTTTCTCAGTTTCCTTTGAGACCAGTCCCTGGAATCCCATCTGAAGCATAGTGATGTTTTCCACAAGAATAGCAGATATTATAAACCCACTGGATGTTTTGTGGGTCCTCCTTAGTAAAAAATATTTGCAAATGGACACAACATGCTGTCAGTTGTTTCTTTATTGAAACTATACAAGCCTGATTGTACAGTTTGTTTGTTTGTTTGTTTGTTTGTTTGTTTGTTTTACAGTTTTTTGATAAACTAAGATTATGTTTGTATTTTAAAATTTATATCCAGTTGCACTCTGCACCAGTATAGGGGTTCACCAAACAATGTGTGTATTTTCAGCAGCCAAGTACAGTGGTACCTCAGGTTAAGAACTTAATTCGTTCTGGAGGTCCGTTCTTAATCTGAAACTGTTCTTAACCTGAGGTACCACTTTAGCTAATGGGGCCTTCCACTGCCGCTGTGCCGCCGGAGCACAATTTCTGAAGCAAAGTTCTTAACTGAGGTACTATTTCTGGGTCAGCGGAGTCTGTAACCTGAAGCGTCTGTAACCCAAGGTGCCACTGTAATGTATTTAAGCCAATTATCTGCTATATCAAGTCTCTCAGCCCCACTCACCTCACAGAGTGTTTGTTGTGGGGGAGGAAGGGAAAGGAGATTGTTAGCCGTTTTGAGACTCCTTAAAGGGAGTAAAGGCGGGATATCAAATCCAAACTCTTCTTCTTCTTCATTGACAGAAATATTTTTGAGTTTATTCACAGTATAATATCTTTGGAGACAGAGAAACATTTAAGTGTCATCTGGTAGTTCCTAAAGTTGGAGAGGGAAGATGGTGTTTCTTAGCGTGTTTTCTGTTGAGGTCAGGAAAGGTATACAGAGGTTACACATTTAACCAATGTTCCTGCCTCACATCAATCAAGTTCCTTTTTATAAAATTATGATTGCTGTAGTAACTTAGACTTTTGAAGTGCTGCAGCGAAAAACACACATGTTTGTCCTCAAGTGCTAAAACATAAGCTCATAAGTAGATCCATACATGCAACTGGCTGGGATGACACTGATAAGCTGGAAGTTTTCATGATCTATTCTTTTTCTCTCACCTATAGCTCCTGTTTCTTAAACAATATTGTGATTCGACCCTGTGTAACACATTGTGTATGAATGAGCATACATTTTAATACATAATAAATCATACATAACAAATACACTTTTAATATTCACTGTAATCCTAAATCCATCTCCAGTAAGAATCTCAGAACCCTTGTGTTTATATATGTCTATAAAATGCACAATGACAAATGGAAATGAGTGCAGAAACAGTGGATCTCCAGTAATTTTACATTTTTAGACTGCTCCTATGCCAATGCTGTTAAAGCATTTCACAATCTAAATTGCATACAATCTAACAGAAACAATACAGAAGGAAAGGAGGATATTGATGGAGGAGGAAAACAAGGAACTGCATCAGGTGCCTGTTCTTACATAAGTTGCATAATGGTTATAACGGCCAGGTGGGTTGTATAGACAGGATGAGAGTCTTAGAAGGAGAGAAGCCCAGTGGTACTTGGTCTAATCTGTGCCAATGCTGTATCAGCTTTCAACATTGTCCCATCATTAAAGAAGTATGCAATATGGAAAGTAAAATGTAAAGATGCAGATTGTTGTTGTTGTTTTTTTAAAAAAACCATTAATATCAAATATATGGAATTGTTTGATTTATAGTTATGTGGTTCAGTAGAAGCCTTGGAGTTACATGTGTGTTGGGGAAATGTTTCATTTTTAAAACAGGTGTTCATATATTGGCACAATGCACACATGTAGGCTAAAAAGTGCGGAACGGGTCTGTTGTCAAGAAAGAGAGGGATAAGTGATGTTGTCGACATTAGTTTCAAGCTGCTGTGTCAAGCTTAATGGTCAGATGGGATGTTCTTGCAAGGCTCAGCTGATTTTGGTATCTCAACCATGTCCAGCTTAGTTGTTTCCCTTTTCTCTTTTTGGCAGCCCCGCTCTGCTTTGCTAATGCTTGTGTTACAAAAATAGAATACAATATTGGGAGCAAAGTCGGGGAAAATATTTCAAATCCTTGTCTTGATTTTTGGCTTTTGTTTTTCAAAGTCAATTATTGTTGATGAATATAGAAGGGCAATGTTTAATGCCCTTAAAATATATATACATCTTTGCATTTGGCTATTCCTGGTAGCAGGAGAGGTTACCAGATGGTCCATGCCTTTTAAAAACAGGGAAATTGTGACATGAGGATATTTTGCCAATATTATTCTTAACCCTCTATAAACCATTTGTGATTGGCAATAAGGAGAAGAACAATGTTCCTGTATAATGGAGACAACTTTATTTAAATCTACAGATGGTACTAACTTGGCTTTCCATGCCAAAATTGCCCTCTGGGCACCAGCTCATTCGTGAGCACCTTGACTAATAAAAAGTCATGTGCAAGTCCCCATGATTCTCAAAAGGCAGGCCCTAACCTTGCAATTGCTCCAGTTTTGCTGGGTGAACCCAGCCCAGGTGACCCTGTTTTCAATTGCCTCCCCTTCTTTGGGTACACACTGCCCTAATGCCCCATGTTATGCACCTTAGGGCAGGCACTTCCTTTCATCCAGTATGGATGGTAACATTTCCACCTCCCACACAATTCTACCTGCCATATAATTGCAGCAAGTTATCTGTGCAGAGCATAGGTGACCACTTTATCCTGCTAAGACTGATACCACGCAGGTCCCTCCCAAACTAATCTGGATGATACAAAAGATATTGTTCCATTGTATCCTTGAGTGACCCTAAATGGAAGGGATAGGTGAGTTGCACTGTCCATCTGGCCGAACAGAACTGAAGCCAATCCTTGTGTTCAGGACATTATATAGGGCCCTCCAAAATCTCACCACCTGTGAAATCAAAAAATTCTGGATCTCACCCTATTTTGGTTCAGTGGGCTCTCACAATGATGCAGAGCCTTCCAACCATTTTGAGAGACCTTTTGGGTGCATCATCTATGGGCAGCACATAACCCTATTGCAGCGGTACCTCTGGTTACGTACTTAATTCATTCCGGAGGTCCGTTCTTAACCTGAAACTGTTCTTAACCTGAAGCACCACTTTAGCTAATGGGGCCTCCAACTGCTGCTGCACCGCTGCACGATTTCTGTTCTCATCCTGAAGCAAAGTTCTTAACCCCAGGTACTATTTCTGGGTTAGCGGAGTCTGTAACCTGAAGCGTATGTAACCTGAAGTGTATGCAACCCGAGGTACCACTGTATATGAAATCAAGGGTTGAAAGCTGCAGACTTAAGAACCTTGCCGGCTTGTGTAAAAGCCAGGATTTAGTCCCACAGTTGTAAAGGTAACTTCATCTCCTGACAACTAAGAATAGGTTTTTGCATGGCTTGCTTAATGTTCTGAATTGTTATGCAAGTTGCTATTTATGGATGCATAAATAAATTATATTTATTATAATTATTTATTATAATTATGCATATATGTGCAAATGTGAGGAGGGCATTTCTTTTGTATGTTGTGATGATTATTCAGGTTTGAGAAACAGATGTTTTAAGAGGCAAATAACCCCCAAGTTGCAGTTGTTTAAACAGTATTTTCCTCATAGCTGTGTTCACTTGCTACACTGAGATTTGCCATCTTGACAAGCCTGCTTTTGGAAGAAATCATAAAAGAAAAATACACAAATGCCGCTCAATTTACACACACAAATCTGAGGAAAAAATGGTAAAATGCTAAGTTACAGATCCCAAACATTTACAACTGTTCTTTCAGTTACCAGGATTTTTCAATTTGTACTATGGCCTGCTTGTGACAATTATTTTTGCTGATTTTTAATAGAGACTTCAGATTTAAGCTGTATATATTGAATTTCTAGTCAGCTACTGCGTCAGGTTGCCATTAATATTGGAACAATCCACCTCTAGATATCAAAATCCTGTCATCTGTACAATGGTACATCTTTGATCGTTGTGACAACTGTCTGGGACTGGGTGAGGCAAGGCTGCCTGTTGTGTGTACACATGTACTGGTGGCTGCTTCTGTGGGTGTGGCCACAGACCTTAAAGGACTTGGTTCCACATGTTTCAGTGTATTCTGCTGATGAAGGCTGGTGTGGTAAGGCAGCTACAACTTATAAAACAGCTATCAGGTTACCTTCCTTATTCATCCTAACAACAATGCTTCTGTCAAGAGGTTTATCAACCTGCCTTTGCTCTGCCAGAATAGCAATGCTATCTGTCGTACATTCTTTAAGTGGAAGTGGTTCAATAGCTGAACCTGCTGCTTCTTTAGGATGACTTTTCACTTCTCAGGTAATTGGATTCACTTAGAGACATTTTGATGTTCAGCTTATATGTTCTTCTGATCAATTTTAGACCATAATTGGAAGGACACATCTTTCGACAGCACTAATAATTCCTGGTGCTGAGTTTTTCTAGCTAGTTTTTTAAAATTATTATTATATCTTAAGAGTGGAGTTCTAATGTACAAGCACATTGTAGATATACTTGAAATGTACTGGGTGTGCCACCTATTAGTGGAGTTTGCTTATTGGTTAATCTTAAATTTGTTTACATAGGCACTATACTTATTTCTTTAATCTTGTTTTACGACTGTGCTATCCTGTATGACATCCAAGCAATTCAGTATGTCTGGCTGTGCACACTCGGAGTATACTCTATAAGAAACATCATCATCATCATCATCATTATTATTCCTATTTTTATTATGGCTATCTACATGTGTAAGTTGAACATCCTTTGCTTTTCCTCGGGGGTGTTGGTATAAAGTTGGAAACTCCTGAATAAAACCACAGTCAAAGTAAAGCTTACAAACATCAGAAAAGCATGGATCCAAGATTTATGGGCCTTCATGATTCCCACCCCCATAGTTTTAAAACAGGATGGCCATTAAAAATCAACCAACATATCACATAACATATCTATGGGCATAAATGTTAACTGCCCTGTAGTTTTCAGGGGGGTCTCCCTGAAAAATTATGAGAATGTGTGCCTTGGATCCATGTTTCTGCACTATGGCAGCACTGAAAAGTACCAGATGGCAATGGTGACAGTAAATATGTGTGAAGTGGTAGGAGACTTAGAGATGTCATGGGCACTGGGAGGAGCTTTCTGTTGGTTTCTGCTTCCTTCACTGTGCAGCGAAATGCTAGTCACAAGGCATTGTTTACATTCCACAGTCAGCGTGCTGTTGGGTTTCCCACGGGAAGAGGAGACTGGATGTGACGTACACTGGTTTCCTGTTTTTCACACTTCTCTCGGTGCTTCCGAAGAGAGAGGATGCTTCTCTGCTCTCACAGAGGCAAAATGCATTTCTGTAATCTATCAGCTTTGAAGTGTAAATAAAGTAATCTAAAGTATGTGGCACGTACTCCTCATCCTTCTGCTGTGCACAGGACTCTGCAAAAACAACATTTTTGGTTATGGGCTCCGGAAGTCGAATCGGGCTCCTGGCAAAGGAACAAAGGAGCAAAGGATCGGAACAACGGCAGAGGGACGGATTGGACAGTAGCTGCTCTGCGCGTCAAGTTGATTGATGAGAGCTTTGTGCTCATGCTCCGGGCAGCCTGCCAGCTCCTAATTAATGGCTTTAAGGCTGGACTTTGAACTTTTAAGGCCGTTTGCCACGGCACCAGGCAAAGGCTTCTTAGGCTTGGGGGAAACCGAAAGTGTTTTTGAACTTGCCTTTGGAATGAGGTTTGAAGCAGCAGTGACGCAGCTTGATTTAAAGCAGCAGAGATGACACAGAAGGCTAATGCGAGAGTCATGATGGCCCTTCAGGATGCTTGTGGGATTCCTAAGCTCAATAAGAAGAACTACGCGGACTGGGTTCTCTATGCAGAGGCTATTCTGCGGAAAGAGGGTCTGTTTGAGGTGATTACAGACAACCCCCCAGCTCCAATTACAGATGAATGGAAAGCTAAAGATTCCAAAGCGAGGGGAACTCTTACATTGATAGTATCCCCAGAAGAGCTCTGTCTGTTGCGTGATAAGACCTCAGCCAGAGAAATTTGGGACGCTTTGAGAGAAGCTCACTTGAGGACAGAAGCTGGGTCCACTATGTTTTACTATACTAGGCTGCATAGTATGGCTCTTGCTGAAGGTGGAGATGTTCGTACACATCTGATGGAGATGCAGAATCTGAGACATGAGCTGCAACAGAGAGGACTCACCTTTCCAGAGGCTGTGTATTCCTTCATGATACTACATTCTTTGGGTTCAAGTTGGGAGTCTGTTGCCACTCAGATTGCTGTACAACCAACTGCTCAGCTGACAGTGGACTATGTTACTGCCGTGATTCTGAATGAAGCAGACCGCCGGGGTGCTAGCTGCATGGGTAAGGGGGAGTCTTCACAGACGTCATCCCAGAGTGCAGTGGAACCACCAGATGGCGCCAAAGCTTTGAAGGCAGTGAAATGCTACTCGTGTGCATGTCTAGGCCATATGAAGAGGGAATGCAGATATCCCAGGGCCAAGACAGAGCAGCACAGCGAAAGCTCATCGCGTGGAAAAGGCCAAAGCAGAGGCAAAGGTCCAGTGTCCAGGACAACGCAGCACAAGGCAATGGTCTCACGCTTCACTCCAAAGGTTGCAAAGGTCCAGAAGATGTCTAGATCTTTCTTCGTTGTTGATTCAGCAGCGACCCACCACATGTGCAACGATAAGCGACTGTTTGTGTCTTTTACACCGCAGGAAGGTGCAATTCACCAGGCAGATGACCACACGATCCCCACTCAAGGCTACGGAACTGTTGTTCTTCACAGTTTGGACTTATCGATACAAGATGTACTTTATGTACCAGATGCCAAACATAATCTACTCAGTGTTGCGCAGCTGAATGAACGGAACATTGACGTTTCCTTCAAGAACAAGAAGTGCACCATCACAAAGAAAAACGATTATGTATTGCATGCTGAATATGTTGATCGTTTGTTTGTTTTGTATTTTGATGATGTTGTGCAGGATGAAACTTGTTGCATTGCAGGTTCTAACAAAAGTTTGCATGCAGAATGTATTCATGATTTTCACCGGAAATTTGGTCATTTGCATTTTGAGGCAGTATCTAAAGTGCCTGCCTTGGTTGAAGGTATGACTATTACACCCTGCAGGTACCACATGAAGTGCAAAGCATGCACAGCAAACAAGGTGAAAATGGCTGCGAAAGGTAAGGTGTCTAGTAGGCAAGCTACAGAACCATACCAGGTTGTTCATGCTGATTTGGTTGGACCACTATCACCCTCTTTGGGTGGAAATAGGTACTTCATGGTTCTCATTGATGCATTTTCCAGGTATATTTATGTGTACAATCTCAAGCAGAAATCAGAGGCTTTTCCTAGGTTCAAGGAATTCTGTGCTTGGTTGGAAAATGTGCATGGTAAGAAGATTAAGACTTTTTTCACTGATCGCGGGGGGGAATTCACTTCTCAGCAGTTTGAAGCTTTTCTGACTGAGAAAGGAATTCAACACGATTTGTCTAGTCCTCGCTCGCCATGGCAGAATGGACTTTGCGAGAGGGCAAATCAGACATTGCTTCAAGGGTTGAAAACCTTGCTGCATGATGCAAATCTTCCAGAGAGTTATTGGGCCGAATCTCTCTCGTGTTTTGTTTACAGTTATAATCGCAGGTTATCTTCAGCGATTGGTTGTACCCCCTATGAGAAGATGTTTGGCAAGAAGCCATATATCAAACACATGAGAATTTTTGGTTCTGACATGTGGGTTCACTCACCACAAAGCTCCAAGTTAGACAAGCGTGGATTGCATGGTATCTTTCTAGGTTATCAGAAAGGTTCTTACAGAATAATGATGTCTGACTCTAAGACAATTAAGCTCACAAGAAGTGTTGAGTACAATGCAAAGTGGGGGGAGAATGTGGGAATTTTCCAATGTTATCCTGATGACCGTGATGAGACTGAAGATAAGCAAAAGCAGCCGCAACAACCCACACCCACTGATGAAGGTTCTGACTCTGAGTCTGAAACTGAATCGGATGATTCAGAGGATTTCAAGAGTGCGAAAGCCTCTATGCGACCCTCTGAAAGCTCTGATCAAGAATTGGAAGAACCATTGTTCACAATAGGTCACTTTTCTCCTAAGAAGGAAGAGGAAAGTGTTGAAGACTTAAGGCTAATTCGCAGGTCACAAAGAGCCACAAAAGGCAGACCTCCAAAGAGATTTGCTGATGAATTTGCTAAGACAGCAGTAGCAGCTGTTAAAAGCTCCAAGAAGGTATTTGAACCTTCAAGTTTCCAAGAAATCCAGGATTTGGATTCAAAGGAAGCTGAGCCATGGTTAAATGCCATGAAGGCTGAGCTTGATTCCTTAGAAAGGAACAAAACATGGGAGCTTGTTCCAGTAGTTCCAGGAATGAAACTGCTTGGAAGCAAATGGGTCTTCAAAGCGAAGACAGATCAAAATGGCAAGGTAGTCAGACACAAGGCCAGATTGGTAGCCAGAGGTTTTGCACAGGTACCAGGTGAAGACTATCACGAGACCTACTCACCCACAGTGAGGTATGAGAGCATTAGGCTTATGCTCAAGCTAGCTGCAGAGGAGAATCTACACGTTAGTCACCATGATGTGAATACAGCTTTTCTGTACGGATCTCTAGGTGAATCTCTTTATATGCTTCCACCTGATGGCGTACAGGTAAAACAGGGATTTGTTTGTGCTCTGAAGAAGTCCCTTTATGGTCTCAAACAAAGTGCACGGTGTTGGCACACAAAGCTCACTGAAGTATTGTTTTCTCTAGGTTTTCAGCAAGGGAAAGCTGATCCATGTGTATTTGTCAAAGAGTAGGGGCAAAAGAAGATGTATTGCTTGTTTTATGTTGATGATATTTTATTCTTTTGGGAAGATGTCACAATGTACAATAACGCCCTAGCTCAACTGAAAGAGCACTTTGACATGAAAGATCTTGGTGAGGTAAACAACTACCTATCTCTGGAAATAGAGAGAGATCAAGATGGTAACATTCTAGTACACCAGTCAAGGAAAATTGCTGATGTGTTAAGCAAACTAAACCTGATGGATGCTAACCCTGTAGACACACCGATGACGACAGGTTATCAGGTAGAAGACACTGAAGAAGCATTTTCTGACACTACACTGTACAGAAGTGTGCTAGGCAAGCTAAACTTCATTGCCAGATGTTCAAGACCTGACATTGCTGTTAGCTGTAATTTGCTAAGCAGACAAGTCAACAATCCTAGTGTTAAGGATTGGAAAGCTCTGAAACGCATAGCGCGCTATTTGAAAGGCACTATGTATTACAGACTAGGATTTAACAATCAGAAGTCTGGTGGTCTTGAGATATTTGCAGATGCAAGTTTTGGAAGTGACACTACAGACAGGAAAAGTACATCTGGAGTTTGCTATATGTACAATCAGGGTCTATTTGATTGGTCATGCAAGAAGCAAACAACAGTTAGCTTAAGTACTTGTGAAGCTGAACTGAATGCACTGTCTTATTCACTTAAGGATTGTGAATGGTTGTTACAATTGTGCAAAGACATGAAAATTCCTGTCAAATGTCCAATCCAGGTTTACCAGGACAACAAAGCATCTTTGGCTTTGCTGAATTCTGAAGGTTGTAAGCAAAGCACGAAGCACTTGCAATTGAAATTGCAACATGTTAGGGAATGTATTCAGAAGGGACTCGTAACGGTGTCCTATATGCCAGGTAATGAAATTCCTGCTGATGTATTGTCCAAGATTGTATCAAGGGATCAACACTGTACCTATGTGCAGAAGTTGGGTTTGTACTGATATTGTACGAACACGCTGCCCAGTGATGTTCACAGAAAGGGGGAGGATGTTGGTTTCTGCTTCCTTCACTGTGCAGCGAAATGCTAGTCACAAGGCATTGTTTACATTCCACAGTCAGCGTGCTGTTGGGTTTCCCACAGGAAGCGGAGACTGGATGTGACGTACACTGGTTTCCTGTTTTTCACACTTCTCTCGGTGCTTCCGAAGAGAGACGATGCTTCTCTGCTCTCGCAGAGGCAAAATGCATTTCTGTAATCTATCAGCTTTAAAGTGTAAATAAAGTAATCTAAAGTATGTGGCACGTACTCCTCATCCTTCTGCTGTGCACAGGACTCTGCAAAAACAACACTTTCAAGGGTAGTGTTGCACTTATAAAGTTCCATGTTCTGAACTCTGGGAGAAGTTTTCAATATAGTTCTTTAACCTTGTTGGTCACTCTCCCCCCCCCCCCAACGGTTTACACAATTTTAAACATTTCTTTGCAAATGTGGAAGTTTTCAAACATCTGTTTTGTCTCATAATTTGAGAGCAGCAGTGATTTTGAGAAATTCTTCTTTGCATCTTGTTGCCCTCACTTTTTTTGTTTTCTTGTTAGAGGACCACTTGGAAAGGGCAGTCCAGCAACTCATCTGTGTTAGGAGATAAATTCAATGATTGCTCTTTTTCTAACAACAACAACAACAACAATAATTTTTATTTATATCCCGCCCTTCCTCAGCCAAAGCCGGGCTCAGAGCGGCTAACAACAGTAAAATAATAGATACTACTTTCTTCCTTGTATAGCCTCTTTCTTTCTTTCTTTCTTTCTTTCTTTCTTTCTTTCTTTCTTTCTTTCTTTCTTTCTTTCTTTTACACTATGATGTAACTGTAATATTTATTCTTGTTCACCTTTGCCTTTCTTGGTCATATTTATGGAATGGTGCCAGAGTACTTGGAAGAAGGTTATTTCAATGGCAATGTAGCTAGGAATTAGTTTTAAAAACATTTTTATAGTTTTAAAAGCATTTTTAAAATAGCTTTCGACTTTCTTTTTTGCCACTGCTATATCTGTAAGAGCTTTGAAGGTTGTGTGTAATCACAATCCATTTTGTTTCCACTTATTTCATATTTGCAATACAGCTTTCCTAACACTTAACTATGTGGACCATCCTAGGTAATGCGAATGCTCTGATTACACTGTTTTATACACATGTACTTGTTAACAGAAAGCCTGGGAATGTTCTTCACAAGAATGACATTTTTTTTATTTTAAAAAATGAAGAATTGCATGCATTTAGGGATGTAATAGACCCCAGAGAATACTAGTACTAGTACCAAAATTGGATGCTTCTGTGGATGGTGTCAGTATATTGCTTAGTTTAGCTGGCCATTACACACACACACACACACACACACACACACACACACACGGCAAATGCAATGCATACAAATAAAATAAATAAATATAGCCACAAAGTAGCACAGGACTTAGTTGTATCTGGATGGAGTCAGAAAATTCTTTCAGCTGTCTTGTTTAAAACTCCAATTTTTGGACATAGAGAGACAGAAGACTGTCCAATATTTTACAGTGTGGTGTAATTACCACATCTGAGTGATGTATGAAAATTGTGTGATGTGCAAAGGAAGACTGTGGATATCTATTGGAGGTGTATCTCCTAAATGAACCAAAACCTCCCGATTCCCAACTTTGAGAAGTGGGGGTGGGGGTGGGAATTAGTCTGCTGCAATTGTAGTATCTGAAATAGGAGGCAAAATGTGCAGGTACCTATTCTTTTCTTTGTGTGAGAGAAACTAGCCTGCACCACTCCCCCCCTACACTCCCCAGCCCCATGTAAAGAATATTGCAAGACAACTATGGTTATAGTACTGGCCCAAATTAGGCATCTTCCTGACTTGAAGCAATCACCAGCTGATACGCTGCTTAAAATCTTGCATTAGTAGAGCAATCTCATCTTATGCATTGAGGTTTCCTTTATCCTGTTGCTTTTTGGCTGAAAAGGATTCTTCTTTTCACAGGCACTATCCTTTGTTGGTTTGCTCTAAATGTGTTTGCTGCTGTCAAGTGACAGGAGATATGCTATGAAGACGGGGCTCTAAGAAGCAAGCAGAAGTCTTTTTAGTAGTTCACATATACGAAGGTGATAAAATAAAGAATTAGCAACCCAGGATACAACATCTTTTCCTCATAGGAAACTCTTGTACAAAGAAGGAAATATAGCTGTCACCACCTAAGAGTAAAACGTGAGTTTTTGGATTTTTAGTTGCATTTTAAGCATTGATTAATTGCAGTTTTGTATGTATGAAATATATCTGGGGGTTTCTACTTGCTGAAATTTTAATGAATGTGTGAATCTTCTTTACCTTCCTACTTTTGCCAAATCTCTTTCTCTTTCTCTCTCTCTCTCTCTCTCTCTCTCTCTCTCTCTCTCTCCCTTTCTCTTTTGGTACAAATAATATAAGGTTATTTGTAGTGCTTTACAATTGGGATCCACAATTCTTGGCTGGTCTAGCTGCAGGAATGGGGGTTGGCAGGGCAGGCCCAAGACTTTTTGCACCTCAGGCACACCACAAAATGGTGCAGGCCTCCCCACCAGGGAAGAAGCGGTCCGTGAAAATCTACACCAGAAACACAAGTGGGAAGACAAAAGCAGTGCCTCCTATTGGCCAAGACGGCACATTAGAGGCAGCATTGGGGGTGGGGCTCCAATCAGGTCTCCAAGGAATGCATCACAGCTTTTGCTTCCAACTCTGCAGTGGGCACTGCATTCCATAGAAGCCGGATCTGCTGCCTCTGTGGATCCTGCTGTCTGAGGCAGTTGCTTCATCTTGCCTCATTGATGGGCCAGCCCTGGGGGTTGCGGTACTTGCTGATTTAGCTACTCAATAGCTAAGGTGTTCTGGGTACTTCTCAATGCAGTGGCTATGTGTACCTGCTTAGATAATCCCTACCCACCTCTGTGGTTCCAAACATGGGTTGCAAGGCTCATGTCTTGTCACTTTTGCCAAAGTGGATGCTATGATGCCTGTTTTAAAACTCATGTAACTCTCATGTGCATATCTGCAAGCAGAGCTATAACCTGAAGCACTTGCTGGTGTGTGTAAAATAGACACCGTACATCAAATCCTTATAGAAATGATAATAATTTCATATTGGTTCACATGTTCAGCTGCAAATTTTTGAGCACCGGATGATCAGCTTTTGGGACAATGGGCTGAATCAAGGGTGGGGAACCTTCCTCAGTCTGAGGGAAGAATTCCCTTCTGGGTAATCTGGGGTTACATGTCAGTGGTGGTGGTGGGTGCAAAATTAGGCAGAGAAGTCATGTGACTCTTACCATTGTACGAAAGGCTACATTCCAGCCATGCAGAAGTCAGACTGGTATGCAAGAGGCTTGGTCACAGCTCCATGAGCACAGCAAAATGCAAAAGCAGTCAGGGAGAAGGTGGAGCAGAGCCTGTCAGAGGTTTGTCATCTGGAGGCAGTCCGAAGAGTTAGATAGGGAGTCCTGAAGTTCCCCACCTCAGACAGGCACCTAATGATGAGGAACATCCATCTCAAATATGTTTCCAGTCCTTGTTCAATGATAACATGGAAATAATGAGCTTTGAGGTGTATTGCTGTGATAATATGTGCCCTGGCGCAAGGCAACTGAGAGTAGTTTTGTTCCCAGCTTCATTCAGCTACAAACAGCTTTATTCCGCAGTACCTAGAAATTTGGTCAATTGCAATCAAATATAAGACAGGGCACTTCCAGGAAAGCAGGAGAAATATGCAGAATCTGAAGAATAAATAACTGAGGTATGAACATTGTTTACTAGCTTTAAGAATGATAGTAAAAAGAGTGGAGCATATCAAAAGCACAGATTGGAGAGAAATGAGTGGTCCAGCACAGGATCTCTGCGAAAAGGAATTATTACCTTTCTTCCTCACTTCTCATCCACATGACATTTTCTTGCTCTTCAAAACACTATATGTGTATTAATGTGTTTAATTGCAGTGAGCAAACTTGGGTGGAATCTACACACATATAAACACTGTTCTGAAAGTGCTTTTTTAAAAAAGTGTTTTTAAAAATGCGTTGAATTTTCCGTAAGGTTCACCATCTCCATCTAGTGTCACATTGTATATTGAACTTAAAACACACTTAAATATAGCTGAATCCTAGCTTCCTGTGGATTAAATATGATCATAGAAGCTTTCCAGAATCTGAGACAGTTTGATGTAGATGTATGAATTTTAATTTGGTAAAAGAATTAAATTAAGTAATTGTCCCCTTGGTTTTCTCAGTAGTACCTAGTATTGAACTTTTAATGCTACCATAAAACTTAGTGCAATTATTTTTAACACAGCAGATTGCCATATTGACATGAATTTTCCTTTTCGTTCTGACCTCATGTACATTCTGACCTGTCTGCTTTTTCACCTTCTTTGGCAAGAGCTAATATTTAATGGAGACCATAAAAAGAATTCAGATTGGCAATTTCTTGTCACAGAATAAATTGATAAAATTAATTTTAAGAAAGCCAATTTTTGAATATATTTCTTATTCTAGTTAGTCTTTGCAATTGCGTTCTCTGTCATAGAAAAGAAGCATTAGGAGATTAGAGAATGGGCAAAGAGCTTTTTTAAATGTGCTGTATGCTTTAATAAAATCATAGCAAACTGAATGTTGACTTTAATGACAATGGTATGGTAGCACTCTTTCACTGCTCCCCTTGCCCTTGCTATTTAAATATAAAATTATGAAGCTGTTTACAATGAGTAGTTTGATTATGAATTTGATTAGTATTATTCAGCTACAGACTGTTGAGAAAACTTAAGTATGCTTATAGTAGTATTCAACACAGGCATGCCTCTGCTATATTAGCCCATGGATCTGTGAACAATAGAGCTGAAATCATGAAGCCCAGTTAGTTCTAATCACCGGTATGTAGACAAGAAGCTTATCACTGCCCTTAGTGCCGTGAATTGATGGGTTTGTGGCATGTTTTAAAATTAAGAATGAACAATAATAATAATAGGGAATGAGTCACCTCTCTGAAGTGAGTCCAAAGGGACGTTTCTCATCTCTAGATACTACTTTTACTTTAGTGTTTTCAAATGAATGTTGGTTTCATTTGGAGTCTAGGTAGGCAACTGCATTCATGATCCTACATGACATCTTCAAAGCAGATAGACATGAACAATTAATTACAGGATTGCCATTCTTACGTAAATGGCAATTCCTTTGGGTATGGTAGAGTAGACACATTAAGCTGCTCTAGATACAAAGGTCATGGAGGCATAAGACCAAAAGACGTGTGTGGGTTAAAACAGCAAGGTAGGCAGAGTTGGCATGGCACTGTGGCATGGATCTGTTTTCCACTTTGAACTTCCAGTGTCCTGTTCAAACAAAACCCGTCCCAGAATGTTTGATGAGGAGTTAGCCTGCTTTTCACGGAGAGAAAGACAAAAACCTCACAACCACGACCAATAAGTCATTGACAGTAAAATTTCTTTCTGGCCCTAAAAACCAGAAGCCTCTTAAAGCCTAAACTGAGGGAGGATGGGGTGAGGAAGCTGGATGAGGGAAAGTCTGATTTTGGCATATGGCAAAGGCTTTCAAATGGCTTTTGCTTCACCCCTTTCCCTCTGATCTTGCAAGGCCTCATGAAAGCAGGTGAGGTATTGCAAGATTCAAGAGAAGATTGGGTCTCCCTCTGTGTTGTAGCTCCTCAACACAAATTGGTCCCCGGTATGCAGGAGTGCACAGAACGATGAGTTGTTGGGATTTTTGTGCCTTCAATCTGTTAAAACATAGATTTGCTTTTAGTATTATTGGATAGAGCTCTTTTGATAGTTGATTAAAAGGAATTACTTGCCATTTACGTAAGTGGCAGGACTATCTTGACTGACCATTCAATATTATGTGGGCCTTCCCTTGCAGACTGTTATTGGACAAATCTTATTTTTAAGTTGTGACAAATTTAAGAAGTGACAACTGTGGTGTACATGCAAACAGGAGAAATATAATAAAGTTGAATCATACAGATTTCTCTTCTTAAATTGCCTTGATTATCTGAATATTTCAGATGTCTCATAAGATCATGTGACTTATTAAGGTCATTTTTCATTGGATAGGAATATATATATATATCGTGTATTTTCTATGGGCATATTAACACTCACAAACTAGTAATTATGAAATAAAAGTAGTTATTTTTGTTTTTGTTTAGAGATTCATATCCTGCCATTCAACATGTTGCTAGTAGCACCAGAAAGAACTAGAGTAATCTTACAAAACAATATTAAATCCAAGAATAATTTGGGGAATTATTTATTTATTTGTTCTCCAAAACCTGCCTGATGGAGGGATCTGGGCAACTTGGAAGAGTGTCACAATTTGTCTCTTTTTTTAATTGGTCCTAAATAGGGCATATATATTTGGATAGGAAACAGGGTTTGAATAGTTTTTTAATTTTAAATCCTATTCTCATAAGAAAAGGAATAACTCTGTCTTCTCACAATGATCATTTTATATTATTTATTGGTAAAATTAGTGTATCTGGAAATTGAATAATACTTCTTTGCCTTCTGTTATTTCCTCTCTCTGTTGAGAAGTAAGCTGTTATACCTTTCTTCTATGGAAGTTTACTGTATGTGGAACAAGATGTCAGGCATAATTAGAGAAAATGACATTGTGCAGCCCAGTAGAGAATATCCATCTTTCAGAAACTTCAGAACTGGTCCTCTCTTTTAGACAGCTCAACATTATCACTTGTTCTCCAGACCACAGCTGACAGACTTTGCTCATATCACAGAAAGTTCAGACCTCATTGGCTCACTGTCTTTGTGCTGCAAGAACAAGAGTTTTATACCACATGAGCGACGACATTTTGGCTTCTGTGGATTTTTTCTCTCCCACCCACTCGTTTTTAATATATCTTTTTATTGTAAGCATATGAATGAGTCAATCTGATGGCAATCTCATCTCGTCCAAGTAAATTTATCATAATCAAAAGGGAATATTTTAAAACTTTATGTGGTTATTTTAATAATGAATTTAATTGCCACATTGCATATAAATTTGTGAATTTAGAACACTCTAAATTAATCTCTATTGCATAAATCATCAAATGTAATTTTTAATTGTTACAGTAATGCTCCTGCATTAATTTGTTTTCTTGCATTGAAAACATTATGTGGTTCTCCTAGCATTGAGAAATAAGGATGGTGTTCAGTATGCCGGTTGTGATAACTTTTTCTTTCTTGTGACAATCACTGTAAAGCGGATTGTAAGTAGGTTTCCTCCTTCACAGGAAACACAGTAATCAAAGAAGGAAAGATGGGGGAATGTAAAAGCATCAGGAGCAGGGGGGGGGGTTCATTTGGAACTCACCAAACACTGCTGAATTAAAACCAGGGTTCCTTTTCAATCAGGAATATTACAATGGAGGACTGGGGGGTGGGAGTCAATATGGCATGCATTCTTTCACATAGGTGTCACATGAGGTTATGAGTCAAGCATTAGCTTGATTACACAGCCCACATTCTGATGTTTGGGGGAAGGGGCTGTTTTTTAAAAAGTCTCAGTGCGAGACTCACGCTTCTACTTCTATGGAACCCATAGGTGTTACTTTATACACAATATGCCTGCATTGTGCCTTTGTTACTTTTAACATTTTTGTCTGAAGAGATTTAACAGGTATCAGCATGTGGGACTGACTGAGAAATAAGCAAATGAATAACTTTTAATTTAATTTTTTTGTTAAATGCATTCATAATCCACCTTTTAGGATAAAACTTCCCAAGGTGGCTTTGAACACTATATGGATAATATATAATACATACTAGACATACAACAATGAACATTAAAACACTCTGATCAGTAATTAATTGTGCTTAGTTGCTATTGCAAGACACCCATGCAGGTAAGCGGTGATTAAGCTGTTTTGAAACCACAAGACAAAGGTGATATAGAGAGAACTACATAGGATGAGCTGTTGCTTGCCTTCAAGTTATGTTCTGCCTCTTCTGTTGCTTATATCTCTTATACAAGAAGGTGCTATTAGTGCTGTCATGTGGATCATACTGGAGAGGATCTCTTACCTGCCCCCCCCCCCGCTTATAGTCTTGCATACACCCATTACTGAGAAAATCATGTTGTAATTCAAACAGCAAAGTAATCTTAAATTAGTTCTCTATTTTGTTTTTTCCTTGGCGTTGTTGTTATCCACCATTATCCATCAACATACCTACTTTTCTGTTATGTTAGTTATACTTCTTATACAAGGAAGTGCCATTAGCTCTGCTGCATGCATCATCCTGTATACAATGTGTCTCAATGTTTTCCCGCTCTTTGTATTGCACAAGCCTATTACCAAGAAAGGTAAGATATACTTCAAAGGAGCAAAGTAGTCTTAGCAATGTCAGGGAATAATGAAATACACAGCTTATTTTATTATCTGTCATCAAGAGGGCTGCAAGATATATCCGTACACCATAACCATAGCGTTGTCCCCCCTCTCCAAAAAAAGCCCTCAGTTTAGTACACACATCACTCAGTTGTGGGAATTCATTTACAATTCCTTTGCATTGATTTTTGCCTTAGTATTGACATTGGACTCTTAAGTTTATGGTTTTATCCTCTGTGGGCCACATATAACTCTGACAGCTCAAACACACATACACAGAGATACAACTAGAGTTGGCTGGAAGCTATTCGGTGTCATATATTCATACATATGTGTGCTTGTGTTTAGTAACTTTCGGTTTGAGGTCTTTGATTTCCTTCTTCTGTAGACATGTCCGCAAAGCCAGAATGAGATGTTTTATAAAGACTTGAAAAGCATATTATTTACCAGCTATTATTTGCCTATCCATGCATTACTTCTGTCTAGAACCAGACAGAAAGCATTCATTATTTACAGGAAGAGAAAACCAAAAAGTAGAAAATTAAACCTTTAAAGGAAGGGGGTTGTAGCTTAAGCTCAAATGTGAGATATGCTGAGAAGCAAAATGATGTGTGTGTGTGTGTTTAGTGTGTATACATACACATGCCTGTCTTCCCCAAGCTATTGCCAGAGTTCAAACTCATACATTTCAGATACCTACATTGCTATGTAGCACATTAAATCCCCGAGATTATTCTCACCCACTCTTCCTTTCTCCTATGAAGCAATATTCACTCAGTGGGTTAAATTTGTGATTTGTAGTTACTGAAAACCCTAGTTAATGAAAAGCGTTCACAACATCGGCTTTTGGAGTGCTGAGGATAATGTGTCCCCTGGAAGGCAGCTTTTTAAAGCCTTTCAATAAAGAATTAAAATCTGGCCAATGGGGAAGCAAACACCACAACATATTGGCCAGCTGTTTGAATGGGAAACTATAAGGGAATGGGAAAACTAGAGCATGTGGGGCAGTCATATATGTTAAGCGTGTATTTGCATCAGTCATATGTACAAAGGCCTTACTCTTACACAGAATGGAGTGTATTGACCGACCTTTCCTTGCTCGGTTGCCTTAAGCAGTTACCCTCCCCCCACTCTAGCTCCAGTACTGGAAATGAGCTGTGGTAGAAACAAACTGCTATAGAATGCAGTTATGTTTCAGGTGAAGGGTGCAGGTTTCCCCTCCCCGCAAAACACACAAAACCATGCACTTTTTGTTTGTTTGTTCAGAGAGTACAGTCCATTACTGCGTTATATGTGGAGGGGACAAACTCATAGCATATATTAAACACTTATTAAATATACAGAAAGTCGGACCGTTCACCATTTAGAACAGTACAGTGCTACCTCGGGTTACATACGCTTCAGGTTATATATGCTTCAGGTTACAGACTACGCTAACCCAGAGTGCTTCAGGTTAGGAATTTTGCTTCAGGATAAGAACAGAAATCGTGTTCTGACGGCGCGTGGCGGCAGCAGGAGGCCCCATTAGCTAAAGTGGTGCTTCAGCTTAAGAACAGTTTCAGGTTAAGAACGGACCTCCAGAAAGAATTAAGTACTTAACCCGAGGTACCACTGTATTGTCTACTCTTCTTGGCAGGGACTCTAAACTGGCCAACCCCCCTGCAATAGGTTACCTTGCCTCAGGTGACCTTGCCCCTTCCCTGTGGGAAATTCCTATCAGAGTCTCTTTCAGGTCATGGAGGGTTAGAGCAAGCTCACCCCTGCTAATGACAGAAGTGCTACTTGACACATCCACGCCCGAGTAAATTTCCCTGATAGAAGCTTTGACATAGGCAATGTGACGTTTTCATTTTTCCATGCTCTGCTTAGTAGGTTCCTTTGCATGCTCTCTTCAACTGATTTGGTTTCATTATCCTGTTCTTAGGTAATCAAAATTTTATATCCATTCTGATGATTTGTATCTTCTGAAGTGATTTTCCAGATTTTCTCATCAGGATGAAGTAGTGCCTGTCCTGTCTTATGATATCCTTTATAGCCTGTCAAGTGTTCTACAAGGCATGCTAGTGGAGGTGTACATATGTAGTGGTGATGGTATGCATGACTGTGCAAGCCACTGTTTGAAGTCAAACCATTGCATTGGGTTGTTATGCATCTTGCACAATGTGATAACAAACTAAATTAATCAAATCTGTTGCAAATCTTACTTTTTTATTTTTCTTTTAAAAAGGATCCACAGTGATTAGGGCACAGGTGACATACAGCTTTTAATTCCTCTCTGAAACTGTAGGTGAAAGGTGAAGGAAAACTGGAAAGTTAAACCATCTGATGATAACTTTAAGTGCTGAATTATTGTATTATTTGTTACAAAGCATCAATTACTGTCGTATGTTTGTAGATCCAATGGCCAAGATCTGAAGCACTATTTAAGGCCCAGCAAAGCTATTGTTTTATTTTTGTTTATTTGAAGAGGTGGCACAATTCCAGATCACAATCCATTTTTGAAACTTGCCAAAGAGCATTTTGATATATGCCATGGCTGCTGCTGCTGCTGCCTATAGGAAATTGAAGTTGTGCAGTTCATTGGATCCTAACTAATGCATTAATTGCTGCAGCATGTTATCTGTATATTCAAGTGGAAGTTCTGTTGTTATTTTGCAGGAAGGGCTTTCTTGTAATTTGAATCCATTTGGTTTGTGTCCCATTCTTTGGCGCATCAGAAAGCAAGCTTGCTCTGCCTTCTGTGTGAGAGTCCTTCAGCTATTTGAAGATAGCTATCATACCAACTTTCAGTCTTCTCTTTGCCAGGCTAAAATACCCAATTCCCAGCTTATATTGTAGGGACACAGGTGGCGCTGTGGGTTAAAGCCTCAGCGCCTAGGACTTGCTGATCGAAAGGTCAGCGGTTCGAATCCCTGTGGCGGGGTGCGCTCCCGCTGCTCGGTCCCAGCGCCTGCCAACCTAGCAGTTCGAAAGCACCTCCGGGTGCAAGTAGATAAATAGGGACCGCTTACCAGTGGGAAGGTAAACGGCATTTCCGTGTGCAGCTCTGGCTCGCCAGAGCAGCGATGTCACACTGGCCATGTGACCCGGAAGTGTCTCCGGACAGCGCTGGCCCCTGGCCTCTTAAGTGAGATGGGCGCACAACCCCAGAGTCTGTCAAGACTGGCCCGTACGGGCAGGGGTACCTTTACCTTTACCTTATCATACCACCTTTCAGTCTTCTCTTTGCCAGGCTAAAATACCCAATTCCCAGCTTATATTGTATTAGTCATATTTGTTCATGTTTGTGATTCTTATGATAAACTTGCAATATGATGTGTTTCTGATGTGGTGTTTTCTTTTTGCAATGTTCTTCTTAACATTAGTGTTATAGACCATGAGGTGATAATGAAAAACCTATAGTCATCAATTATATTGGGATAATTTATTGTAAAGAAAGTAAGATCCATAGGCTTGGATCTGAATATCTACCTGAATGATCAGAAGCACTTTTACTTGTACACAGGGTAGTCTAGCACCAATTTCCCTCTTGACTACTTGCTACCTAGAAAGCACAGGAGATGCAGCCTGTGGAGAATTGGTGATAATCGCCCTGCAGCAGGAATGTCACTTCTACAGGGTTTGTTAATAGATGAATAACTTACTAAGAATGTTGATCCGCACTTCTCTCCACACGCACCCCCCCCCCAATGCTGCAAGTAGGTCTCCTAAAGCAAATAATTTGTGGGAGCTTGTGAAAATAAAATATGTTTTGAATAATAATTTCAAAATACTGTACACAAGCATCAAACATGATGCATTTCCTGCCTCAAAGCTCCACCCGCAAGAGCTCCTTCAATTGTAATAACATCTCTAAAGGAGCTTGAAATGTAAGTTGCCTAGCGACAGATTTCACAAAAGAACAGTTTGCAGTTCTGTTTGTAAGGAAAAACAGTAAACAAGTCTTCAAGACCCACAATTTGTTCAAAAATTATTATAGTGAAAGTCCAGAATCTAGGAAGAGAAGATAACCTCTAAAGATTTCACCTGCCTGGAAATACTCCATATCTACTGGGGTTGGGTGGGTGAGACATCATATTTTATTTCTCCTAAAGATGTCCTGCTTCAGCTGGATTAATAGCCATTATTTCCAAAGCCCTATCATCCAACCCTCCTGATTTTAAAATAGTGTATGCATTTTGTTTTTGTTTCTTGCTTTCTATGTAGGTGCATTGGTAACTGACTTATCCCAATTAGACCATTGACCATTTACCTAAGTATTCGCTATCATTTCTGGTTGTTGTTGTTGTTTAGTCGTTTAGTTGTATCCGACTCTTCGTGACCCCATGGACCAGAGCACGCCAAGCACTCCTGTCTTCCACTGCCTCCTGCAGTTTGGTCAGACTCATGTTTGTAGCTTTGAGAACACTGTCCAACCATCGCGTCCTCTGTCATCCCCTTCTCCTTGTGGCCTCAATCTTTCCCAACATTAGGGTCTTTTCCAGGGAGTCTTCTCTTCTCATGAGGGGGCCAAAGTATTGGAGCCTCAGCTTCACGATCTGTCCTTCCAGTGAGCACTCAGGGCTGATTTCCTTCAGAATGGATATGTTTGATCTTCTTGCAGTCCATGGGACTCTCAAGAGTCTCCTCCAGCACCATAATTCAAAAGCATCAATTCTTCGGTGATCAGCCTTCTTTATGGTCCAGCTCTCACTTCCATACATCACTACTGGGAAAACCATGCCATTTCTGGTAGTGGTTCTCTAAAGTTTTAGACTTCCAGTCCTGCCTAGAGAAGCTATGATTGAATCTGAGGTCTTAAGCATCCAAAGCATGTGCTCTGTCACTGAGCTGCAGCTCTCTGCTTATGCCAGCTAAAGCTCAAGTCCAGAGTGCAGGTATCTGGAGGTTCACAATATTAATATACATATTTTATACGGTTGCCATTATTTTTCCCCCTTTTGCTTAAAGTTGTTGTTCAGCAACTTTGTGGTTCAAGGAAATTTGCCAAAATCTACACTTTTGACATAAGTTGCCATTTCCCCAGACATTACAGCAATTTCCACCCAGACACTGTTTCCAACAGCCTAATCCTGTATATGTCTGGGAAACTTCAGACGTATGGCAACCCTAATATACAGTGGTACCTCGGGTAACATACGCTTCAGGTTACAGAGTCCGCTAACCCAGAAATATTACCTCAGGTTAAGAACTTTGCTTCAGGATGAGAACAGAAATCGTGCAGTGGCGGCGTGGTAGCAGCAGGAGGTCCCATTAGCTAAAGTGGTGCTTCAGGTTAAGAACAGTTTCAGGTTAAGTACGGACTTCTGGAACGAATTAAGTACTTAACCTGAGGTACCACTGTACTTTTGGTGATTCCAAAATTTACCTTAGTTTATCACATAAGGCAAACACAGAAATGGGCATAGTTTATTCTTTCAGGTATAATCATGACAGGAAGGCAATATTCAATTTAATTCGATACAAAATGCTTTACAAGTCCTAGATTCTTACCTATATGGATCATTTCATGTTCCAGCCCTAGTAATAGATAAAGAAGTTAAAAGAGTCACCTTGGTGACAACCTCTCTGCTAACCAATTCTATGATAAATCTCTAGAATAGCTATGTAGCTTTACAGGTACAGACAACTGGAGTTCCTCATTTATATAGGGATTTTGTTCTGAGGCACCATGCGCATCAGCCCTCCCTACCCCCTTCCATAGCCGAAAACAGGGTTTGCATCAGTCATTGCATGGGACTCAAACACGTGCAAATGGGGAGTTGTGTGTACATAACAGACTCAGCAAATGCTGAAGTCATTTGCAGGCAGATGGGATGAAGGAGCTGCCATCTGTGAGGTTCAGTGGTAAATGTAACTTTAGGTCTCGCCTGGCTCCTGCTAAGGCCCGCACGGCGACAAGTCTATTATGGGGTTGCAGACCAACTATTCACAGAGAAATTGGATGTTGAACTATACAGACACTTCAGAAAAGTTGAGAGTTACCATTCAGAACATTGTATGCAGCATATAATAGCTCTTAGATTTAAGTAGCTCTAATGGCTTTAATGATGAACAGCCTTTTTTCAACAAGCCATGATGTGTTGGCCAAAAAGATCAGTGAAGATGTACTAAGATGAAGCTGTTGCTGCTGCTTAAATGTACTCTAATGAACATCTTATGAGGTGGAAGCTCATCAGTAAACCAGACCTGGAGACTACTATGACATCCGTGACCTTACCCAATTATGTTTTTAATGCTGCAAGTTAATCTCAATGGAATTTATATGTAAAGGCTAATATAGGGAGAAATAATTACAGTTCTTAAGCTGTGGCTATTAAAGTGAACAACTGTAAAGAATACAGCCCAGATAGCAGGCCTCAGATTTATGTTTTAACCTGCTTTTGAAGTTTATAGTATTTTGCAAAAAAAATAAAAATCTTTATATATATAAAGCAGAGAGATAAAATTATGGCACATTATTCCCATTTAGTAATTTTCACATGAATGGTACATCCTTTGCTGCACTGGGTATGGAAGATCTGTCAAGCTAGTTCTCAGTCCGGAATAAAACAAAAAGAAAGGATTGCACTTAGGTCCTGTCCTATCCTACCCTACCCTACGCTACCCTACCAGGTATCTTATTTATTATAAGAAATATTAGATAGCAATCCCAATCAGGATAGAGACAATGACATTTGGCGGTGGCTGGGATAGGGGGAGATTTTAGCTTTTTATCTCTAAGCTGTGGTCCCATTGAAATCCATTCTGCAAAGCATCCACTTGGGTTTACAGAGGGATATCTGTACCATAGTGGGGTGGGGAGTTTACCTCTTTCACACACACACAGTCCCATTTCTGCCCCCCCCCCAGTCCACAATGCTTTTTTAAAAAAAATAAATGTGAAGAACCAAACTACAAATTTAACATGATGTGTAGCTTGGCCTTAGTTGCTTCAGCTAAGTGCTGTATTGCAAAACTCTGATAAAGTATCAGTTTGCTTCACCTTTTAGTAAGAGCACTATGCTTTGAAAATCAACCTAATGCTGTAAAAACTGTTGCATTCCTTTACAAAGCGTTTGCATAAAATATCAGTACATCATTTTAATGTCTACAAGCTGTAAGGTGAAATACATATTTTCCCTATGATGCACTTGCTTCAGTTTTTTTGTGTTCATGTGAAAAGATTGGGGTGGTGGGGGTGGGATTCTATACCCCATAGTGCTGTGAAGTGCAAAAATAGATATGGTGGGGGGGTGGGGGTGGGATTAGCCTTGGCATCTCTTGGTACATCACTTTCTTCTTTGAATCTTCACCAAGAATGCTTAGTCACCAAGGACCTTAACAATTAAAAGAGCAAATTAAGAAACTGCGTAAAAGCCAAAAATCTAACTATATCTATATTCTGTCCCCAGAACTCTCTAGAAAATGATCTTTGAGTACTAAGTACCTAATCAAAACACTCTGAATGCAAGATGCCATTGTTTACAGAACATTCTCAGACTGAGCTTTGATAGTTAGTGAACTGAGCATATCTCATCTAAATATTTGATTCAGGCAGTGAAATTGCATCCATGGTCACTTTTTAAATTGTTGTAATCATTAACGTAGTTTCATTGTGCCTGTGGACTTGATTTCATCGTTCTGTTTCACAGCTGCAGTGCATTACTCCGATGTGTTATTTCCATCTAAAAACTCAGCAATGGGTGTTGTCCTTGAGGAGCTACTTGATTTCCACGGAGGATAAGTTGTGGTGTGTGCTGAATAAATACTATCCCAAATTTAATTGGAAATGTTTGTGATTTTGTTCCACATCTGAGCCATATTGTGCTATTTTGGGAGTTAGTGCACTGTTTAGATTCCCTATGGCAATGTGCTTGGTTGGGATTCAAATGACTGTGCATTTGAAAAGCATGGTGGCTTTTCCTGCTGACTTACTGCTGCAGTCTCCATTACCCTCCCCACAAAGAAACCCCAGACCCACTTCTGAAGGTAAGAGTACTCTTTAGAATGGTGTGTAATGCAGCTGGGAGGGTGTGTTGTCCATAAAGTGTCTTCTACTTGTACACTGGGCTGTTTTGATCCTGGCCAATAATCTTTGAAGGTACTTTTTGCATTGTTTTAATAGCTACCATTTTAAAAATTTGTTCAACAACTAGACATTTAACTTATTGAAGTGTACTTTTAAATACATTTTCTCCATCAAAGCAGTAACTGAAATGTATTTGGGACATCTCTTGCTTCACAAATTAGAACAGCACGAGAACTAATATCAGTGGGTTTCAAATTATTTTAAAGGGATATTTCACTAGTAATCTGGCCATCAACTATATTGAATTATGGCTAGTACACAGTTAAGGATGTTGATCAGTTTGTAGTATGTAACTGAGGATCAGTGAGATAGTTTTAATATGTCTGCAGAACTGTAGTATTGCAGACCTTTCAGTCTACTTTTCTGGTCTGCCAAAAATTTTAATATGAATTTGAAAGTAGTCTTGAATCCTTGACTCTGTTGGGCATTGCACTATAAAATTCTGCATGGCTACGCTCTATTTTAGCTGAAGCATAAAATTCAGAAGTACAGTACTTTTCAAAACTAAAGTTTAAGGTCTCTTTCTGCAAGAGTTTGATCAAGTACTGGCATAATAGTTTGAGACATTTTATGATGGGCTAGAATCTAATTTTAGATCTTTTGTGTATAACAATTTCAGTCCCTGTCTTGTGTGCTTCAAGGCTCATTCTAGCTAAACCAACTGAGAAAAACCTGTGCAAAAATCCAGTAATTGTAGGGTATTTTCTGGTCTATATAAAACAACAATAGTGCAGGCCCTCTGCACTGTGAAACTAATCTTGCTTCATTATTCAGCATAAAGTGCAGCACCGGGGCATAAGCCAGAGGGGACAATGCCCCAAATCTTTTCTGCACTTTGCTGGATGTCTGATGGATGCCTCCTGCTGCTGCCACCCATCAACTGCTGTCTATCCTGCTGCTGAGCCTGTGAGAGTGGAAAGTGATTCACTGTCATATTCAGCTGCTGAGTAGAGCTAGGCAAAAGTACTTAAAGACACCTATCAGCTGTGCAGTGGCTGGGAAGCCAGGAAGCTTGGAGCTACCTGCCAGCCCAGCACGTTGTACTGAGAAATGTCTATTTGATGAGCAGCCATTTCTTCTTCTATACCACTCATGCCCCTTGAAGCAGAAATTTGTTTTCAAGGGGTGGGGCATTTGATGTTTCAATTTGCAGCATGCATTAGCTTGTGTCACTTATAAAGAAGAAACAAATAGGCCACCACTTGCCAGTCGCCTTGTTTCATAGTAAGGATGTGTCAGTAGCAAACATTTCCTTTGCCAGTATAATTCTGGGGTGTATATTTCTCTGTATCTCATTCTGTGTCCCTGCATTAGTTAGGTGTGTGTATTGTTGTGAGTTTGGGGGATCGGTTTGCATGGTCCTGCGTAAGGGTTAATAGATATCAATAGGTTGATAGAGGAATCTCTTGCTGAACTATGCATGGCTTTCGCTGGGCACCTTCATCAGCAATAACCAAAGAAGTTGCCCTGTGCCATATATCAGATGGGTGGGCCTTTCCCGCTTTTCTCTTTCTATGCACTCTCCATCTCTTCCACACTGCCCAGTCCTTGTTCCAAACATCCCCTCCCTCCTGATTTCCAACCCCCAAACCTTTGTCTTTCTCCATGCCCTTTCGCCTTTCCTCCTTCATAATCTTCCTCTACTTAACCTTCTTCCTTGTCCCCTTCCCTCTACCTCCTCTATTACACTCTCAGCCCTCCCATCTCCTGCCCAGCATTTTGACACTCCTCCCAAACAGAATTATGCACCATTTTTAAAATGTAATTTATGATGTGTGATTGATGGGTGTAATTAACTGAATAGCAGCTGATTCAATTTTGGAGCAGAATCCAGGTGGGAATTTAATTGAGGGTTGTTTCCTGAGACAATACTGGCTTGCTTTTGGATTAGTGTCCTTTCCATTTTTGTGCATTTTTCACGCCTCTTCACAGCTATAGTAAATTAATTGTAACAGAAGTAGAACTATTGGTCTTGGGTGACCCAAGAGTGGGAGGCAAATTCATTGACAAATTTTATTTGGGATAAATTAGATGGAGAAATTAATTGGCTAGCCTTGCCATGTGCGAAATGGGTGTGATTTTTAAAGTCACTAGTAATGCTCATGGGAAGTACTGTGCGCCAGCATACTTTGTGGTATGTCCCAAGAAACTGTAGATTAGAATAATGTGCATTGGAGCTAAAAACTGCATCTTAATTGATTCCAGAAGAGTAGCTTTGTGTTTAGTCTACTGCAAGGAGAACAACAAATAGTCCTGTTACAATGAACTTCTAAACATTTATTGTAACACGAGCTTTTGTAGGAAATGCAATATTTGCAAGTTGACCTGGTTCATCTAGGACACATGGCCCAGTTGAGAGCTATGTTCCGTCACGGCTAAAAAGGCACAGGGTACTTGCTGGAATTGGGTGAAGCCATTCAACATTTCTCCAATGAAAACAGGGATGTCCTATTTCTTTATTATTATTATTATTATTATTATTATTATCATCATCACTATTCTTAATAATACCCCACCCATCTGACTGGGTTACCCCAGCCACTCTGGGTGGCTTCCAGCATATTTAAAAACACAACAAAACATTACACATTAAGACAAACCTTGCCTTGAGATGTCTTCTAATGGTTGCATAGTTACTTCTCTCCTTGGCTCAGGGGATTGCATAACTCCATACCCTCCAACATTTCTCTGATGAAAATAGGGACGTCCTACAGAAAAGTGGGACATTCTGGGATCAAATTAGAAACTGGAATGGTTTCTGTAAATCCAGAACTGTCGCTGGAAAATAGGGACACTTGAAGAATCTGAGCTTATAGTAAACAGAATCAAAGACCATCCTGATTCAGTTCTTACCTGGCTACCTAGGTTTAAGCAAGTCTGCTCAAAAAAAGATGCACTAGATTTTTTTTGTTTATTTATATGCTGCTTTTCCAGACAAAGACTGTACAAAGTGGCTCACAAACAATAAAAAACCTGCAAGGATAAGGAAATAAATACTATTAAAAATGAAAATAAAACAGAATAATGAAGTTAAAAACAAAATTGAAATGCCAGTAGCATAATAGAATTCCAGCTTCCATCCACCAAGAGGGACAAAAAATTACTCTAGGGAACGGCATTCAAAACTAGTAAGAGATTTGGGCCTTCGGAAAAGCTTGGAGTGGACACATCAAGAGGGTTGAGATCTCAGTGTGCAGTGAAGATTGTATGAGTTCAGGCAGTCTAGATTTGATGGAGTTAGTCTAATAAGTATTATTGTGGGCAATAGTATGCAGAAGTTTGTTTATGTATTTTTAGTACAATAGACCAATACAGGTGCTATTCTGGAAAGCAAGAGGAAGTAATTTCTTTCTGACTTTTAAGTGTACTGTATACTCATAGGGACACGGGTGGCACTGTGGGTTAAACCACAGAGCCTAGGACTTGCTGATCAGAAGGTCAGCGGTTCGAATCCCAGCGACGGAGTGAGCTCTCATTGCTCAGTCCCTGCTCCTGCCAACCTAGCAGTTCGAAAGCACGTCAAAGTGCAAGTAGATAAATAGGTATCACTCTGGTGGGAAGGTAAACGGCGTTTCCGTGCACTGCTCTGGTTCACCAGAAGTGGCTTGGTCATGCTGGCCACATGACCCGGAAGCTGTATGCCGGCTCTCTGGGCCAATAAAATGAGATGAGTGCCACAACTCCAAAGTCGGCCATGACTGGACCTAATGGTCAGGGACCCCTTTAACTTTTAATACTCATAGGAGAAGCCTACCAATTTGTTCTGTGTCAGCTGTGGAGAAAAATACCCAGGATAAAAGTGCTGTTTTAGAAAAAATAATTTTTATCAAGTAAAGAGTTGTCACTTCTGCTTGTTTTGAAACTGCATAGAAAGAGGGAGGGGAAGCACCTTCAAAAGCAAGAAAGAAAATAAGGATGAATGAACAGAAAGAAATGAACCCTGATAAGATTGGGAAATCAGGTAGCTTCAGTAAGCATTGCTGTGAGTGCACAAAATGAGGTTGGAGATCACAGGATGCACACCTATAGACTTTTGCTTGTGGCATATTTTTAATCTGGATTGTGTTGCCAGTACCTTCTGACCACTGGGTTTTGCCTCTCTGTTTCTGGACCCCCCCCCAACCAGTTGCAGTTTTACAGCAGAGCCCCTATTCTTATCTGTTAAAATGTTGGGCAACATGTTATTCTAATATATTCACAATATTTTGTATGCAGTGGGTTCCCCGCCCCCCCCCCTCAACAAAGGCTTTAGCTTTTTGTTTGTCTTTTATCTATTTTGATCACTGGGGGAAATAAGAGTTTTCATTTTGTATTGGGGTTAATGAAGGGTGTTGTGATGAAATATGCATTCTTTTGTACTTTGGTTTATTTACATTTGTTCTGTGGGCATTACACTATTTATGATCATCTTCATTATAGACTTCCTTCCCCCAGGTTTTTGTGAAATGGCTTCATAGGGAAGTACATTGTTAGTATCCCTTTAGTCATTTTTTCCCTGTTCTGCTTGCTTTTGGAATATCTAATGCAGTATGAAAAACATACTTATAGGGAAGATAAATGAGTTAAAGGAAGAGGAGGTGAGATAGCCAAAGGTTCATAATAAATTCATTTATCATACATCTGTCATCTTTGTGTAATGGCATAGCCAAAGGATAGCAATGTTTTCATTTCTTTGGGGTCACTCTGTTTTCCAGATAGTAGTTTGAAGGCCAGAACAGTGTGTTACCACACACAATTTCACCTCCTCACAAGTTGTCAGCCATAATCTTACAATAAAAGCTTCACATTTATGGAACACGTTTCTTCAGGCATAGCCTTAACCCCACATACAGAATAAATAGCAGAGATGTAACATTCAACATCTCCTTTATGAAAACATGTATTATTAATTTATTTCAAGTATTTCCAATGCTGGCAGGTACTTAGTGACAGAGCTTTTTCAGTGGTGGCTCCACATCATCATCTGTGCAGGTCCATCCTAGTGCAGGGCATTAAGAATAAGGACCCAGATTATGAACTGTGTTGTTGGAAATGGGGAATTAGCCAGTGGATCTCTTATGCACTGTGTCAAGTATTGGTATTGAACTATTGGTATTGAAGTATTGGTTTCACATGGGAAAACACTTAATCTTATCTTTGTATAAATGAACAGCTGTGGGCAAGCCCAGAATGAGAGGTCAGCATTTTTAAACATTTGCCAGGGTCCACTGCTAACTGAAAGCACCTAAACCAGGTGTGAACAAATCAGTGCTTCTCTTCTCACATTCTCTGTGAGGCTATGCACTGCAGAGTGCTTTCTCGCAAAGCAAAGTTTCATGGACATGAATAAGAATAAGAATGTGGCTAAACACAAAAGGGTCAACCACCATCACCCTTTGTAAGTTGAGGCATAAAATAAGCTATTTTATACGCACACTGTAAGAGACTTCCCTATTATCTATGATTGGAGTATAGTTTTGAACATCTTCTTTGTGCTTCTTTCTGTAAGTGAACTCATTTTCAATGACTCCTGCAGCCCTATTAGATGTTTAGAACAGATGATCCACAAGTTGAAAAGCGATAGGGAAGTCCCTGATAAAAATACTGAATTGACCAAAACTCAATAGGCAGCCTTCTCCAAGCCACTATTATTTAAGTTTGACCACTGCAGGCAATTGCACACAAGAACACAAACACAATATATGGTAGTAATAGTGCTAATCCACTTTACAGGTAAATTTTAAATGCTCCTGAAAACATATATGTGAAGAGCTTTAATAACCTTTTTAAATGTGCCATTTGAAACACTACTCCCCCCCCTTTTTCAGTTACTAATGCTGTTCTCTAAAGTGTGTTCATTTGAATAATCCAGTGAATACTCCTCCATAACTCTTCACATCAAAACATATTGCTTTGTCAACAGATATATAATTATTATAATTATAATATAATAATAACGCCTTTGATATTGGGGTCTACAGTAGTGTTTTCAGGGTGGAGGGGCAAGTAGTATCTTGAAAACTGCTAAATTGCATGAAGAAGGAGGAGGAGGAGGAGAGTTTGGACTTGATATCCCACCTTTCACTCCCCTTAAGGAGTCTCAAAGTGGCTAACAATCTCCTTTGCCTTCCTCTCCCTCAACAAACGCTGTGTGAGGTGTGTGAGGCCGAGAGACTTCAGAGAAGTGTGACTAGCCCAAGGTCACCCAGCAGCTGCATGTGGAGGAGCGGGGAATCAAACCTGGTTCACCAGATTGCGAGTCCACTGCTCTTAACCACTACACCATGCTGGCATGATACTGTTTGCTGCCATTGTTTTCTGATGCTGTTGCTTCCGCAGCATCCCCCCCCCCTCCTTATAATTACTGTCACTTCTTTTTTCTCATGAAAGAGTTATGTTGAGTGATCTCAGTCAAGTGAACTAGGATGCATATCACAACACTATGCCACTAAGCAGGTCTGGTCACATGACAGTGCCACATTAGTTAGGGTTCCTCAAGGCAATTCAGAATGAAGGCAGTGGTTTCTGGATTGGTTAACCCTTTTACAGCAGTCTTAAGAGTGGGGTGGGGGGAAACAACAAGAGAAGTGTTTTTCAACAACTTTGAAATTGCTCACTAATGCCACCCCAGATTTAGCTCAGCTCTGCTTTAACATTGCTTTAAATTCTTTGCTGCTGAAACATCAAGTGTTGTCTGAAGATGGTTTATCCCCTTATATTTCAGTATACACAGCTTGGAAAGCTTTGTTGGGGAAAAAAGTTCACCATCTCACATTGCTTTTTGAATTATGTCTCATAAGAGCCATTACTGCCAGAGATAAAATGAAAGGAATATGTTGGGGAGTGGGGGGGGGGGTCTGCAGCATACCAGAGGCATGAGAAAGATAACTGAACACCTATTATTAAGTGTCTCCACCTGAGACAGGCATTACAAAAGTTGTTAAAACAGGGTTGCCATATTTCAAAAACTGAAATTCCAGACAGAAAAGTTGTTGAGGTTTCTTTTGCAAAATCACATGGAAATTAGCAACCCACTATGCAATCAACTTTCATAAAGTTACCACAGGATATTTTATTTTAGCTTCTTCACTATCCCCTACCTGTTTTTTGTTCATATCTGTGCTTTCTAACCCTAATGGAATGGCAGGAAGAGGCTAAACGATAAGGCTCTTTAATCAGCATCTTATGCCTGTACTATACTTCAAATAGTGATTGAGAACAACATACTGATCTAAACTGCTAAAATTGGGAAATTAATTTCAATGAAATAACCGAAAGAACCCATCCAGATAACAGTTTTGCCACTTTATCTTTAATACGGAAAAACAGCAACATTGTTTTATTGACTTTGGAAGCACAAAGTGAATGTGCTCATTGTGAACACAGATTTCTCTACCTGAAGATCCTGGTAGAGTAGGTCTTTTTTGTATACAACTCTATTGAGTCTCATAAAATCCAATGTTTTGTTTCTTTTCCCATCTCCTATCATCAGCTGTAACCCTGAAAGAGGCTGTAATAGACTATAAAGTTATTCTTTCTCCAAAGACATGGGTAAAATAATCCTGTATGACAAGACTAAATGCATGTTTATAGTATGTTTAATGAAACAGAGTTGCCTTAAGTAGATCTTTGGGCCTAACTCATAAATGCACACTTAGAATACCATATTTTGTTATAAATATAAAGCTAGCCATGCAGAGCACTGCTGAGAAAATTCACCTTGCAGTGATTTCTCTCTCTTTTTGCTACTTTTAACTGTATGTATTAAAGGGATTTATTAGGTGTTTCTGAGGGATATCCCAAAGCAATATTTTTGTTTACATGGCACAAACTAGGAACAAATAGAAATAAACTTTGTACAAGTCTCGGAAATATGGCTATTATGAGAAGCTCAAAGGCTTCCCTTCAGAGATCACTTGCAGGCTAAAACTTGTAAGAAACCAGAGTTTGCCAAAGATGGCGTTTTTCTCCAGTTCTTGCTGCAAAAGTATCAAAAGCCACTTAGCAAAGGTAAAGGGGCCCCTGACTGTTAAGTCCAGTCGTGGCTGACTCTGGGGTTGCAGTACTCATCTCGCTTTATTGGCTGAGGGAGCCGGCGTATAGCTTCCAGGTCATGTGGCCAGCATGACTAAGCCGCTTCTGGCGAACCAGAGCAGCGCACGGAAATGCCATTTACCTTCCCGCTGGAGCGGTACCTATTTATCTTACACTTTGATGTGCTTTTGAACTGCTAGGTTGGCAGGAGCAGGGACCAAGCAACAGGAGCTCACCCTGTCACACGGATTCGAACTGCTGACCTTCTGATTGGCAAGCCCTAGGCTCTCTGGTTTAACCTACAGCACCACCCGCGTCCCAACTCCACTTAGCAAACAAAGATGTAAAACGTACTGGCTCAGAGAGGTGAGACGTGTGCGGGTGTTCATTGCATCAGGTGATACTTTCATGCAGTTTCACTGCCCACTGTTGGAGACAGTATGCCTCTGAATGCCAGTTGCTCAGAGAGCTGTTGTACTCCTGCTTTTGGTCTTCTGATAAACATCTGGTTGGTTACTGTGAGAACAGGAAGCTGGAACTGATGGGCAATTGGCCTGATCCAGCAGGTTCTTCTTACATTTTTATGTAACATGCACGGTGTAGATCAGGCTTCCTCAACCTCAGCCCTCCAGATGTTTTGAGACTACAATTCCCAGCATCCCTGACCACTGGTCCTGCTAGCTAGGGATCATGGGAGTTGTAAGCCAAAAACATCTGGAGGGCCGAGGTTGAGGAAGCCTGGTGTAGATTTACTCCTATGAGTATGAACTAAGTAATAATACTTAGAAAACAAAACACATTGCTTTTTGAAGTTTCATAATAATATCCCCAGGAAGGCACCATTGGCCTACTCCATCTTAGGAACACTACCTAAACTTGGATTGGAAACCATATCCGCAAAAAAGAAGTGCGCAACGGAATGTTGCATGTACAGTTCCCTCAATGGCTGGCTTTGTAAAACAAAGATAATATTTTAGTGATCAGTCTTCCAGGAAGGAAAATGGTTGGTTGGACTACCCCTTTCCCAGCGTGGCAGGTAATTGGTGGGATCTAAAAATATTAAGTAAGAGGTTTTTGTGAGTGTAACTACACACACACACACACACACACACACACACACACACTGCATACTCCATTGGACTGTACTGTAATTTGTCTTGAATGTGGCATTGTCTTTTTAAAATAAAAACCAGCCACAGCATCCCACAGAAAATAATAAACCATTTCAATTTTCTCTAGCAGATGCAATGAATTCAGAAACAGAGGTGCACATTGAAATTTTGTCTTTTTTATCTACTTCTTAATTTAACACACTCAAATGATCTTAAAGAGACTTGCTTCTAAAATTGAATGCATTATAGCATCCATCTCTACCTTAATTAAGGTTAGAGTGAGCTGGTTTCATAATACCTGGGTTGCAACTCTTTTATTTTTCACCAGTGGAGTAGTTAATAGAGCTATTCAGGGTCCATAGCCTTACAGACATAACAGACTAATATATCTGAGAAATTCTAGAATGTTGGTGCAGTGCGAGTAAGCTTACATGCAGGAACACCTCATAAAAACCATGTACTTAATTGTAAGTTCAAATATATACTGTGACTTTATACATTCAGAAAAGCTGTCTTAAAAAAAATACCGGTAATTGCAGTCTTTTTAAAATGAAGAAAGATTAAAAAACTTTAGGATTAAAATAAAACGGGGGTTCATTTTTTCATTTTCAGACAGCAGGCAAAAAACCCCTATGATTTCTTTCTGTATAATGGATTTTCTGTGTAAAACTCTGTTATGCAGATGATATGCTGCCAAATTTTCATAAAGCAAAGATAATTGGGTTTGGCTGGATAGTTTCAAGATTAATTTAATTCCTTTGTAGTAGGATGTGAGGACTGTGTGGCCAGCACGATGACATGAGATGTAAGGGCTTAGTTTTGCTCCCCAAATAAAGGGAACTCATTTTGATAACTTCTTCATCTATTAATCCAAAATGGAAATAGGTAGTTTATAAGTAAATTCTTCTAAAGTTTAAGTGAAGAATTGCCATCAACTCCCTTTATGTTTTATATTTAATACTGGTGCTTTTATAAACAGGATTTGCTTTAGCAGGAAATTTGGCACATTCAGCATGTTTGCCTACTGATTGCTCTGCTAATAAATGCAAATTCCTTTAATAAAAAAAACCAAGTGGCCAGTGCCAATTTGCCAAATGGAAAAAACTCCTACCAGGCCCCCTAGGCAACCAGGGCGACCAACCATAGGTCCATAGGAAGGTCAGGTGCAGAAAGCATGACTAAAGGGAGGGTGGGAGGGTGACCCGATGGAGATCCCGGCAGCGCATTGAGGGAAGGAGCTGCCGCGGCTGTGTTTAAACGGCTAAAACCCCTCCCCCAAGCCAGCCGCCGATAGGCAGGCTTACTGGGGCGTGGCAGCGGTGACGTGGAGTAGGGGCCGGAACGCCCCCTGCTCGGCGTGGGAACGGTTCCTGATCACAACGTCTCCCCTCTGTGAGGAGGAGAGGATTATTTAGCTAAAAAAAATCCATATATTTTTATAGAGGCGTAAATTAATTTTTTAACAACTTCCTCAGATCATTATAAATATCAACCTATATATAGGAAACATTTCACTTCTATATCAACAAAATATTGTTATAAAATATAATAACATCAGTACACTTAAACCATTTAAAACAAACAAACCACCCCCTGTTTGGAATGTAGAAGAAACAAGATGTATCTCATGACCTTACAAGCAGAAATGTGTTGGAGGAAGTGAGGAGTTTGCTCTCAAGGAAGGTGAATCTTAGAGAACACCAATAGACAATTCACATAAGAGTCTCTCACCCGTTGGGCCATCCCCATTGTGTAAGATACAATTAAGCTTCTTACGGTATAAGAAACAGCAAAGGTCTCTGAGTGGGTGGAAATATTTCAAGCACCTCTCTTTGAAAGCAGGAAAATATAAAGTTCCAGTTAAAGTCACCTAGAGAATAGCCTTGTTCAGAGAATGAGTCCCATCATGTCTTGGGCTCTCATGCTTTTCCTTCCTCCTCAAGTGTCATGGGAAGAAGAACTCTGAAAGCTTTCGCTTTTTAGATTAATCACAAACTTCTTGTGTTGTCCAAACCAAGAAGACTCTGGTTAATTTGAAGTGCAGTGTCAGCTTCAAATAGGGACATTGGAGAATTCTGCCAAAAACGGAAGTAGGAGCAAATGATGTTTGCTTATTTGCCCCATGCCAGAATGAAAATCAATCCAGCAAATACTATCAGTGTTGTTTTCAATCTACAAATGATATGTACGGTGTGGGTAAAGGACTCCTGGGTGGTTAAATGCAGTCAAAGGTGACTATGGGGTGTGGCACTTATCTCACTTTTCAGGCTAACAGAGCTGGTATTTGTCCACAGAAAGCTTTCCGGGTCATGCGGGCAACATGACTAAACCACTTCTGGTGCAACGGGACACCGTGATGAGTACCAGAGCACATGGAAATGCCATTTACCTTCCCACCATAGCGTCACCTATTATCTGCTTGCTCTGGTATGCTTTCAAACTGCTAGGCAGAAGCTGGGACAGAGCTCACCCCATCGCAAGGATTCGAACCGCCAACCTTCCAGTTGGCAAGCCCAAGAGGCACAGTGGTTTAGACCCCAGTGCCTCCCACTGTGATATGTAACAATGCAAAATTGATGTTGGCAGTTCTGCCCCAATTTGCATTGTGCTATGTTTGGATTGTGATGAAAAGCATAACAATAACATAAATAATTATGTAATTAATTACATAACATTTTGCCACAGTGGGCAGTGAGACAAATAACACAGTTTTGGTTGGACGCTGAACTGCAGCAGAGTGGAAACAGAATGAGTAGAATGGAAATGGATGCCTTCTTACATATTTAGCTTCAAACTGTAGCTTATGAAGCTGCTATAGCAATTTTTGATTAAGCTGGCATGCTAAAATGTGGCCAGTCTAAAACAGAAGTAAAAGTTTTGATCTCCTTGATGCTGGGCTGGAGGAAGAGCTGGGAAGAGAAGTATATGAGTCCAAGGCTGAGGTTAAGAATGCTGATAAACCATAATTTAGCATTAGATCTGAATACAGCTACTTAGTGTCTTGTTTGGTATATGGAATGAAGAGAGAATGGCATTCTTTTTTGAATATAGAGAAGTAGGCCGAATGGGAGCGTAGTGTAAAGCAAAACCTTTATTTTTCCATGTCGTACTTGCTACAGCCAGTCAAGCTTTTGTTTGAAGAATATATGGAGCAGAATTTGGCACCTTGTTCAAATATTTCAGTACTCACAGCTATTGAGAATAACGGGGGCATAAATCAAGAGCAGACCATCATTGTTCATGTTCTAATTATGAATATCATGATTTGTCATCATATGATGGACACCAGACAATATATAGCAGACAGTTTGTTCTTACAAGGTGACAATCATGCAGTTCTAAAGCTATGACCAGATGGCAGCTTCTTCTTTCTGTAGTATTAAATTAGAAGCAAGGGAGAAGGGTTACCTCAAGGAGATGCCCCGACTACTGAACATATTTTGAGCTATAGTCATTTTCCAGGATTCCATCATCAAGAAGCAAATGGGCACAATCCATGTCTGGTTTGTGAGTGTTATGTGTATTGATTCAGCTTGATTGACACCCACAAAACTCTTAAAATATTTTGCACATAATAAAATCTACAAAGGTTAAAAAAAAATAAAGGACCCCTGGACAGTTAAGTCCAGTCAAAGGTGACTATGGGGTTGCGGCGCTCATCTCGCTTTCAGGCCTATACAATCTACCACTGAATTAACCTGAGATAAATCCAAATAAAGATTGGCTTTTAACATTCTTTTATTTCATTTAAAATATTTAAATGGTGAGCAACTTCCAGCATGAGTTTGAACCCGCGGAGCTCATCAGTAATGCCTCAGTAACTCCAACCTGTTTTGTCATACACAATCTGATACTCTTTAAAGAAACATCAGAAGCTGCCTTATATTGAGCCAGACCCTTAGTCAGTTTCAGTAAAGGTAAAGGTAAAGGAACCCTGGACAGTTAGGTTAAAGGCGACTAAGGAGTTACCACACTCATCTCGATTTCAGGCCGAGGGAGCTGGTGTTTGTGCACAGACAGCTTCCTGTGGCCAGGATAACTAAACTGCGTCTAGTGCAACGGAACATCATGACGCATGCCAGAGCGCACAGAAATTCTGTTTACCTTCCCACCACAGCAATACCTATTTATCTACTTGCACTGGCATGCTTTCAAACTGCTAGGTTGGCAGAAGCTGAGACAGAGCAACAGGAGCTCACTCCATCGTGGGAATTTGAACCGCCAACCTTCCGATTGGCAAGCCCAAGAGGCTCAGCAGTTTAGAGAATACAAAAATAAAATCCAAGCAACAGCATAAAATTGTACATCTCCAAAACTAAATGTTTCCAAGTAACAACCTCTAAATAAGACCATCGCCATCCCAGACTAGACAGAATGGGCCACAGAAGCAGGGACCCAATTCATGCAGGTCACCCCACCCCCATGTTCTGTGCTTTGTATCCTATCAGTATCTGAGGTTCTGTTGCATTTTATGCCACTGACTGAGCTGTGCTGAAGAGGTCCAAGAAAATCATGATGCCAACAATCTGGAATGCCTTATTCAGGGAAGCTTGCCTGACCCAATGATTTTTCACTGTGTGATAAAGTTCTTCTGGGAAGCTTTAGTGGTGGCTGATTCTGGGTAGGATATTTTGCAGCTGCACATATGAAGTTCTGCAGATTGACCCCCCCCCATTTTGTTTTTTGTTTTTGCTGCTTTTCTGATTGATGTACCCTGAGGCATAGTTCAGTTGGTAGAGCATGAGACTCTTAAGGTTGTCCCACCTTGGGGAAAATATTCCTGCATTGCAGGGGGGTTGGAATAAATCAGGCATAGGCAAACTCCGGCCTCCAGATGTTTATGACTACAATTCCCATCATCCCTGACCACTGGTCCTGTTAGCTAGGGATGATGGGAATTGTAGTCCCAAACATCTGGAGGGCCGGAGTTTGCCTATGCCTTGACTAGATGATTGTCATGATCTCTTCTAACTCTGATGATCCAAGCTTCAAGCTTCAGTATTGGTAGCCTATCAAGAAGGTGAAAGAGAGTCATGATTTCTCAAAAAGTAAATAAATGGCCGCACTGGTCCGCACTGGTCTCAAAGTGATAATGAAGTCTTTTCTCAGCTTAGAATTACAGTAACTAACAAAGAAAATATGATTCATCATCTCCATCCATTATTTAATGGCATGTCAGGATGTATTTGCTAGCAAAATCACCCAAGAGGTCATCTAGAATGATAACCAAAAACCCAGATTCTTAGCATCTGCAGCTGCTAGTGTGTGATATAGTTTGTGAGCACAGCAATTTTCTATGAATACTTAAAATCTAGGAGGAAAGCAGTGAAGGCAGTTTCATTAACCATGACTATGGAGTGAAAATCTGATGCCAAACTTGCTGTCAAAATGATGTAAATGAGCCAATTTATTTTTCATTACCTAATTACAGTACTCTGGCCAAAGAAAAAGGAGAGATTTGGAGTTAAAGTATAACGAGGAAGAAGGGAATGAGAAGCGACCAGGCTGGGATGTTTTTGTTTAGTTTCTTACCATGCAGTAAGTGTTGGTTGATGTATAATCTATAATTTCAAAATATGTGGTTTTCAATTACTAGATTGGGTTCTTGGACAAAGCACTACAATGCACATGCTAATTATAAAAAAAAGGTGTTCTCTTTTTTTGTGAGGCACTAGTGAATCCCCCCATTAATATGAGACTTCAACATGTAATGCAAATTATATATTTCACTGTTGTGCTTTAAAGTTATTTGAAGCAGGTAAAATGCTGTTGTCCCTTTGCCAACATAGAGATTATTGTTTAAGCTGAACTACCGCAAATCATACGTAACTGCAGTACTCACTAAATACAAATTAAGGACTAGTGGGTGGAGGGCAGTATAAAAACTGCCATTAGTCACAGCTCATATTTTCAAACATTATGCCTAGTGTAATCATGCACTTTTCTCCTCAAAGTGTGCCTTGAATTGCTACACAATTTGGAAATCAGAGGTGGAGCAAGGCATTCTGGGGCCTGAGGCAGAAAGCCAAATTGCCCCTCATGTTGTTTCTGTGTGTGTTCACACACACACACATGCATGCATACAGTACATACTGTATAATTGATAAAATGCTGCTCTTTCAAGGTACTCCAGACGTCCTCATTTTTCTGTCGGCAGGGACAGGGCTGATGGAAATTAATAAGTGGATGTCATAGGACGTACACCGTTCTGCTGAATGCTGCAGAGCAACAATTGGTTCAGTCTTCTCTGGGAAACCATTAGAAGACATCACCCAGGGCAAAGAGGCAAAATCTTGCTATCTTAATTAAACTTTTGGCGGTTGCTGGACTGCTTTGCCAGGCTACCCCAAAAGATAGCTTCAGGCAACTGAAGTGCCTAAGCCATACGAGGGAAGCACTGGTGTGCTAAAGCTCAGGCATATAACGGTTCAAATATTCTGGAAAACATTACCCCATTTTTTCCTTGTACAAAATGTAATTTAAGCTGATGTAAAAATATGGCAAAATTGCAGTGCAGCTCTAGTTTTAATACAGCAAATTATTTTTGGCATGCAATGCTTGTGTGGTTTATTTTGAGTTCCTATAATGCTGCAGCTATTTTTTGATGTATATTGTTTGTCCAGAATTTGGTAACAACAAATGTCAAGAGAAGAGGATCTGTTGCAGGAGGTGGAACAATATAAAACACTTCTGAATAGTTTCCCCATATATAATTGACGGTTTGTTTCTATCTATTTTGATGAAATTGGCCTGGATGTATGAAATAATCAGGAATTTTTAAAATGTTGAATGTGCTATAAAGAGTGCAAGTCCCTTCCCTCTGTAAAACAAACGAACAAACAAAGAAACCAACCCTCTTTAATACAAAGAAAACAACTGCAGTTTTCTTGGTACGTATAAAAAGTTGTTTTTCCTGTTTCAGAAACGTTAATCACCTGCTAATAGCAAACATGTGATTGAATGTCTCGCAATTAGAATCCAGAAAAGGGCTATAAAAATAATGTACTGGTTTCTACATATTCACAGGTGTGTGTGTGTATACACAAATAGACTGACATGTGCCTGCAAACCTCCAAGATCTGTGGAATGTTTATGTCAATTCAGCACCACAGAAAGATAAAATTGTCACCACATTGGATATGGAATTTCTAAGCTCACATTAAACATGGGAACTCCTGTCATTACTGCTGTTTTTGCTTATGCTGCTACCAGGTCATAGCTACACTAAGATTCCTCCATGTTTATTTGCTAAGTATGGATACCACACACCATGACACCTGAAGAGGAGCATTCTTCAAGCATCTCAGCTCTTCTGAGCAGAATTGAGGGAAAACGCTGTCTCTCAAGCAGCCCCCCCCCGCCCACCTTGGTTCTGCTTGTACTTCCTGCTCCTTAACACAGGGTAGAGAATGTATGTGGGATAAAAGGAAGCAAAGAGCTCCAGATGATGGGAAGAGCATCTTTTCCCACACTTGCAAGCTGGATTGAAATGGGTCCAGATGATCTGCTCCCTTCAAGTGTGCCTGAAAGTAGACCGCCAAGACTCTCTCAAGCACCTTGCTCAAAAGGGGGCTATTGGTGCCTTGGCAATAGTTAATCACTTCTTGCTCCAGGAAGGTCCTCTTGAGAAAGAGATGCACTTTTCTTAAGTGCCAGTAGCAACTCCTCCCCCACAACAAGGCAACCACCATACCCATGACTCAATGTGGTATAGGGAACTGATGGGGGTGAGGAGAGAGAGGTTGTGAAGCTTTCTTTCCAAAATCTTTCTTCAGTTATTTTGGTCTGATTATATACTTCTTTCAGTAGATGCCATGCACTAAGTGGATGAGATATCACTGATGTTTCAATGCAGTTGTAGTGTTATGTTGGCTTTGGCAGACTGTGTTACTTAACTCTTCCACGTTAGATATTCGGGGAAGGTATGTGTATCTTTTGAAGTACCGCCCTGAGCATTGGGAACAGGGAGACTAAGGTACAGCCCTTGGCAAGCCTGTGTGCAGTGTTCTTCAGCCTAGAGCAAGCTGCCCATGTGCACCTTTAACATGATTCAGCATACTAAGAAGTACTGGGTGTGCATTAAAATGAATCTTGCTGCCCGTGCTGGCAGCCAGTGTTCAGCTTTTCATTGACTGGGAGATTCCATGTCATTTCTCCTGTGGTTGCCACATAATTGGAAGTCTGTGTAACTAGGTCCAAATGCTTAGTTCTTAAATAGTTCTTTAATAGTTCTTAAAATGAGCCCTATCATATTTGTGTGCGTTCCTTTTATTTTGAATGAGAGGACATATATATTCCTTTGCTGCTGTTCTTAAATTTTAAACTCTGCTATAATCCAGGATGCTCGTTGGAGGACTGACAATTTCTTTTCTTTTTAAACTGTGTCAAACTATTGAGCTCTTTCCTTCCTTTCTCATCCTTCTGCCAATTATTGGAGAGATTATGCATTAAGTTAATAACAGAAGAAGAAGAAGAAGAAGAAGAAGAAGAAGAAGAAGAAGAAGAAGAAGAAGAAGAAGAAGAAGAAATAAAGACAGTAGAATTGGACAGAAAATCCATCAGAATATATGCATCATATTTTGGTGATTTATGTCTTGCTAAACAAACCTTGAGCAGGTGGTCAAACAAGCACAGGGAAGGGAGTAGTTTATTTCAACCATAGGCAAAGTTGTACATGTCAGTGCTTTAAAGAAATTGAGAAATTAGGGCAGGGATATTGCCTTTCTAATATGATAGATTCGCAAATTAGTAGTCTCCTCATTAAACTACCACAGTGGCTTCTCAATTGGTCTTGAGTGATTTTAAAAAATGTGTCAGTAGTACTCCAGACTGATTCCTCTTAGCTGAGAGCAGCTTGTATTTGATTAATCAGTAAATACTGCTCGTTTTCTGATGCTGCAACATGAAAGAAAATAATGTAGTGGCCAGTAGCAGAATAAAAAAAGATTAAAAGCACCAAATTAGGGTCTGAAATAGTTTTGGGTTTTGTTTTTTTTAAAAAGGGAAAATATTGTTGCAATTTTCTCTGTAAAAGCTCTACGTAGTTCATTAGTCAGTGTAGCTATATTCTACTGTTGTAAGTTTTCAAGGGAGATATATGTGCTAGGAACTAGGAGCAATGCTTGTGGACATGTTTGTGGACGTGTATACTTAGATGTATGCAGAACTGCATGTACAGCTAGGTTCTGTTCTCTGATGTTTCACCCTACAACCAGGGCTGCATTCACAAGCCCATTCTGTCAAATGGCAAAACAGCCCTGCAGTTGTCTGCTTCGTTCTAGAACCAAGGGCCTGAAGGAATAGTTCTAAATCATGTGTTTACTTTTTATGAAGGCACCCCCATCCCTACTGGGACATTTAGAATAATAATAATAATAATAATAATAATAATAATAATAATAATAATAATAATTTATTTATACCCTGCCCATCTGACTGGGTTTCCCGAGTCACTCTGGGCAGCTTCCAACAAAATACTAAAATATAATAGTCTGTTAAACATTAAAAGCTTCCCTAAACAGCGCTGCCTTCAGGTGTCTTCTAGAAGTCTGCCTGGTTCCCTGTAACTTGGCTTCTCGCAGTGAGGGAGCCGCCAGAAGGCTCTCGGCACTGGACCTCAGTGTCCGGGTAGGACGATGGGCATGGAGACGCTCCTTCAGGTATACTGGACCGGGGCTTTAAAGGTCAGCACCAACACTATGAATTGTGCTCGGAAACATACTGGGAGCCAATGTAGGTCTTTCATGACCGGTGTTATGTGGTCTCAGCAGCCGCTCCCAGTCACCAGTCTAGCTGCATTCTGGATTAGTTGTAGTTTTCAAAGGTAGCCCCACATAGAGTGCATTGCAGTAGTACAAGCAAGAAATAACCAGAGCATGCACCAGTCTGGCGAGACAGTCTGTGGGCAGGTAGGGTCTCAGCCTGTGTACCAGATAGAGCTGATAAACAGCTGCCCTGGACATAGAATTGACCTGTGCCTCCATGGACAGCTGTGAGTCCAAAATGCCTCTGAGGCTGTGCATCTGGTCCTTCAGGGGCACAGTTACCCCATTTAGGATTAGGGATGCCTCTACACCTGCCCGCCTCCTGTCCCCCCAAAACAGTACTTCTGTCTTGTCAGGATTCAACCTCAATCTGTTAGCCGCCATCCATCCTCCAACCACCTCCAGACACATGCCTCCAGTATAGAGTAGGCATCTGGCTAGTTGTAGAGAATAATGCTAAATTGTCCATTGTGAATAGCTGCTTATAAACATTCAAGAGCAATTGTGTTCCAGAAAGCTTGATTTCTGTAGTTTTTCAGTCATCTGTGTCTTTGCAAACAGATAGCATGGATGTACTTTGGTCTTGAGAAATGCCAGAATTAAGATTCAGTTCAGTACTTGTCCACTTATTTCCCCAGGTGCCTTTACCATTCAAAATGCCTTTTTTATCAATAGGTACTAAATATATTAGTTGTGAATAACCTTTTTTAAAAAAATTGAAAGATCCATCCTTCATTATCATCTGGGACTTCAATTTATGGCATTATTAGTCTAAACTTAAATTAAATTTCCTCATCCACTTCTGGAAAAAAATAGTGCAGGTCAGAGCAATTCCCTTGAAAGACACACTGTGATAAAGCATCCATATTTTAACAGGTTTCCTAGTTAGCTTGATGCTTTACATCTACAAATTCACAAAATATATGCTTTTTGAAATCATTAACACTAAACTCTAAATATTTTAAACAAGACATAATACTTTTCTCTAGTAATTACATCGTGCTTCATGAAGAAATATATAGTCAAATTGATGGATGACAATCTACCACATTTCAACTTCCTTCAATAACTGCGCTGAAGATTTTCCTGTTTTCAGGTAGCAGTATTAAAGGGATCCTAAGAGACATTTGATTGATGTTTTAGGGTCAAGCAATAATAAGCAGGGATGTTGCCCAATTTTGCGAGTACCTGTTTCAGAATATGGATTTCTGTAACTTGCAATATAAACTGCTGTTTTCCCCAGAAGTCACTGTGCTGCTCAGAAAATAAAACTTTAAGTGTTGCGAAGGTGCAGACTGTAAATCCTGGACACTAAGTGCAGTTCAGGCAGAGCTAATTAAATGCAGATTTGCACCTGACAATATGGAAGGTCTAGAGAGAAAATGTGTCTCTTGGTCACACCATAATCAGAAATAGTTAATAAAATATACACTAGAGATAATGCATAAGGAACCTTGCAGGGGGAACTATACACGATGTGTAGCCCTTATAGTCCGACTCAGACGCTGTTGGATTCTAGAACCCATCATTCCCAGCCAGAATGGCCAATAGTCAAGGATGTTGGGTGCTGTACTATCTGGAAGATACCACATTGGCTATTCTTGCATAGGTTGTTTTTAGATTGAAACATTTTCAAACGTTTAGGCAAGCAAGTGAAGAAACCGAACAGTTCCTTTGTCACAATGCATCATTGCTTCTTGGTTGTTCTCACAGTTCCCTGGAGTCTTTTAAAGTTCCCTTTGTAGCTCAGCACTCTCTGAGCTGTAATTAGCATCCATGTCTTGAACAACAACAACAAAAAGTAGATTAAAGTTTAAGGCAATATGCTACACTGAAACCAGGCATTAGAATTGGTGCAGAACACTTTGTGTGGTGGGGATTATTATTCAACAAAAGGTGTATGGACATAAGAAAAGCCTGCTGGAACAGTCCAGTGTGGAGCCAGTGTGGTGTAGTGGTTAAGAGCGGTGGACTCGTAATCTGGTGAACTGGGTTCACTTCCCTGCTACTCCACATGTAGCTGCTGGGTGACCTTGGGCCAGTCACACTTCTCTGAAGTCTCTCAGCCCCACTCACCTCACAGAGTGTTTGTTGTGGGGGAGGAAGGGAAAGGAGACTGTTAGCCGCTTTGAGACTCTTTAGGGTAGTGATAAAGTGGGATATCAAATCCAAACGCCACTGATTCTTCTTCTTCTTCTTCTTCTTCTTCTTCTTCTTCGACTGATCTAGTCCAGCATCCTGTTCTCACAACCAGATGCCAGTGGAAGATGTAGGATCAGAGCACAAGAGCACTCTCCCCTGTGGTTTCCATCTGCTTACTGCCTCCAGCTGTTGCCTCTCCTCTATTAATTAACCCTCTTTTAATTCTCTTTAAATCATTAGCTATCACTGCCTCCTGTGGGAGCAAGTTCCATAGTTTAACAATGTGCAGTGTCAAGTACTTTCTTTGATCTGTCCTGAATGGCTGCTTACCCTTTTTTGGAGTGGTGGTGGTGGCTCCTTGTGAGACTGCTGCCATCCCCAGGAGCCCAGGTCTCATGAGGTCAGCTGTCTGTTAAAATCCATCCTGGCGGCCACATTGCAAGGTGGGATTGCTCACCAAAAGCACCAGGAGTCCCCTTAGCAGGCAGAGTCTTGCTGGCGGACCTTGAGTTGGAAGTTTCCACTCCTCCCCACTGGTATGCTACCCTTTCTATATGGCTCCAAATGCCCCAGCTGCAACAATACATGTCTCTCCTGCAGCAGTCTCTACAGCCACAGTAGGCGCTGCAACCTTCCAGCAGTTTGACCTCACCCCCAAAGGTATACCCCTTTATTGTCTCCCTAGACAGACAGATGCCAAGACACAAAGCCATTGAGAGTAGTCATTGGGCATTTGGAGTAAAGTGTATTTAATATGCTGATGACACATAGCTCTGTAACATCTGAATCAGGAGTGTTTCTGGACCTTGGCAAGATGGAGGCCCTGTGGGTGAGTGGTTCCTGTGCATATAAGATAAACCAGTTACCTTTTCTGGGTGGGGTTGCACTCCCTCTGAAGGAACAGGTACATGATCCATGGATGCTCATAGATGCTCATAGATCCAGGTTTGTCACTTTGTCAGTGGCTAGGAGTGCCTTTTACCTGCTTGCATTGATGTCACCATTCCTGTACTGAAACAGCTTGGCCACTGTGGTCCTGGCATTGATTACTGCAATACACTATGTGGGTTTCCCTTGGGCTTAACCTGGAAACTGCAGCTAGTGTAGATTTTAGCAGCTAGATTGTGGATGGAGGGATTCCAATGACACCATGTAATACTTCTGCTGAGGAAGCTGCACTGGCTGTGCAGCTACTGGAAGCAATTCAAGGTTTTCCTTTTAGCATTAAAAGTCCTAAGCAACGTTGGAACAGGCTGCCCAAGGAACTGCCTTGCCAAATATACCCCTACCCTACCCAGCAACTGCGTTCGTCAGATGGGTACCACATTCCACAGAGGTGCATTTAGTTCATAGTAGAAACCAGGATTTCAGTGTTGCTGAAATCAGTTGGCACTGAAATTAGATAGGAGCCTAGCATCTTGATGTTTAGAGTGCTAATGAAGACATTATTGTGGCTTTCCCTGAGGTATGTGTGACCCAGGCATTTCATACAATATTAAACACACGGTTGTTTCCAGAATTTGAATTTTATCTTCCTGCTAACCTCTTCAATAGATTTGGTTGTGAAGCACTTTATAAATCTGTAAAATAAACAGGCATAACAAACAGCAGTGGGAAACAGACATGTGCTTACCGGTTGGAAGAATTTATTCCAGCCAATAGCAACAAAACCTCTGGCATCCATAGCAAGCCAAAAAAGTTTATTAGGACAGAAAAGAACAGTTGGTTAGGATAATGCTATACAGCAAAGTAGCACAACAAATTAAATATAATTGCAGTTTCTTGCCAAACTATATTTTAAGGATCTGGTGATTACTTGCGAGTATTCATAATTCCTTATTGTGTTAGTATTAATTTTAAAAGACTAAATTATGATTTCTCCTGCCTTTCATAAGCTGGTTTCTAGCCTAACTGGACTGGTGGGACAGCTTACCAGCCAGGAAAAAAGACTAATCTAGGCATCTGAGAAATAGATTAATTCCTGGCTTATTGATTAGTGGACATAATTTGAGAGCCTAAATGACAACACTATCACAATTTATTTCACCTGTTATTCCATCACTAAAAGTAATTACAGGTTACATCAGAAATCTGAAACAAGGGACATTATAGAAAGCCATTTCCCTTTCCCGGGGAAATGGAGTTGCAGGCTGGTCATAACCTTGCCCCATGCACAGGGGACATGGCTAGCCCCCCCCCCCGTGTCATAAGTAGACCCCTGCTGTGTCACTCCTTAGGCCAACCAACCCGGTTGGCCAAGAGGGGTGGCTTGCTCCATTTAAGCAGCCCACAGTCAGGAACTCTCCCCTTTTCTGGTTCCCAGCCAATACCGCTCACATTCTGTAACCAATAAAGTTGTGGCCTTTTTTAGCCCATTAACCTAAATACTGGTGTTGGGTGTCTTTATTCCAACAATGGGGGAGGGTTCGGGACCTTACCACGTGACAGCAACATAAATAAAACACAGCACAGTTGACATTAAAACTGTCAGAAACCACACAGCATGTTTGACAGAAGTAGAAGGAAGAGGAGGAGGAGGAGGAGGAGGAGGAGGAGGAGGAGGAGGAGGAGGAGGAGGAAACTTAACAGGTCACCCAGTTCATCCAAACACAGCCATCCTAACCCCTTGGTTACTATTTCTTCAGTAACTGGATAAGACTGATTCAGAAGAGAGTAGAATAATTCACAGTGATTCACTGAGATAAGCCATACTGTATATCATCATTATTTTTCTATCAGTAACACAGGGACATTCATGGGTGACCTCTTTCAGATTATCTTGCATTCAGTCTTTAAAAAGAGGGGCTAATGGTTAATTTTGATGAAACAGTTCTCATGAATAAGTGAAAATAATCAAAGAGTAAAGGTCATAGGATAGGTTACAGTAGATTAACTATAGATTGCTGTGTACAAGATTGGACTGGAGTAGATTGTGATGATACTGGGGCATACTGGGGCCAGGGGAAGCAAGTTTTTAAAACTGTATTAAAAACCTAGAGCCAACTAAAACTAACATTTGTTCCTCCATGTGTACATATGATGTCCACATCTACACAGCAGTTTTCTATAAATTTTTACTGTTTAAAGTACTGCCTTGATAGAAACAGCAAAGCAGATTGCATAATCAGTAATCTTTCCTCTGTGATCTTTTTGGTTGCAATTTTTCCTGATACTCTCCCCCTGCAACAAGATACAGTAAGGGACAACTGTCATGTGAATGGAATGGATAAAGCAACCTTGTTTGGTAACATACATTTCACCAAACCATTAAGTAAGAAACTGGTACATTCTTCTGATATACTGTATATCTTAAGACTCAACAATACAATCTGTGTATGAATTGTAAGTGACTCACAGGAATCAGCTGTAAAATCAGCATGGAAATCGTGAACTCAGCCCAAAGGTCTTTGGAATATAAAGGTCAATTTTATCTAGCCTCTTAAATGATAAGATCAGACAGGCTTAGTGGACATCTATAATTTTTATTATTAAAGTTGCTTCAAGTATTTCAGAGTGTCTAAAGTATATTTTAGCCTATCTTGTCTTTGACAGTGGCTTCAGTTTAACATAGCAAAAATAACCCTGTGAGTTTGTTCTGAACGTTTCCCTCTCTTGGTCAATCTGTCTTCTCTACTACTGCATAAAAATAGCCAAGTGCTTGGAATATTTGCTCCAGAGTCATAGAGAACACCATCTATTTGTATAGGGTAGCCACATTTCAACCTAGAAATTTGCTGTCCTAAAACCTCAGAGAACGTGGGAGATGAAGCAGTTCCAGTTTTGCCTGCCTTTTCCTTCTCCAGTCCTTTTGACTGTCCCATTCCCTGGGCTGTTTGTCAAGGCACCTAGGGAAATATGGGACATAATGAACAGCGAAAGCATTGCTTTCCACTTCTGTAGTTTTCAAAGGGAAGGGTGATCCTAGGTAACAGAATTATAGAGTTGGAAAGGACCACAAGGGTCAACCCCAGTCCAACCCCCTGCGATGCAATAATTTTTGGCCCAACATGGGGCTCAAACCCACGACCAGCAGCTATTCATGCAGGTTACAATCTACTAATGTTGTGTGAAGCCATGTTTATTCTTACTGGAAGTTGAAGAAGACTTTTGACTCTCTCTCTCTTTTTAGCAGCCATCTTTATTTTTTATTTTTTTAATGCTATGTAATCATAACATCATAGTGATCAAAAATGATACTTGTTTCTTTCTCCTAAATGTGGAGCTTTGTGTAGTCCGTGTACTGTGAAGTCAACTTTCTGTAAAATTAGAGGAAATTCAGATAATTCTAAAACGTATAAAGAGAATGCTTTATCTTTTCATTTCGGCAATAAATATAACGTGGAACATTTTATTCAGCATGGAATACAGGAGACATATTAACTGAAGACTGTTCAGTCATAATCAGGAAATTAAAAGATCCCTTGTAAAGATTTCACTTGTTCTTATTTTTATAAAGAGAAACTGATACATGAAGGATGAGGGGGGAAACTTAATATCAAATATGAATCTTATCTCAGCCACAGCTATTTATGTAGCCAAATTGTGCCCGAATAAAGTTTCATGGCTTGTAGTAATTTTGTTGCTATGATACAACTGAATAGAATTTAAATTATTTCTTTCTAAAGTTTTCTGCTCTGCAGACTTTTGCTTGTTTGTGTGTTTGTGTAAATGAACTATGAAGCAACATAGTAAATTATGTTTCAAACAGGGCTAAAGAGTTGAAAGTAAATGATCAGCTCAGTTGACCAGAGCGTGGTGCTGATAACACCAAGGTTGCAGGTTCGATCCCTGCATGGGGCAGCTGCATATTCCTGCATTGCAGGGGGTTGGACTAGGTGATCCTCAGGGTCCCTTCCAACTCTATGATTCTTTGTCACTTAGAAGTAGGAAAGAATTTTGAAGTCAAATAACATTTAAAGAGACAAATACAAAAGAGATGAGTGTCTTTCCAAAATAATAATATTATTATTTTTTAATGCGATACAAAAAGAAGCCAACCAAATATTTAAAGAAAGAAATAGCTGCATGGGAGACAAGAAATGGAACAATGAGTATGCATTTAAAAAGAGAATGTTTGCTGAACAAAGAGACCCACAAATAGAATAGAGTGGTAAATAAATAAATAAATAAATAAATAAATAAATAAATAAATAATAAAAGAAGTTTAAACTTAATTCTAAGCAATATTAAGGAAGCATAAAAGAGGGGTAGCATGGGTAAAATGTAATACAGTGGTACCTCGGTTTACAAACTTAATCCATTCCGGAAGTCCGTTCTTAAACCGAAACTGTTCTTAAACCAAGGCGCACTTTCCATAATGAGACCTCCCGCCACCGGTGCCCTCCCACTGTTTGGATTCCGTTCTTAGACCAAGGTAAAGTTCGCAAATTGGGACACTACTTCCAAATCCTTTGTAAACAAATCCTTCGTACACAGGGTTGTTCTTAAATCGAGGTTCCACTGTAATAGAAAAATAAAAAATGAAATGAATGGAGGGTTGAGAATAGACTCACACATTTAAGCTGGGAGACGGAAAGGCTGGTGAAGAAAGTAGTCAAAGTAAAAGAGAATGAAAGCAGTCAGTAGATAACAGACTATTTTTTTCCTGTGCTCAATTAGTGTACAGATGAATAGGTGAGGTGGGGAGTTGGGCTCATGCTTACTGGCCCTGTTCTTGTCATTAATGTGTTTCAGGCCCCATCTGGTTTTGCTCTCACCTTTAGTTTTTGTCCTTGCCATCTCTTTAAATTCTTCTATTCAATATCATAAAATGTTGCTCCATTAGATTGAGTACGGGGAGATTGAAACAGGCTGCAGAATGGGTATAAAGGTGGCGCACTCCATCCATCACAGAAGACCCTTGTGCTCCAAGTGACATTTGTTGGAGGTAGTCTTCCTTCTTCCCACAAGCAGTTTTGCCCCTGCAGCCTGTTTCTCTGATACTTCCCCTGCCCCTCACTTAGCAGCCAGTGATCTGGAAGGCTTGCAAGCAGTCTCTGATTGTCAAATGCAGGCTAGGTTTGTCTAAAATCAGTTTTGCTTAGAAATAAACTGAGCAATTTGCTGATTGTTGGAGCTTGGGGGGGGGGTGTTGAAGAGAGAAATGAAGGATCAGCTTATTTCTGAGTTATCTGATTCAAGGTAATTCTCTCTAAGATTGGAGCCCTCCCCTTCCTTTGGTATAAGTGTTCTCAACAAAAAGAGAGGAGAGAGAACTTGATGCAATAGAGATTTCAGATAACTTTAGAGACCTAGATAGATAGTATAGTTGGAACTTGAGTGGGCGCCCAAAGTTACAAAACTCTGAGATATGTTTATGTGGCTGTCACATATTGGCCCAAAGTCTAAAGTGATTCTTGAGGGTCTGTGTGCTTTGGGAATGGCCCAAGATAGATGTCAGACTAAAAAGTTGTGTACCAGACACCAACAAACAAAACGTGTTGTTGTTCATCCTACTTGTGTAGCATTGTTTTGTTGTTCTTTAGTTGTCTTAGTCATGTTCCACTCTCCGTGACCTCATGAACCAGAGCATGCCTTGGAAACTCTCACTTTCTTCTCAAAGCTTCTCCTTTTTTATGTCCATGGAGTTTTCTTGGCAAAATACTGGAGTGGTTTACCAGTTCCTTTTCCAGGTGGATCACATTTAGTCTAAACCTTCGGCTATGACCTGTCCGTCTTAGGTGGCCCTTCATGGCAGTGCTCATAGCTTCTTGGAGTTATTCAAGTCCCTTCGCCATGACAAGGTAGTGATCCATGAAGGGGTTGAGTAGCATACATACCTTATAAAAACAATATATCCAGAAGAGGAAATCTTAATACTGCCTTTTGTAAATATTTCAGAAGTGTTATACAGAATTTTGCACTGTGCAAGTCTTTTAAGAATTGGGAGTGGGGTGTAGAACACAGTTTAAACAATTGCATCTGTGATGGCTGTGACTGTATGAAGTGGTACTTTGAAAATGCCTGCTCTTGAATAATGCTCAATGTGATTTGATGAAGCTATCATTATGTGCCTTCATAGGGAATGTTCAGCAGCCAGCTTTTACAATGACTTGTAAGAAGAACTTGTTAAAACAAAATTTATCTCCCCCCCCCCTTTTCACACAGTGTCAGATTACATGAAATAATACTTCTGAATATAAATATTGATGTACAATTGCTACTACAGAATTATTATATCTTCAAATCCATGTGCCCATGATGATGTTCTGATTGTTTGCTTATGCTTTGTTTAATGTATGTGATTAGGCACATCCGAAGGAAAAGTGGGACACCTTGTGGGACTTAGTCATTTCGTGTTCCTGCTTTTTTATCATGTCCCTGTGATTTAAATCCTTCTTGTTTCTTCCACCCACAGTCCTTTGGTTCTGGAGCGGACAAGTCCAGTCTGTTTCTCTAGCTCCTAAATGAGTTTTCTTTAGCTTTCTTTTGTATCTGTAGTTTGGCTGACAGCTCATCCCAAGGTGCTAAGACTTCTGCTGCTGTCTGCCTCTCTCCCTCTCTTGTCAGTTTAAAGCTGGGGGTTTTTAAAGCCCATTCCTTACAGGGAGAAAAAATTGTTGTCCTGTTTCTCCATTCTTCAGTTCATCTTCATCTTGATTACAGTGAGCTGCTGTTTCCCCTCTATTTCAGGACCTCTGAGAACTCTCTGTTCAACTTTGTCTTGTGCTGACAAGAGTTTGCTCTGCATTCTGCTGTCTGTGGAGCAAAAACAGTCTTTGATCCTGTCTCTAGGATTGAACAGGACAGTGGCAATCTATGCAGGGGTTAACTAAGGAGTTTCTTATTTATTTAGTGTTCATTTTTGCTATTAAGGATGCCTTTTCATGTGTGCTCAGGAAAAACTGCAGCCACTATTTTTTGTAGCTCTTATGCTGTTAATCATACATTGTGGGTTGTGTGTCCTTTTCTGCATGCTGAGTATCTTCACGGAGCAAAGCCACCATAGCTTTAATCTATTGCTAAAATGTCTGTGATTCTTCAAAGACTGAAGGCCTTTCCAGTTTGGACCTATTTGTATAGAGACAACCTTGATTCAGCAAATGCTCTCAATACAGTGCAGCTCCTATAATGCATTAGAGGAGACAGAATCCTGGTTTTCATTCTTTTCTTCCTGGCAACATTTTGTCGTGGAAGATTGCTGTACACAGCAGCAATGTGATGCCAGTTGAATGGATTTCCTGCATAATAAGGCATGATAGACATGGGGAAACAGTTTTGCTAATAAAGACTTTAAAAAAAACACCAAAAACCAAGAAGCCAGGATTGAAAAGGCAACGAAGATAAAATCCTCTGAGTGGGGAAATAATACTTGTTTATCATCTTCCCAGGGGTAACTGTTCATTACAGGCTAATGGGATTAAATGTCACAGGTACTGCTGCATTTGTCATCTACAGCGTAAGATGTTCTTTGGCATATCTGACAGACACATAACAGGTTTTAGGACACCCTAGCACAGGTGGGCTGCTATTACTGCCATAAAGAGACTGTCAGGAACAGAAGCATAAACAGATGAGGACGTATTTCCTAAGCTCACCATAGTGATTTCATTTTGTGTGACTTTTATCGACATCAGCCAACAGTGGCTGGAGCAGATAGTGCTATTTCAGTTTCTATAGTCCAGGGGTGACCAACTCTCAAGAGACCACGATCTACTTTCAGAATTAAAAACTGGCAGTGATCTACCTCCATTGCGGGAGGGGGCGCCAGTTGAGCTTTTTTTAGGGAGGAGTAAGGCCCCGCTTTTTGGGGGGTGTTACAAAAAAGGCTTTGGGGGGAAGTTCCATGGGGGGGGGTTAAATGCAAGGGACAAAGGGGTAAAGTCACTCACAAAAAGATCGCTATGGATCAAAACAGCAGCACAGAGAAAGCTCCATGTTCCAGAGATCATACAACAATGGAAGGAGGGGCAAGGGGGCGGGGCAGGAGTCAGAGATCGACCGTGATCTACCAAAACCTCACAGGGATCTACCAGTAGATCGTGAATGACCTGTTGGACATCCCTGCTATAGTCCTTTTAAGTTGGATGGTTATGTTTCAAATTGTCTTGGCCATTTGGTAAATAAAAAGGTGAGGTAAAATGATTGGTATAGATCCCCCTCCCAGTTAAAATGTATAGTGGGATTATTTGTATATATGTGTCACATTTTGAATGTAATAATAATAATACAATATGGTTTTTCCTGTCCGCTTTAATGTGTCAGTGTTAGCTGCTTCTCCCCAGACATTGGTAAGGCTGTCAAAGTATGTGGCTTCAGATAAAACACAGGGCAAGCTATTTTGGCAAAAGGTGGACATATTGGTAACTGTCCAAGAATAATAATAAAAATAAAGAACTGGACAAGCCAGGAAGCAGATGGTGTAAGGAGGCCAGCAGGGCAGCCTAGTAGATGAAGAGAATTCAATAATGAACAGCAGCAGACTGGAAATTCTTTTAATTCTAAGTGTGCCTCTTTTGCAATGGATTCCATTTGTTGGATCTCAGGGTTCCGGTTCCTTCCCCTGATCTACTTTGATTTAGAAGACATCTGAAGGCAGCCCTGTTTAGGGACATTTTAAATGTTTGATGTTTTATCGTGTTTTTAATATTCTGTTGGGAGCTACCCAGAGTGGCTGGGGAAACCCAGCCAGATGAGCAGGGTATAAATAATAAATTGTTGTTGTCGTTGTGACTCTTCAGGATACCAGAGAGTGTTCTTTCCCATTACCCCTAGTGATGCTGGGTACTAAAGCCTCATGCAAACCATGTGCCCTAGCATTAAGCTGCTGACAGGTAAGCTTGCCATGGCATCATCAAAGCAAATCAGCTACTTTAGCTCAGGCACAGTTCCAATGGGGACATATTGCCTTTATACTGACTGCCCATTGCCAAATGTGCCTTAGCAAGAGGGAATTATTTGGGGAGGCTGATAATCGCCTTAGGATTTAGCATTGAAGCTTGTCAACTCCTGTGTTCATGTGCAAGGCTGTTCATTGGGGCAGAGAAACATGGCATTTCCCGACTTGGTTAAATGCAACGCTTTGTATGTAAGTGAAAGGAAAATAGGTCTCCTGGTGGAATTATACAGTGCTTTTTTTCATGGGGTACTCAAGGGTATAAGTACCAACACCTCTTTTTTGTTGTTGTTAAAAAGTGTAGAACTCACTCCATGGTGAATACCAGCACCTATTTTTCTAGAAGAAAAAAGCACTGTTTATATGTATGTTTGAATGTATTCCTGACTTCCTACGCATCCAGAAATTGCCATCCACCTGAAACATAAAACACTCGTTTGTTTTATTGGGTTATAACAAACATTAAATGTGCTTTCTGCTTGCATACTAAGCTATATTTCAATTGCCTTATTTGTGTGGAATTTGCAAGTTTGCTATTGGTAATATAAGCAAATGATACAACCCAGGATTGTGTTTGGAGTTCTCCCACCTGCTGGTTTACGAACATGGAGGCTGTTACATGAAGTGTATATGAGGCTATGGTGTGAATTGTTAGTTATAAATCACCTCAGTACTCCTTGTGAATTGCTCCAGTGAATGAATGTAAGTTTTACCCTTCCAGGCTTACTATAATTAATCTCAAATATGGGTTTGTTCTGAAAGAAAATTAAACGCATCCACACTGCACTTGAAGTAAGGACCTTGATGTAGTGTTAATCAATAACAGTGCCTCTTCCATGACGATGGGGGCGTAATTCACCAGATGATACAGTAGAAGCAGCTTGTCACTTTAGTGACTGACAAAGAGAAGTTGATAAATAGGCTAAGTTTCACTGGTTGGAAGAATGCCTCTTGTGAAGAATCCCCAGTTTCTGCTCCCTTTTAAGTGTTACAAATAATTATTTATTTTGAGGTTACTTACAAAAAATGGATAGTGTCTTGCATGAACACTAGATCCCAACGTGGTGACTAAATTTTAAGTGAAGCCGTATCTTCAACTGAATAAGGGCTGAGGGGGGAATAATAATTGGGCACACCCACAAGGGACTTTTTCAACAGCTGCATTGCCTGAGAAGCTTTGGGAGAGCTCTGTCTTTCAATACCACACAGTTGCTTACTAACAGTTCACTGGCCGTGTGTGTGTGTGCATGCAGAGTGAGAAGCTGAAGAGAAAGTAGCTAAGGACAAGATCAGGAAATGGAAGATAAATAGGCCTGTATCTCAGCTTGGGAGAAAGTGACTGAGAAGCATAATAAAGTATGTCATAAAGCTTACCCTTTGGATTGGGTGGGTGGGTGAAGTCGCATGTGGATGATTTGGCACCTGGACTCCCAGTTGCCTATCCAAGTGCCTTTATATGGAACCTGCAGTTCAGGGTATGTCATGCATGACAGAAGAAAAATAAGAGAGTGAAATAATGAAGTATTGGGTTTTTAAAAATAGATGTCAATCTCCCAGAGATGAAAAATGCCAACAGTGTTCCTCCTCTCATACATTTACAACTATCCATGGTTCTTCTCTCCAGGTGAGATTTATTATTCTTCATTGATTGCCTCATTCCGTTGAAGGACATTTCTGGCAATAAAGTAGTAGATCTGCTGCACCTATCATGATGTGTCAAAGATCTGTCAGGTTGATGACTTTTTGAACTTTGCTGTTTCAGAAAACCTTTCTGACCATTACAAGCAGAATTCGACATTTTCAAGATGAAAATCAATCTTTATAACATGAAGTTTCAGAATCCAGTCTTTTGTAGTGATTTCAAAAACCACACATATAGAGTGAAGTTTGGAAAGGGATGTGAAATGAAAACCTTATGAGTATTTTCTTGTGTTTTTAAGCTTAGGAAATTAAAGTTTACTGCTGCTATGACTACAAAGATTATTCTTATCCCTGTATTGTCTGAAAAACTAGTATATTTTTATACTGTACTGTCTCCAGCATAATTTTAGAGTTGCATTTCTGCTCCTCCTTTTCAGCATACTTTTAAGACAAATAGCACTGTGTTAATGTTTAAGCTGGGAAGTCTGAAGGACTGAGTTCTCCCTTTTTTCAACCTGACCTTATGCGGTGCTTGCCATGGAAGTCTTTGTCAATGGAGATACTAGTGTGGGTAACTAAGTGCCTAAGATCAAGTCCACAACTGAAGGAAAATACATATTTCAGAACTTAAGGAAAGGTATCATAGATTGCATTTGTACCGAATGTGCAATCTCAAAGGTCTGAATGAAGCCTAAAATAAATATCCAGATAGAGCTTTGTTTCTTAACTTCAGTGTCAAGTTGTGAACAGTGATGACCCTTAGTAAGCATTAACTCTTTTTAAAAAATGCTTTGCTTCTACATATGCTAACAGAAATGAAATAGCATATTTGTGGACAAGCTTGCCTTGGGTTATTGATAATGAAAGACTTGAGCTCTATTTCTTACATTTTGGACTCAGCTATACAGCTGCAAATATAACATTTTAAGTGTGTTTTAAGTGCATCATACAAATGTGACATTAGGTGGCTATGGTTAACTAATAGCAAATTCCACATATTTTTCAAAACATTTTTAAAAAGCATTTTCACAGCATTATTTTATATTTGTGTAGATCCCACCTATACTGATAAAGCCCCAAATACCCTGAGCCCGACATTGTATAGAGAGTGTTTTATTTCATAGTAATGTTGCTCCCGGGACGTGGGTGGCGCTGTGGGTTAAAGCCTCAGTGCCTAGGGCTTGCCGATCGAAAGATCGGCGGTTCGAATCCCCGCGGCGGGGTGCGCTCCCGCTGCTCGGTCCCAGCGCCTGCCAACCTAGCAGTTCGAAAGCACCCCCGGGTGCAAGTAGATAAATAGGGACCGCTTTCTAGCGGGAAGGTAAACGGCGTTTCCGTGTGCAGCTCTGGCTCGCCAGAGCAGCGATGTCACGCTGGCCGCGTGACCCGGAAGTGTCTTCGGACAGCGCTGGCCCCTGGCCTCTTGAGTGAGATGGGCGCACAACCCCAGAGTCTGTCAAGACTGGCCCGTACGGGAAGGGGTACCTTTACCTTTAATGTTGCTCCCATGCTGATACAGATTCCATTTCATCCAGTAGCAAATCAGCAACCAGTATAGGTCTTTGAGCACAGGTGTTAGATGTAGGCTGTGGTCCTAAGCACTTTGGAAAAGGCTGATCTAGAGCATACCACTGGGCTTACCCACACTGGAGTAAAAAGTCAGTGTCATTCTGTGGTTGTCAGTTAAATCTACGTACCTTCTGTGGTTCTTAAAAACGAAGGAGATAAAATTACCTTGAAGTGCTGTCTCCAGTTTATCTTTTGGAGTTGAAGGGGAGATGTTTTGATGAAGTAAAGAATTTAGGAACTCTCCCCCCCCCCTACATTACTTGTATTGTTTTAACCTGTGTAGAGAGAAGTAAGTAAAGAGCACTCCATTTGCACATTTGTTGTTTGCACTTGTCTCAGCATGTAGTGGCATTACTAATGTTAGCAATACAAAGAAACCATCTGAAGCTGCAAGAACAAAGGTCTTAACAGAGAACGGTTCCACGTAAAGATCAGCGTTTTCTGCATGATGGGACAAACAAAATTAAGATGAAGGATAATATTATTTGGCCTCAGAAAATACGGTGTTCAAACAGAACTCATTTTATAATTCCACTCCAGTTTTCAAGCACATCTTTTAAAAACAAATATTTGTTTTGGAATGTCACAGTGGCAGTGCTTAATGGGCTGAACACAATATGTGTTAATGGAGTGTACCTTGAAATGGATTTCTTGATTGAGGTGTCTTGAGAATGGAAAGAGTTAGGCTGCATTTGCTGCGGCATGCTTTATTTTATTGTGGCAAAGGAAGTTGTCGGTCCCACTTAAATGGAAATGTAGGGCTTTTAGCAAAGGGTAGGGACAGGACAGTTCTTTTGTTTTGTTCAAATCTTTATGATGGCACAATTAGTTTATGGCTGATTTCTTTCAAATTTCATATAGCGTGTTCTCCCTAACAGAGAGCACGTGTTGCGGTTGGGGAAACAGGCCACCCTGCAGTGACTAGGCAAATTTGGTGAGGAACCCAAGCCTTTAAGTGGTTAACTTTGGGTTGCTGGGGAGTTTTGATTGTTGCCAATTTGGAGGAGGGGTCAGAGTCTTTAAATACAGGGGCCAGACGTAGGACGTCCTCTTGGCCATTTTTGCACCGGATCATTTGGAGCACTTGGACAATCTTCTCATTGTCTGGTTACATTTCTTTATTTCTTTATTTCCCCTTTCTTTTTAATCCTCTCTAGTCCCTTAAATAATTTAATTCCCCCCTTTTCCTGTTCTATTTCCCACCCCACCCCTTACCCTGCCCTGTGGGAAGATTCTCCCTGTATCTGTGGCTTGCCTTTCCCAATAGGGAAAGAGCCCCCGTTAGGGGCTTTCTTTCGCAAAAGGTTTCCCCCATTTCTCTCGTTGAAATTGTGGGGCTAGTCAGGGCTGTTCCAGCTTAGCTGGAATCACTTTCGTTTATAGTATCCCCGAAGGTTGGCTTTAATTTGAGTGTGTGCAGCGCTGTTGGCCAAATTTTAAGCTAGCCTTGGGTGGGAGCACTAATTTGGCTTCCTTTAATATTGCTATGAGACTAAGATTTTCAAGAGCAGAAACAGGGAGGCCTATTCGGCCTGCACATTAACTTCCAAGCCTAAGTCTGCTACAGGTAGCAGTTAATTGTTAAGTCTCTGTAACGTGACTCATTCTCGCTATAGGAATGTATCTGCTTGCAGGCCCAGTTGCTCCTAATGTATATCTGAGGCAGACGGCCCCAGAGGCTCTCTGCCTCCAAGGATTAGAGCACTCTGTATATGCTCTTGAACTATGCCATTTCTGAACAAGTTTATTTTCTTTAAGTTTGTTTTGCCCTGATAGTGGTGAATGCCATTTTAGAGACGAGCCATTGTGGCTTAGTGGCTAAAGTGTAAGACTAGGACCTGGGAGACAGGGTTCATAACCCCCTCTTAGCCATTGTTATAACAAAACAAAACTAACTGCTCCTTTTAGGCTATTCTGTTGCTGGGTAGTTCTGCCCATTTGTGATAAAAGAACTTTGGGTTTTCTTGAAGGGGTGCTTCCTTCTAAAAGGGCAAGCTGTGGGCTACCTCAACTCTCCTATTTCACTGGAAACAATTATGCCTGGCCTAGCAGGTGATCCTAGGGCTTTGTCCTAGAATTTGATGGCCTGGAAGCGTTTCCGGCCTGAATAGTGTCCTTATGTGGTCTATAAGCATTGGTTTCACTGGGTCAGCGCATAGTGCCGGTAATGCCCAGGTTGCAGGATTGGTCCCTGTATGGGACAGCTGCATGCTCCCCCATTGCTCTACCTGGACACCTAGGTCCTTTTGGTGTTTACCTCACTGCGAGGGATGTAACGGGCGCCACGTTTGCAATATGCAAGTGGGAGAAAGCACCTTTGCGTGCCCGCATTGCAGTTTGTTCTGTGCGTTGCAGGGCACAGCGCTGCACGGGCTGCAATTGCATTGCATTGCGTGAGAGATTTGCAGTTGCATTGCACAGGGGTGTGTGCATTGCACAGAGAGTGTATTGTTGCATTGCACAGGGGTGTGTTGTTGCATTGCACGGAGTGTGTTGTTGCATCATACGGAAGGTGCGGTTGCATTGCACAGAGAGTGTGTGTGTGCATTGCGCGGAGTGTGTAGTTGCATTGCACGGAATTTGTGTGCATTGCATGGAGGGTGTAGTTGCATTGCACAGAGTCTGTTTTTTGCATTGCACAGAGTGTGTGTGCATTGCACAGAGTGCGTAGTTGCATTGCACAGAGGGTTTGTGTGTGCATTGCACGGAGTGTGTAGTTGCATTGAACGGAGGGTGTGTGCAGTGCACAGAGTGTGTAGTTGCATTGCACAGAGCGTGTTTTTTGCATTGCACGGAGTGTGTAGTTGCATTGAACGGAGTATGTAGTTGCATTGCACGGAGGGTTTGTGTGTGCAGTGCACGGAGTGTGTAGTTGCATTGCACAGAGCATGTTTTTTGCATTGCACGGAGTGTGTAGTTGCATTGAACAGAGTATGTAGTTGCATTGCACGGAGGGTTTGTGTGTGCATTGCACGGAGTGTGCAGTTGCATTGCACAGAGCGTGTTTTTTGCATTGCACAGAGTGTGTGTCGGAAAAGGAAGCTGGCTCGGCGGCAGCTTTGTCAGGACTTCTTTAGGGGTTCTGGCCAGCGTCGGCCCTGTAAATTTGCATATCATGATGGCAGCACAAGATGCCCCCTGCCCAAGCGGGGGCTGGAAGCTGGCAAGCAATAGCTCAATACCTTTTGCCCTTATTCCCATTTTATTTAGGGATCCAGTGGATATCGTTGCTAAAACAAACCACTTGCCTATGGAGAAGCTGTCTGCCTTGAAGAAAGTTATTTTGTAATACTTCCTCTGGGCCACTTAATTAATCTTCCCACTAGGCCAAGCTGCCTGCGGCCTGAGGTGCCCTTACCTTTGTGTATGCCTACCAAGTGTGGTGAAGGCAGATATCAGGCGATGGTAGCAATTCCTGAATGGATGCAATAGTAGTTCGTCATGGCAGGATACCTTGAACCTGCACAAGGATTTTCAGGTTCATGCTGGTGCTGCTGGATCTTTGCCCTTTGGTTTTATTTCAAGGGCCGCTGGTGTGCAAAGCTATGGCCTCAAGCCCGGTGTGATGAGGCAATCATGTGACATAACTTTTCTTGAGTTTTCCCCATTGTAGTAGCAGTTCACATGTGGCCCGAGGAGTTCAGTGACCATCGGATCTGCTTTTGGTCTGATAACCAGGTAGTGGTGAGCGTCTTGGCAAAACAGTCCTCACGCTCCAGCAGATTCTCCGCCCCTCCGCTCACGCTTTCGGACTGCGCCGCTTAAGGTTTAATATTGTGCTTTCCTCTCTCCAAATTACGGGATCCTCTAATGATGTTGCTGTCACTCTATCCCATTTTCAGATGAAGTGCTTCAGATCTCAGCTGTTGCCAGACTTTTCCAGACCACCTGTGGCATTTTGACAACAATTAGTATTTACAGAGAGCAGCAGCTTCCATTTCCCCTTCTGCTTTTAGCTCTTATGGGATGGCCTGGATGGATTTCTTAGCCTTAAGCTGGCAGTCCTCGGCCATTCAGATGAATTGGCCCCTATCATCTGAGCAGATCCTGCAGTATTTGGTCCACCTGCTGCAGATTGGGCGTGCTGTTATAACTATCAGAATTCAGTCCGCTGCAATATCTGTTACACTGAAGCTTAATTTTCAGAGACCCTTGTATAAAGTTTATAGTGCGCAGGGCCTTGGAAGGTTGGAATAGGCTCCAACCTCATAGGACAGCGGGCAGGAAGTTTGTCAATTTTACCTATGTAGTATCTGCAACAAGTTAAAACTTGTCTGCTGGTTAAAGATCAAGGCGAGATTCCTTTCAGTAGTCCATTGCATTTTCGCACTGAGGGTTAGGAAAATGGTTGTTGGTGCCAGCATGGGGCTGAGAGTCTGGAGGCTTATTGCTTCAGGACTTTTCCTTATCCTTTGGAGCTTGTCTTTAGAATCGGGAACTCAAAAACAGACTTAGTGGGCAGGAGTGCCACAATCAGGGTTCCCGCCACAAGTGAGGAGGGCCCTTGCCTGGTTATGGATAACATAATATTTGGCTTTTCATTCCCTGGGGGCTGGCCCGCTCCTAGTGCATGAAAATGGGTTCCCGTTAGCCAGGCATCAATGTGCTTACGTCATGCACCAGTTATCACAGCCTGCGGCTTGCTTACCGCTGAACACGCCTCATTCCTTCCGAATAGGACTGCTGCAAGGGCCGCACACTGGGGTCCTTGTCAGTAGACAGGATTGTGAATACGGGTCATTGGAAGTCTGACGCTGACAAGGGTTATATCAAGAAGTGTCAAATGATGTCTGTGCTGATGCTTGTCTGTTATTTCCTTTTTTCATAGGAGCAGCTGTGCACATTTGGGTCACAGCATCGTACACTAGGCTGACAAGCATGTTGACGAGTTTGGAATGGGGCGCCATCTCAGTCTTCCTGCCCATGTGAACATTTACTGGATGTCCAGATGGGGAATGCTTTGGGAGGAGATCCTTCCTTTGGTGTGGTCGAGTGTGACCTGTGCAGGTCCTCCCGCAGTGCTGGTGGTACAGCTGGGCGAGAATATTTGCTGTCTTCCTCCAGCATAAGTTTGCATTCCTGCATGCAAGAGGACTTGGATTGAGTTGATGGCAGCTCTCCCTGGACTCAAAATAATTTAAGGCATTGGTTCAAGGTGGTCTGGAGGGGGGGGGTTGGAGCACCTATCCCCTCCAATGCGCAAAGATATTCCATTAAGGGAATCCAAGGATTCGCTATGCTTTTGTCGACCCTTTTCGAGGGGTAGGGCCACACAAGAGTCCCTGGGAGCATTTGGGGGTGAGCTTGAGTCTGATCCTGTTTCATTGCTCCCCCACACTGTTTATTTTTACTGACGATATGGTGGGGCCCAGTCATCGGTGCTGCCCTGCTAAGGTCAGGTGCAGCTAGTCGGGAACCAATGCCTAGACAAACTACCACTGAGCAGGCCAGAAAGCATGTTAATAAGGTGGTAGACAATAGAATAAAATAAAGTAAATATAATAAAATAAAATAACAAATAAAATAAAATAGGCCCTTGCTTTAGGTGGTTCTGTAATATTGCACCCTGCTATTTTCTTCAAGGCTGTTGCCCTCTTTAGGGCAGATGGGGTGCATCTTTCCCCTAAGGGGAACGACGCCTGGCGGGATGCGATTGCCTTGGGATTATTTGCTTCCCCACAATGTTTGCTGGTACTGACGATATGGTGGGGCCCAGTCATCAGTGCTGCCCTGCTGAGGTCAGGTGCTGCTAGTCGTGAACCAATGGGGCCTCTGCTAAGGCATGAGAATGGTTTGCCCCTGTCAAGACACCAGTTTGCAAAGGTGATGCGTAAGGCGATTCTGGCTTGTGGCGGCACAGCACAAGGTTTCGCCCCCCATTCTTTTAGGATAGGGGCTGCCACGACAGCTGCCCACTGGGGCTTGTCAGCTGCCAGAATAAAGGATTTGGGTCGCTGGAAATCAAATGCGTTCAAAGGTTATGTTCGCTGACAATTGGTATCTTACACTGCTTTTATTTTATACTTTTATTAGGTTTAGCGGTGGTCCGCATTTGGATGGTGGGGCACAGTATCGTCCATTGGGCTGGCGTCGCAGCACAGCAATCTGGATGGGGTCCAGATCTCGGTCTTCCTCCACACGTTCAGTTGTCCTGGCTGTCCAGACGAGGAATGCGCTGGTCAGAGTTCCTGCCAAGTATCCGGAGGCAGTTGCTCCTGGAGGGACCGCCAGCTGCTATTGTGGTGCAGCTGGGCGAGAACGACATAGTGACCATGGACTGCTCGTCACTACGTGCTGCAATTTTGGGTGACCTGGAGACGCTGCGGGCAATGGTGCCAACAGCGAGAATCTTTTGGTCAAAGCTCTTGCAACGCTGCGTTTGGAGGGGCAGTCGTTGCCCGGCCGCCACTGAAAGGGCCAGAAAACGCATCAATGCTGCGGTGGTCAAAAAGGTTTTGGAGCTGGGTGGTGATGTGATTTCCCACCCCAAGATTCTTTTTCAGAGGCCATCCTTTTTTCCCCCCAGTGCTGATGGTGTGCACCTTTCTGCTTCAGGGAATGAGGCTTGGATTGGTGCGGTGGTGACCAAGCTGAGGTCTTGGTTGAGGCTGTGAGTGGTTTGGCGGTGAGCTGAGGGCTCCATGGCGGTTAGGCATTGGTTAAATTGGTGCTTGGAGGGGTAAGTGCCTATCCCTCCAAATGATGCGAAGGGAATTCCGTTAAAGGAATCCAGGGGCTTGCCATTCTTTTCGTCCTTGTCCCCGGAGTCGGACTTGGGCCGTGCAAGCCCCACCGGAACATGAGGGTGAGAAGTGTTAGTCTGATTCCCAGCTTCATTTCTCACCCAATACTTGTTTCCCACGCTGGCTTCCGCTGGAATCCGGAAGGGCCAGCTCTGTCCCTGAGGGCATGGACAGATAGTCAACCAATGCCTAAGCAACCACTCACATTTTTTGTATTTTAATAAAGTTGTGGCCAAAATTATGCCAAAAACCTTAAACAAAAAAAATCATGTGTGAAGTGTGAATTTTTTGGTGGGTGGCATTGTGGGACTCAACACGCAAAGCGTGTTCTCCCTAACAGAGAGCACGTGTTGCGGTTGGGGAAACAGGCCACCCTGCAGTGACTAGGCAAATTTGGTGAGGAACCCAAGCCTTTAAGTGGTTAACTTTGGGTTGCTGGGGAGTTTTGATTGTTGCCAATTTGGAGGAGGGGTCAGAGTCTTTAAATACAGGGGCCAGACGTAGGACGTCCTCTTGGCCATTTTTGCACCGGATCACCCGCCCTCCCTCCCTTTTATAGGGTGGTTTTTTCATATCGCTTGACCTTGCTATGCCTGTCATGGGGTCGTTCGCCTTGGTGCGGGGGCCTGGTAGGAATTTTGCCATCTGGCTGATTGGCTGGTGCCATTTGGTTTTTGCCTACTGCGTAGCAAATCGTCACAACTTGTAAGGTTGGCGGTTAGGCATTGGTTAAATTGGTGCTTGGAGGGGTAAGTGCCTATCCCTCCAAATGATGCGAAGGGAATTCCGTTAAAGGAATCCAGGGGCTTGCCATTCTTTTCGTCCTTGTCCCCGGAGTCGGACTTGGGCCGTGCAAGCCCCACCGGAACATGAGGGTGAGAAGTGTTAGTCTGATTCCCAGCTTCATTTCTCACCCAATACTTGTTTCCCACGCTGGCTTCCGCTGGAATCCGGAAGGGCCAGCTCTGTCCCTGAGGGCATGGACAGATAGTCAACCAATGCCTAAGCAACCACTCACATTTTTTGTATTTTAATAAAGTTGTGGCCAAAATTATGCCAAAAACCTTAAACAAAAAAAATCATGTGTGAAGTGTGAATTTTTTGGTGGGTGGCATTGTGGGACTCAACACGCAAATGGAAAGCAGCCACATTTAGTTCCTTTCTCCCAGGTCAAAACTGCAGCATATATATTTGGCACAGTGGCAAATGGTAGCTGTCATGAATCCCATGGAGGTGTCAGGAGTTCAGTGCACTCGAGTAGGACCCTGGCAGAGACACATGCCAGACTGGCTTGTTCTCTCCCTCCTGGTCGATCGTTCGGGAGCTTCAAGAGCTTTCTTCTGCCCGAACATCACAGCAACCGATGCCAACCAACACTGGCACACTTAGGGATCCACAGAGTCTTTGAAACTTGAGTGACAGACCTCAGCAACTCAGCATTTTGGCTAATCTACTTTATTTACATATAAACACACATGGAGCACTGCAACATGGCTCCTCTCTCTCTAGCATCAGACAGCAAAAAGAAAAAACAAAGGACAATAGTCCCACTTCATGGAACACAGTAACACAAACATCCTGTCTCCATCACTTCCCACTCTGTGGAGTCAAAGCATATACCGTCATGTGATAGACAACAATCCCATGACTGCAATCATGGAGAAGGAATTCTAGCATCAGGTATCTCTCTTTCCCATCTTCTTCTGAACTCCAGGCACTGGGAAGGATGGAAGGAAAAACAAAGAGAAATGATTTCCAGTTTTTGATGTACTAAACACGATAGAGGAGAACTTTCTTTCTCCCCTGTCACCGCTGCTACAGAAAAGTCCTTTCTCATGCTCCTGCTGCAATAGCAGCAAATAGGTGGGAGCGAGAGTGAGAAGTTTTCCAAGTGAAAGGCAAAGATTTCCTTGGGAGTGGGGGAGAAACTCAATTCAGTTCACATTTAAAGGTGAACCTACATATTTTGCACTTTCAGAAACCTGGTGTCAACAATAACACAACCATCAATAAAAAAATACAATGCTTTTCCAAATTTTGCAATTCATATACCATAAAAATGCAAATAGTAGTGAAAACAACATACTAAAATGCATTACATTATTATTAGGTAAAATATTGGGGGGGGGATATGTATGGTATTAATCACTCACACATCTGTGGGTGCCATTTGTGGACTGGCGCGCTGCACCCACGTTGCCCCTTGAGACATGCCAGATTGGCTAGAGCTGGCCAGCCTTCCTGGCACTTCGGACCATTGGGGGACACATATTCAAACGTGCCAATTCACGGCATTGCCGGGGGCAGGGCCTGGTGAGCGGACCGAGAAGGAGTAGAAAACATTCACTCTAAACTGCTGATGAATTATCCAAATCACCTACTTCTTAGGAGGAGTGGCCAGAGAAAGTATGGGACGCTGCATTGTCAGAACACCTGACATATAAATGGAGATACCTTAATGGTTCATCGGAAATGGGCCCTTTTTACTTTCTATGGTATACATTTCTCTCCTATGCTAACTCAACTGAACAGTCTACCAAACCCCTTGATCTGCAGACAAGTATGTGGAGAGGTTTTACTGAGAACTGAATTGACCCATCTTTTTATTCTCATATGCAACAATTGAATGCGGCACTATATTTTCAGTAGTTTATTGGAGGTTTTTAACCCCTCCTCTGTATCTGTGTTTTATTTTTCTACTTTTACATCTATTTTTATTTGCCGTATCCATAATTTTTATTGTATTCTGTATGTGTTTATGCCAATAAGCTTTTAATTAATTTTAAAATGAATTAACCTGATAACTGTTTTAAAAAGAAACTGGTGTGAAGAACTGAACCTAAGACTCGAAAAATTAGAATCTGTGAAATCCGAACTGACAGATTTACCTATCCCTAACTTGCTCCATATTTAAGGTGAAAATGTCAGGTGGCCAAGGCTTCTTCTCTTTAGAACCAAGGAATTATGAGCTTTGGGAAGATGACTCAGAATTTGTTAGTGCTGTTATACTAAAAACCAAGCATGCCCTAGGGCATAAAACCATCCAGGGTGGGGACCCGCATACATATATCCCCATCAACAGGCAAGTGAAACTATCAGCTTTTGGTTTACAGCAGCCCTTGATTTATGACTTGCAGAATTAAAGTCGCTACAGTGCCCACTCTAAATGGAAGCACAGCTAATAACCCTAAGGATAATTACATACTTTTGTAACAGCCAAAAATACTGCTTTGAAAGAAAGAGCAGTAACATGTAGGCTAAAAGAAACGCCACAATCTAGAAAAGCACAAGGAAAATTGCAAAACGTTCTTGGTGACTGCATTTTCAATGAAGGAAATAATCCATTTTTTTACTATGTATTATGCCCATTGAAATAAAAGAATAAAGACACCTGCAAGCAAATGCAACTTTTTTAACCCCCCCCCCCCTGCAAGGGCAAGGGAAATCGGGGAATGGTTAACTAAATAATGCTAATGGGAGGGAAGTTTTCCACTAGCTGCACCCTCCAAAGCTTCTACAGAAGGTTAAGGATCGTCCGGCATCTTGAACAATTTGAGGTGGCGCACAGGTGACTGCTGAGTGTCATGGTGGGAATCATCCCAAATTGGGTGGATCCTAAGCAGTTATCTTAAGAAAGTTCACTGAATGAAAGTTTCCCATCCCTTCCTCCTCCACAATGTGCCCCTATCCGACATTGTTTAACAGGGTCTCCTGATCTTCCCATAGGGTTTTTAGTGGCTATATTGCATGTGACTTCAAGGGAGGTAACCTACCTTAAATTCAAAGTCTGTATTTGTATTAATGGGGTAGTTCTAAATTAATCAGTTGGGTTTATGTATATTATACAGGCTTTTTATTTCCGTATAGAGCATATGCTTGGAGTTGCCCTTCCTTTCAAGTTGAAAAGCACACTCTCCTGGTGTTTGCACATACTACCTAAACATCTTTAGGGAGAAGTCATCCATACAGTTATGCAGTGGTACTTTGGTTTATGAACTTAATCTATTCCAGAAGTCTGTTCTTAAACTAAAGCGTTCTTAAACCAAGGCATGCTTTCCCATAGCAGGCGGGGGACTCAATGTACAAATGGAACACACTCGACGGGAAGCGGAACATGTTCTGATTCCAAGGCAAATTTCACAAACCAAAACACCTATTTCCGGGTTTGCAGCATTCATAATCCAAGTTGTTCATAAACTAAGCTGTTCTTAAACCAAGGTTTTTGTTTAGTCGTCTTAGTCGTGTTCGACTCTCCATGACCCCATGAACCAGAGCATGCCTTGGAAACTCTCACTTTCTTCTCAGAGCTTCTCCTTTTTTTATGTCCATGGAGTTTTCTTGGCAAAATACTGGAGTGGTTTGCCAGTTGCTTCTCCAGGTGGATCACATTTAGTCTAAACTCTTGGCTATGACCTGTCCATCTTAGGTGGCCCTTCACGGCATAGCTCATAGCTTCTCTGAGTTATTCAAGCCCCTTCACCATGAAGGGGTAAACCAAGGTACTACTGTACATAAAAAGGCTTCCACAAGAGTTGGAAACCTGCAAGATTGGGGGTCCCATGGAAGCATTTGCACATACAGCTGTATGTCTGAAGAACCCTTCCAACAGATGTGTACATCATGCTAGTAGAGGGGACTTTGATTGTATGGGGCTACTCAGCGTGGTTTTGCTCTCATATGGCTCTGCCCAGGAACTAAAATGCTCAGTTGGTGCTCTAGCTGTTTATGAATGATTGTTGCAATCTGTTGAGATATTCTAACCGGTTTCACTAAGGCAGGTAATTCATATAATGTTTAGTTTATCTTTGTGTCTGTATCTGTGTTTTTTGTTTTATATACATTTCTTGTTATTGGTAGTGATGAGTCTTGACTATCTGTAATAAAACCTGCTATTTTTAAAATTTGTGCTTCTAAATTGACCTGCTTTTCGCTATTTTACTAATAAGGCTACAGCCACATTCCTTCTTCAGTCTTTCTTCATTTTCCCCATGTAGGGTTTTGGATTTCCATCTTTCAGTTATTCCTTTTATCAGTGCTGAGACTGGTTGGCATAATTCTTCACTGATCAGCCTTCATCACTGCTTGGAGAATTGGATAGTCCATTGTCCTGAAGTAGTTTCAGCATTCTGTTGCAGATTTTTGCAGAGTTCACATATGCATGTGTATTGTCTACTTCCTTCAGAGCTTTAGATGTATAGCCCTTCCAATATGGCATTTGGATGATGCATTCTGAACTTTGTCATGATTGTGCAGGTTAATCCATCAAGCACATTGAAACCAGCATCAGACCACTTAATTAAATCCACTGAGTGTAATCCACAGGACTGCCTAGGTGTAAAATGCATTAATTTTATTCTTGGCTGTAAGCTCAGCTTTCAGTACTATAAGGAGTCTCTGACTGTGCATACTTGGCATTCTATTCTAAAATCAGTGGAGACTGAGTACTTGTTCTTTTCTCAGTTGTCTATGCAGAGGGTGAGATTCACCTAAGGAGTCATGTCAGCTGAGCTCTATGCAAGGACTTCCACTTCCACAGTGGGGCTTTCCTCACCTCTCCTCACCAGACACAGATGGTTGACTTTAATGAGCAGAGGCGTATCTAGGACCCCTTGGACCCATGGCAAGCAGTTGTATCAGCATCCCCTCATAGGAAAAAAACACTTTACCACATACCTTTGTTTCAAAGTGCAGGAAGGATGATAAATGTTTTACTGAACAATACTTCTAGGTTTTGTGTGTACTTAAAAAAAAACATTTCTACTAGCAATACTGAATTTTATCCCTTCCATCTGCTTTCTTATTTTGTGCCTTTTGATTGACGTACTGATGTCTTCTGATATATCTTTTATTACAATTTCATTGATACTACTACTTCTAGTGGCTATGATAGAAAGCTATGCAGTATTTTCATTAAGCCTTTAGACCAGATCTCTCTCTAGTAGGGTTTTATTTCTTCTTCTTTTCTTGTGGATTCTTTGGTTGTATATTTGTTACTTTCTTCATATATAAATATATACAAGGTATCACCTTTATGTTAGCAAACTTGAATTCATTGACAATACTAAAGGATTACAGCAATCATAAATGATTTTCTGGAATATTCAGAGATGTTGGGGAGTGGGGGACAGGATGTTGACACACTGGAGTAAAACTCTCCACGGTTTCACTTTTATTTGCTGGATTTCCATTCCAGAGTGGCCAATGACATTTGTAGGACATCATATTCACTACTGATGCCAACCAGACATACAAGAGGTCCAAAGAGTAGTCTCCCAAAGCTATCTTCTGGTACCAACCCTGTATATAGGAGTGAAACTATTATTGTGCTCCTGATACACAGTTTGAATCAACTTAATCAAAAATACAAACACTGCAAACCTTATGTTATGAGATGCCAAAATGGAGTCCCACCTTCTTCTTTCTAAGAAAACAAATAGTTTTAGTCATTTCCCCCCAGTATTCCCAATTGTTATATTTCCAGTGGTGCACTTTTTCTGCTATGCCTTTTGTAGCTACTTTTTAATGATTGCAAAATTTTCAGTCTGCTGCAGTCTCATACTATTTACCTAACAATGATAAAATGCATAGATATATATTTAAAACATTGCTGCAAACTTGACTGCAGCTTCTATTCCACTTTCATGTCCATGTGATGCACAAAACCATCTGCTGGGATTTTCCAGATCAATATTTACTTTTTGAGGAGGTGACTTGTAGTCCAGGAAACATTTTGTGCAGCCATACAATCCTTCATATTATTGCCAGCAGAGTTAAAATGTGTAAAAATGTCAATGTTACACTTCATTTGGAGCTTCTGAAACTAGATTTACTTACTTACTTACTTACTTACTTACTTACTTACTTACTTACTTACAGTATTTGTATACTTCCCACTAACTGATGTTCTCTGAAATTCTAAATGCTGGTTTTTGCACTCCCAACCCAGTGGGTGTTACTAAATTATTAAATGTAATTTAGTATGAGGAAAAGCAATAGCTGTTTTACAGTCTGGATCTTTAATGTGTAATTCATATTTTTAAATTCCTACTTTTAATCAGCTGCTCACTTAAGAAAAAAAATATCTCTGAAATTTGGAAAGCCTGTACACTTGTAGTCAAACTGAGCAATCTGCAAATCTTTACATATATGTTCATCTTGCAATATGAATTTTGATTAGTCCCATGATTAGTTTCATGACTTCAATCAACTTCATGCACATTAAAATGAAAATTCTATCTTACCAAACTATTAAGTCTTTCGCGCAACGTTTTGTTTATATAAATGCCGAGTTCTATTTTAATAGCACATAATCAAAATTCAGTTTTTAAATCTGTTATGAATTCACTGTGTGTAAGTTTTCATTAGTTCGTGATGGGGAGAAAACCCTAAATTACTCTCATAGAAAGTGTTTAAAGGACAAAATTATATTTGAATATTTTTTTCATGCATCTGATTAGGGTTATGATTCTAATTTTGTAATATTATAAGGTTAAAGAAAAACTTTTACAGGTCATTGCTTCTCTGACATTGTTATCATGGAATGCAAAAACCTATTTCCTCATGCAGTGCTGAAATAGATAGTGTTTATAATATTTCTAATGAAATAAAATGGTTAGCCAATTTAATCCTTGGTTTCCCTCCCCTGCTACCCCCAACACCATTGATTGAAAATGCTATTACTCCATTATGGAAATCTAGCTCAGCATCCTCAAAATAGCATTTCAGTGTGTGGATAAACTTGTAAATTATTCATACTCTTTCTTTAGGCCAGATTCCATGGCCTTTAATTGATTAAAATGTACTCTGCCTTCAAATAAATAAATAAGAAATACCCGATGCTATTCAAATTTCACAAAACAATTTGCATTTGTGTGACTTATTGATTCATCATTTTATAAATTGCAAGCATCATTGATTCTACCCTTGGGCTTAATGGAGAGCAATGTGGAAGGGAAATAGCTCCTCTCTACAACTTTGTTCAGCAATTGAGGTATCTGGTCTCATACCACAAGATTTTTAACTTCCTGTTCTTGGATCACCATTGTTTTTTGCTGAAATGTACCAGTACTTTAGTTGACCAGACATATAGTGCTAGCAGTGATATGGAGACAATCAAAGGCATTTCACATACCTCACATGAACTTGAGAGAATTTTACAGCTAACTCACATCAGAGCATCAGGGAATTTGTGGGAACTGCAGCACCATTCACCAGTAAAATCAATGGGGGTTTAGAATACGCACCTGATGTTAAAATATTTTAACCTGATGTTAAAATATGGCGTTGATTCCCATACGAATTAATTGGAAGGGGGGAAAGTCTATTACCTGCAGTATGAATCTTGGTTATATTATTTATAATTTAATTGTATGTTCTTAAGACAGTGGTAAAGGGATGCGGGTGGATCTGTCGTCTAACCCACAGAGCCTAGGGCTTGCCAATCAGAAGGTTGGCAGTTCGAATCCCCGCGATGGGGTGAGCTCCCATTGTTCAGTCCCAGCTCCTGCCCACCTAGTAGTTCAAAAGCATGTCAAGTGCAAGTAGATAAATAGGTACCGCTCTGGAGGGAAGGTAAATGGTGTTTCCGTGCACTGCTCTGGTTCACCAGAAGTGGCTTAGTCATGCTGGCCACATGACCCGAAAGCTGTCTGCAGACAAACGCCGGCTCCCTTGGCCTATAGAGCGAGATGAGCACACAACCCCAGAGTCGTCCGCAACTGGACCTAACACTCAGGGGTACCTTTACCTTTAAGACAGTGGTAGACTAGATTTAATCTTCAACAGATTTTGTAAGCACATTACAGGAGGTTTATTAATGCCAACAGTAAACTAATGCATTTTGTTTGATCCAGTCCCTAATTAGGTTTTGTTTCTACCTGAGCAGCTCAGATTATATTTTTAAGCTAAGTGTCAAACAGAATGGCACTTAATTTTATTTTGTGATGCTATGTTTACATTCAATTTCTTCTATACAATACAACAAAATGTTTTGCCCTTATATATAATTTCCAAATGAGTGCAATTGAGCAAACATCCCAGTAAGAATCTACTTTCCATTCAATTGCTTAAAACAAGAAAGAAGGGATGTTATTCTACTCTTAGAGTTACTACAATACTGCACCTTTCAGTGGTTATTTTCAGAGCTGAAGAAGCAGAAACAGTTTTACTCCACTCTTCAGAGCATGGACAACTGATACTGGACTATCCTGGTTCAGTAATGGCTATAGCTAGCCTAAACAGGGCAAAAGGCACCTGAGTTGTAAGGAATTAGTCTGAGAATTCACTTTTAACCCTTTTTTAACACAGTGAAGACTTTCATACTCACCAGAACTTCATCAGGGACTTACAGGGAACCAGGCAGAGGGCCTTCTCGGTAGTGGCGCCCTCCCTGTGGAATGCCCTCCCACCAGATGTCAAAGAGAACAACAACTACCAGACTTTTAGAAGACATCTGAAGGCAGCCCTGTTTAGGGATGCTTTTAATGTTTGATGTATCTCAGTATTTTAATATTCTTTTGGAAGCCGCCTAGAGTGGCTGGGGAGGCCCAGCCAGATGGGCGGGGTATAAATAATAAATTATTATATTATTATTATTATCATTGCCCTGAATACTGAGTGCCAAGTTGCAATATATGAAATTAATCCTGTTCTGTACCTAACAGCAAGCTTTTTGTTAGGCTCCATTAAAATGTAGATCTCAAAAACTTATCAATACATACTGTACTTGTAAAATCATAGACAGCATGAACGTAATAGTACAAGACATTTTCAGAACATAGAAATACAAACCTATAATGTTAGAATGGATCAATCATGCAAGATGTAGCTCTGCAATAATTTAATTTAAAGCCAGTTTTGGTTTTATTAACTTTTGCTTAAAAACCAAGGACAAAATAGAAAATATTCCCTAAGTAATAATGAGAGTTCCGTAGCTTTAACATTTTGAAGGATGTACCCCAGCATGTTATCAATCAAGACCTCTGCTAAAAAGCCAGCACTTTTCACAGAAAGGGTGAAGTGTGTGTGTAGAAGCAGCAAATAGAGAAAATTTACTGTTCCTACTCTTCCTAGAGTGGTGGAAACATCAAGATAGCAATAGTGACATGTGTCAAGTAAAACAGCATAAACCAGAGTCATCTTACCAAACTGCCACAATTTTCTCAACTTTTCTCATCTCCAACTAATCATTATCTTGAGGCTTCCAGTTCTTTTACTCTTGGATGAACTGTTGGAGGGAGTGGGAATAAGTGGCAAGGAGAGGAGGTAGCTTCTATTAATATAACCAAATGACTAAAAAGTGTGGCAGTACAAAGAAGCAGGTGGCGTTGTGGGTTAAACCACAGAGCCTAGGACTTGCCGATCAGAAGGTCAGCAGTTTGAATCCCCGTGACGGGGTGAGCTCCCGTTGCTTGGTCCCTGCTCCTGCCAACCTAGCAGTTTGAAAGCAGGTCAAAGTGCAAGTATATAAATAGGTACCGTTCTGGCGGGAAGGTAAACGGCTTATCCGTGCGCTGCTCTGGTTCGCCAGAAGCGGCTTAGTCATGCTGACCACATGACCTGGAAGCTGTACGATGGCTCCCTCAGCCAATAAAGCGAGATGAGTGCTGCAACCCCAGAGTTGGCCACGACTGGACCTAATGGTCAGGGGACCCTTTACCTTTTACAAAGACAAGGCGTCTTTGTATGTGTGCAGGATCAAAGAGTGCAGTGGAACTGGATACTCAGCATGTGAAAGGGATCTCTCCCACTGCCATCTCTATCTCAGCTGTGCTATCTCTTTCCTTGGTTCTTGTTCATCCTTCCACCCAGCACAAGCACATCTCTTTTTTGAAAAGCCAAGATAGAAAAAAGGTTTGTGCATGGACTTTACTTGTTATAGTTTTTGTCAATAATGGGGAAATAATGTCCTCCTTGCAAACCTGATGGCATTCTAGAACTACTAAAACACAAGTAGTCTTCAGTTTATTGTACATTGTACCACAAAGCAGAATGCACCCTAAATATCTATCATCTGAACACATTTTGCCCTCCAAAGTAAACTCATTTTAATGCCCCTACACTGTATGACCTTTTTGTAGCATAAATGAAGTCATAAAAGTAATGTGACCTTTTGGAAGTTATTAGATTATAATGAAGCACTTGTGTTATAGAAATGTCCCTGGGTTGCTGCTTCATTTTGCAATAAAAATATGGTATAGAAGTAATATAATCTGCATTCTTAGTGCACTTCAATTTGTTGCATTTTTTACAGCATTGTTTATTTTATTAGACTATAAACAGCCCATTTTCTGTTGTGAGGTTAAAAACTTTGGGTGCAATTTTATGGATATATTCATTTAGTCATTTACCATCAGAGGTCAATTTGGCAACAGTTCCAACTCTATAAAATGAAAGGATTTTTTATTTTATTTTTTTACAAGCATTTTTGAGGGCAGAAATCTGGAAGAAGCTTAGTGGTTTGTCCACGAGTTGACGATAAGGTCAGTTATATATTTATAGGACGTGGTCATTTGTACAGACAATTCTTTATAGATGGTCTTCTAAATAGTTGCTCATCCGTGACAAGTAAGAACTTCTTCCAAGTTACCAAGTAAATAAACTTTTTATAGAGAAAGCTAGATTCCTCCCCAAACACACACATCACTCATTTAAGGCTGTCAGTATGGAACTGGCATAAATACAAGTGAGCAATTAGACTGAGTTTTGTGCATGGGGTGTTTAAATCTATTTGCACAGATATAGACACATACAACAGAAGAGGTGACATACATGGTGCAGATTAAAAATATAAGAACACAACAAAAGGCTGCTGGATCTGACCAGTGTCCCATATAGTCCAGCACCTTGCTCTTGTAGTGGGCAACCAGATACAACCAGATGCAGGTGGGAAACCTGCAACTGGACTTGAACAAAGGAGGGCTTTCCCCTCCTGTGGTTTCCAGCAACTGGTATTCAGAAACATTACTGCTTCCGACCTCCTTTGACATTCTAAAAAAAAAAAAAATTCACTCCATGAATGCCTCTGCAGCCAGATTCTGATGGCTGGTCCAGAAGCTCCTCAGAGTTAGAGTTCAGATTAGGAGAAAACTGAGGAGGCAGACCTCAGGAAGTGGGGCCTCCAGTGGCTACCCAGCCCTGTTGTAAAACTCAGGCAGTTGCTCCAAGACCTTGAGGAGACAACTTGGATGGTTGACTTCAGCAGCTATCTATGGTATTAAACCCACACCTGGGTTTTCTTCCAAGGTGCTTTGGCCTCCCTGCCCTGACTAGGAAACAAGGAACTTCTATACTTCCCTTGCTTGAGCCATCTCTTCTCCTCACTGGCAAGAATTCCCACGGAACATGACATAATCCCTGCTGTTCTTCTAAATATTGGGAGGAGAGCATGAAGGATGGGTTAAGTTTTGCATGGATCTGGGGTTCGGTTCAGTGGTTCCTTCACATGCTATCTGGAGCACTGGCGGTGGAAGAGAAGTGTGGGGCAAGTGCACTGCCCCTGGCAGCTTAATCCCGGTGGGGTGCCATGGCGGTTCCCCCCACCCACGCTGGGCTCCACGCCCCCCAGGCATGGCACCATGCCCCCAGGACATGTGCCATGCCCCCGCCTGCTCTCCGCCCCCCCAGTGCGCAGCGTGAAGCTCCGTCACTGATCTGGGGTCTTTGACCATTGTCTGATCTTTCCATGTGGTAAAGTCTTCCCTAGCCACTACTAAAGTGGAACAATGACTTCACTGACTTTCTGGAGAAATTATTAGATTATGAAATAGAGCTCATTTGGTCAAGTTCCCCCCCCCCCAAACTTAACTTTAATTTTCATGTAATGATTGCTTTCCGTTTTGTTAATAGTTAGTGTCAGGGAACTGCCATCGGAGCCAAGAGTGGAGGTAAGGCTCCCTAGTGATGCAGGAGAAGGGCCCAGTAGGGAGAGAGGGAACACTTCCCCTGAGGAAGGAAATCAGCATTACACCAGGAAGAAAGGGGAGCAGGGAAGGACTTCGGAGAGATGGCTCCAAGACTCTTCCACAGAGACCAGCGGGGAGAGCCCAGGACCTCCACTGGCCACACCCACTCTGCGCAGAAAACTTCCGCACAGGGAGGCTAGGCAGAGACTTGGTGTCAAAGAGGTTTTATGCTGGAAGATGTTCAGGAAACGCCCACTGACGGATTCTGCCAGTGACTGACACAGCCACGGAGAAAGGGCTGTCTAGCCAGGGAAAGGTTTAGCCAGACAACGTTGCCTACAGCAGCGGCCACTTACGCACGAGCAACCCCAATTCCCTTTACAGTTAGCAATGTTAAAACTTAAATAAAACTTATTCAATGAAAAATAAAAATGGAGAAATCCCCATGTGAATTGTTAGTTAATAGTAACACTTTTAAGTGTTTTCCCATTTTATGCAAATGTTTCTAAGCTGAAGACAAAATGATGTTTTCGTTTGTTATTGTTGCAATATCAGAACCACTAGGGAAAACAAAAACTCCTGAGGAGTTTTCGCCCTTTCTAAATGACACTACATTATAAATACGTAATTGTCAAACATAATCAAATATCTTCATAGTGTAGTTTTAGAAGCTGATTATGTGTGTGTGTGCGTGCACACACACACTATATTATATAGACAAGTTAGAAAAACTAGGACAGAATTTTATCTCAGCTGAGACCAGGAAGAAAAAAGGGACACTTAAATCATCGTTGTCAATTATTTGAAAAGCGAGATGAAGCAGATTGGGTAATGGAAAATGTCTTAAGACATAAGAGACATTCAATCTCTAGTGGCTAATTTCTTATAATCTGTGATTTTATAAGGTGATTTTCCAAAGTATGAGTATCTTTGAGAAAACTGAATGTTAATCATTTTAGCTTAGAATTTTACAGTGCTCCCACTCACAGGGCTTCAAGACATCCATATTAAAGTGCTTGACATTCAGCAAAGCTTTTCGACGTAAAGGTCTAAACTGTGTTTGTGTTCAGTGTTGCAAGAGCTTGCTGAGTTAAAGAATGCATAAGTTAAAAGAATTCATTCTTTCACCTTCATTGGCAGGGAGTCCTTCTAAATTCAAGATAGGAAAGGATGTTGGGCTAAAATCTATCTTGCCCCCCCATTTCCCAAAAATACTATTGCTCTGCAAAACCCTGCACACTGGTTTTTTTGTGGCTTTCTTAGAGGTGGGAGAGAAATTTGTTGCATTTTTTTTAGAGGAGGTTGCCACTTACATTAGTGGGTTACACCAAGAAGTGTGGCAGTGCAAAGTTGTTCAAAGAGCAACATTTCACTTTTACTGGCAATGCTATCCAGAATGCCTTGGGGCCAATGTGATATGGCACAGCATGGCTTTGCTCCCATGCCATTCCAAGAAGTGTGAATGATAGGAAGTGTTGGGGAAAGTCTTGCACCACGGTGTGCAGTGTGAGACTTTTCCTTTTAAAAAAACTTATAATGCATGTGCAAATCCTCTCCTATTTTTATTTTTGGATAATTTTATTTCCTTCCCTCATAATCTTCTAGGAGGGTTTTGTTTTGCTGACTTCAGGCAGGAGTTCTTTTGGCAGACACCAACTCTGTGTTACAAAGATGTCTGCAAACATGACATGAAGGTTGGCAACATCAACCCCTCCATGCGGAAATCCCTTGCTGATGGCCGCAGTGCCGGGAGACAGGCAATCAGGTCACAGATGCATAGCAGTGACCAGAGGTGGAATGACCTCAGCTTGGAGGAGCGCAAACAGAATAAATGCCACCGTGCATCAGCACAACAGGATGCCTTCATCTGCCCCAGCTGCAACAAAACATGTCTCTCCTGTATTGGTCTCTACAGCCACAGCAGGCGCTGTAACCTTCCAACAGTTTGATTTCACCCCCAAATGCTCACTCCTCCATTGTTTCCCTAAACGGATAGATGCAAACAACATTTGTGTTGTACCCACCCAATGAATAGCTGAAATAAGGGGGGGGCATAGTTGGGGTCATGATTACCATTTCATGTAAGTCATGTGCCCCTCCTGCCCAAATCAGTATTTCTTTCATCACCACATCTTATATTCCATGGCTGAGAGCTGCTCAACTTAAGCCATGCTGTATGACTGCATATCAGCTAGCTGTGGGAGTCCTTCCAACCTCTTTAACCAGACATACCTGCCCCAGGAGGCACCACCTAACTTGCTTGATGAGTTCCAAACACTAGGAGAAAGAGCAAAAATGTAATCAGAACCCTAGAGTCTGTGGCACAATCCGTTTTGAGTTAAATGACTGTAAAAGTTCACATATTCTTTAATGCTTGAGAGAGCTGCTTAGATGATATTATTAAAACACACAAAGCAGTTTCCTCAAGAGGTCAGCCTTGTCAGCCCTTGCTGTTTACTCACATGACTAGCAGTGGCCAGGGAGTAAAGAAATGTCACATGAGTCAAGCCCTTAATCACTGGAGAAACTGAAAGAGCAGATTATGTATTCACTGAAGTGCTTTCATTTTAATGGAGTATTAGAGTTATTTGTGGATTTGTTTGCCCTAAGTTACTAGATGTCAATTTTAGAAGCAAGGAGGCGGAATCTATCTTGAAGGATATTTTTGGTGGTTTTTGCAATGAATCTAGGCAGTGGTGTTTTGGTAGAAAATATTATGCCAGTTCTCTTTATCTTTATAAAATTGCCATGTGTGATAGTACAAAATGGCTGCCATGGGCAGCAAAGAAAAGGGGTAACAATAGTCTGCACCGTTAAGTACTGTCACACACACACACACACACACACACACACAGAGAGAGAGAGAGAGAGAGAGAGAGAGAGAGCACTGAGTCTGTGGCTGTTGGGAATTGTAGTTCAAAACTTCTGTAGGGTACCAAGTTGGGGAGGGGGACATAGAGAAACAAGAAGATAACCATTTGAATCTGTTCTCTGAACCAAAAGTAATAGATAGATAGATAGATAGATAGATAGATAGATAGAGTGTATACATATACGTCTGTGTGTGTGTGTGTGTGTGCGCGTGCGTGTGTGTGTGTGTGTGTGTGTGCGCAAAGATGCAAAGCCCTGTGCCCTGCAACTTTTCTGTTTCAATTGTTAAGAACAGCTGAGTAAAAACAAAATGAGAGAACAGCTTAGCATACTACAGAATTGCTAGTCTCAGTTTAGAAGAAATTATTTTCTTGAAGTACAAGTACAAGTTCTCATTCTTATCTAATGGGATTTTGCACTGTTGCTTGTCTAATATAATTTTTCACCTATGCATCTTAGTACAAAATATGGGAATCCATGTTTTAAGCAGCATATTTGGAAGCAAAGTGGGGGGGGGGTTAATCAATTGTTATATAACACACAAATGTTACATAAGAATATATCAGGAATAGCTTTCACTTTTTGTAGGATTCAAAAGTGTTTCAAGAATCTTCCAGCCTAATGTGAAAATTTCACCCTCAGCTTTAATGATAGCTCTCATGATTAGGAGACACTTGCTAGAGCTGTGATAAGGATATTCCTAAATTAAAGAGGTTATTTGAAAATTGTGGTGTCACTGTGATGAGACAGTCTCTTTGTGTAGCTATATGAGCTACATCTTATCTATTTTAAGAAGGACTGAAGACAACACCACTAAGCTGTGTTTCTCCTATCCTGATACTTCCTGTGTTGCAGCAGAGCACATCTGCCTCCCAAAGATAAATATTTTCTGTTATATTTGCTTTTTTATTTTTCCTGATGATTTGTAAATGCAAGGCATGTGTCACAAAATGCTGGTTTGGTCTGTTTAAGATTTCACAGTATCTCAGCACAGTTAGTGGTAGCTTTTAGTACTGCTCCATATGAATCTGTACTGAATATTCTCCAATTTTGAATTTGGGATAGAAACTCTTATTTTGGTGAGATATCTCTCCCTCTCTCTCTCTCTCTCTCTCTCTCTCTCTCTCTCTCTCTCTCTCTCTCTCTCTCTCTCTCTGTCTCTCTCCTGCCCGCCTTTTAAAAGATAGCTTGGTTTTACTGTCTCCCTGCCCCAGCCACTGCCTTTCACCTGCTTCTTCAATTCCTCCCATACCAACCATCTTACCTGCTACTTCCACCCTCATGCATGGATAAAATGCCTTGTGTGGTGCTGGGGGTGAAGTAGCGATCTCTCTTGATCCACCTGGTGTTTCTAAAGGAAGATGAGGAGGTTCCTCTTAGTGGCAAAGTGGAGCACAGCCCTGCCAAGATTCTGAACCCCAAACCTCAAAAGCCATGATCCAGTCTTTGCCCTGAAACCCACAATAATATCAATTTCCAGTGACTAGGAGGCTTCTGTCTAGCTTTATGCTGCATTTAAATCACCCTCTTCCTTATTTATTCAACCCTGTTAACTCTAATGAACCATGCAGCCCAGTTTCCTTGTTAATGTTCTGCATCCTCCTTCTACTGCGGTTTAAAATTATCAATGATAATATACAAAAGTCAATACTCATAGTTTCGTTCTTTACTCAGGGTGATAATTGATCAATTTCTCAGGTAGGCTCTATGCAATTGAAGTTTTGATTTTCTGTAGTTTCTGGAAGTGATTACAGACCCAGATAGTAAAAACTGGGCTTGTGGCCAGATTTTTTTTAAAAGTTCTTATTAAGTGTTAACTGCTTCCTGTTTGTTTATGTCTGAGAAGTACAAAGAGGGAATTTACCTTTGTACTTTCAGTAGAAGCTTTTGGTTGAAAAGAGCAGTAGCTTCCTTCTCTTTTTCAACAGCCGTGTGAAATTTCATTTTGAATTTCAGTTTACAGACATTTCTCAAGTGTTGACTATACAAATACATATCACGCAAATTTTTATTTTTTTTAAAAAATTGGTTACATAATTACACCTGCTTAGACCAAAGAGAGTATTGTGAAATTTGTGGGTTACTGTTGTACAAGGACACTGGAAATAGATTCACCCCTCCTGTATCTTTATTTATTTTACACATTAAGTATGCAGTGTTTTGATTCCCAAATCCCCCAGAATGGTTTACAACAAATTAAAGAAGAAAAACAATGCAATAGTGCTAAGGCCAGAGCAGAGAATGATCACAGCATTAAAACTGCCAATATTATAATGTCATTGCAGGCTTAGTCGCAGTGCTGCCCACCCTGAGTCAGTGTCTATGTGTAATATATGATTAATTAACTCAGGCAGACATCGATCTGGATTTAAAATGGCCACAACTTTATTGCTTACAGATGTAGGTGGAATTTTGGCTCAGGCATATCCATTCCAGCTTCATGCTGGAGGACTGGAATCGCTGCGGGAATGTGCCAGGATTATGCCCCCCCCCCCAAGACATCAGTCTACTGAGTTGCGCTCCAAGGCCCCCAAGCCCATCCCCAAGTAAATAACTTCACACTGACACATAATTTTAGTTTAAGTTTTTGGGCAAAATTTAGGCCAGAACTTTATTGATTACAGCAAAGTAAGTGGTATTAGTTTAGGCATTGGCAACCGGCTATAACTGACTCCTGCCTCTCTGGCAGGTAGTCTGGAAGAACTTCCTGACAGTAAGAGCTGTTCAACAGTGGAATTTGCTGCCAAGGAGTGTGGTGGAGTCTCCTTCTTTGGAGGTCTTTAAGTAGAGGCTTGACAACCATATGTCAGGAGTGCTCTGATGGTGTTTCCTGCTTGGCAGGGGGTTGGACTCGATGGCCCTTGTGGTCTCTTCCAACTCTATGATGCTATGGTAAACACCAAATGAGGGAGCAACATTGAAAAAAAACCAACCAAAGCTCACCTTGGGGTTCCTGTAGTCCTGGTATGGCCCTAGCCCCTCAAGTGGACTTCGGACAAGATCCAGGACCCCCAGATTCCTTTAGCGGAATACCCTTATTTATGGAGGGGCATGATGGCTACACCTCCCCTCCCACAACCTCACTAAGCCAATGCCTAACCACCAAACCTTACAAAGTTGTGACGATTGCTAAGGGGGTAGGTGAAAACCAAGTAGCCAGTGCCAATTTGCCAAATGGGAAACATTCCTATGCTGCCCCTGTTCCAAAACAGGCGACCAACCAATATCTGAAGCAAGGCCACAGTAGCAACACCAACAAATAGGGACAGGAGGGTGGGTGTTCGGCAGTGTGAAGCAAGTGCCTCAGCCACGTCGCGCTGCCGCTTTAAGGGGCCCCCCAATCATGCCACTTCCATCGGATTGGCTCAAACGGCCTGGTGTGATTGTGGGGCCCCACAGACAAGGCCTGGGGCATGCCGTAACCCTACAACCCAGTGGGGGGTGTCTCAGGGGCCCATGCACAACCAGGACCCTCATTAAGGAGAATCCCATTTAGCTGTCGTAAGGCCGCTGCTGGAAGCCCTATGGCCTGACTGCACTGAGGCGGGACAGTGCCACCAGCTTTTATGCCTCACTGGCTATGATGAGGAGAAGCATGCAGCCAATGCCCTTTTAGCCTGTGAGGTACACCCTGCAGGGGTGACTGTTGATTGGCCCATTTGAGATGCAGCAGGTGGCAGGAACTTGAGCCAGATGTCCAGGCAAACAGCATGAACATTCTGATTCGGTTAAGCATGAGTTATAACTTATTTTCTGTTATGTATGTGGAAATAACCTAGAATAACTGTTGGGTTACATGATCAACATGTTCATATGGCATATCGGGTGTGACGATTTAATGTTCAAATGCACTACTCAGTTTTTTAATAAAACAACTACAAAAATAGAGAGAATGTTCTAGCCTAACTTATTTCTGATATACAAAGAAATTATGTATTTCCATGTAGTGTTTATTTCATAGGGGAGCATTCAGATATTCAATACTACCTCTACCAAATTACCAAACGCATCTAGTAAGTCAGCAGCGTTGCTAAAAGTGGAACTCATTTAGCAATTATTAGCGAAAGATGAAGTCTCTTGCTATGAGGCACTGCTTTTCATACAAAAATCAAAAGCATCAGACAACTCCACTGGGATGCTTACACATTTCTCTTTAAAGAACCCAGCATTTTAAAAATAAGAAATAAGAAATGCCACTGATTGTCTTTCTGTTGCTATTTTTTTTTATTGGTACTATTGGGTCCTTTCAACGCTTTGAGAGAAATGAAACAAAATCCAATTGAATGGCAATTTTTAACAGATTTCCTAAGAGACCCACACAATAAGCATACTGGCTGTAGTCAAATTATTTGTAATTAGGTTACCCTAGGGAAGGAGACAATTGTAGCTTTCTTACAGCTCCCTGAGCAACTTGAAAAGATATTGAAGCATTTAATGGTTTATTAGTCATAAAGAAAGGAAACTTGTTTTACTTTTGACTACTGAGTGTTTTTTTCTATAAAGGTTATTAAAGTTGTCTTAATGCATTATTGCAAAAAGAAGCAAGGACAAAATCCAGTTGGAACACTAGAATAAGAATGGCTTTATGAATGACTGAATTGCAGGCGCTGATCTTTCACATTTTTCAATAATGCTGTCTCTGGACACTTCTGTCATTAAGCCTGCTATAAAAGGAGCTGGTAAACAAGTTGTGCTTGTTAACTTCAAGTTGATGAAATTTCTATTGCCAAGTGCCCCAGACTCACGCCCATTAAAAAGTGCAAGAGGTATGTCTTTGACCACTTGCCCTTTTCTACCCTGAATATAGGCACTACTTAGATATCCGCAAGCAGCTTGGGTTAATTAGAAGTGCTAACTACAGAAGCCATCAGATTGAGAACTGACCTCTGTTCCTCTCTTCTCTTCTTTTCATCTTATCTTTACATTGTGTTTTTCTTATTTCTTTATTTCTATTTCTCCAGACTTGCCCCTTTACTTCCTGTTAATTTTTCCACTCAGCTTTACTTCCTATTAATTTTTTCCACTCAGTAAGTCCAGTTGAACTCAGTAGAACTTGTATCTGAGTATACACTAACAGAATTCTGTTGTCAGTCAACAAAACATATTGGACAACAAATAAAAAAATAAGGTGGCTGTATTATGAAAACGCAGCTACTTTCAAAAGAAATCATTAAAAATATGTACTGATTTATATGAAAATTTACAAATGTTGAGCTACAGATTAAAATTCAGTGCAGAAAAAGAAGTGCCAAATTCTGTGCATCATGATGTTGACAAGTCGACATAATAATTTCCACTCTCCTGTAACAATGGAAAGCATACATCAAAGTGATTTGTCTTTCTGTGCCAGGTAGTAGGTGTCTTGTATTTATTTATTTATGTAGAGTTGTCTGTGGTTGTTGTTACTTTTTTTTCCAAACAGCTTGATTTACATCCAAGATACTAAAAGAATACAGTGCAGATGCTGAGTATAATGTGCTTCTGGCACTCATCAGAAAGCAGACTATTGCCTTTGTTTTGTGGGATCCACCTCTTTTCTCAAACTTGGGTCTCTAGCTGTTGTTGTACTACAACTCTCATCATCCCTGACTAATGGTCCTGCTTGCTACGGAAGATGGGAGCTGTAGTCCAACAACAACTGGTGACCAAAGTTTGAGAAACACTGTCTTCTCCTTTAAGGCTCTTGGCTCCTCAGCTGGTGAGCATGTGTAGTCAGAATCAGGAGATATAGTGAAGTTGAGACTTTGTTGGAACAAGTGATCAACTTCAGCTGACCTATCCAGGGTCTTGAAAGCACTGCATCTGAACTACTCTTGCTTATTAATTATTTTCTGGCTTTTCTGACTCTGGCATTTTGGGCATTCATGCACTGCGTCTTGGATCTGTATCACACATTGGAGCTTACCAGTTCCTGCTTGACTCATCTGCTGAAGAGTGCTAGCTTTACCATCTGTATGTTCCAGTATTTTGGAACATAGCAGCTTGGGCTTGTTTGGAAGAAAACATGACTGACTTGAAGTTTTGTGCAGGCAATAAATGTAAGTATGACAAAATGCATCTCTGGCATTCCATCAGTAAAACAACAACAACAACACATATGTATATTTCTGGATTAAGATTCTTTGCATTGTCAAGATTTTGATAGTTATTTCTTTTCATAGAAGCAGTTTTTCCATCCTCGCTTTCCGTAATATAGTCTCTTTGTGTAGATTTGCAGCCATCTTCCCTCCACACCCCGTATTGACCCCAGCCACTCAAGTAAGAGCCAAGAAAGCAGGCAATGCTTTCCCCAGCAAGCAAGTGTCCCCTTGCTCACAACCCAACTTAGCAAAGCAAAGGTGTACCACTGCATAAATGGACTGGTCCACTCCAGAAAAAAACAATGGTTTTATCTTCTTGCTTCCTCAACCAAGGGACCATTTGAAGAGTTCCTCCCCTGTTCTCTGCCTCACTGTTAAGCATCAAAATAAAATGAATGTTTCACTCCCTCTACCTCCACATCCCTGCAAACTGGGGAGGGAATTGCCTTCACAGTCTCTGAAAGAGCTGCACCCCTATGAAGAATGCATGGTTCTGATTTGCTTGGGGTGGGTGATCATAGTGATTTTTATGACTGGCAAAGGAGATGAGATGGAAATGTATCAATATGGCTGTGGGTTACAGAACTGGACAATGGCTTTGGAAGTTTTGAGGGTGCGTGTCAGAATCTTGGCAGGGCTATGCCACACTTTCCCCATAAGAAGGGCCTCCCCTGCCATACCATAGTTCAACTGTGTGCTGTATGAAGAAGTCTGTCTTTTTGTCTGTCCTGAATGTTACAACATTCAGCTAGTTTGGATGGCCCTCAGTTCTAGCATTTTGAGATTCGGAGATAATCGTCTCTCTAAGTCTTGCATTTTCAACTTCTACCAGCCACTGTTAGCTGAATTTGGAAGAGAAAAGTGAAGACAAGTCGCCTTGCATTTTCTCACTGCATTGTACAGTAGCTAGCATCCTAATCTTTTCATCTGACAAGTGTAAAACAACAAACTGGAGAAAAGCTTTATACAGAACAGAAAAAAACATGGCTAAGTTTATACAAATATTTGACAAGTCATTTTGCGCTCTCTCTATAGGGTTATATGCTGGAAATCTTTTAAATTGGTAAGAATCAGAAAATTGTTTACTGGCGCTGATACTTTGTGGCTGTCAGAATTTGGAAAGCATGAGCCCAATAAAATATAATAAAAAACCCCAAGAAAATATATTATGAAAGCATGCCAGGCATTCCTGTGTTTGTTCATAGCTTCTTCTCTTGTATCTTTGAGCTTTTTTGGGCACTATTCTTGTGCTGTTCTTCAGGAATAGAATTAATTTCAATATTGGCAGAGATTATTCAATTCTTGAGTCTAATTTTATTCTTCTTAAATTTGTAGACAACAGTTTAAACATACTTCAGTGCTTCATAAATTCAGTTCCTATATCATTGGTCTGGAAAAACACCGGGCATTTTCATTTTGAAATTTCAGGAATGTCATCAGGAGGCAAATGAGTTTATGTAGTAAACAAGTCTATAGTGTGTATGCCTATCAAAACCTTAAGACCTTCTTCTGGTGCCCTGGTATGAGTGTCCTGCCAAATGAAGTGATGTGAGTGGCTACTAGGGAGAGGGGCAGTGTGACATTCACTTCTCCAGAGGGAATAGCTTCTGCAGAGAAGCTCATTTGGCACCTTCTCTGATTTCTTGATTTTTTTAAAAATGCTGTAATTGACCCCACCTGACGAATTTTTTATTCACTCAGGCTTTTTAATTATAATTTAAATCCAAGCTGGTTTATGCTATTTTTTCCCCACACCAAATATATTTTGGGTATTGTGTGCGGGTGTGGGTGTGTGGGTGTGAGTGTCTTGTATTGTTCTTCGTATATTTTAATTACATTTTGTAGAAATATTTATTGGTTTGTAAGCCACTCAGGGAATAATTATCTGTTGGTGGCTATATAAATATGTTCTTGTGGTTGGTTACCTGTGTCCCTGTTTGGATATTAGTTTCCCCACCTTTTTAGGATTCTCCCCACAAATTACTAGGAGCTAGCTTTTGATTCATATACTCCCCCCCCCAATACTTTCTCTCTATTTTTAAAAGAGGTAGATCCTATCAATTGTTAAATGACCATAATGTCAAATAACATAGCTCAACAATTTACCTCTGTGCTAGCCTGGAGAGCAAAGGAAGGTGTATGTGCACTGGTGCAAACCCAAAAAAAATTGCTACTGATCTCTGCTTGATAAAAATCCTGAAGTAGGAAGAACAGAAGGAGAAACAGTAGCAATAAGAGCCATTAACATTTTGTCACAGTGAGCTTTCCTGTTACTAAAACAAAACGAAAATTCTCAGTTTATAAAAGAGAGAACGTATGTCACAAAGGAAGAGGCAAAGGGGGGTGGTATAAATAGATTAGCAGAAGGTGTTCTATGTTGCACCGTAATTAGAATTACAAAATCGTAGAGTTTGAAGGGACCACAAGGGTAATCTGGTTCAACCCCCTGCAATGTATGGATCTTCTGCCCAACTTGGGCAACATATGTAAATCTGCCACCTGATATAATCAAGGAATATGCAAGGTGGACTGTGCAAGGAGTATATGATTAGAGAGAGAACATATGTCATTGTAGAACCTGCAAATTGCACAGCCAAATAGAATAGATGGTATTGTAAACAGGACGGCATAATAATTATACTCCATCACTGATTGACTAGGATCATGAAGTGACTATCCTCGGTCTCAGATGCCTTAATTTGCCTTCAGCCACACTGATCATAGCAAAACATGGTAACATAGCACCATGATATCATCTTATTCACTATGTGATTTTATTGAGGGCAATTAAAGTAAAGCATTGATGCTTTTGAATTATGGTGCTGGGGGAGATTCTTGAGAGTCCCATGGACTGCAAGAAGATCAAACCTATCCATTCTTAAGGAAATCAGCCCTGAGTGCTCACTGGAAGGACAGATCCCGAAGCTGAGACTCCATACTTTGGCCACCGCATGAGAAGAGAAGACTCCTTGGAAAAGACCCTGATGTTGGGAAAGATGGAGGGCACAAGGAGAAGGGATGACAGAGGACGAGATGGTTGGGCAGTGTTCTTGAAGCTACCAGCATAAGTTTGACCAAACTGCGGGAGACAGTGGAAGGCAGGAGTGTTTGGCCGCTCTGGTCCATGGGGTCATGAAGACATGACTAAACAAAACAGCAAAGCATTGTCCTTACTGTATATGGCCAAGTGCTCTTGATTCTTTTTAAAGCAATAAGTGAAAAGGGAGTAGTGCTTTTTACTGTGAATGCCTTTTCACTTTGGCTGTAGCATTGGGGTGTATTTGACCTAGTTTTCTGTGTGTGGTTTAACATGTTGCGGACTATAAAACATAAAGCACCAGCTGTGACAAGCACTTCCAAACTTACTGCAGTAGAGTTGAAGGTTTGTCAGGTTTCAAGTGCCAATGGGGGAAACATGTGTCATGTACTGTAGGTATACAACCTCTGGTTGTCATTTCAAGGTATTTAGAATATGGTTTGAAATGCCAGAATTAGGTCTAGGTAAAAGGGATCCATTGATTCTTTGAGTTACAGTTGCCAACGTGCATGATTTATAATTGCTTGATTATAACTTTATTTGAGGGCCATGACTACTAGGTGTGTCAGTTTGGAAGGGCAGTTTATTCATACTGCAATACATTATCCCATTATAGCCTGCTTCTTTGGTGGTCCATCTGGGTTTGCCGTTATCAAGCTGAACGGGGTAATTTGCTTCCAAACCTTCTTAACAGTGTACACCTTACCATTAAGTTCAATGAGACTTACTGTCAGGTAAGGAAATATAAGATTGCCACTTAAGTGTTCAGAAACTGCAGTTCTCAATAATAGAATGCCAGGGAGCAGTCCTTTTTCTGTGAGGAAAACAATAATTTGGCCTTTGGAGTTAAAGTCCTGTCGTAAATGGGGGGGGGGATGTCTCATAGTTGAAGGCAAAATGAACTGTTGGGTGTGGAGAACAATGCACAGGACCAAAGAACAGGAGAGACTGTGTGCTATAGGCACAAAGCAGAGATGGAGTCGGGAGACAAGGGCCAGTTGGCCAAGAGTCGGGTGGTGCAGAATAGGCAGAGAGATGCAGAGCAGGAGATCGAGAAACAATGGGTGGTATTTGGAAGGAAATGACAAAAGAAGGGATCAAGGAGAAAGAGGCTGTTAGAAACCCTGTGCTGTTTATTTTATTTTTATTTCACTTAGCAAAATGTGTATACCGCTTATGTGTAAACGAAACCTATAACACATAATATAAAGCAAAAAAAAAGTCAATAGAATGAATGTTAAAAAAAAATTCCGTAAGTAAATGAATAAAGCAAACCATTGCAATTATAACATTCTAAGCTAAAATTACAGATTAAAATATGCATCAGCTTTACATGCCTGGGTAGGCCTTCCTAAACAGGAAAGATTTATGCATCTGCCAAAAATAATACAGCAAAGCTGCCTTCCTAATGAGCAGGGAGTTCTAGAGTGAAGGAGTCTTACAAGTGAGAAATGAACATTATGTGGCACTTGTATAAGGGCCACTACCACAGACCAAAATACATGGTCCTTCCATTGCTAGGGAGAGCAGAGACTGTAAGACTGTGTGATGGGGATGCAAGGAGACATAGGTTTGTCAAGTTTATGCCCCAAAAAGGTTTTTATGCCTTTAAGAGTCTAATAAACTGAAGAGCTATTCCAGGTGCCAGCAAAGAGACCCACTAATCCTAAATTTGTAGTAAAGACCCATATATGCAGCCAGGGCATATATTGATCTGAAGTAGCCAGGCTGCAAGCTTCTAGTTCATATTCTAAAGCGATAAAAGATGCATATTTAAAGCTAACCCACTTAGCATCATGAATCTGTTGCACTTGGACACCCAGGGGGATGAAAATCCTGTGGCTTAAACCTTCCAATTAATGTTGGCTCTTCTTTTCACATTATGCATTGTTTATGTTTGGGGTTTGCACAGAAACAGTTTCTCAGCAGCAAGTGCTGAGAATGACAATAGAATTATTAAATATCAATATGTTGCTCTTCCTCTGCAGAACAGTATTGAAACCGCACATTGAGAAGGAGGATGTAACTGGATGAAGTCAAAATCCTTTGATACTTTTTTTAAAAAATCCATAGATGCTGAGAGAGTTTCTTTCCACTGAGTGTTCGGAGTGGACATTAGCACTGTCAGATACTGCTCTTAACAAATAACAAGCACTGAGCCTGCAGAATGAAGTTTTAACTTTAATGAAATCTGGCATCTCATTCTAGAGCATATAGAATCAGCAAAAAAAGTGTTAATTAAGAATAGATGTGAATAACCTGGTGCCCTCCAAATGTTGATCTACAACACCCATCAGCCCCAACCAGCATGACCAACAGTGAAGGATGATGGGAAGTGTAGTCCAATAACATCTGGAGGATGACAGGTTCCCCATCCCTAATTTAGAAGGGATGTATACATGGAATCCTGTATACATGGAATGTACCTGAGTAGTTATCATCCCTGCCTGTTTCATTTCCTACCTTATTAATATAAAAATACAAATGTGAAAATCTCTGGAGTTTTGTCCCGTCCTCCGAATGGATTTTTAACTGTAATAGATGAATACAAGCAAAAATACAACCACAAGTACAAAAAGGAAATTAATAATAAAAATGGCAGTTTTAAGTAAAATGATTATACTTCTCAGGGCAACTTATTAATACTACTACTATATTAGTATCCCGACTTGTTCTCAGACTGGGACTCAAGGGAGTTCGTGCAGATTCAACAACAAGCATACAATATGGAAGGCTAAAAGCATATAATATTAAAAAAAGTAATTAAGCTTTGCCAGACATTTCTTCCCAAGCAAGCAAGTGAAACATAAACCTTCTTGCCCCCTGAGCCATGAGAGGGTATCACTAGTGGTGGTGACATGCTCACTAGGGCTTAGTTTCCAATAAAAGCCTGAAAGCAAGTCTTTTGACTACCTCCTCCTCATCCATAGTGGTGGAGCAACTCCCCGGGGAGGAAAGTTGCAACATTTCAGAGCAATTTATTTGGGAAAAATTGTGAGAAAGGTGTGTGTGGTAGAAGTATATGGAATTGTGCATGGTGTGAAGAAAGTGGATAGGATTTTTTTATCCCTCAACCTTCTTTAAGTAAATAAAAATGATCAATGCAGGCACTGTTCTTGTAAGCATATGAAAGTGATACATTTCTGACTTCAGTGTGCTCTCCATTCTGCATACATGGCAGAAGCCTACATTTGGACTCAGGTCGCTGGGGGGGAGTGGCTAAAAGTTTTAAAAACCCATCACTTTTTAATTTTCCCCCCAAATAAAATATAAAGGTAAAGGGACCCCACACCATTAGGTCCACTTGTGGACGACTCTGGGGTTGCGGTGCTCATCTCGCTTTATTGACTGAGGGAGCCGGTGTACAGCTTCCAGGTCATGTGGACAGCTGGTCATGTGGCGAACCAGAGCAGAGCACGGAAATGCCGTTTACCTTCCCACTGGAGCAGTACCTATTTATCTACTTGCACGTTGACATGCTTTTGAACTGCTAGGTTGGCAGGAGCAGGGACCGAGCAACGGGAGCTCACCCCGTCGCAGGGATTCGAACCTCCGACCTTCTGATCAGCAAGCCCTAGGCTCTATGGTTTAACCCAGTATATTCCCTTCCTATTGTTCAATCTAAAACTTCATAAGGGGGGCAGGGACACGAAAGAAGTGAACCAGGAGAAAGGAACTCTGATGGGATAGGGAAATGGGGAGAGATTTGGGAAATATTGGCGACTGCATAAAATGAGGTTGTAGCCCATAGGCTGCAGGATGCCCACCTGTGCATTTTAAGTTTGTTCCAGAACCAAGGAAATCAGACAGAGTAGTGACAGATAATCTTAGTGTACAATATGCCTAGCTGGATGGTGCCACTCTGAAGCAGTTTCAAGTTGCCTCCAGTCTCAGTTTCTATGAAAGGCTAGACACTACATACATTCTTTGTCTGTGTTTCTGCTGTTGTTCCTGCCTCTGCTGCTACTGTTAAGTAGTATATTTTGCCTGCACGTACCTGGAGTGAAGGACGCGGGTGGTGCTGTAGGTTAAACCACAGAGCCTAGGACTTGCCGATCAGAAGGTCGGCGGTTCGAATCCCCGCGACGGGATGAGCTCCCATTGCTCAGTCCCTGCTCCTGCCAACCTAGCAGTTCGAAAGCATGTCAAAGTTCAAGTAGATAAATAGGTACCGCTCCGGTGGGAAGGTAAACGGCATTTAATAAAGAAGGTTCAGGATCTGCATAAAGTCATAACAAATGACTATGAGTTTGGAATTTGCACAGATAATTCTATATGCATTTACAATTTATAAATAGCATGTCACACTAATGCAGCACTGCAAACGTATACAACCCCAATGTGTTCTGTGGTGCAAAATGTTATAGTTTACTAGTTTACATACTGTATTAGGTGACAGAATTTAACAGGAGGTGCTGCAGTGAAAATGTAGTGCCCCCTAGTGGACAAGCACTGCTTCTGTAGTAATCCTATTCTCTTGTAACATTTCTGTGTCAAGATTTGTGCCCCATCTGTAAACGGAACTGATTTCAGAATAACTATGTTCTGTAATTTAAAATATGTATATCTAAAAAAAATGCTTTCCATTATTAGATCTTGACATTTTACTTTATGCAAACTAAGCCATTTATATACATAAATAGCAGAAATAAAATAGTTTTTTTTCTTTTGAATATGAAGTCTAGCTTCAAGTATGTATTTTATTTAATCGTTTAAGCTCTGCAAAGCTTGAACTATGCAGAATAATAAAATCTTGATTTCACAAGCTTAGATTCTTTAGCAAACATAAGCCACAGAACAGTGCTCTAAATTGTGTTAACTTGCATCTTTCTCATTGAACTGAAAGCCCACTGCAGTGTGTGTTTTTTATCCACAGAGGACCAACTTAACGAACTGACGAATGCATATGGTTAAAACAAAAGAAGAATCACAAGTGTTTCCAGACAGGAGTTTATTGTGGATTCAGTGCTGTTAATGCACACATTTCTTTTTTTTGCAGCATCCATAATGTTGCCATCAACATGCCAGTCTGGACCTTTTTCCATTTTCCATCTAATCTGAATTTCCCCTTATCAAGGGAAATTGAATAAGTAAAAATAACTGTTGTACATCTACCTGAATTGCTCTAAATGTGCATCTAAGCCTTGGCTCCCATTTGTCTGAGGCAGGCTTCCACAAACTCGGCCCTCCAGAGGTTTTTGGCCTTTAGCTCCCATGATCCCTAGCTAGCAGGACCAGTGGTCAGGGATGGCGGGAACTGTAGTCTCAAAACATCTGGAGAGCCGAGTCTGGGGAAGCCTGGTCTGAGGCTTCATTTGTCTGTTTAAGAAATATATATTCTTGATAAGGATTCTGCCAAGCACAGAATATATTAATAGCTGCTGCAGCCCCTTGAAGAGCTAATTAAGACATCAAACTGGGCTATTTGTAAAAATGGGGTTTTTTTCTGTTTGGCTATAATCATTTTTTCTGTGAATAAGATGGCAAACCTTTTTTTTTTTTACAACTGAAAAGAAATACTACATCCCGACATTGTGGGATATCCTCATGGCTGCATCTAAAATATGGCTTTCAGAGCATTTGACCTTTCTTAATCTCAGGGTAATACTTCACATTACTGAAGACATGCTGTGCCTACCAAAAATGCCATCCTTGTCAAGGTCTCCAAACTCTCATTCAGTAGCAGTGACAGATTCACAGAACATTATCCTATTGTGCACACCTCACCAGTGGTAGCTAGTGATCTGAAGCCTAGGAGGAAGGAGGCACATGATGGTACCCTGTCACAGAGTTAAATGGTTTACTACACCATGGAGATAAAAGGAAGAATCAACAGAGAAATGCTCTTTTTGATGACAGCTCTCTGTTTCTTACAGTGGGCAGTTCTTGCTTCAGTAGACTTCAGACTCTTGTTTGTGCAATGTCACCAGCAAGATGATTAAGTTTGCTCATTGGCTTTACTTGTTGCTTATGATCCCTTTTATGTTCCATTCCTAGTTAGATTATAATAATACTTGAAAAGGGGGGGGGGGAATCAGAAGAAGGATACTAAAGTAATGTGCAGCAGTAATTGGAATATTAGTTTGTAAGCAACCTCAGGAAATCATGTAGAATCTGAATTAAGTGTGCTGTTGAGCAGGATAATCCTTTCTTAATCAGCACTCAAGAGGAATACATAGTTTCTAAACCTGTAAAATAAATTCCAGTGAGAACATTTTTTTAAAAAAAACACACGATTCTGGCTGAAGGCAGCCTATGGGATGAAATGAATTATGATGAATACTATATCAAAGTAACATGAGGAAAATGTTAGGTGTCTTTCTAACCTCTACCCATTGCCCATGCAAACTTGGGGTGCCATCCAGTGATGGTCGCCCACTTACGCAATGGCATATTAGGTTTATCTTCCTCCTCCTCCAACCTCTGTACATACCCCAAAGTTGTTCTGTTAGGGTTGGATTACCAGACTGGTAGCAAAAGAAGCAGGAAGCTGTGGGAAGAGGAAATGGTGCAGATAAAAAGGCTGTGTCCTCAAAAAACCACTATGGTTGTGGTGGGAACATTCACCCCTTAGAAGACAGCCTTGCCCTATGGGTTTTCTGCAGGGAAATATTTTACCACCGCCAGGGCTTTTTTGCAGAGCAGACTCTACATGGCGCCCTTGCAGCCATAATTGGGATTTTAAAAGAAGGGAAAGAGGAGGTTGGGGTAGGAGGCCATCTAGGGGCAATAGAATGGCTCCCGCAGATCTGGCTGAAGAAGATGAATCCTTTGAATTCATGCCAAAAAGACAAAGCTACAAAAAGAATCTTAGGTTTTTGAAATCTTTATTGGTCCTGTCCAATCTCAGCAATGAGAAAACAATACAGAAAATAAGAGTGATATGAGTAGAAAATGCATACTTGTACCTGTAAATAGCTTTGTCTTGCTGTGATAGTAGTCTTTAATGTCCCTTTTTATTTCTGCACTGTGTTAAAAAATATATTTGTATGTGTTCAGGAATCTGCGCGGTGACCCTCTGCTTGCAGATTTGATCTGCTGCTCTTTATTCACCTTCAGGCATGCCTCAAGGGTTCTTGTGCCATATGTATGTATTAAAACAATCAGACTTTAGTGGCTGACAAAACCTGGGTTGTTGAAATGTTGTCAGGTCATGTTTTAAACCCAAGCCCTTTCAAGGTCTCCTGGGGAAATAGGCATCATTTGCTCTTCCTCTCTCTCTCTTTAAACTGCTTTGGCTTCCCTCCCAGCCACTGTCAGTGGAAGAACCAACCAAATAAGCTTCATGCCTGCATGCTTCAGTAAAGTCAGATTAATGTTCTTCTAGATAGCATGGTCAAACCAACTGACCTTTGCCAGCTTGTTTGCATCAAGGTGAATTATTAATTACAAAGCTCGTTGAGGGATTTTCTATATGAACCTTTTGCTGCTGTTTGAGACAATCTATTCAGGCAGATAAATAGGTTGGCATGAAAATATTGAAATAAGGGGATGGCATGGAAATAGGTATTGGGACGCAGGTGGCGCTGTGGGTTAAAGCCTCAGCGCCTAGGACTTGCCAATCGAAAGGTCGGCGGTTCGAATCCCTGCGGTGGGGTGCGCTCCCGCTGCTCGGTCCTAGCGCCTGCCAACCTAGCAGTTCGAAAGCACCTCCGGGTGCAAGTAGATAAATAGGGACCGCTTACCAGCGGGAAGGTAAACGGCGTTTCCGTGTGCGGCTCTGGCTCGCCAGAGCAGCGATGTCACGCTGGCCACGTGACCCGGAAGTGTCTCCGGACAGCGCTGGCCCCTGGCCTCTTAAGTGAGATGGGCGCACAACCCCAGAGTCTGTCAAGACTGGCCCGTACGGGCAGGGGTACCTTTACCTTTACCTTTATGGAAATAGGTATCATCATCATTTTCTATTTCAAACAGATGCAAAACTTAAGATGTCACAACTGTAATATTTTTGTGGGTTGCTTGCGCTTCCATTCACTTTAACTTCCAGCCATTGCTGCAGCATTTTCATATTTGTGTGCCTATCTTAGCAAGTTCTCAAGACTCTCAGTTTCTGTCATTCTGTAACACACTAGAAACTGTTCTGTAGTAGTTTGCTGCTGAAACTCATTGGCACAGTTTAGCAATTTTAGATTCTGCACCATCTTTAGATAGTATTGGGCATTACTTCACGTATTTGAAAATGTGGAAAGTCAGCCATACTACCTTGGTGGTCTTCTTTCTCACTCTGCTGAGTGGGACTTTGGACTTCTGTCCCAAGTGTTGCCCTGACAGCATCACTGCTAAAACTGTGAGAGATCTGCATTCAAGCCTAAGTATGCTAGTTAGTATATGAAGGGGTTAAGGACAACAGAGTTCTAATTAGTAGAGAGGATCAGTGAGGTCATGTCCTGTCTTCTCATAGGAGGAAGGAAGTAACACTTGTTTCCTGTCCCCCCCTCTCTCTCTCTTTCTTTCTCATGCTACATGCAGAGGAGGCAGACATGCCTCAATTTAGCTCCCAGTCTCAGACATTTGTCTGCGATTGCCTTTGCTGAACTTCAGCTAAGTATTTTACCTGCATTATCTTATTGCTGTTGCCATAAGGAAAATGCACAACTGTGAACTCAATTAAGTAAGTAAATCATTTTTAAACTTACTTCAGAGTGTGGTCTGCTTCACTGCGTGAGGGTTGATGGGTTCAACTGAAGAGGGGATTGGTTCAGCTGCTCCATTATGAGACTCAATGATCTGCTACTGGGACTCTTTGTGTGCTAGCCACATGACTTTTTTTATTAAAACCAAAAAACAAAACAGGTACCAGCCATTTTTTGCTTTGTTCATTAACCCACACATGTAGGTCTGTGGAGGATTAAATATAATTAATATATCTTCATACTAATTCACATCAAAAACTATAACTGGCTGTTGTACCACTATATGCATTTTTTAAGTTACCTAGAAGACAATGTATCAGTTTTCTTCTGTTGTTCCTATGAATCTGAAAAGAAAGGGAGTCTTAAGCAGTATGAGTTATTATGCCCTCTTGCAGAAGAAAGACCCTTTTGAAAGAAAGGGAGGATCCATCTGTTTTCATTTCTGTTTCAATATTAAGAAAAATTATGGCAGAAACCTTTATGCTCCCTTGCTTCTCATATGCGGTTATGGCATAGCCGCTGCATCTTATGTGCATGCACAAATACTGTGGGTTACCTGCTGGAGAAGGACTAACCACTCAGTTTCATGATTAGGTAGAAGGTTCTGCCTCCCCTATATTGTTTATCAATAATTTTATATTATTTCCCAAATGAATGAATGGCAAAATATGGAAGAAAGTAAATGGGTGCATTTGAGGACAAAAGATCACTATCTGCCCATTTTTCTCTCTTCTCCCCTAGCTGCATAATGTCTCTGAAAACAGTGTCTCGTACCAAATGCAAACGAACTGCGAAAAAGACTATGAATTGGAGGTGGGGATCAGCATTTACTGTCAGAAAGTCTAATCAGAATCTACTTTCCTGTTATCTGAATCCAATGGTTTGGGTCCTACCCTCTGAAGAAGCAAAAAACAAGCTTGTTCCATCTTCCATGTGACAGCCTTTTAGATATTTGAAGATGACTATCATACCACTTTTCAGTCTATTCTTTTCCATGCTAAACATACTCAACTCCCTCAATTGTTCCTTGTAAACCTGGCTTCCAGACATCTTGGTCACCCTAATATGAACACTTTCCAGCTTTTCAATATCCTTCATAAACTGTGGCACCCAGAACTGGACCAACTGGTGGTACTGTTACTTCCCTTGATTGGGACACTATACTTTTGTTAATGCAGCCTAGAATTGCATTAGCTTTTTTTGCTGCTGCATCACACCATTGACTCATGTTCAGCTTGTGGTCTACTAACATCCCCCTAGATTTTACATGACTTTTCTATGGCCAACTATCAGTGAAGTGAAAAACGTGTCACTTCAATCATTGCAATAGAAATTAAGGGAAATACTGTCATGGAATAATCATGTGCTCAGCCTAATATTGGTTTTATGGAGCTGAAGTGTATAAGCAATAAAGAATGTTCATCAAAAGGAAAGGAGAATGGTTGCGGTCCTGTACCTACTGTCTTGGGGCTAAGTCCCATTGAATTCAGTGAAACCTGCTTCTGAATAGATATGTGTAGGATTGTGCTATTAATTGCCTTAAGAGTGACAACTTTTGAGAAGTATTAAATATATTCAAAGAAGATAAGTTGACAAGTTAAGGCTATCCCTTGCCTATTCAATTCCTGAATGCATTTTTCAACCTTTGTGAAGTGAACCATCTTTCAGCATAATTATTTTTTCATCTACTATATAAAATAGCAAAGGCTTCCAATGCAAAGTGGGAAAGGTGATAGCTGTTGAATTACTGAAAAAAATCTTCAATATTAAGCATTTGAAAATGACTAGATTTTTTTATTGTCAGATAGAGGCCTTGATATGGAAAGGGATTTCAGTGAATTAAGTACTGTAGAGGTTTTTAATCTGTTACAGTGAAATGTCACTTTGGCATAGCATGTGTCCTACCTTTTATTTTTATTTTTTTATTATTTATTTAAAAATCCTTTGGTACTATATCATGATCACCTAGACGAGTTCCAATCTGAAGAAACCTGGATTAATAGGATAGTTTGTATGAGGGCTCATTTGTTTTGCTGTAGATAGTAATCAATAATGAGAACCCTGGGAGTATTTCTGGAATCATTTTATTGTAAGTGAAGCTGTGTTGAAAATTAATGAATGTAGGGCACCTTGTTACTTTGGAATGCCCTGTTAAACTGGCTTTGAAACTAAGTGCTTACTGAGTCATGTTATTAACTTGTATAATTCCAGTTAAAACTGAGTTTTGTTGCATTGTGATATTCTGAAGGATAAAAAAGAAAATCTTAATAAAAAATATATTTACAAGTGGAGAATTATATTTGTATTTGTATATTATATTGTAAAAATTCCCTTCCCTCTTCCATCACTCAACCTCCTATGTTTTCCCCATGCAACCATCTGTCTATATCATATATGCATACTCTCAGATATACCGTACCTGAAGAACGTAGGATCCCTCCCCCCTCCATTCTCCTAATCCCAATCCTTTACTCAGATCTCCCCTTTCACCTCCCCTTTCCCTTTTATCATTTGTGGACATTCAGCAGCAGGTAAGCAATCCACTGTGGGGTGCCCAAGTGGAAAAACCATTGAACCATGAATTGCTAACACTTTGGTCCCTGGACCAATAACAGGAGATTGTGTTGGGCTAGCAACAACAAGCACAGGCTGCATGACCACCCTCATGTCAGCTCTGGGTGTAATCTCCTGTGCACTTTGGGGGGGGGATCACCTTAACACCCAGTGACAGGAGAGGGCTTGGCCGACTTCAGAAAAAAGTATTTGGATGTTGTTTTTGGCAAGTATTTGGGCAATGGCAGCTAACAATAGCAGATAGCCTTCTGCGCTGTCTCTCTGAGTTTAGCATAGTAAGGTAAAGGTAAAGGTAAAGGGACTCCTGACCATTAGGTCCAGTCGTGGCCGACTCTGGGGTTGCGGCACTCATCTCGCTTTATTGGCTAAGGGAGCCGGCATACAGCTTCCAGGTCATGTGGCCAGCATGACTAAGCCGCTTCTGGCGAACCAGAGCAGTGCACGGATAAGCTGTTTACCTTCCTGCTGGAGTGGTACCTATTTATCTACTTGCACTTTGACGTGCTTTCAAACTGCTAAGTTGGCAGGAGCAGGGACCAAGCAACGGGAGCTCACTCCGTCACGGGGATTCGAACCCCCGACCTTCTGATCGGCAATTCCTAGGCCCTGTGGTTTAACCCACAGCCCCACCCGCGTCCCAGGTGTCCACAAAATCTGCATTCTATATCTCTTCAAGGCTTATTGTAGGACAGATAAACCTTTCGAGTGATTCACTGTCCAATACTGCTAATGATACTTCATTGTATTCTGACTGTGCTGTGAGTTCCCTGCTCACTTTAATCCTCTAACTTGAACAGCTGTGGATTTTTTTTTAGATTTGTGGTGTTATTGTTGTTTTTTAATGTAGATGAAATCTGCAACACTGCTTTTTGCCTCAAGGCACTTCCTTGAAACATACATAGCTGTATACCTGTAGTGTTTTGTCTATTTGTGCACCTAAGGGCCTTAAAAATATTTCCTTTTCTATTATTCCTCTGTTCTTTTGCCCAACTATGGGAAAGTCCATGGGAAAGACTTAATTCTGTTTTGCTGGAGTTGGTACAGCCTCTTTTTATCTTGCTTAGAGCGCATTCAAGATTTTTCAGCAAGTGCCTTTTCCTCCTTCTGCATGAATGATGCACAAATACACCCTACTACTAATAAACCTCTGTGAAGAAACCAACCTTGGAGACTGTACGTCCATACATAAAGTTAACCTTTTAATGTCCTGCAGGGTGGGGTACAGAAGCCAAAGTTACATATTGACAGAAGTGAGTTAAAATGTTTCAGTTCACAGGATTTGACCCAGCATAGAGCAAAGATCTAGACACCAGACAGTCAAGTTGTATTGCCACACAGCCTGCATGTGGGAAGAACATTACAAGCAGATTGAGGGGCCTCTCGTAATGGGGTGGGGACATGGAGTTTATGAATCACAGTTTCACTAGTGATATAGACAGACAGACAGGAGAAGCTAATGGGGTGATTCACAGAGAGGTTTTTCAAGATGATATTGCTCAGTAATTGCCCATTCTGAGTCAATAAGAACAAATGTCATGGGCTGAACCTGTAGGTAATAAACTTTCATTTTAAGTTGCCAAGGACATATGTTGATCTTTATTTGTGAATCAGCATAACAGAATGAATCTTGAGCATTGGAAAGAACACTGCCTGTTAATACATCACTAAATTAAATTACCATGTGTGGAATCTCTATGTTAATTCCACAATGAACTGATTTCAGAGATGGAGCTCCTTAGGGTTATGTTATGTTGTTATGTTATAATTTCATTCTTTGTAATTGATTATATCCTACTTTTCAAATATTTTTTTCAGAGCATGTGGAAAGTGGTACATTTTAGTGGTATGCTTACAGAACCATTTCCTTCTCTTTTTTCAATATTCTTCATCAGGTCTTATCTTAATATATTTAACTGACATTAAGGCTGGATAAATGCAACACTTTCTTATAAGATTGTGGAGACTGAGCATATATTTTTGCCCCTAAAAAGCACTTCTTGAGAAAGTGGTTTCATTCTGAAAATAAACACTCATTGCAGATATAACCTTAGTATTTGTGAGCTGCTTGGGTCTTCATTGGATAAATTTATTCAATAGCTGGTGGCACTGAATTTTAAGGAGAGCTCCTTAGAAGCACAAATGCTCTTACCACACAGAAAGGAAAGTGTATTTGGCACATTTCACAGCTGATTAGCAGATTCTGCAGCAGACCTTGCTACGTGGTCCGCAGGTACACATAAGCACATTTCTCTTTTATTGTGGGGACATTTGACTTTAGGTTCTTATATTGCTGAAATTATTGTCTGTAAAACTAACAAAAAATGTTTCCAAGCAAATAAAATTTTAGATACTGTGACCTGGTGTTTGGTTCTGCTAAATATTGAGCATATGCGCAGAATCTTGATTTACTTCTGGGGATAATGAATTATTTGTGTTACATATGAACTCATTGTGTTTATGAATTATGGCAACATCACCGCTTGCAATATATAATGAAACAGGTCCTTTTATATTGGTGAAGAAAGTCAGAATAGAGCTCTGCCTTGAGAGGCAACCACGTAAAGGCATGTTGCCACCCACTCAATAAGACAGTATGTGCAATTGGGCTATATACTGGCTAATTTGCATGGACCCTAATGGACAAAATATGAATGACATTTGAACAATACCAAGGATGTTTAGGGCATATATCAAGTATTCCTATTTTACAAGTGCAAGAATCTGGACTTTACAGGGTTTTGTACAATATTCATGTAAATATTAACATTAAATATTAAATATTACTATAGTTTTATAAATAGCTTAGGGAGGGAAAGAAATCCACTTTTGGGTAGTCACTGAGGAATACTTAGCTGCTTCACATTTATCTTGATCTTTTTTATTATATATATATTTTAAAGAACTAGAATAAAATACTGTTCCTACAGCTTCTTTGTTCATTGTCTTACTTGAATAAAAAATCCAGAAAGGCTCCTGTCAAAAATTTATTGTAATTACTTTAAATACTGGACACACATATACATATGTTGTGGATAAAAGCACCATATTGTAACAGTAAAGTGAAATAAATATATTAAATAACTCAACCATAAGAAGGAAGTGTTGTTGCTTTTGCGCCAGTTTTCAGTATGTAGACTCGGATTAGAAGGAGGCCCTCTTTTTATTACAGTTGGCAAGTGTCACAAAAATTATATACGATCAAATAAATTATCGTTAAGACTGTTCTGTGTTTGCTACTGCATGCATTTATAACATAACACCATTTTGCCACCATTTTTTTTAAATGATTTTTTTATCTACAGGTTTCCAACAATGGTGAACAAACTACAGAATGCCATATTGCAGTGAAGCTCAACCCAACATCATGACTCCAGAGTCTTGGTGAGGAAATGTTTCAGAAACTTGAATCTTTTTGTTTATTTAACGTCAGAGAGCATATGTTACATTTTGCACAAAGAGTTAAATGAATATGTTTTTATTTATATTCATAATCCTTGCACTTACTGAGAGACAAATGGGATGTCATGTGGCAGTCACAGGTTATGCACACATCTGTCCACTTCTTAAAATGGAAGGGTAGTTAGGGTTTTTCAAAAAACTTCTATATGGGTGACTTGAGACAAACCTTTCCACGCCTCTGTCTTACTCATTGCTCAAATGATGAACCACGTTTGTTTTCAGGCCGATTGATTTCTCGCAACTGAGCCAGGTTGGCAGAAACATGCTAAGTCACAGCATAAAACATATCATAAGTCAAAGGGAGGTAAAGGGAGCTCAGTTTCCTTCCCTCAAAGTCCATATGGATATATCAGTGTTAAATATTATAGCCCAATCTCACCTGACCACTTCAATAGGAATTAGCAGGTACAGTGGTGCCCCGCAAGACGAATGCCTCGTAAAACAAAAAACGCGCAAGACGAAAGGGTTTTTTGGTTTTTGCGTTGCTTCGCAAGACGAATTTCCCTATGGTCTTGCGAGTTTGTTCCCTTTTTTCCTAAAGCCGCTTGAAGAGGCGCAGTTGCGACGGACCGTGCTTCGCAAGACGAAAAACATCGCAAGACGAAAAGACTCGCAGAACGAATTAATTTCGTCTTGCGAGGCACCACTGTACACTGGGACATGAGCAGCCAGTATGGCTGGTCCTTCTTGTGTCCAGTTTGTTCCTTGTCCCAGTCTATTATCAAACATTTTTTTTTTAAAGCGCCAAACAAACCCTGTCGATTAATCTTCTGGTGCTTAAACTGAGTGAACCTGCATACAGTGGTACCTCAGGTTACAGACGCTTCAGGTTACTGACGCTTCAGGTTACAGACTCCGCTAACTCAGAAATAGTACCTCGGGTTAAGAACTTTGCTTCAGGATGAGAACAGAAATTGTGTGGTGGCAGCGGGAGGCCCCATTAGCTAAAGTGGTACCTCACGTTAAGAACGGACCTCCAGAATGAATTAAATTCTTAACCCGAGGTACCGCTGTATTTCCAAAACTTTAATATAGGCATAGAGAAAGGGATGACAGTGTTCTTTTTAATCTCAGCTGCTCTGAAGGCTGCTTCAAATATTTAAAGTAAATGGGAAGAGGAGGCTCAAATTTTAGTCACACTTGTGCTAGCGGCTCACAGGCAAAGGGGGAAATGATCATCATCATATCCCACTGTGTTTCATCAAGGAATCCAAAGCCATCACCCATCCAAGCATTGAGCAGCAGACCTAGAAGTGCTTAGCTTCAGCAAGGTAGTGCCTTCAGACCATGCCATGGGACAACATGAATTTTCCTCCAATAGGAGATACACACTTTGTTCTTGTACTGGGAAATGCAAATCCTTCCCTTCCCTTTTGCATCAGATTAGACCCAGATGTAATCGGTTGAAGACTCTCCTTCCTTGAAGCTTTGTAATCAGAGGTTGATGGCCACCTGTCATGTATGATCTTGTTGAGATTTCTGCATTGCAAGGGCTTGGACTAGATGACTTCCGGGGTCCCTTCTAACTCTACAATTCTATGATGCTATGATAAATATGAGTTACAATTGCTCCCTCTATCGCTGATTCCTTTTGAACTAAACTGAATAGCTTCTATTGGGCTTTTGCTGCTTCTTGTGATTGCCTGTAGTGATTGAGATGAATGAAGGAACAGTTTTTCTTATCTTCCATTAAAGCTTTAGTTGATGGTATCCAAAATAGAATACTAAATTAATGGTAAAAACTCTCACACACCTCACCCAATATACACCAATCCAGTGTTTGTGGCTGGAGACAGGATCATTTATTTGGTCCATGAAGATTTCTCAGCAGATATTTAATTATTCTCTAAAATGTAAAAGAGTGCCAGAGCTTCGCTTGGCACAATTATGCTATCAGGAACAATGAACATTTAGTCCATTGATGGATAAATCCTGGTATCAAAATATGACATATTTATTTCAGAAATTTGACAACCTACGCAATTATTTTTTTCCCCAAAGGGATATTGCTTTAGCCAAGAAAGATTTTAAATTGTGTTGAAATGATGTGTTTATGCAGGAAAATTTTGCATCTCTTTATATAAATATAAACCAGACCCAGGGGATTGCTTATTTAAAATTAGTACACTTTGTTTGATGAAGGAACCCACTCTTGCTTGGTTGCTATTAACGCCTTCTACATTTCTTGATATTAGCAAAGATACCATACAATCTAGTTTCTACCACTGGTCAATAGGTCAGAAAATAGGTTTCCTGTAAGGATATTAATACAGGCATCCCCACATTTACATATTTTTGGATACAGTATTTTTTGCATGGATTGAAGAGAGAGTGGCAGAGAGGGTATTTAAGGGGCATTTACAGGGTGCTCCCACTTTATGCGATTTTTACAGGGTGCTCCCCGCTTTATGCGTTTAGGGGCCCAGAACACAACACTCCTTAAGTGGGAGCCCCAGTATACTGGGGCACAAGCCAAAGTTTACATTGCAAATGTGAAATATCACAGAATTGATTGTCTCTATTTCCTCTATTTCCTCAATTTTATTTTTGTATATTTAATTACGGACAGCAGTTACCTACAGCAGTTATATATATAAAAGAAAGAGACAATTATGCATTGTAGCCCTAGCTTATATTTTAAAACGAGCTTTTTAGTTACATGTAAAATCTGTTTTGTACATTTTTGGAAGAAAAATATCACATGTTAGAAAAAGGAATGTTTTGTTTGTTGTTAAGAAGGCTGCCGGAGGGCAATCTGGTTATCCTATAGGCACAACTGACAAGTGTGCTCAGTTGCTGGGAATTTGCACAGGGACTTTTCTTATTTGCCCAAATTACATTTTAGAGGGCAATTTATTACGTCTAGACCACTTGAATGCGTATTGATAAGTTCTGCTTAATATTGCACACTTGAGAGCCTTACTCTACATCATAAGTTACTTCCTGCTGTTACACTTAACTTAAGTCAAAGCTTTACTAAAGGATGAGGGTCGGGTGGCTGTCAGAATATCTTGCTTTTAATAGCTGCTGACTATCATTTAAACAACAACTCTATCTTTCATAGCTGATCTGTGCTTGATGTTTTACCCACCAAGTTGGCAAGTAATAGTTATAGTTTATCTAGAGACCATTTCCACCAGTTCATCCCACACTCCCAACATTTCACTGCACCCTGAGGTGGCCAAAAAGCCAGAGCAAGCCCTGGCTGGAGTATTTATGAATTTTGCGGAATTTCTTAGGGGACAAATTGAATGTATTAACTGTGAGAGGACGCAGAAGGCTTGGCCCCTAACTTAATGGTGCCCCAAATAAATATTTGGCTTTCTCCTACACAAGTGAATAGTTGCCATTCTATCCTGTAGGGGACATAGTGTTGCAGTTGGGGACACAAAGAGTAATTTAGTCCAACCCTCTACGATGCAGGAATCTTTTGCCCAACGTAGGGCTTGAACCCAGGACCAGGGAGATTAAGAGTCTCACGCTGTACTGACTGAGCTATCCACAATGCATATCCAGTGCTTCCCTATGTGTGTGTTCATTCATTTGTGTACTTGTGCACATGCACGCACACCTGCACACAGACACACATGGCACCAGTGGCGAAGCTTCATGCTCCGGCACGGGGGGAGGAAAGAAGGTGGGGGCAGGGCTGGCACGCATCGTGGGGCAGCCACGATGGCACCCTGCCCGGATCGCGCTGCTGGAGGTGGTGTGCTCCCCCGCACTCCTCTTCCTCTGCCAGTGCATGGCACACCAAAGCAGGTTGAATTAAGCACAATTGCAATGAACATTTCAGGGAGGGGAAGGAGTGTTTATCTTGACCTCTCTAGGGGCCATTATTTGCTTCAGAGGAATGTGGGGTTAGTGACAGTTTTGGCCCCTTCCTAAACTGATGGCAAGAGAAATAGGAAAACACAATGGACCAAGGTTTTGCCCAGTTATCTTCTCTGTGTGATGGACTCATGGGAAAAGCTGTCCCATGAGCCTTTGCTGCAAAGAGTAGGGGAAAGCCTATATAAGGCTGCTTTCCTTGGAGCTCACAGCCATTTTGCTTTGAGAGCTTATCAGGTTAGAACCTTCACTGAGCAATTTTGGGTCGCTGGGTGACAGGGCCGGAAAGTATCTTTTCCTCTCTCAACCTGATTGGCACTTGGTTGGGTCCCCCCCACCTTCCCCCTCAGTAAACATATGGTTTTCCATTGTTAGGTGGAAGAACATCGTATGAGGTTAGAAATGGCAGGATCAACATAGTATAGGGGGCCGCCATAAGGGGCCTGAGGGGAGGATTGAGAAACCCAAGCATGGGTTTGGTATCTGCCTAGTTGGAATCTGCACCCTGGTCCCCCAGTGAGACCTTGCTTGCTTGACTTGCACCACAGCACGGTTCGACACTGGCCAACTCCTGCTGTTCAGGTTTGGAGTGATCCAAACCCAGCGGATCCATTCCATCAGCATGGTGCTTGTGGAATGCTGAACTGATTTTGGGACCCAATGCCTTTCCAACCCTTGCCCCGCCTGCTGCTGTCAGTAAAGACTTGGCCTGATTTTATCCCATCACCGTTGTACAGTCTGGTTATTTTGCTGCTCTCATGGGTCACATAATGCGCTTGCCTGGGCAAGTGAATTCTTATTATATCTGTATACTTAGTGATACTAAATGAGTGACCTTCAAATATTAACACCAAACATTAATATTAACAAACAAATATTAACACCTGTATCATAAATATCTGTAACAATGATCAGTGTTGTCACTCTTTTCAAAAGCAGATAGTAGCTAGGTGCCAGTACCCCTTGTTTAAAATTCATCCCAGCATTTTGTTACATGGGTTTACTTCGTCGGGAGTCAACATAGCTGTGTTGAACTTTTAACATCTTAAAGTCAGGAAGAGTGTTCTTAATACTGGCAGTTTGTTTGATCAATGCCATGATATATAATGGGAGTTCTGTTTTTGTCACTTTAACAGAAAAATGTTTTAGGAGCTCCATCACTGGGTGCCAATTTAACACCGGGTTTTGGCAGTGCTCTAAAAGTGCCAATGTAATTTATAAGATGACCTGCCTGTGTGGAAAGCAGTACTTAGACAAAGCTTCAAGCAGTTTGAGAAAATGTTTTAATCTTGTGCTTGTTCAACCGGAACAAAAGAAGTTTGAATGCCTGCCTGCTCCTGCACTGTATCTAACAACCTGGTCCTGTAGATTGGCTTTAGCTGAAATGATGCAAATAGTAGCTTGCTCTGTTGCAGCTGAAGTACAATCCCATGCACAGAATATCTGGATATTTTCTGATGTTTTCTTGATTAAATGTGAGCAGGTTCGCACTACCTTCTGTGGTTCCTATGGGTCGCAGAAGACCTACAGATAGAGCAGAATGAGATGATGATGATGAGGGAAAGGGAAAGGGGACAGAAGGAACTCCCAACGGAACTAAAACAGTCAAGCTTGTGAAACAGAATCAGAAAAAGCACATGATTTTACGTTAGCAGTGCTTCTGAGGTTAGATTCCTGCAGCAAGCCAAGCTGTCAGTTGTACTTCAGCAGGTTTTCAAACAAAATAATATTCTTGTGCCCCCAAGGAAGATTTCATCTGCACTTTATTGGGCAATTGACATGTTTATTAACATTCCTTATTCCTTATTTCTGGCACTGTTTGTGTGACTAGCCTCTGTTTTTGTTACTGCACTGGCTGTGGTGCTTCCCTCTTCTTTCTTCTGCTTCAACAAACCATAGTTTGCTGGGCTGGGGATGTTATATCTGAAACCCCTATTGATTCCCCCGCCTCTGCCCAGTGTTAGAGTCATGACACCTTTAGTATTAACAAACACATTACAGTGGTACCTCCGGTTGCGGACGGGATCCTACCAACGTGTTACTAATAACTTTTCTCCTTCTCCATTTTATTTAAAAACAAGAAGCCTTGTTAGCGATTTTTAAGAGAGAAATACTTCCATATAGCTTAAGTTAAATTTCACACTTGAAAATTTCAACACAGAATCAAAACTTTTAAGCCAATAAACTACTCATAAAATCAGTAGTGAGTCTTCCCAAACAAGGCTTTATTGGTATCAGGCAATAAAATTAGTACCAGCAGTCGGGATTTTGGAGAATACTGGTAAAAATGGGAGCAGAAATTGCTGGTGTTCACTGCTTCACTGGATGTCAGAAAAATCCAGTGCATATGATTGGCATTAATTATGTAAATTATGTAACCTACATAATTATGTAACTTACATAATTTTGCCACTGTGCACATTGAGACAAATAAAGCTTTTGGTGGAGGATGAACTGCTATGAAAAGGAAAGGAAACCATGCTGCATGAAACAAACATAGGATGGAATGGGAAGCAATGTTTTCTTAGCTCCCTAATCAGCATTCCTGGGAGTGATACATCCATTGGATCCAGATATATGTTGCACAACCAGAAAAGTACATGCACTTGCACAACATACCCCACTGAATTCCTCTGTATTTCCTGCTCTGTAGTACCCTGTGCCATAACCCATGCTTGTTCCAAAGGATTTGTTGATCCTTAATTATAATCTCAGATAGGTATGACCTGTAAAGTCAGTCTCTGTGGCACAGAGCTATAGATTCCACAGGCAGTAACAACACTCTCCAACATGCTAAAGAGGAAAATCAGGATTCACGTCTTTTGGTGCTGTGCTCCCACGGAAACTAGCTAACTCACAAGAGAGCACAGCCACCCAAAATGGGTGTCTTTTGAGGCCGCACTCTTGTGGGAGCCAGAACAGCACATCCCGGGATCCAATCAGAAACCAGGTTGGCTTTTGTAATTCTGGGATGGCCTACACAATTTGGGTAAGTGGCTGCGACACACTTGACCAGGGAAGGAAGTTTTCATCTCCTGCTTGAACTACTGCAGTGTGCTCTACGTTGGGCTACCTTTGAAGGTGACCCGGAAACTGCAACTAATCCAGAATGCGGCAGCTAGACTGGTGACTGGGAGTGGCCGCCGGGACTGCATAACACCAGTCCTGAGAGATCTGCATTGTTCCCATTATGTTTCCGAGCACAATTCAAAGTGTTGGTGCTGACCTTTAAAGCCCTAAACAGCCTCGGTCCTGTATACCTGAAGGAGCGTCTCCACCCCCATCATTCAGCCCGGACACTGAGATCCAGCGCCAAGGGCCTTATGGCGGTTCCCTCATTGCGAGAAGTGAGGTTACAGGGAACCAGGCCTTCTCGGTAGTGGCGCCCGCCCTGTGGCACGCCCTCCCTTCAGATGTGAAGGAAATAAGCAGCTTTCTTATCTTTAAAAGACATCTGAAGGCAGCCCTGTTTAGGGAAGTTTTTAATATTTAATGCTGTATTGTTTTTAACACTCGATTGGAATCCACCCAGAGTGGCTGGGGAAACTCAGCCAGATGGGCGGGGTATAAATAATGAATTATTATTATTATTATTATTATTATTATTATTATTATTATTATTATTAATAATAATTTTATTTATTAATGGGCATGACAGTGGCAGGGTCATTCCTATTGGGAATGGAGACTCAAAGTTCCATAATGAAAAATGATTGTATTCAACACAATTTATGCTGGGAGAAGTTTGGGCTTGTGGTCCCAGGCCTTCCTTACAGGGATGGATTATCAAATAGGGAGCCTTCATGACCTTCCCTGTCACCACAGATTAGTGGCAGATTCCTCTGCAAGGGAAGGAGATAGCAGAATAGACACTATGGCGGGAGTTTATCAAGACTGTTCAGTGTATCCACAGAGTGTTGAACAGAGTAGCCTGTAAAAGCAAACCCAAAGTTTCTTGCAGCATTCCTAAAACTTACATCATTTCGCCATAGTGCTAATTTTCATTGTAATAGTCCACTTCCTTGCTTTCTCTTCTGTATTAACATTGTACATTCAAATCAATGATGCAAGAGAGGTTCAAAAGAGAATTTAAACCTCACTATGAAAATATCATTATTAAGTAGTTTCTAGCTAGTCAATTAAATACACATCTGTTAATGTGAATATGGTCTTGGACACAATTGCCTGGATCAGCTTCTGGAAGGTTTTGCTCAAGCGTGCCTTGAAATTAAACAGCTGTCAGTCTACAGATCTGCACATTTTTCAACTTATTTGAAAGAAAGTAGTGTGAGAATCAATTTTTGCTGTGCTCACTCTCTCAAAGAATTTCCCCCTTCATTTTTCAGTACATTTCACAGGTACAAATATATATATGCTTCCATAAATTGCTTCCTTACATTGGTTCAGGCAGTACACCCAGTAAGTAGCTATCTTTGAAAAACACAGAACACCTCCCCTCCCACCCCAAATTATGGAATTCAGGAGTGCTTCTACATTTCAGCCTTGCAAAAATAACTCTTCAAAATCCTAAAATGATATATTTCCATGAGATGGAGTAGTCCACCCAGTTTATTGTGTACTGTGACAGCATTGCAACCATATATTTGAAAGTGCTGTGCGGTTTCGATTTTTCAAGGAAACAAATATCAGTTCCTCTGACATGTTTTCATTGGAAAGCTGAGTCAGTTACTTCTTAAGATCTGCCCTATCTGTCTTACTACTGATAATGTTGTATCATGTTACATTGAGTTTACTCAAGATATTACACACAGACAAAAAAAAATCAAACAGGAGAATGGTTGTCCTTGAAAGATGATTTCTAACTGTTTAAGAACTCTCATCTGAAAAGCTTGAAAAGTTGTAAGATCCAGTTAAGGATAAGGTACAGGCCCTTTGCTTCTTCCTTAAGATGTTTTACAGAATATTATAACTGTACAGGATTCAATCTTTATTGCTAAGCTAAGCATTAGCAACACACCAGAAATAAATAGCAATGAAATAATGTCATTTGAAAACCTAGGTTTTCTAGGTATTTGGTGGTTTTGCTTTTAAAAGAAACAACCATGGTTCATTTTTTGGTTTTAACAGTTGATATCCTTAACTGTTGCTATTTCAGCCACTTTGGCAAATGTGGCATTAATACCTGGCAACATGGATTTTACCTGTTTCCTGACACTGAAGCTCAAAAGTTGACATTTTAGGTGTGTGGCAAGCACATGTTTTGCATAAAGGTAAAGGGACCCCTGACCATTAGGTCCAGTTGTGGCTGACTCTGGGGTTGCGGCGCTCATCTCGCTTTATTGGCCGAGGGAGACAGCGTACAGCTTCCGGGTCATGTGGCCAGCATGACTAAGTCTCTTCTGGCGAACCTGAGCAGCAAACGGAAACGGCGTTTACCTTCCCGCCGGAGCAGTACCTATTTATCTACTTGCTTTTTGTCAGGCTTTCAAACTACTATGTGGGCAGGAGCTGGGACCAAGCAATGGGAGCTCACTAGGTTGTGGTGATTCAAACCGCTGACCTTCTGATCGACAAACCCTAGGCTCTGTGGTTTAGACCACAGCGCCACCCATGTCCCTTATTCAACAAATTTAACATTTTTGTGGGGGGGGATGTTTGTCATTTCAATGAACAAGTAAGTTTAGATACTTGTCACCATTTTCACCTGCCCATCTTCTAGCCAGCTCTGGCTGCCGAGCACTTGTCTCCCTGTTCTCTTCCTTTCACAGAGATAATGACTTCTGCACTTCTGCTCCTTTCTACCACCTCTTCTCTTGTTCACCAGCCTGTTTGCTAGCAAGATAAGCAAGTAGGCGTTAGCAACAGGAATGGCTATAGACTCACTCCAGAGAAGACCCAATGAGAGCACCTTGTCCAAGCCCCTTCTTCCCAAACAGTGAATCAGTTTGAAAATAAGCAGACCTGCAATTTATTGTGTAAGCTACTTTATTTCAAGACATAGATAGCCTCTTGTTTTCTAGTCAGACATGGCTGATGTTATTTTTTTCACCCTTCTCTTTTAGGATTTAGTTTACATCAATGAGATTTCCATTTGATCTTATTTTTTTCTTCTGTGCCAGAGGCTAATCAGTTAATATTTTATTGTGACTTAGTCCACTCGGAATAAATTTAGCTGTCCTTTGCTGCACTTCTAAGAATTGTTGTAACATTGTTTTGATCTTTGCAGTTTTTCCGGTAGACAGTTTCATTATTTAACTGATCACATTCTCATCTGAAAGAAGACATCAGCAGTTCAGATGGTAGTTCAAATGGTTTGGGAAATCTTGAGTAATATGCATCTTAAATATGGAATAGGTATTTTATTTTAGTTTTAGTTTTTCCACTACTTTCTCAGGGGGAGGGGGGGAATTAGTTTCCTTCCCAGATGCCTGTGAGCAGCAATAACACAGACTCTTACTAGTTTTGAAGCAAAGATTAAAATTAGAGCAAAGCTAAGATGTCAGCTGTTTGGCTTCCCTGTTACTACAGTGGTACCTCGGGTTACATACGCTTCAGGTTACATACACTTCAGATTACAGGCTCCGCTAACCCAGAAATAGTACCTCGGGTTAAGAACTTTGCTTCAGGATGAGAACAGAAATCGTGCTCTGGCGGTGTGGCGGCAGGAGGAGGCCCCATTAGCTAAAGTGGTGCTTCAGGTTAAGAACGGGCCTCCGGAACGAATTAAGTACTTAACCTGAGGTACCACTGTATATGCCAAGAGGTGGGCATTTTGATGACTAGGGAAGATTTTTTTGAAGGGGTGAAAGTATCTTTTTTGTTTCCCCAAATGTCCCAGAATTATATTGTGTTCTAATGGCTTGCCTAAAACAGCCTGGAGGGCCAAATGGGGAGGACTGAAGGGACAGATTAAGCCAATGGCCAGACTGTTCCCACCAATTCTTTGGAGCAATACAACACCTGGGGCACTCTGGGAAGATGAGGGTGGCTGTCAGCCACTGGCATCAAAGAGTTCTGCTACCCTGGCAGTTAAAGAGGCAGCAAGGGCAAAAGAGAGGGAGAGAGAAGCAGTTTCCTGGCACCTATCAGGAAGTCCCCTTGACTTTGTTCCAGTTTTGCCCCACCTTCTAGTTTTGTCTTATTCAACTAGGACATGTCTGAAACCCTTCAGAGCATCTGTCAGCCATGATACACAGTACTGAGCTAAGTGGACCAATTGCTTGTCTCAGTATAAGGTAACTTCATAGTGATTCACATTACACAAAGTTCGTCGCAAAGGTGGCTTTTTCTTTTCTTTTCTTTTTAGCCTTAAAATTAAAATTACCATATATTGTTCTGACAAATCCATCCAAGCCACTCTGAGCCCCTATCCATCAGAGAGTCTTGGCTATTTAAAACTGCCACAACTGTCTATTTATGTTTTCATTGTGTTAATAAAACCGATAGCTCTAGTAGCATTAATATACGATGAAAACATTTAAAAATCCAAGAAAATTATTTCAGCCTGAGGGATCAGAACAATTTATGTCGAACTTGTCAGGCTACTGGAGCAAACTAAATGAGTCATCAGGAAATAATTTAGGTTTGTTTCATATAGCACTGAAGTATTTTTATGAACATTTAATCATGTATTCCAAGAGGCAGCGGCAAAGGCCTTTCCTTTATAATAATTAATTGAGGGTGGTGTAACACACATATCCAAATGATCTGTTGTGTATTCATTCTGGACTAGGTAGCATAAGTTGATATATTTTCCAATAGATCAGAGGAGGGAAACTTCTGGCCCAAGGGACAGATTAGACCCGGGAGGGGTCCTAATTTGATACTCAAGGCCGTTCTCTGCAGAACATGCTCACTAGCCCCTCACATGATATTATATGTGATAACAGATGTGGGGCAGTTAAATTTATAGCTAGAAAGTAACAATAAGGAGCATCGTTCTGCCCGGACACTGAGGTCCAGCTCCAAGGGCCTTCTGGCGGTTCCCTCACTGCGAGAGGCCAAGTTACAGGGAACCAGGCAGAGGGCCTTCTCGGTAGTGGCGCCCGCCCTGTGGAATGCCCTCCCATCAGATGTCAAAGCGATAAACAACTACCTGACATTCAGAAGACATCTGAAGGCAGCCCTGTTTAGGGAAGTTTTTAATATGTGACATTTTAGTGTATTGTTCATCTCTGTTGGAAGCCGCCCAGAGTGGCTGGGGAAACCCAGCCAGATGGGCGGGGTACAAATAATAAATTATTATTATTATTATTATAAAAGTGCACTCCCAATTGCATTCCCTCCAATGTGACACGATTTTCCAGGTTCGAAATCCCATGCAAGATCACAGACCTGGGAAAAGTGGTTTTTCAGACATGGTGCCCCAAAACCTGGAGAACCCAAAAACACTTTATCGGGGGTGAGATCTTGGCACAAAACTTTGTGAGAACAAGTAGTCACCGTACTCTCACAGAACCCCCCCCCCCAAGGATATCCTCCTCCTCCTTTTCAAAGCCATTGACAGGTATGCAATTGCTCCTTATCAAGCGAGGCTTGCTGTCGGTGCGGATAAACTGATCGACAGCGAGCATGGATGAGAACAAGCCTTGCAAAGGATTGGCTGCACTAGAGAGTTCCCAGTTTAGAACAGTGCAGCCAATTCCTTCCCCGTGTAGAGCTTGCTGTAAGCTCAAATCAGCAGCCCAGTGTTTACAAAAGGCCACATGGGGAAATGCTTGTGCCAGCATAGGTAACAGCATTTGCATTTCTTTTCAAAATGAAATATGATATATACATTCTTTTCATTCAATAATAATAAAAAAGCCACCTCATTACGTGGGATGGGCAGATGGCAGCACCTAAGCCATTACACAGTAACCTTTTTGTTCACCTCCCAGGAGTCCCAGTACTAGAACAGGAAGGCACAATCACGTTTTCCAGAAATATTGGAGACAGCCATCTCATTCGCAATATGGCAGGCTGCTTCCACTGCATTTTAGTTGGGCACCTGGGGAGCTGTTGTTGGAATCTGGATATTGGACTATGTGGACCCTTCATTTGATTTTGTATTCATATGAGCCTTGAAGCTAAAACCCATTTTCAGAAAATAAACCGTCATATGACATTTGATCAAAACATTGATCAAAGATTGGGGGGGTATCACTTTATCATTGTCAGGTTTGAATAAACAAACTATTAAAACAAATTCCTCTTTTCTGTTCTTTTAAGAAAATAATAAACTAAGATTACAATTGTTCGAATAAAAAAAGTTTGATCCAGGCAAACTTTAGTATGTTCAAGGCTTATTGAATTCAATAGGTTAGTGTGCCGTAAAGTTTTCCCCAGTAAAGATAATTCTAAAATTATATTTGAAATGGAATTTGAAATTGCTTAACTTTGGGTTCATTTTGCAGAAAGGATCCAGCTATTGGTTGAGACTATCTAAATAAAGACTGATATGAAACCATGCAACACGTGTGGTCTTAACAATCATGCCCATTTAGGAGCTACTAATGATACATGTTTTTATGTACATGTTTAAAATATTAAAATGCATCACCTTTTTTTATTTTATCTAGTCACATGCTAGGATATTATAAAGAATAAAGAGAAAAAGACATGTATAGAACTGTTCTAAATACTGTATCTTTGGATTATGGACAAGAGCATCCCACTCAAAGGTTTGGGGCTGGTAGCAGTATTTAAAAGTACTGTATTCTGAATTAAGAATATAAATCACAGCTACCGCTCACGTTAAAAAGAGGAAATGTGTACAGTTAGAGTGAATTGTGAAGAACCATCTAGGTAGTATGAATTCCAAAAGTTTTTAATACAATTATTAACACTTCCAGTCACGTTCTCCTTTGGGAATACTCTCAAGGAAACAGGTTGTGGGGGAACCCATGCTTAAAGGAGAATGAAACACTCAAGAAGATATTTCAGTAGCCAAGGCCAAGCTAGAAGAGTTTGAAATCAAGCTGTTGCAGTCTATACAGAATTGTTTGAACTGATGACTTCTCAAGCACCTGGCACCTTAATGGCAAATGCTATGAAATAAATATTTACTGGAATGTAAAGAACAATATATTATGTGGACAAATAAAGTAGTTTGTTAACAAAACTGGATTTATCAAAACTAGATTCTGCACCAGAAAAGAAATTATTTCACAGTTAAAATGATATATAGCCACCTGCTACCTTTCAGAGGATTTACTCTTTGGTTATGAACAAAACTGTTTTATGTCCTATTGCTAAATATATTTTCTCTCTTTGCAAACGAATATTTAAGAAAATAGTATCAGTCTGAGTCTAAAGTTTTAAAGCCTGTAAATCAATATATGTGGCAAATTGGAGATCCAAGAAAAGCCCTGGGCCTAAATAAATCCATCATATGTTCTGGGAGATTATATTTTAGTGTACACACATATACTGTGTCTTGGAATACCCAGACTGACCAAGAAAAAAAAGCTTTGGAAGGGTTAGTCAGTCACATCTTGATTTATTGGGCAACAAAATTGGCCATAAAACTACCTTTTACAGTGCTCAAGAGACCAAAGCATATAGATGTCATATTGAGTAATAACATCAGGATAATACCAAGGTCTTCAGTTGGTTTGCAGTTTTCATATGGATAAAACCAGATACAAGACACTTAATACCAAAAAAAAACAAACCCAGGACATATTCTTCAAATATTAAAGCACCTTGAAAGATTAATGTTCTTCCAAATAAGGCCCCAGTTATATGAAATAGGAGATCTGAGAGTAACCAAAATACTTATTTTATTTTTTCTTTTCAAATGCAGCAATGTGTTTTTGTTTCATCATGCAAATATTGTCAGGAAACTTAATTCATGAGTATTTCTATCATGTCCCTGTTTGTATGATGGATGATACCTAACAATTCCCAAGTAGGAAATTCTCTTGTTAACTCTCACGTGTGCCAGAAACCCTGGGCTGCCCATCTGACAACTGCAGAGAGGGCTACAAGTTTCATAAGAAGCGAGATTCTTAAACTGACTTTAAACCATGAGCTACTTCTACCTACCTTGCACCAACCTCCTGATCATATGCCATGGCAAGCCAGAGTATGGCTTACTAGCATCCTGGATGACAGCTGTCAGGTTTGGCTCAGCATGGGGGGGCCGCTAGGGGCGCATTGGAAGATGGCCGACAATACCATCTCTCTGGCTCACACGAGGTAATTAAGAGGCTAATATGGGAGTAATTAGCCTCCCTAGTTTTCCCAGGGGGAATGGGAAAACTGCTTCGTCTGCGGTTGCCTATAAATCACCTCCGAGTTCAAAAGAAGGAGGGGGTGTGGGCATTAGATGGATAGCACTCATGTGAGTTTTTTGCTCTCCCGAACACTACTTCTGATTGCGACCTGGTTGCAGGAGCTCAAAATAAATAATTAGAGAGGAGCAAATGCACATATTTCGAGTTAAGAAAGGGAGTATTGATTGCTAACTAAATCGACCTCTGTGAAGCTGAGCGACGGGTTGGACTGAACAGGAAAATATATCAAAGAAGACTACATCAAAGATGTCGGTATGTCGGAACGGGGCGGAAAGAGGGAGAACTTTTCTTTTTTTCTCTATGTGATTACCTAACAACCGCCCCCCCCCTAAGAAGAACCGTTGCAATAACCGATAACAAGTGAGACGGAATAATGAACTGTGTGGAAATGAATCATTAACTAAAGGCTTTGCTTTGTGGAAGATCTGGAAAGGAAATGGAAGGCTTTTGGGATGACGCAGTTCTAAAAGAGAACCGCCATGACAAGACAGGCTCTGTTGCAGGATTGACAGTCAAGAGAGGGAGGAAGCCACGGCTTTGTTATCATATTTGACTCTGTGTTTGATCTAGCAGAACCCCCTGAAAAGATTGATGTCGTAGCAACAGGTCTGTGAAAGCTAATGAGCAGACGCTAAGACTGTATTCTATGGAAATGTTGAAATGGTGTCTGCCGTTTGAATATGACTTTTGGATTAATGTGAAAATCCACACAGGACTATAACAACGTTTGTTTCAACTCGCTTGTGGAGACTTTCAGAGGTTATAAAGAAAGGGAAAAAATATGATAACAAGAAAACTGAAAGATGATTTGTAAAGGAAAACAACAAAGAGATGAATGGACAGAACTGTGAACATCAAAGCAGCAGAAATAAGAGATGATTGGACCCCTTTCTGAGCTCGAAGCATGGGTACCCCCAACAAAAAAATAAATTTTGGTTTTGTAATTTGGAACTAATGTGATTTGATTGGTTTGTTAATAAAAATTATCTTTAAAAAAAGGGGTTGGCTCAGCATGTCCTCCAAACATGGGATCAAAGTCAAGGTCTCTTCTCCTCAACCATGAGCTGTAGCCATGGGATAAAGCTTCACTAGCAACCCTGGTTAAGCTAGAGAACCCTATCCCAGGTTCAGGCATGCTGAGCCAGAACATTAGCTTAATGTTGTGGCTTGGTCCTGGCCAGGACTCCTGATTGTAGCCTGCCTGCACATTGGCCAATCACAGGCAGGCTACTGTGCAGTGCCAAAACTTTCACATTTGTAACCAACACAGTTGTGGCCTTATTGACACAATGTACTCTTTGTCCTGTCTGGTTATTTCATTGCAATGAAGTCACAGGGCTATGGCATGCAATGGGATGTTCCATGGTATATATGAAGGGTTGCATGCATAGCCTGCTTGATACTGGTTTCTCTGGAGAATGGGAGCGGGTGTTTATATATATATATATATGCACCAAAAGCCATGTTAGCAAAATCAGTAAGTAAAATCCTCCTTCAGATAAATAAATATAATACTGAATCAGGTATTATTCCTGGTTACCACTAGCAAAAAAATCCATCCTCTTTAATTGACTTTGCACTGTTGTATAAATAATATACCACAACAGTTTTAGGAATGCTTTGGGGCATTTTGTGGTGCTTTCTGTTGATAATGTGTATAGCTGTAAATCGAGGTCCTCTTCCGAAGCAAGAAACTCATTTACAAATATTTAGTGTTTATTTTTCTCCTGCTTAGTTGAATAGTAATTACTTGCGACTTGTATAATAGAAACATTTAATTTGTATACTCTGACTTATGGCACATACTTATTAAGGTGAGAGACAGCTTGGAGGATAACATCTTGTGACTTGGCTCTTATATTTCATATTCAATTGACAGTTCTTTCCACGTTTATGTGTCTGCAATAAATAAATCATAACAATTTTTTCCTCAGTGGAATCTTGGTGCAAAGTCAATCATCCAAAGAGAAGTGGAAAAACAAGTGCATCATCCACAGAGACGACCATCAATGGAAGCGCTAATAGAATTGCATGGCTTTTGATAGAATTCCAGCCTGATATTGACAGGTGATCCCGTACATGGGGGCATATATAGCTCCAGGCTTCTGTTATCATTATGTAAAGTTCTTGTTCTTTACACTCTTTGTGCTATTTCCTTGGAGACATGGTTTCAGATACAAAGTATTTTGTCAGAGTCTTATAATTATGAATTGAGCAGACTGAATCTCCCAGCTGTTGCAACTAACAGCAGCATTTAATTTGACAGTGAAGTCAGGGGTATTTTCTGCTTCTTGAATCTCAGCCAGCATTCATTATTAATTAGTATGAAATTTGAGAAGCATGTTGTTAATACACTCCTGCAACCGGTACAGTTTTAAGGGTACAGTCTGGGTGTGACACTGACTTGTTTAAGTACTTCATCACTCTGTGTCCCTGAAAGGTCACTTTGTTCTGGCCCAATGTTCTGCAGATCCTTCTGTTTCCTGTTCCACTGCAGCCCTGTGCACCACATTCAGCATTGTTTAAACCCTCTGATTTTTATTTTTATTTATTTTGGTGGAAGGGATGTAGGGGGTTAAGTGGATGGAGTTCAGCAATTGCCAAGAACTGATAAAACAATATATATACCAAAAAAACTTTAATACATTTATGTTCCTTAGTAATACCAATGGGTGATGCAAACTTTCTTGTTTCAAGACTTTTATTAGTGATTGCACAAAGTACATAGGCCACTCAGATAGACATGGGGAAGTTACAAGATATAATCACTCCCTGTGCTTATCTGTTTCCATATACCACACCTGTTGTAGAATACATCAATGTGTGTTGAGACTTGTACCCTTCATGGAAAAATGAATGCCTCTGCTTCGGATTGCACACTCTGTAGTCCAGTATAAAGGCTGCAACCATCAAGTGGCAATTCAGAAGCTCACATTAGCTGAGCAGAGTTCCATTCACACTAATCTGGTTCCAAGCATGAGTGTTCAAACACAGAGAGACATTATTCTGCAGCATCAGGTGGTGGGTTGCATGTGTGAATGAGCTATAACAGGACATGAGAAACTAACATCACTTCAAAACCACCCCATTAAAAAAAATAAAAAAAAAATATGGAAGAGATTAAAAGAAATGAGTTCTACACTGCAAGCTATTTTAGGAAAAATTTAAAACAATGTGAAGACAATAACATTGGCTGCTTTTGTTGAGCTATTTCTTTTCTTCCTTTTCAATCTGATATGGAGTACTGTGATATCTCACTCTCTTTTTGCTGGGTAGAGGTGCACATTTTTCCTTTTTCTCTTTTACAAAAATGGATAAGAGAACATATACTATATCATATGAACATCTCTGAATTTTTAAGAAAGTTCAAGTGAGTGGCAATATTGCTGCATGTCCTGCACATGGATGTCATTGAGCTTATCCTTATTTCAACCTAAATCAGATTTGTTAACGTTTTCAGCAGTTACTAGGGGTGTGAATTGGCTCTGTGTGAGAGTTGGATAAAGTGGCAAACTGAGGTGATTTGGGGATGTGCCCCTCTCTAAATGTTGAAGCATGGTGTCAGTTACACACACCTAAGACAGGGACCTCCGGAAAGCCTTGCGTTACTTTGCTTCTATGCTCTTCTGTACCATATAGCTCAACCTTACATTTCCCTATATATATGTTTTCCTATGTTTCTCTATGTCCAAAGTGAGGCTGTTCAAAATGTCACCTGCAGAGCATTGAAGAAATATGGATGATTCTTCATTAAGGTGTAGCAATGGATTACTTTTTTAAAGAAGTTAAAAACTTAAATTGGCTTTTTAAAAACCCCATGTTTTTCTGCTTTAAGCAAAGCAGCAACAATTAGAGCACTTCAGAACTCTATAGACAGCCATTCTAGACAGCTTCACATTGTACACTTGGTTGGATACCTTTAATGGTGTATCAGGAAGCCTGTAAATGTGTAAATGCCTAGGTCTGTAAGGGCTGGCAGAGGAAACAAACAGCTACCAAAAGGAAACTCCACACCTTACTTAATATTTGTTTTGTTTACAGATATGCAGACAGGAAGTCTTGCAGTAGGTACTGAATTCTCAAAGCATTTTGCGTAGCCTTCAACCTTTCTGTTTTTTGACTGTTTGGCTCTCCCAACAAAACAGACAAAGACACATTGTAGAGCACTGATCTGATATGTTCCCTTGCCAGTCAATTGCCATTCGTTAAAAAGCCACAACTGTTAAAGGATCTACAGATCCCCTGATCTCTAGATCCAACTGTATGCCACAGGCAAAACCACAATGATAAACCTAGTCACAGTAATAAGATGGTCAAACTTTCAACAGCATAATCGGCCACAGGCTGTCTTCTCTTATGTTAGCATTTAATTAAATATGTCTGTAATATGGATGAAACTGAAATTGGAAACCAGGAAAAGTGTAGTTTCTTATTACCTGTTCCTTTTCATCCTGCACTTCGCTTTCCTGATGTTGCCTGGCAGGGTATCACATTTGCACTCACTTTCCCCTTCTGAATGGGATTTATTCTCTGTATATTTGTATGAAGCATCTCACAAATACACAGAACTGTTAAATCTACCTCTTTTTATTATTAAGAGAATGTTGTTTAGAGGGCAGAGCACAATGACCAGTTGGGTATGTAAGAAGTAAGACAGTCTTTTAGGCATCCTGGCCCCAAGCTGTATAAGGTTTCAGAAACCAGGACCAGCATCTTGACCTTAGCTTAGTAGCTAATTGGAGGCCAGGGCAAGTCTTACATTTTCTGCACAAAGTTGGTTTATGCTAGTGGAACAGGGGAATAATGAAAAACCTCATAAAGTGAGGTTAAAACAGAGCAAATGGATCTGCACAAGTATATGTGACTGGTAGCTTCAACATCAGCTTCCTCAGGCAAGCACACTGAAGTATCACTGAAGAAAGGCAAAATTTAACACAATTATTTCTGTCCATCTTGCCTCCCTGTTCTCCATTATCACTTATCCAATTTCATTGGTTTTATAATCAGTGTTCTTGAAGCTACAAACATGAGTCTGACCAAACTGCGGGAGGCAGTGGAAGACAGGAGTGCCTGGCGTGCTCTGGTCCATGGGGTCACGAAGAGTTGGACACGACTAAACAACGACACAACAACATAATCTAATCCTGGTTCCTGTGCAAAAGAGAGAAAAGGAGAGTAGAAATCGTAAAGAGACTCCCAACTCCTTTGTTGCACCGAGTATAATTTCCCCCCTTATATTGCCCTGTTTGCAACTTGAGAATTCATAAGAAAGGATAGCGGGAAAAGCTAGGAACAGTGCATAGTAAAGATGCATTAATGCAATAAAATACATTAAGGGCCACCATCTTTGTCATTCTTTGTCCTCATCACAGCCATTTTATGCATTTCTGGCTCCCTAGCAGTTTGTCATTTTCATAAGTTATCCATTTAAGTATCATTAAGTGATTATTAGAGATTTCACTGTATTTTGCAATTACTTGGCTTAGAGCCCAAACTCCAATAATTCATAATGGTAAGCTTTAAAAAGGAGGCAAACATTAAAGGCACCAAAATTCTTCTCCAAATTAAATTTGACTCTGAGTTGAAGAATTCTTCCTTTTCTCCCATGCACACACTTAGGTCACTGATAAATTGGTAGAAGTGTCTCCTTCCCATCTTTCTCAGGTTTGCTGGCACTTGGCCCATTATTGCAGCTATATTCTAGTAACTAGAGGATATATTCTAGTAACATGCTGTCACCACGAAAAGCAGCAACTGATATGTAAGGGTGCTTGAGAGCTCGTGAAGGTTGGAAATTCACAGGGAGCTGCAGGTGCAAGATTACATCTCCATTGTGAATGAGTGACATGTTTCAAAACATCAACTTCAGACATCAGAAACAAAGAAATATCTGAAATTAATAAATATTTTGTAACATTAAATGCCCAACACAAAAGGCATCGTAAAAAAACCAAACACCCTGAAGCCCACAAACTGCAAGCCAGCAAAAAATTCATTTTAACTATATGACATTTGGAATAGAAGAAGGCCAGAACTGATGAGACCAGCTGCACCTCTTTTGGAAGGGAATTCCATTTAAGGAATTTGGTTTGGATTGTAACTGGACTCAGTAATTCTCAAGCTGTGTGCTGACTATTTAAGGAAGCTATTGGATTTACAGGATCTAGTTCAAATCTCTCTCTCTCCCTCTCTCTCTCCCTCCCTCCCTCCCATCACTACTTAGTATACCTTATCAAAAAGGTAAAGGTAAAAGGACCCCTGACCATTAGGTCCAGTTGTGACCGACTCTGGGGTTGCGGCACTCATCTCGCTTTATTGGCCGAGTGAGCCAGCGTACAGCTTCCGGGTGATGTGGCCCGCATGACTAAGCCGCTTCTGGAGCAGCGCACGGAAACGGTGTTTACCTTCCCGCTGGAGCGGTACCTATTTATCTACTTGCATTTTGACATGCTTTCGAACTGCTAGGTTGGCAGGATCTGGGACTGAGCAACGGGAGCTCACCCCGTTGCGGGGATTCAAACCGCCGACCTTCTGATTGGCAAGTCCTAGGCTCTGTGGTTTAACCCACAGTGCCACCCGCATCCCTACCTTATCATACTTGTATGATAATTTGAAATTCATCAATAGAGTTTTGTTCTTGCACAGTTCCTCTGAGATCCTATTAACTGGGGTCCACTTTGCCCAAAACATACTTGGCTTGTTGCTTTGAGAAAATTTACTTTAAGACATCGCTTCTTTCTGTAGAAATGAAAGTTGAAAATACCATCTGACCATTTGTGTATTTCATTCTAGACACTAATAACTTTTTGACAGAAATAAAAAAAAATAGAAAATTAAAAATTCCTTCCAGTAGCACCTTAGAGACCAACTAAGTGAGTTATTGGTATGAGCTTTTGTGTACATGCACACTTCTTCAGATACACTGAAACAGAAGTCACCAGACCCTTATATATAGTGAGAGAGGCTGGGGAGGGGTATTACTCAGAAGGGTGGTGGGAATGGGTGATTGGCTGATAGGTGTGGTAAACGACTGTTAACGACTGCAATTGGTCTTACAGGAAAAAGCAAGGGGTGAGATGGCTAAAAGTAGCTTTATCATGTATAATGAGGTAAGAATCCAATGTTTCTATTCAGACCAGGTCTCTCCATGGTTTTAAGTTTGGTAATAAGTTGCAATTCAGCAACTTCTCTTTCCAGTCTATTTCTGTAGTTCTTTTGTAGTAAGACAGCTACTTTGAGATCTTGTATAGAATGTCCTGGGAGATTGAAGTTTTCTCCTACTGGTTTCTCTGTCTTGTGATACCTGATATCAGATTTATGTCCATTTATCCTTTGGCGTAGGGTTTGGCCTGTTTGTCCAATATAGAGAGCTGTTGGCATTTGATGGCATACACAATGTTAGAAGATGAGCAATTGAATAGTCCTGAGATGGTATGTTTCATGTTGTTGGGGCCAGTAATGGTGTTGTCTGGGTGTATGTGGCAGCAAAGTTGGCATCTGGGTTTATTGCAGGCTCTGCTACCAGTGTCCATGTTAAGTCTGCTTGTTGTATTATTGTGGGTGAGGAGTTAAGATTGGGTGGCTGTCTGTAGGCAATGAAAGGTCTTCCTCCCAGAGCTTGAGAAAGAGAACTGCCATTGTCTAGGAGAGGTTGTAGATCTCTGATGATGCGTTGAACTGTTTTAACTTGGGAGCTGTATGTGATTACTAGTGGTGTTCTGTTATTTTCTTTTTGGGGTGTGTCGTGCAGCAATTTTTTTGACAGAAGTTGAAGAGACAGTGTGTATAGAATCCTTGTGGAATAACTCATTCTCTGAATTTCTAAAGATAGCTGTGGCAAGTCTGACTTGTCAAGACTGGCATATTCAGACACTTACGGAAGCATTCCTAAAGGCTCGTGAAGAACCCACTTCACTTAAGCCTGCTGCCTGCCTGTGAGAGTACCAACAGCTACTTGCACATCTCAGGGACAGATAGATCATCACATTAAAGGCATGCTAAGGGAAACTAGCATAGTTTTTTACCATCCCCTTCATGGATGATTAATAATCCTTGCTATTGCAGGATGTGAGCAGGCATGGGATAAAATGAGGTGTTCTATTGGTGTTTTCTTAGTTTAGGCAGGTGTTCCATGTTTTGTTTTTTTGGAGGAGGAGGAAGATGGAGCCCTATTTCTATGAGAGTGAAGAGAACTCTATTTGGCTCTTATTTTGCATATGTGAGGGACATATGTGAGCCCAAAAGATGGAATAGTAATGCCCAGTTTAACTAGAAATGAGAGGAGGCAGTCTCATTTGGTTCCATCCACTTGTACTCTTGTTTCTGATAATTCTTTATAGGTTATCATATCAAAAGCTCAGCCGGTTAGAGCATGGCACTGAGAACATCAAGGATTGCAGGTTTGATCTCTGTATGGGACAGCTGCATATTCCTGCATTGTAGGGGGTTGGACCAGATGATCCTCAGGTTCCCTTCTATAGGACCAGTGGTGGACTTTGAGCTCTCAAATTTCAGCGGTGCTAAAATTTGGCACCCTCCCACATCTCTCTCATTACATTACCCACAGCATTTTCATGGTGCAGCTCTACCAGTCAGCAACCTTAAAACCTTCTATGACAAGACATCCATTTATACTTTATATATACGGAGCACTACATCTGCATAGGTATTTCAAAATAAAGTTTGTACCACCTACTTTTGTTCTTGCAAATTATAACCACAGGGTATTATGCTTTAAATGGATAAGTTATCTCCTAATTACACATTATTACCAACATCTTATCCTAAATCATGATAATCTACATCATTAACATTGTTAAATAATAACCCCATTAATGGTCTTAGGAGACTAATTGCATCCAGTTGTTGGTGATGATGCCTTTATGCTTAAGTATGAATACTTTTAGATATAAGATACTCATTAGCATTGATTAAACAATGCTGATGCAAATAACTGCCAGAACTATATAAGCCCCAAAGCAGCATTTGTTGCTTTCAAACAGTGTTCAGCAAGACCTAACTAAAATGTTAATGAAAGCAGATTACATCTTAAGGGGAAGGGGGAAAACTTGTATGAATTAGTTGTTTTTTCCTTATCTTTTCCCAGCATATGGTTTACCTTCTGTACTGGAGAGGCGGCTAATTTATAAATGGGAGTCAAATGGGTCTGGTGGGCTACCATTGGACTTGGAAGGTAGTAGTTCTGGGACCCAAATTAATAGGGATGATACAGGAGTTGTACTGGACCATAAATACATTAATAAATATACATTTTTATTGTCACATTAATTAACATTGTAATTACAAGCCAAATGTCCATATAATTTAGTTTCCCAGCTGGTCATCACATCCTTTTGGTGACATGCTAGCACTGCAAGAGGAACCATTATATTTAGCTGTGATCGTCAACATCTTTGCACATTTCCTGTATGTTGAGAATGCCATATAATTTTGTAAAGATTTGGAGTGGGACATTTCTCTACAAAATGTGAGGGAAAGTTTCTAAAAGAGACCTTTCCAAATGTTAGCAGAAGAAAAAAGTGTCTTTTGTTTAGTCTCCAAAAGGCAACCATCTGACTCAGCCTGGGACTCGAGATCCAGAAAAATATAGGAAAACAGATGATAGTGCAGGACTGGTTTGTGTCTGCTTTCCTGCCTTTGGAGTGATGGCCAGCAAACTCAGGTTGATGAGCTGCTTGTGTGAAGAAGCCAAAGAAAACTACACCAGGAACACTCATTCTGCATTTTCTGATGGCATATATGAGTCATCATTTGATGCCGTAGTCACTGGATGAGCATACATGTGAAAACCCTTAGTGTGGAATAGTCCAGTATTAAAAGAGTGCAGTTTTTAACTTCAATGAAATGTTTCAGTGAAAGATGCTCTGAAATGCTATGTGTATGAGAGAGGGAGACGGAAGGAAGGAAGGAATCATTGCTAGTATAAAACAGTTGCCCCCACCATTCCTCAAAACAGTATTTTTCTTTAATCCAAACATAGCTATTCTCTGCCTCCATAGTCAGAGGCAGTGATGCTTCTGAATACCAGTAGCTAATAATCACAGGTCCTCCTTATGGATTTTCCACAAAAATATGATTGGCCACAGTGCGAACAGTATGCTGGACCACGTGGGCCATTGGCTTGATCCAGCAGAGTCTTCTTATGTTCTCAGATTTTTTATATCTGCATTTTCCCAATAACTATTTTTTAATAAACCATGTAGCATACTTTTCTTTCAGTCCATGTTTTTCACAAGCAGGGCTTTTTTCAGCCATAACTCTCCCTAACTCAGTTCTGGCACCTTTCAGTGGACGCCATTACCATTATAAGAGAACAAGGGAGGCATTCATGGTGAGTTCCGGCACCTCTTTTTCCTATAAAAATAGCACTGTTCATGAGATTTCTGCATTGCAAGAGGTTGAACTATGTGCCTCTCAGGTTCCTTGCAACTCTACAGTTTTATGATTCTGTGATAACATTCTGTTCCTTCATGTGTCCACATTTGTCAGTGATTGCATGCTTACAGGAGAAGCACATGTTTTCTTCTTGAATCAAGAGGACAGCTAGAATGAGAGAGAGGGAAATCCCACTGGACTTTAGATGTGTCTTTCTTTAATTTCCATTTACTGTAGTTCTCTGTAGAGATATTATTTGTTGTTATCTGTATCTGTATCTTCTTCAGTTCTTCCCAAATTTATTTCCCCTTCAATTTGCAGTTGTACCCAAGCCCATGTACTTATGAACTATCTTTTAAAGTCCCTTAAATGATCTTCATGAGATTTTTAGTTTGTATGGCTTGCAATTTGTTGCCAAAGGTCTTCTGTTGTTGGAATAATGAACTTCATGTAGGGCAAGCTCAGTACTTTTTCAGACAACACTTCGTGTTATTGTTCCATTACTTTATGCCATCAACCAGTTTCTCTACGAATAATACAGTGTTTTATCATTCCAGGAACTGTGCCTTCAGAGGAATAAGCAGCTTTTGGGCCTCTTCAACAGAAATGGACCTAAGGCTTATTCACGACCTCACCAAGTTATCTTCTTATATTGACAACTGCACCAACATTGAAAAATGGGTGTGAACTAAGGGTAATTTTAATTGTCATTTTTAATGCCTTAGTTGTAAGGCTGCATGCTGTTTCCAAAGTGAACTAATGCAATGACACATGTCACAAATGCAATAAACAATAAATATATATGGTCTTGGTGGCTAAGAGTACCTCTTTCCCGCTATGGTTGGTTCAAATCACCAACTGGGATGTCCAAATCACTAAGGTGATTTGGAAACTTCAGTTGGCAGTCACCTGATTACTGAGTGGGAATCCATTTCGATTATACACAACTTTTTCATTTCATTTCACTTTTAATTTGTATACCGTCTTTCTATAATACTATACACAAGGCAGTTTACAGTGACAAAATATACAACAAAGAACACACACCATATAATAATCTTATCCAATACAAAACATAACTTTAAAATGGAATGACATATCAAATAAAGTAATATTCAGTAATCTATTAGAATATGAGTACAATACAATTAACACTCAAATAATAAATAAACAAATTTACTCTTCACAATTACAATAAATAATTGCTAAACTATGATCCATAAAGGTAACTGCAAGTCACAACGCAAATCACAATGAATAAAATACCACAATACATACAAAAACATGTAAAAGGATCAAATTGAGAAACAAAGACAAACAATTTATATAATTTAAAAAAAATGAAAATCCCTGAATTCCACTTCTCCCTTCTAAATGAACAACAATGACAAAAAGCACTTCCCACCACCCTGGTGAAGTTTATTCTATTTTCTCATGTCCAGAAATAATTTCATGGAGAATAAGACTATCAGTATCTAGTGTTCAGTCTCCACTGCCGGAAGTACTGTGCCTCTGAAGACCATTTGCTGGGAACCACAAGTGGGGATTGTACTGTTGCCCTCATGTTCTGGTTGCAGACATAGGGCTGGCTTCTGTGAGAACAGGATGCTGGACTAGATGAGCATATGGTTTGATCCAGCAGAGCCCTTTTTATGATTTTACAATAGTATACAAATTTGTTATATTAAATGTTATTGTTCGTGCAGTAGAGATGCATGATTCTACATATTCTTTCTTAGAAAGTTGTGAACATAATATTCTGTTATCTTTCATTCCCCTGTGTGTCCCACCCAATTTTTTCTAGTCTAAACTTTGCAAGAACGTTTTCACTTGTCCTCATATATTACTTTAATGATACTTCCCTCTTGATTGCAGGATTTGTCAATGACAAAACATTGACTGACAAATAGTTTTGTATATTTATGCAGACATAGTAAGGCAGTATCTAATAACAGCAAACATCTATACATGTAGTGCTTATCAAAGATGTGATTTAGGATATTGATTGGATGGAAATTTCATTTCCCTCTAATGATTATGATTTATTAGTTAAAGGCATCAGGTTTTTTTCCTAGCCCTAAAACATTTGCTATTTAAAGAGAAATTGCTCTTTAAGGTTTTGTAAAGCTCTCAAATGGGTTGTGTCCACTGAGTCCAATGGAACAATGATTTTTTATAGTTACTACTTACTGCCTTAGTGGCTGGCAGGTAATTACATATCATCAAGGAGGAGGTTGCTCAAGGTTCATGTGTCCTATAATTCTTCACTATCTTTCCCATGCAGACATTTGCCCTAGAGGATATCAAAAATTTTATGGTGTTTCCTCTGTAAAGATTCAACCACTGCAAGTGAGTTATGTGCTCATTTCTGCAAAGCAGAATGAACAACACTAATGTGATTTTAGACGGCAGATTCATTTTCAGAATGATGATGATGTGTCCTTATCTTTTAGAAGTTCCTTCTGTGCAAATCTGAGGCAGATGAGAAATCATTCAAATTGCATTTCAGAATTTAACTTTGAAACAAATGTCATCTGTAGTATATCTGCTTTTTAAAGAAGACTGCAATGGGCATCCCTTACTACAGCTTAGATGCTCCACAGTTTCATGGCATGTGGTGCTGAGTATAGCTTGGAGTGTAGAAGTGGCCTCCTTGTAGACCCCACCTTCAAGGCATGCAAAACTTTAACTTGACTGAATTAACCTACATCACAGTTGATGTTCAGGTTGTCTTTGCAACATCCCCAGGGGAAGATATAACTGAGGTTAAAAAAGATAAAGGTACCCCTGACCGTTAGGTCTAGTCGCGGATGACTCTGGGGTTGTGCTTTCATCTTGTTCTATAGGCCAAGAGAGCCGGCGTCTGTCCGTAGACAGCTTCTGGGTCATGTGGCCAGCATGACCTAGCTGCTTCTGGCGAACCAGAGCAGTGCACAGAAACACGGTTTACATTCCGCCGGAGCAGTACCTATTTATCTACTTGCACTTTGACATGCTTTCGAGCTGCTAGATGGGCAGGAGCAGGGACCGACTAATGGGAGCTCACCCCGTCGCGCGGATTTGAACCATGAACCTTCTGATCGGCAAGCCCTAGGCTCTGTGGTTTACACCACAATGCCACCTGCATCCCCCTATAACTGAGGTTAGTGAAGCCATATTTATGAAGCAAGGGCAAGGTCTTAGATACAGCAAAACTTTTCATCTAGCAGGTCTGGAAAAGGGTACAAGGACAATAATTGAAAAGCTGGGTTTGTTTTTCTCATCGACGGGGGTCCTTCCTTACCCAAATTTTTAGAAAGCTATGAAAATAAGTAACAATAGCATCCAAGAAGGGTTCTTATTAAGAATGGTAGTCACTGTTAGCTCAGTTTGAGTTGAACTGTCGTCATTCCTGTCACTGGGAAAGCCACAATAACTCTCTTAGATGCAGTGTCGTGCAGTTGGCAGGATATGACCTGCTCATGTGCTTCCAGTAGGCAACCTGTTGGTTCTTCTGTGAGCAGAACACTGGATTAGATTTTCATGTTCTAATCTCCTTGGGGGGGCAGGATTGACCTAGTTCTTGTAGATAGATGATAGATAGATGATAGATAGATGATAGATAGATAGATGATAGATAGATAGATAGATAGATAGATAGATAGATAGATAGATAGCTAGCATCGTGTACTTTGCTGACAGTATAGTCATTTTAACAATTATTAATTAATTAAAATTATATCATGCTCTTCCCCCACAGAGGAGCCTAGGGCAGCAAACAATAAGTGATGAAACAAGAAATATATATTTTCTTTTTAAAAAATTCCAATACAGATGCAGATTTGGAAACATCTCAGATTAAAAAGCTTGTTGAGAGAGGAAGATCTTCAGTAGGTGCTGAAGTGACAACAGGGACAGTCTTAGTGAGTTCAAACAATTAGGAATACTGTTGGGGTAAGCACAACTGAGACAGTGATTGTCCTACTGTGTGAGAGAGTATTCATATCATTATTTTATGATGATATTTTATTATCATTGTGTGAGTAAAGTTTGGCCAATTTAGGCATTCTGAAATATGAAATGCTTTGAAGATTCCATTACATATAAATTCATTATATGAGTAGTTTTAAAAACTGACCTACTTTTCTCTTTGTTTTCAATCTGAATGGAGGGAAATGCAATTGAAGTGAAAGCTTACTGGAGATTGCTGGTTTTGATTTTATATCTTAAATGGTGATATAATTTTGATAAATTATGTATCCTCTTTTCGGCAGAAATCTAGGACAGGAAGTGGCAAACTATGCCAGGTATTAAAGCCCATGAGGAATGTGCACAAACTGGGTACAAAGCTTTCTGTAGCATGAACCATTAAAAATAATGAAGTGAGGCATTTGGGGACTATAAACAAGCTCACATAGGATTTCAAAGGTCATTCAGAGGGCCATCTGATTTGTCTGAACAAGACTACCCCAAAAATACAAAGTATTGATAACAGTATCTAGGCTTCTCCACCCTCATCCCTGCTATCCACATGTTGTTCTTTGACAGAATTGTTGATTAGGAAATGCATACAATACATTTGAATTGAATTACCCATAACTTGATTGATTGGTCTTATGGAAAGTACTGGGCACAATGGAGAAGTGTGACCTCCCAGCTTGCTCCTTCCTTTTGCTTTGGTTAGAAAGTGTGAAACTGGGCTTATCCTGTTGTGCCTCTGGCCCTTTCAAACTCCATCTCGGGCAAATCAGATTGTTCCAATCCTTATACTTCTTTCCATATAACATGACAATTTCATCTGCTGAGGCATTTTATCAACATGTGATGACTGTGCTAGTCTTTGTGTATATAAACTGATGCATTAAAAAATAAACTGTGAAGACTTTTGGAAAGCTTTATTTCGTTTCATTTTAGGTGCCATCTCAAGGTACCATTTCAAACACTTTGTTGGTTAGAAGAGTGACAAAAACAGCATAAAAAGTAGTAAAATTAATTAACATTACTCCCAATATTCTTCTGTGAATTTTGACTCCCTATTACCATAAACCACCTTCATGGATCACTGCCTTGCCGTGGCGAAGGGGCTTGAATAACTCAGAGAAGCTATGAGCTACGCCGTGCAGGGCCACCCAAGATGGACAGGTCATAATGGAGAGTTTTGACCAAACGTGATCCACCTGGAGCAGGAACCAGCAAGCCACTCCAGTATCCCTGCCAAAAAAAATCCATGGAAAAAGACAACAGGCATATAAAAGTTATGACGCTGGAAGATGAGCCCCTCAGGTCAGAAGGTGTCCAACATGCTACTGAGGAAGAGCGGAGGACAAGTACAAACAGATTCAGAGCTGATGAAGTGGCTGGGCCAAAGCCGAAAGGATGCTCAGTTGCGGATATGCCTGGAAGCGAAAGGAAAGTCCAATGCTATAAAGAAAAAATATTGCATAGGAACCTGGAATGTAAGAACCATGAACCTTGGTAAGTTGGATGTGGTAAAAAATGAGATGGCAAGAATACCGTAAATATTGACATCCTGGGCATCAGTGAACTAAAATGGATGGGCATGGACGAATTCAGTTTGGATGACCATCATATCTACTACTGTGGGCAAGAATTCCGTAAAAGCAATGGATTGGCCCTCATAGTCAAGAAAAGAGTGGTGAAAGCTGTACTGGGATGCAATCTCAAAAATGATAGAATGATCTCAATACAAATTCAAGGCAGACCTTTTAATATCACAGTAATCCAAGTTTATGCACCAACTACTGGTGCTGAAGAAACTGAAACTGACCAATTCTATGAAGACTTACAACACCTTATAGAAATGACACCAAAGAAGGATGTTCTTCTCATTATAGGGGATTGGAATGCTAAAGTAGGGAATCAAGAGATAAATGAGACAAAACAAGCTGATCATCACAAACTCTTTCCCAACAACACAAGAGACGATTCTACACATAGACATCACCAGATGGGCAGCATCGAAATCAGATTGATGATATTCTCTGCAGCCAAAGATGGAGAAGCTCTATACAGTCAGCAAAAACAAGACCTGGAGATGACTGGAGTTCCAGAAAGACATCTACTTCTACTTCATTGACTATGCAAAAGCCTTTGACTGTGTCGACCACAGCAAACACCCCAGAGGACAGGATCACATTTCAAAATGACCTTGACAGATTGGAGAACTGGGCCAAAACAAACAAGATGAATTTTAACAGGGAGAAATGTAAAGTATTGCACTTGGGCAAAAAAATGAGAGGCACAAATACAAGATGGGTGACACCTGGCTTGAGAGCAGTACATGTGAAAAGGATCTAGGAGTCTTGGTTGACCACAAATTTGACATGAGCCAACAGTGTGATGCGGCAGCTAAAAAAGCCAATGCAATTCTGGTCTGCATCAATAGGAGTATATCATCTAGATCAAGGGAAGTAATAGTGCCACTGTATTCTGCTCTGGTCAGACCTCACCTGGAGTACTGTGTCCAGTTCTGGGCACCACAGTTCAAGAAGGACACTGACAAACTGGAACGTGTCCAGAGGAGGGCAACCAAAATGGTCAAAGGCCTGGAAACGATGTCACATAGAGGAGGGAGAAAGGTTGTTTTCTGCTGCTCCAGAGAAGCAGACACGGAGCAATGGTTCCAAACTACAAGAAAGAAGATTCCACCTAAACATTAGGAAGAACTTCCTGACAGTAAGAGCTGTTCGACAGTGGAATTTGCTGCCAAGGAGTGTGGTGGAGTCTCCTTCTTTGGCGGTCCTTAAGCAGAGGCTTGACAACCATATGTCAGGAGTGCTCTGATGGTGTTTCCTGCGTGGCAGGGGGTTGGACTCGATGGCCCTTGTGGTCTCTTCCAACTCTATGATTCTATGAAACTATGGCAAGTTCTTAAAGAAATGGGAGTGTATGATCACCTCACCTGTCTCCTGAGAAATATCTATGTGGGACAAGAAGCTATAGTTAGAACTGGATATGGAACAACTGATTGGTTCAAAATTGGGAAAGGAGTACGACAAGGCTGTATATTGTCTCCCTGCTTATTTAACTTATATGCAGAATTCATAATGCGAAAGGCTGGGCTGGATGAATCCCAAGCCGGAATTAAGATTCCCAGAAGAAATATCAACAACCTCAGGGATGCAGATGACACAACCTTGATGGCAGAAAGTGAGGAGGAATTAAAGAATCTTTTAATGAGGGTGAAAGAGGAGAGCACAAAATATGGTCTGAAGCTCAATATCAAAAAAACTAAGATCATGGCCACTGGGCCCATCACCTCCTGGCAAATAGAAGGGGAAGAAATGGAGGCAGTGAGATATTTTACTTTCTTGGGCTCCATGATCACTGCAGATGGTGACAGCAGTCACAAAATTAAAAGACGCCTCCTTCTTGGAAGAAAAGCAATGACAAACCTAGACAGCATCTTAAAAAGCAAAGACATCACCTTGCCAACAAAGGTCTGTATAGTTAAAACTATGGTTTTCCCAGTAGTGATGTATGGAAGTGAGAGCTGGACCATAAAGAAGGCTGATCGCTGAAGAATTGATGCTTTTGAATTATGGTGCTGGAGGAGACTCTTGAGAGTCCCATGTACTGCAAGAAGAACAAATCTATCCATTATAGTGCCCTGAGTGCTCACTGGAAGGACAGATCGTGAAGCTGAGGCTCCAATACTTTGGCCACCTCATGAGAAGAGAAGACTCCCTGGAAAAGACCCTGATGTTGGGAAAGATGGAGGGCACAAGGAGAAGGGGACAACAGAGGACGAGATGGTTGGACAGTGTTCTCGAAGCTACCAGCATGAGTTAGACCAAACTGCGGGAGGCAGTGGAAGACAGGCAGCCTGGCGTGCTCTGGTCCATGGGGTCACGAAGAGTCGGACACGACTAAACGACTAAACAACAACAACAACATTACATTAATTGAGATGAAACATAGGTGCCATAGCAGTTCATGTTCCAAAACCACATTCCATTTTACAAAGTTCCCATTGACTTCACTGACTGTGTCATACAGAATAGATAGATGCTTTTTCCTAAATATATTGCGGGTGTACGATGAGGTCATCAGATTTGACCTCACAATGCCTTTTAAGTTGTAAACGTTAGCAGAAAATACATAATTCAGGCATCTACAACTGTCTGACGGTGTTCTACTACATTATTTATATAAAGATCTAATGCCCATTAATCCTTATCGTGCACAATGACTGTACATCTATCTCCTTAGTGCAAAGTTGTGTTCAGCACTTCCACAGTGAAGTAATCGGTTTAGAATGTATATTTACAGGCTGAATATGCCAATTAAGAAGCAGGAAACTTAACATTTATATGCTTTTACATCTCATTCTTCTTGAAGGGCATTCTGATTTAAGCTAATGAAGATAAAGTACTTCCCTCTCTCATCTGATTCACAATCAGTTTTGTTTGTTAAAGCAGAAATTGGAAGTTAGAAAAAGTGTAAAGGATTAAAGTTTATTGCTTTAGCTTCAATGAGAATGTTATCAGAGCATAAAACAGGCAGATAATATTGTCTTCCCCCCACAGTTTCAATAAAGCAAATTTAGTGTTTTAAGTTAAGAGTTTTTTAACTTCGAAGGTCCTTATTTCACAGAGTTGACCAAAATTAGAGTACCAGGTTGAGCTATCACAGACAAAAAAAATAAAAATCCAGGGTTAGTAAAATAATCAGGTCAAATAAGTGTTTACAGTGCAGGTTTTGAGATTTCAAATTACACAGTAATATCCTATGACTGGATAGGTAAAAAAAAGTTTTTAAAAGGAAAAAATGTGGGGTTTTGTGGGGGGGTTACAGAAGCATGGTACTATGTCACATTTGTCTGTCTGCAGATTGCTTCAATCATAAGGGAGTGGAGAAAGCAATTGCAAACTTAATTAGGTTCAAGCTTTGCTGTATGAAAGTGTATTGAAATACTTAGACATGCTAGAATGAAGAAGCAGTGGGCTTTATTCCATCTTAACAGATAATGACTGTGATTTCTAAGACTTTGACTCAGTGCAGACAGAAAACTGGATCCCTAAAACTGAAGTTTATAAAATGGGCCCCAGCTTCCAGAATATCCTTCCCACCTCATCAGTCCTCCCCTCTCTGTACAAATTCCCCTTCCTTTGTTAGCCTTAACCATGGTGTCTCATTGTGCTTGAACCAGTCCTAATAATGATTAAGGCTAAACAGAATCAAGGATTGTAAGCTCACACCAAACCCTTGCCTTCTTTCCTGGCTAAATGGATGCAATTCTTGCTAAGCCTTATCCATCGTTAGCCTTGGTGCACATACAACACTGGGCAATGACTAATGCACACAAGGCAATGATGGAATTTGCACAAGATTGAAGAAGAGATAGGAGAAGGATCTTTGCTTTATTGAGACAATTTAAAATGACTGGTTTGCAGGGAACCAGCATTATGTTTGCATGGGACACATACTTCCAGTCCCGGTAGTCTTCAGCATCATTGCTCCACTCCAGACACATAATCTGAGACCTGCTCTACGAGAGATATCTGAAAAGCTATGAGCATTCATTAATTTCATTGTCATTTAAAGGTAAGAGTTAGTGATGGGCATGTTCTCAGAAGCTCCTCTTGGATTAATCTGGAAATTGCCCAAGATCTTCACGTCAAAATAATTAAAAAATCAGGTTTGAGAAGCCAAGCAAGCAGCAACAATTGGAGGAGTGCCTTGGCTTCCACTGTGTTTGGCACTGTGTTCCTGTGCACCAGTTTCCCATGGCATGGGGAAAAGCCAATTGGCAACACTTGGAGGAGTACCAGAGCATGACAGGCCAGGCCAGAAGGCGACTATTCCCCTTTGGACAGGGGTGAAAATAATGGAACAGGCCTTGCCTGCCTTTTTCATAAGTCGGTGTGAGTGGTTGGAGGTCTAACATTAAAATCACTTTGATTTATATCATTGATATGTCAAAATGATCATGTTTTGTTTATCCTACAACAACCATTCAGTGTTGTGTTAAATTCTTGGAAAGAACCATATCTCAGACTGTTTCTTACCATCCCATGAAAGATAGACCATTGGGGTCTTTCTGTGGGAGGCAATCTCTAAACAGGCAGCAGTGAACAGAATGGCAGTTAAGCCCTTATGTCTAAACGGAGAGTCTGGATTGTCATCTAGTGAAAGAAGGGCCAGAGCAGGGTTTGGGTTCAGTGGTTAATCAATAACATTAGAAACTGTTAAAAATGCTTTGCCCAAGCCTACTAAGCTCCCACAATAAATGTATGAGGTCCCCTCCTATTGCCACCAGCATTGGGATGTTGCAGAGGTGACACAAGAGAGCTTGACTGGATTCCAGTGCCAGTGAAACACTACCTTCATAAGAGGTTTCACCCATACTTTAAACAGGCATGTTTACCTGTTGTTATGCCTAGGTCATTTACCCATGCCTGGTGCAAGCCATTTGCATTTCCTACCTTGTAGTCTAACATCAATTTACACTGATTCTGACCAGTGGCTCTTCAGCATTTCTGAAAGTGGACTTTCCTGGTGGGACATTCCTATCCCTAACTGCAGATGCTGGGGCTTAAACATGGGACATTTTGCATGCAAAGCAGATGCTATGTCACTGAGCTACAGCTTGGGGCTGTTGGTTTTCCTTTCTGAGGACCAATAAGGGATAAGCCCATCTCCTACCTACACCTTGAATTCAGCCCTTGAATGGGGCTAAAGGTGCTTCCGTAGGGAGAGAAAAAAATGGAAGGGTTCACTCTAAGGAAACTTTTCTTCTATGTAGTGTAAGAGTGCTCTGTCCCTCCATTTCATTGCATAGGAAAAATAGGCAATTGATCACCCACTATGATTTTAATATGAGCTGGAAAATAATTCAGGTGTTTCTAAGCCTCACCTCTCTTCAGAAGCAGGCTTTAACGAGTTCCCAAAGTTCTTTTCCAAATGTGGCTTGGGAGAACTTCTCTGGTAGACTCAGCAAGAATATTTGGGGCCTAAAGGATATTTTCTGCAGAGGTTTCTTTTCTTTTCTTTTTAAGGCTGGTCTGACATTACAGCAAACCATTTACCTCAGAAGCATTTGCAGAAGGCAAAGTGCCACACTTGGTTTTAAAATTGCACTTTAGTTTGTTCCAGCCAAGCTAAATACACCTTCACCGTGACATTATGGGCAAGCTGTGCATTACAAGTAGGGAACCAAGTATATCGTAGATAAAAAAATAAATAAATCCATGTAATGACCATTTATTTTTTCCATTATTCTTTCCACACGTGTCCTACCTCTTATATCCAATGACAGTCAGAATCTGAGAAATACTAAAATGAATATATTATAACACAAGAAATATGCATTATTACAGGGGCGAATTTATGGCAGTGCCAGTTTGCCTGCACAGGAACCAAATGGAGGGGAGGAGAGGGGAGTGGTGAGATTGGTTCCTTCACTCAGTAGGTGGACTGAGAGGTAGGACTATCCCCACCCCATGTCCCTCTCTTATGCATGGTAACAGTAAGGCAGGTAGTGAGACTGGAAGCCAATGGTGAATGATTTTTGTTAGGAGTGGACAGCTTTCTCTCTTTTTTGGAGAAAAGAGGAGGCAATTTCTAAACTTTGAATTTTTCTTTATGCTTGAGAAAGATGGACAGAAAATCCAAAGAGCTCCCTCTGACTTTCTTTGTGAATTTTTTTTCCTGGGAGGGAGAATCAAGCTGGGGGGAAGGAGAGGAAAAATGGAGAGGATAGGAGAAGACATGGGGAGAAGAAGGGAGTGCCAGCCACCTGTTGCACCATCTGGGGGAGGGGCATAAAATTTTGGCCTCTCACGGGATGCCATGTTACCAAATTCCACCCCTGCTTATTATAATCTTCCTGTGAGTAAATGTAAATAATGTTGACCAGATCATAGCTCTCAGATTCTTAAGGAAGAATTTGTTCTATGCAGAATTTGTTTTCTGAAATTTAAGAGATTAAGAAGGGAAAATGTATTGTTACAGCAAAATGTTCTCCATAGGGGTTGTTTAGCAGATTATTTCTGAGTAACAACACTATAGATTTCAGCTACAAGAGCCATCAAAACACAACTGTAAAGACCTGCCTGAAGGGCAGCTTTCTATAGTTACCACAGGGAAAAAAGAATTGCTTTATGTAGATCAATTTAGTGTCTTCTAAACACTGTATGTTGAATGTTGGGTCTCTTCTGATGATTCTAGTTACAGAGTCTAGAGTATAATTGTGCCTGAGGTCTAGTCATCATTGAGATGGTAGTCCATTTTCTGGGCTCCTGAGAACGCTGGTGGATACTCATGTGGTTGAATGCTAGTTTGTACAAAAATTACCTCTAGCATTCTCCCTCACATTTGGTTTTCTGTCTGCAAGGATTTAGATGAACCAATTGGCTGTCTCGATTTAAGGCAGCTTCATGTATTGTTTCTAATTACTAGATCTGGCAAGAGTAAGAAGAAGAAAAAAAACATTGACTTGGGATAGATGGGATCGGTGTCATATGACAATTGGAAAAAAACTTCCTATAAATGTAATTTTCTTTGCGGTGCTATATCATATGATCAGGCTTTACTAATGCAGATTACATCAACTGGCACAGCAGGATCTTTCCTTTTATTTCTTTGTTTGAACATCTGGCAGACTCAGGTTCTTGCAACCAGCAATTTATACATAGTTTGTTCAAAACAGGTTAAATACATAATACATTTACAGATATTTTCTTCTTCAGAGACTCTGGAATTTCATGAAATGTAGTAACATTATTTCACTGGCACATTGTGCTGTGGCATATTTGAGAAATGTCCTCATAATAATTCACCAGGAAGTGGTGAAAAATTACAGAGATCCTGAAGAAACAAGTAAAGAAAATAAATCAGCAATTTGATGCATGCTTGCTTGAGAATACCTCCCAATGCACAAAGTATGACTTATTTCTAAGGAAACATTCATTGGACTTGGCTGTACAAATGTTATGCCAGAGCAAGCCTTATTTAAATCATTAAAGCAAAACTGGACAGTTTGGAGTCAATGAAAATTGTATTCTTGAATAACTAGAAAACATAATATGATTATAATTAAAATAGTCTTTCAGAGAAAGTTTGTGAAAATGCTAGCTGTTTAATGCCTTTTGTTGTGCATAATATTATCTACAACAAGTATGCAGGGAAATAGAAGGGTGTTACAATCAATGACAGACATAAGACCAATCAGCAAAACCTGTTCCATTTCAAGCAGTGGAATAAAGAATTAGAGATGCGGAACAAATCTGACAGTACAGGATGATATATGAGATTGTGCTCCATAGAAAACTTAATTTGTTTTATCTCTTTTTATCTTTTCTTACTTTTTTGCATAGTGTAAATATTGTAAAAAGTAATGAAATTTTAGTTTTACTAATGAGTTTTTTCCTGACCACTTCACAGGTAAATTATCCAGAGTGACGAGCAGCACATGAAATACAGAGCTATAACAATATATTCCAAGATCAAATGATTTTTGGCTTAAGAAAAGGCCCTTAGAAACACATTCATACACCAAAGAGCATGAAAATTGTACATTAAGGCCCCTGTCTTAACTTCTAGGCTATGTAATATGTATAGATCTTAAATAGCTTCATATATTATGATCATTCGCAACTTAAATTCCATGTGTTAGGAAACATTTTGCTGTCCTCTTCCAATCCCTGTCTGTTCCTGTTAAAAAGTGAGCTATAATGCAACGAAATCAAGCATGGCTCTGTCTCTCTTGTTGCTGCCTGCTTCTAGCCCAGCTCTCTCACATGACTCTGGCGATTAACCTTCTCACTACCAGCCATGTGAGGAAGGGGGCCTACCCATTTCCCCTCTGGCACAGAGAAACTTCCTTTAATATACTAATGACTATACTTGTGCTGGTACTTAGGTGGCAAGTAGACCCTTCCCTGGCTAATTCAACAATGGGATCCTCCATTAGATTTTAACGCTTGCTGTTTCCAGGGAATTAGAAGGAACTGTCCCCCGCTCCCAAATTCACAACAATATATTCTTTTTCTTCTAGATGGATGACTGTAAAAGTAGTGTCATCTCCTCCTTAACATAGCTGTCAACTGTCCCTTATTTGGTGGGAAAGTCCCTTATCCCAGCGCTGTGTCCCGCTGCTGTCCCTTATTGATGATGTCCCTTAAATTTCCTGGGTTTCAAAGGAAGCAGCTCCTCTCCCTCCCTCCCTCCCAGCCAGGGAGGAGGGAGCTCCAACTGTGTTGCTTGGCTGTGTTCCTCACCCAATAAGGAATCTAAGAATGACTGGGGGGTGGAGCTTGCATGCCTTGTGCCAATCAAATCGGCCGCGTTGCCTGGGGACTAGCCTTTGCTCAGCGCTTCCCAGCAGAGAGGTGACGGTGGTTTTCCTTGCTGCATCCCCTTTGCCAGGTTGCTGTGCTGTGGGAACCACTGCTTGAGGCTTCGTTTGGCTGCTGGCTGGGCTTTCTGCCTTTGGCTTGGAGGGGCTCAGAAGTTGAACATACCTGTGCTGGGAAAATCCCTTATTTTGGCTGCTGATCCCTTATTTTTGAGGCTGCTGGTCCCTTATTTTCAAATCTGTAAGTTGACAGCTATGTTCCTTAATAGCCTGCCTACTCTTTTAAAATGAACAGGTGAGGCTCTTCTCTGCATCCTGACAGTGGTGAAGGTGTGACTGGCTGGGATGCAGATTCTGGGATGCAGAATCTGTGACCATGGCTATATTTAAAACTCTCTGCCTCATGCTTTCAACTGCCTAGTCAATACAAGTTCTGGCAAGTATATGGCATGCAGCGTTGGTGCATCTTTAGCAGACTGACCTCTTGTTTTAGGTTGTTTTTATATATAGCTCCTGCCTCTAGCAATTAATGGTTTGCTGTCTTGCTAATGTTTTGTGAATGGATTTTTGTAGTTGTCTTTTGCGTTGTTTGCTGCCCTGAGAATTGTGAGAAGGGCAGGATATAAATCTGCTGAAATATATTGATAAACAACCATTGCATTTCCGGGCTTGAGGGGTTAGTAGAAATGAGATTCAATCCCCTGAATCTAAGACTGTAAACACATTTACTGGTTTAAAGCACAGCAAGGTTATTCTTCTTCTCAATTCAGATCAAAGCTGATTTGGGATAAATGTATCAAAATGCAGTATTTTTTAAGATAGGCAGGATAGGTCCAGGATAGATATGAGTTGTGGCTAATATGGGTGGATCATTTCCCAAGTCAGTGGTGGGAGTTCACTGGATGCAGAGTGAACAGGAATCTGCACACAGCCCAAGACACTGTCAATCAACTTAAATTTTGCTTTCTGTCCTGCTAATGAAGCGCCACTCTGTTTTGAATTATTTAGCTGAGAGAGCGATAGATTTGTCGGTTTTAGTATACCAGATATGCCGGTTTGGATCTTGAAGTCATCTTCTCCAGGGGATTGAATCTCATTCCCTGAAGGGATCTTGATGCCCTTCTCCAGATGTCTACATCAAATTAGGTATGATGAGTAGTTGTAAGAAAGAAGAACTTTTATGTTTGTGTAAAGTCTCCCTATAGAAGCTAGCCTGATACCCATGTTATGAACCATTAAGCAAAAGTTGGAGACCTTGGCATTTCTCAGAGTTTTCAATATTAAACCCTTTGAGTAGTTTTCATATCGTTTGGATATTCTTGTACTTTTAAAATCCATGACAATTAGGTGCTGCTCTGAGCTCTGTTAAATTGGTTTTATTTTCTGCTACTAGTTTTCTGCTGTATTAGTTTTGATGGTTTTATAGTCTTGTTTTAATTTTTATTGGATACTACCCAGAAAACCTATGTTGTCATAATATCATTGAAAGATAGAAAGACAGATAAATATGCTCAATAAAAACGTATTTTAATTTACCATTTGCTATCTACAAATACACCTGAGCTATTCCCACTTTTGCTTCATAAAATTTATATATCAGTTGATTGTAGAAAAAAAACTTCAAAGCTGGGTAAACATTTTCAGTTGGGATGGTATTTGGACTTTTATGAAACACATTCTGATAGGTTTCACAACTTTTTCCTTGAGTAGCTCCATTACATAAGATGGGTTGTTGTTTTTTTGCTTGAATGGCCATAAAGTTGCATTACTGATCTAATTTCATTCTACCATGTAATTGTTTTACTGAGTGATGTTCTGGGGTTACTTTAGAGTTCAGTTACTAAATTAAATCCATTTAGTTATTAATTACCATTATAATAGAATACAATTAATATAAAAATAAATGTTTTAAACTGTTACTACAATGAAGAACTACAAAATTTAATGGAGTAATATTAAGTCACAGAATAATGAGAACCAGCACTAATGGGAATGATTACAAATGTGAATAACAGTTATGTCTAAACTAATCATAGAAGCTAGAATATATGATATTCTTTTGCTGAGTTTCTTTTGCAGAGTCTTGAATAGTAAAAATTCCCATAACTTACATAATTGATCATGATTCCTCCACCCCTATTTGCATTTTGTTTCCTTTGCAATGAAGTGAATGTGTTAGAATAACATAATGACAATGTAATTTATGTAATTAATTATGTAAGTTACGAAAATTATGTAATTTAGCTACAGAAAGATAAATAGTGTAGTTGTTGGCAGTAGAGAGACTGTTGTGAAATTGACACATTGCTGCATGTAACAAACACAGGGTGAAATGCAAACAGTGCTTTCTTACATCCCTAAAAGTAACATATATAATTCTAAAACTATCACCTCTGTCCTTGCAAGATCATTTATCTCTGCAACAAAGGTATAAAATAACATTTTCTCTCTTTTAGGAGGTGGGATACTTTAAGTGAAATACACAAAACTCAATTTAAATACACCCCAAAATCCTGTGAACCAATTTTAGCTTAAATGTTTGTTTCTGCAGTATGGACACTTTCAGAGTCTGCTACTGTTAGTCAGAGTGTTACAACTGTGATTGGATGCATATTGAACATAGAAAGTAGGAGAGTCTCTAAGGTAATAGATTTTTAAAGGTAAAGGTAAAGGAACCCCTGACCATTAGGTCCAGTCGTGACCGACTCTGGAGTTGTGGCGCTCATCTCACTTTATTGGCCAAGGGAGCCGGCGTACAGCTTCTGGGTCATGTGGCCAGCATGACTAAGCCGCTTCTGGCGAACCAGAGCAGCGCACGGAAACACTGTTTACCTTCCCGCTGGAGTGATACCTATTTATCTACTTGCACTTTGACGTGCTTTCGAACTGCCGACCTTCTGATCGGCAAGTCCTAGGCTCTGTGGTTTAACCCAGAGCCCCACCCACGTCCAATAGATCTTTAGACACATGCAAAACTAGGGAACCCATCAAAATTCACCCATACAGCCAAGACTGAATATTGCACAGACACAGGCAGAATGAATTATGCCAGGGGTTGAGCAGCAGTTAGGTGTAAATAATGGCATTTTGGACTGGAGTGCTGAAAAACCAGCTGTGGGTCTAGAGATTAGCTGATCCAGCCCTTTGCAATAGCTGGGAAACTGCAGTATAGTTTTTATTTATCATGTTCCTTAGTGGATAATAAATTGGCATGGGGGTGGGAATTGTTTTGGTGCTTATTGTGATCAAATAATTATCTTAATACTTTTGGACCTTTGGTCAAGAAGCTTATCTTCTTCACCCATCATTCCATTGAAGTTTTTACGCTCAGCTATTGTGTTATGTAAAAATATATCCATGTAATACTGCTAGTATGGAAACTTTATTATTATTATTTATTCATAAGGTTTATAGATGGACAAACGTTAGAAAATATCATTGCAATATACAACAATAAAAATGAAGGTAAAAACAGGTGAAAACAGTTTCCAAAAGAAATATGATTCTGCCCATGAGTCAACTCATCCTTTTGGGAAAGCCTGTAGGTTTATTTGTTTGTTTGTATCTAATGAAATGTGTTTTATGTTGGAGCCTGGAACTTCAGTGGGTAGTGTGATCCCCAAGGCAAGTGCCATGAAATGCTCAAAGAACACATGTCAGGAAGCTAGACAAGAAGTTCATTATATAACCAAAACAAGAGACTCCTGGCTCCACCCAAATACAGTAAGGTCCATTGCCACTAAACCTAGTGACTAAACTAGATGACACTGCCTCTGCAATAGAGTTCCTAGTGACTAAACTAGATGACACTGCCTCTGCAATAGAGTTCCAATCAGCCACACTGATTGATTAAAAACCTTTGATTAACTAAAAAGTTGGCTTTTTGTTGAGCATTCACCAAATGTATACGATTACTCACCAAGCGTTATTTAACTGGGTGACAGCTCAAGTAAAATGAAATAGTAAAAGTGCTTTGCTTTAGGATTTTGGAACTTATGCCACAGTTTTATGGTTACAGGAATATATTTCAGTGGAGAGGGAGAAAGAACACTTGGTTTCTTCTTAATCCTCCCTTTGAGCATGTAATTATCTGCTGCTGTTTACAGCATAGGGGAAGAAATGGTTAATTTCATGTCATATAGCAAAATACAGTGTCAGTTCATTCAAAATAGTTGTTTCTGTTTTTAAAGCAGAAAATTAGTCTGTCAATTTAACAAGCTGCAATCAGTTTTAATCTAGCAAAATCAAAGGCACAATCAAGAAAATTTACGCACTAATCTAGGGCAAAACACTTTTGGCTAGGAAGTCGTTGTTTACTTCAGTTGAAAATAATGTATAAATAAATATTTTGATGACTTAGACAAAATTATTCGTCTTATTTTCAAAACTATCAAAAATCTAGAACATTTGTTGATGTTGAAATAGCTATATTTGCTGGGCTGAATATATCCAGACATCTATATCTACAAAGCCTTTCCTCCTCCCAGGAGGGAAGGGGTTGTGATCGGGAGATGATTCTCGCGTCATGCAGGGGGCGCTCCGCCCCCTGCTTCAACTCCAGGACTGGCCCCACGCCCCTCCCCAGTTGGGCACCCAATAGGGAAGCTCAACGGGGGTGTGGCTTGCTGCTCAAAAGCAGCCGCGCCAGCGATCCCCACCATTGCACACACATTTTCTTCGAGTCACCCACCCTCCACTCCCTTAAGATTAGCTGTTCCTGAGACTTTGCTATGGACCTCTGGTTGGTCGCCCTGTTTAACCAGGGGGCCTGGTAGGAGTTTTTTCCAATTGGCTAAATTGGCCCGGCCTCTTGGTTTTTTTCGCCTACCTCGTAGCAACTGTCACAACTTTCGTGGTATTTGGCGGTTAGGCATTGGAATGTGTTGTTGGTGTTTCGGGTGGCAAGGTGTGGCCATCGCCTTCCCCGACAATTTTGGGTATTCCGCTAAAGGAATCCGGCGGTCGTGGATCCTGTCCGATGCCCGTGTGGTGGGGGGCCATGGCACGACCCTCGGTGACATCAGGAAGAGAGCCTATAGTTGGATTAGCATCAACAGGCTTCCCCTATTGGTGGTTAACCCCTCCTCAGACTCACCCCTCTACAAGTGGGTGGAGTCTAATGTTCCGTGGTCCAGTGCCTAAGCCAATACCTTCTCACATGCTGTAAACAATAAAGTTGTGGCCTTTACCTTACCCATTAACCTTACATTCTTTGTCCACGTGTCTCTATTCCCGAAGCGGGGATCGGGTCCTCGAATCACAAACACTTAAGTAAAGGTTTAGAAGAAGGCTAAACTCAGATATGGTGTGTATAATATCAGATTAGTCTATAAAATCCAAATGTAGAAATATATCCAATAAGCAGTAAATTTTAATGTGCTTCGACAGTTCCTATTTTGTAATTTAATATTGATTGGTCATTAAATGAATGCTTAGGAAAAAAATTAATAGGCATGTAAGATATTAATGTACTTGTCAGCTACCATGGTTAATTCAATATTTCTTCAGTGATATATACATCATCTAGAGTCATAATGAGACATCAGTTTTGTTAGAGGTTTTTGGTCAGTTGCTACTGAACAGTTTTACAGTATATCAGCTGAGACATTTGCTGTGTTAAATGTATTATACATTGCTATCTAACAGAGCCATTCAAGCTCCTTTTGACATACGTGGTGAGGTGGATTGGGTGTCCAGATCTGATGTACCTCCAGCTGCAGAGTGAGAAACCCATGTAACAACAGTAGTGTAGAGCTCTCTTTTCCACCTGCTGAAAATGCAGGTGGTAATGCCGCGAGTGGGATCACCATCACTAGGAGCCAGCAGAAATGGACTTTTCTAGGGCTGATTGTATCAGGCTCAGTAGGGCAGATGACTGCATTGGACCCCAAAGAAAGCTGATCACTGTTCCAGTTTCAGTCTTGCACAGCAATCTGCCTGCCTCCACCTTCCGTGGAGGTGGAGAGGGATGCACTCCATTAAAACCCACTGGGCTTGCAGGCGGGTTGAGAGTAGGATTGCTCCCTAAAATTCCTACATTTGGTAATGCACTACTCGCTTTTTCACATGACATAATACAATACTCTATAATGATCTGATATATGTAACTTGACCAGTTATTCACTCATTTAGATGTTTCCTGCTTGCCCTGCAAGCCAAAGTCCTTGGATAAAAATTGAATCAAACGAGTGCAATGAGGGCAGAGGTGGACTTTGGGCTCTCTCAGTACCCTGTGTGACGCTAAAAGTCAGCATCCCCTGTCTCTTGCATTCTCTTCTACAGCATTGTTGTGGCACCCAATGTGGCCAAACCAGTCGCGCTTCTCTAAAGCCGCCTCTGACACAGGGTTCAGCTTGCAGCTTGCATCTACTAAGAGAGCAAAATGCTCTACCATGGGAAGAACAATCTGCAACCATCACCCATGCCCGCTATTCTAAAGTTAGCCAAAATCTTCCACTTTGATGGGCTTGTGGGTTGGGGCTCTGTGACTAAACTCTGCATCGTGTACTTTCAGACATTAAGAGAATCCACTGTGCCCTGCTGCCCAGGCTTGATAAAGCTCCTTAGAAATGAAGAATGTGCAGCAAGTTACATGGTTTTACAAGTTTTACGTGCACAAATATTCAGTTTAAAAAGTTTAAACCTAGCCACACTTGAAAAATGCAGGCTTTTCACAGGCTTTCCCATCATTCAAAACAAAAGCATCTCAGAGGCATTGATGTTAAATTTCTTTAATAAAAGCAGCTTACATGCTGTCTTCAAAATTAAAACAAAGGCAAAAATACTGCTGCGTTTCCCCACTTTTTTTGGTCTGTTTTATATTTCCTTGTCTTTGTCTCCTGAAACATGGTGTGCTTCACTTATGTGAATACATTTTATAGTTGGAGAGAGAACTTATATTACAGGGTTGTCAGTTCAAATTCTGAAAAATATATCAGGGTAACAAATATAAGCATGCATGACTTTAGGGAAGAGAGTTTTCCCACAGTTTCTTTTTTCCATAGGGTGCCTTTCATTATAATGAAACTAATATTTTTATTACATCTCCTGTCTCTAGTATTGATGATACTAGAGTTAAACCTAAAAGGACTCTGAAGACGAATAGCTTGCTCCTGTGATATTGAACTCTACAACTGGAGCACATGGCATAGGGCTTCAGGCTTCCAAACTCTATAGACCAATGTTTAAAAACAGGAAAGCAATGCACACTAGAGACTCTAGTCTCAGAGTGATTCAGGAGAGGGCTCCCAGCAGCCAGTGTGGAGAGCTATTTAAACCTGCTATAGCTTACTCTCCCTTCCCATGGGTCCTTGCCCTAACACCCTGCACCTAGCATGAAGCCATTGTCCATAAGAGCCCTGCTGGATAGGAACAAAGGTCCATTTAGGCCAGTATCTTTTTCTCACAGTGACAAATAATGTGCCTGAGGGAAGCTTGCAAGTAGACCCTGAGCACCACAGCAATCTCCCTAGCAATTGTGCTCCCTCTGAAACTGGAGCATCATCCCTCTGAATTGAGCATCATATTGCAATTGGGATAATTACCCAGTTATCTTTACTGCCCTAGTGAAAGTGTGATTTTAGATTAAGCAACAACATTTGCCTAATTTAGGGATATAATCCAATTGGACCCTTTCACTCACAAAGGGCTATTCATTCAGTGGATGCATCCAAGAACTGGAGAGTAGGAGGTGATATTTTTTACTGATGTCACATACTACTCCATTCTGTAGGGAGCCTCAAGTCTCTGGAGCTCATCTTCATGGTGTGCTGGGGAGACAGAGAACCGGCAAAAATGGCATCCCCTTCTCTGATCTGCAGGAGCAGAAGCCCTCCTGTGAGGTCAAGGGCACCCATTACATTTCAACCAATATTTATAATGTATCCTGTGCTTTTCAAGGTGTTAAGTGTTTGCCAGCTTTAGGTGTCCTGGAAGAAAGAGGCTACTGTGGATTATCATTGCTAACTGGTTAAATTTCAAGCCCCACACCATCAGAAATGCATGCTCAGAAATTGACATTTACTTCAATTGTCTTGTTTTGACAATGCTGAAATTTGCTTAATTAGATTGACTTCACTTAATTCATTTAGCTAGTTTTCTGGAGTCAATGCAGCCTAAACAAATTAAGCAAAGTCTAATTAAACTATCTGAACCTAGATTCTTTTTTTCTTCAACGTCTTCGGTTTGTTTGTTGTTTTTGTTTGCTTCTGTTTTGTATTTTGCTGATTGCAGCTTGTTGTCGCACATGGCAGCAAGGAGAACCTGGCAACATACCAAATGTTAGAATATGCACAAATTGTTTGAGAAATTTTGAAAACATATAGTCTAGAAATAGCATATATTCAATGCAAACTGTCAAAATAATAAGAACATGTTCAAGAACAATTTGCCAGAATTAAGAAGTACTCCTTTATATCTCTAGTTAAAAATTCATAATTTTTGGGTTTGGGCATTCCGGTTTGGGGAAATGTAATATTTGTTTGTTTGTTTACTTATTCATATTCCACTGGTAGTAAATATGGCCTACTCTGAAATAGAAAGTTTCATCCCGTCTCTGGGTGTGTTTTCCTCCATAGCTTGCTGAGAACAAGCTGGAACCTTAGTTTTGTTTGTGTAATAAGTCCTAGCTGCTATGCTGAGCTGTTGTTCTGTTGTTCACCAACAAATACAACTGTTGAAGTTATCCTCACTCCTGCTGCTTCCTGGTATTAGAGCAGGCTTTCCCTACACAGTGAGCACTCTTTCCAAACCCATGGATTACCACACCACCCTTTCCTAAAGGAGCTCAGTGCAGTGTGCAAGGTTCTCTCTCCACCCTATTTTATATTCACACAAAAACCCCTGAGGTAAATTATGCCAAGTTTCACAGCAGAGTGGGGATTTTGACCTGGGCTAAACATACCAAGTATTAAGGACTCTTGCTTGCTATTGTTAAGAATGGAGATACATTTTACGGTATATATTTTTATTTTCTACTGTGGGATAAAATATTTGGGAGAAAAATGTAAGTGAAATATTCAGTAAAACCAAAGCTAGGATGAAGTCTTATATAGTCCATTTTAATAAAACTGAATTAACAACTGCAGCCGTTCTGGGATGTGTGTGTGTGTGTGTGTGTGTCAATATATATCAGCATTTAAGGGGGAAAAAATACATTTTTCCCCTTGGTGCCTGTAATGGCTGAGTTGTTTGCTTTGGATTTTTTATCTTTCAAACTGATTGCCAGAAATGTCAACATCCTTCAGGAACAAAAACAGTTATTTCCCACAATTCATTTTCTGAGAGCTGGTCTACCATTTGGGAATAGCCACTCAGGTAATCATACATTAGTAGTAGTAGTAGTAGTAGTAATTATTATTATTATTATTATTATTATTATTATTATTATTATTATTATTATTTATATCCCTCCCTCCCCAGCCGAAGCCAGGCTCAGAGCGGCTAACATCAAATGTATAACACATTAACATAAAATCAATCAATTAAAATACATCTTCAAATCAGATCAGGATCAGAATAAAATCCAATCAGATGGCAACCCACAGATTAGGGTTGGGGACTTTAAATGCCCACCTGTTTATGCTGAACTTATATGGGCCTGTGAGAAAAATTGGGAGGCCACTTTCATGCAAGTTCTTATGAAAGGGGAGAGTGAGTCAGACTGAACCCTGACCGAAGTCCTGGCAGAACAGCTCTGTCTTGCAGGCCCTGCGGAAAGATGTCAAGTCCTGCAGGGCCCTAGTCTCTTGTGACAGAGCGTTCCACAGATTGGAGCCACAGCCGAAAAAGCCCTGGCTCTAGTTGAGGCCAGCCTAACCTTTCTGTGGCCTGGGACCTTCAGAATGTTTTTATTTGAAGACCGTAAGTTCCTCTGTGGGACGTACCAGGAGAGGCGGTCCCGTAGGTACAAGGGTCCTAGGCCGTATAGGGCTTTAAAGGTTAAAACCAGCACCTTAAACCTGATCCTGTACCCCACCGGGAGCCAGTGTAGCTGGTATAGCACCGGGTGAATGTGATCTTGCAGTGAGGACCCCGTAAGGAGTCTCGCCGCGGCATTCTGCACCCGCTGGAGTTTCTGGGTCAGTCTCAAGGGCAGCCCTACGTAGAGCAAGTTACAATAATCCAGTCTGGAGGTGACCTTCACGTGGATCACAGTGGCTAGGTCAGGGCGAGAGAGTTAAGGAGCCAACTGCTTAGCTTGGTGGAGATTAAAAAAATGCTGCCTTTGTTGTAGCTGCAATCTGCGCCTCCATGGAAAGGATGGTGCTGGCACTAATTGCACCCCGCAAGAGATGGGAGTTGCCCCCCCAATCCCATATCGTCCCTTCCCAGCCAGAGGACTTCTGTCTTCGAAGGATTTAACTTCAACTGGCTCCCATGTAACCATCCAGCCACAGCTTTTTAGTCTATTTTGTTCTATATCTGTGTTTTGTCCATTTTTGTTTTTTTTAAAAAAATGCAACTTATTGGTGTGGGGCTTGTTGCATCATTCTAGGTGAACAATCTGACAATGGGGGGCATAGGTTAAACCCAATCACAATGTTCTCCAGATTACTCATTTCATGGTGTTAATAAGATATTGTATTTATGGTACTTATTTTAAGTAATTCTAAATCACCATTAATTCAGGCTTGTGAACCACCCTGTGATCTAAAAAGTTCAAAAATTGAGTACAGTGCCTGCAAATATAGCTCATTTGAAAATGAATTTATACCTAAGCACAAAACCACACTGAACACAGTGTGGCTTGAGAGCAGTACATGTGAAAAGGATCTAGGAGTCTTGGTTGACCACAAACTTGACATGAGCCAACAGTGTGACGCGGCAGCTAAAAAAGCCAATGCAATTCTGGGTCGCATCAATAGGAGTATAGCATCTAGATCAAGGGAAGTAATAGTGCCACTGTATTCTGCTCTTCCAGAGGAGGGCAACCAAAATGGTCAAAGGCCTGGAAACGATGCCTTATGAGGAACGGCTAAAGGAGCTGGGCATGTTTAGCCTGGAGAAGAGGAGGCTAAGGGGTGATATGATAGCCATGTTCAAATATATAAAAGGATGTCACATAGAGGAGGGAGAAAGGTTGTTTTCTGTTGCTCCAGAGAAGTGGACACGGAGCAATGGTTCCAAACTACAAGAAAGAAGATTCCACCTAAACATTAGGAAGAACTTCCTGATAGTAAGAGCTGTTCGACAGTGGAATTTGCTGCCAAGGAGTGTGGTGGAGTCTCCTTCTTTGGAGGTCCTTAAGCAGAGGCTTGACAACCATATGTCAGGAGTGCTCTGATGGTGTTTCCTGCTTGGCAGGGGGTTGGACTCGATGGCCCTTGTGGTCTCTTCCAACTCTATGATTCTATGATTCAGTGAAATTTATTCCATTTCAAACACCCACAGGGTGGGGCTGTAAACAGAAAATCAGGAGTCTCCTGAGTGTCAGAGCTGACACTGCCATAAAAAGTAGTTTTAGTTGAAATGGCTGGTTAACCAATTATCACTAAGTGATTCTGTAGAGCAGTTTTCTCTTTGTTGCAATCAATGTGAAAGAATCTATATGATATTGTACCTGTAGCTTAATGACAGTAATGTTTGACTGAATGGATTGCATAATGCAATAAATGACTCCAGTGACTCCAATTAAAAGCCACGACTGTGACGGCCTTGTCATTTTGTTGGCAAGATAGGAGTAACAAATCAATTCATACTTACCTCACATGAACATCAGAATTATTCAGTTAATTTCAGTGCACAAGCACTGAAAAGAATTGTGAAAATTCAGTCCAATCAGGACAGAACGTTTTCAAAATAAAGTATCTGTTGCAATAACCTTCAAACTTTCCAGACCTGGGAACCAACTTTAACTGAAGCAAGCACTGGGGACCCATTCTCACATTATTTTAATCAAATGTTTGTATAGTTGTAGTTGAAGCCCACACTAGATCAGACCATGACGCATTAGTGGGTTGTGACCCACCAGGTGAAGACAAATGAGTTACCTTCTAAACAGCAAGAGGGGTACTAAGGTGGTATCTTGACATCATTGAATAACTCTGTTTATTGTTGTTCACTGTCATGTGACACCAGAACAAGAGGCAGAAACTTGGACAGTCAGTAGCAAGTGTGTCTGGAACTCTGTATGGTAGCATATATGTGCACATAGACTTCCTATGCGCTAAACACAATTCTTAATTGTGTGTACATTTGTTCTGTTGAGATCTTCTGCAAATGTGTGGCAGGAGAGCTGCATTCGATGAGCACATGTTGCAAGCAGGAATGCCTTTATTCTTTAAGAGTCATTTGAAAATGCTGCAGTGGTTCCATCCTTCCAGCATCCCAAGACTTTGTCAATTATGTAAATACTGTTAATTTGTTTGGAGGGATTGTAATATTTCTAATCATATTCTGTGGTAGTATAAGAAGATTCCTGCTGGATCAGACCAAAGGCCCATCTAGTACCTCTGCTTATGTTCACTTCCGGTTATGTATCCTTCGAGATATGCATGCAGCAAACCTGGAAGTATTTTTCCGGGTTTCGCCCCATGCGCATGCACAGAAACACTAAACCGCACCGTGCACATGCACCTAAATGGCACCTCCAAATACACCCACCTCGGGATCCGAATGGAGTTCCCGAACAGATCCTGTGCACAATCGGAGGTACCACTGTATAGAATTTTGTTCAGCCAAGGATTCTCTTACCACATTTTGAAGTTAGTGATCATATAAAAGGCCACCCTTCTCATAAGGTCCAGAGTCTAAAATACCCAAGATGAACATTGTGGCCTTTGTGACATCCTGGTTTAATGATAAAAACAGCTATTGCAGAGCACACATCGCAAGCAGAACTCTTGCATCACCTCAGACACAATACTTTTCAGCGGAGATATTTCATACATGTGCATGCAAATGTGAATTAGTTTTGAATGCTATCAGGAATTAGCTGTATTATTGGCATACTCCAGGGTGTTTTTTGTAATGGGATGAAGGAAGAGACAAATTCAATCTGGATGTAAATTCTCTTTTTTAATATGACTAAACAATATTGAAGAAATGCAAATGTATGAACTGCAGATGTGAATACATTTTGTCCTAAGAGATTTGTAAGGAAGTAAAAGCCCTGAAGGGCTGAAACTGCTTCTGAGTTTTATGCATGTTGTGTATATCTTTGTGTCTGATGCATTAATCTTGCATTAGTTGTCTGGATCCTTAATTGACAAATGCTTGCTTAGAATATGCAGACTGTCTGAAGGAATGCCTCGAGCATCATCTCCATATTATTTATCTTATTAAAGCATCCACTATGTGGGTGTAAAATATCTTCCAAGACATTATATTTATTTATTTATTTAGCAAACCAATTCTGGCCCTAGGAGACAGAGTAAAACTTTACTGTAATAAACTGTAAACAGTGGTAGTAATAAGCAGATTTATATATATTTTAGCTAGTACATAAAAATGTAAACAAAAGACTTAAAAACACATGTATTTCTTGTTTTCAGGCCATCAGAGCTCTGGTGAAGAAATGCAAATAAGGTACAGTTTATTTTCTTTTAATATAGAAATGCTATAGGCAAAGTTAAATTTTACAATATGTTTTCCCAATTCCCCCAAATTAATCATTTTATGGGTTTTTTAATGGCACAGTGTAGAAATAACTATTATATGCTCATTGTACCTCATTTTCTTGGCTGATTCCTGCACTGTCCCTAATGGTCTATTTTCTATACATGTTTGACCTTTATATGTCACATTTTTATTTAAGTTGCATGTATGTAGATTCGAGGGATTTGTAAGGATTGTGGTACAAATGAATGCTGAATATGAATCTTTAGATGAATGATAAAACCTACATTATTTAAACACACAGCTTTTCGTTGCGGTGGAGTGCAGGGAAGTTCAGGTCCTGAAGGGTTTTTAAAAATTCAGTGAGTGAAATGGATATAGACACCTCAAGGGGAACTTCAGTTCAGTGTTCTTAATTCTACCTGTTTAGTTACTTTGGCAGTGTCTACACATAACACTAAGCCAAACCATAACGTAGTATGAAGGTGTGCACCCCTGGGTCCAAGGCTATCCAGAGCTAAGAATAAAGAGCTGGTGAAAGAGCCATTTTTTGGAAAGAGTATTTTTCTATAATATTTGTTTAGTTAGTTAGTTTTACTGCCCTTCATCCAAAGATATCAGAGCGGTTCACAGCATAAAAATGCAAAATAAAAACTCAAAATACATAATAAAACAAGAACAAACAAAACCAATAATCCCCTCTCCCATAATTTACCGTATTTTTTGCTCTATAAGACTCACTTTTTCCCTCCTAAAAAGTAAGGGGAAATGTGTGCGCGTCTTATGGAGCGAATGCAGGCTGCGCAGCTATTCCAGAAGCCACAACAGTAAGAAAGATTGCTGCTTTCGCTGCACAGCGATCCCTCTTGTGTTCTGGCTTCTGAGATTCAGAACATTTTTTTTCTTGTTTTCCTCCTCCAAAAACTAGGTGCGTCTTGTGGTCTGGTGCATCTTAGAGAGCGAAAAATACGGTATGTTGATGAACAAGAAAGCAAATCTGTGAGAGAACTTAGGCATTTTGCACCACACAAACGTCAGTGTTAGACACAGTTTACACTAAAGAAAAGCAGTGCCTTTTACTAGCCTTGTCAGATTCGCCACTGTAGTCCATGCTTTGATAACTCCAAGGCTGGATTACTGCTGTGTGAGACTGCCTTTGGGCCTGGTTCGGAAACTCCAGCCAATGTGGCAGCCAGATTGCTGATCACCGACAATATTTGACACCGTTATTAAAACATCTGTACTGGCTTTACATTTACTACTGAGCCATGTTCAAGGTCCTAGTTTAATTTACAAAGCCCCGAACAAGTTAGGTCCAGGGTGTCTTAGGTTGCCTAAAGCCTTGTATCCCAGCTTGATCACTGAGATTGTCTGCAGGCGTGTTGTTAGTCATTTTCTCAGTTGGTTAGGCTCATTTATCTGCAACAAGACAACAAGCCTTTAGTGACATTGGCATGTCTTGTGGAATTCTCTGCCAATAAAGAATCAGCAGGTGCCTCCTGTTTCAACCTTTAAACACCTACTGAAAATGCTTCCAATCCATCAGGTTTATACAAACAATTAAGAATACATGTTTTTAACTGAGCTCTGATTTTAAATATTTGGACGGTTTTTTTAATCATATGTATAACTGTTGTAAACCACTCTTTCCTTTGGATGAAGTGATTGCTAGATACTTTGTAATATTTGAGTTTATTTATGAGCATACAAATTGGCCACAGATTGAAGCAGACAGCTTAACCAAGGCAGTCCAACTTTTCATACTAAGTGGGCCACAAGAATACTTTGGCATGGAACCTGCAGGCCACACACTTGTTGTGTGGGAGCAGGGAAGAAGGCAAAAATTTGATGCCCCTTACCCCCTGCCCTTGTGCTGCCTTCCAAAGCCAGCTAAGTGAAGCACCAGACTTGGGAAGGAGGCACAAAGCTCTGGCAGGGTCCTAAAGTCCTCCAACTTCCTTCCCTAAGCTGGGAAAGCACCAACTAGGCTCTGGGAACGAGGAAGGAGGCCTCTGGGACCCTGTCAGAGCCTTCACGCTTCTTTCCCAAAGCCCAGTGTTAAGTTGTGGGTGAACATATCAGACGACACAGCGATTCTTCAAACAGCTCTTGTTTATTCACAGGCCAGAACAGAACTGAACTGAAGGGTTCAGCCAGCCTGCTTATATAGAGCTCCACTAGAACGCAACAGTAACCATTTTCTGTAACTATCCAATCACTGAACGTCACTTTCGATCCTTTATTTGCATATGTGGACCTGAACTATCTACAGTATCCCCTTGCTGGCCCAGGGTGAGAACTTCAGTATATAACACCCAGCACCACATTTAGGGAAGGAAGCACAAGGGCTGCTGTGGGTGGTCAGATGTTGCTGAGGGCTGCCAAAAAGGCATCAAGGGCTTCATTTGGCCCTTGGGCTGTGTGCTGAACTGCCCTGGCTTAAACACACCAATAGCAAAATCCACTACCCCAGATCTGATTTCCAGAGAGTCAGCTGCAAAAATACAGGGTGTGTGTCCTACCTCTAGCAGGAGAATCACACAGTTAAGATTGTGTTGTTGTGCAGTCTTGCCTTTTGCCCAATCAGCCAGTTATATTATCCTTTCCCCATTCAGTCAGAAAGCTCGTGCTTTCTGGGCAATGGTAACGCTAGGATTCTCTCTCTTGTTGTAATGGCTGCATCAGGGAATCACACTGTTTGCTTCCTCCCTTAAGATGACATCACTGATCATACCATGGCAAGGGGGGCAGTGTCAATGCTACAAGTGGTCTCTGCTCAGAGTGATGGATGCACTCAGCATGGTTATTTAATTTCTCTTAATGCCCCATTATTTGGAAATCACTGTTTGGAATGGGCTTGGACGTAGGAAATCTCAGCTCACTTCTCCAGTTCACTAGGAAGCATATTGGATGGCCTTGAGCCAGTCACTATCCCTTAGCTTAACCAGCTCACAGAATGGGTAGGAGACTAAGATGTTACTCTGACTTCACTGAAGGATAAATGGACTTTGAATGCAAGAAATAAGAAAGGTTGAAGGAAGAGATAAAAAGAGGCAGCTAAAGCCAATACCAAATGCTGTGTCCTTTAAAGATTAGCACTTTTAAACAACACTTTCTAAAAATCAATTTAACAACAACACAGACAATGCATTATTCAAACCCATAAACAAACACACTTATAAGTCCATTGCATTTGGCAGGGAAGCCTTTATGTAAACTTTACTAAGTGGGAATTAAAGTAATCCAGTCTGTGGGGTATTTTAAAGTTTAGTGCCATGACTTCAGTAAATGCTTTACCCTTTAGTTCTCATACCTCTTTAAGAAATAATTTGTTTTATTCTGCTTTAATTTGAACATTTGTTTCCTTTCCCATTTTTAATTTTATTCTCACTGTAGAATGCAGAGGACGTCAGAGACTTATCTCTCCTTCATAAACGGTCATAGCTCAAACTATTAGTGCAGGAGAAAAGTGTGGAATTATATAAAAAAAATCCACTTTAAGACAAAAAAAGATTAATCCCATAAGCTGTTCAATCAAGTATTAATGAAATATTTCCATTATTTCCAAATGAGTTCATTTTAACCACATATTTCAGAGGTTCTTGGCAATCTCTTGCCTTGTTCCATTGGTTTAATGCCAACATTGCTGACATAGGGATGCCAGAAAGAAGACAGAAAAACTGGATGTGATAATGACATAATGCACCCTTTCCTGACATAGAATCATAGAATTGTAGAGTGGGAAGAGACCACAAGAGTCATCTAGTCCAACCCCTTGCAGTACAGGAATTTTTGCTCAATGTGGGGCTCGAACCCCTGACCCTGAGATTAAGAGTCTCATGCTCTACCAACTGAGCTATCAGTCCAAGTCCTAGATGTTGTCTGCTCAACATATGAAGCGTACATATATTCACATACTTCACTATTATTTCACTGGAAGGATCTAATTTGCAGGTACCTCTATTTGACTGCTCCCACATGTAAAAAATATTGTGCTTGCTTAAATACCAACATGCATACAAAACACTTGTGCATCAAGAGCTATGCTAGGCTAGATCCCACTGAGTTAAAGAAAGAGGTGAAACAACACAGCCTACCAAACAACCTATCAGAAGAACAATTTATTTTGCAATCACTTTTTTAAATAAAATAACAATTTATGTACTAATAGAAAACTCAAATGCTATATAGTGAAAGGGGGGGTACTGTGAAACAAGAGGGAGGTACCAACATGTACCACAAAAAAATATCCAATGAAGACTTTGCATTCTCAGTAGCCACAAAATGAAGAATTCCTTAGATAGGGATTGCCTATTAGTTCAACCTGCACAGATTGTGCATTGTTTCTATTAGCAATCTTCATGAACCCTCTATCTGCCATTACTTTCTGCCATTGTTTTCACTCATCCTTAGATAACTTCTAGATTTTTTTTTATTTCATAGAAAGAGTGATTTGTTCATACAAGTTACATTGCTTAGATGTCGACTTTTAATTTAGCAGACTTCAAATTTCATTTAAGAAAACGTAGAAGAGGCAGTGACACACTGCTTCGCAAATGTGTTAGGAAGACAGAATATTTTAGAACGATCAGAGCACTGTTTATTTAGAGACCTCTTTGCTCTCTTAAACAGGTTGTTTAAGGAATGTTACTGTGCATTTATATGTGTTACTCCAGGGACAAGGAAGCTATAATAGGTGTTAAGATGAAGCCAATATGCTGTATTAAAAAACAGAGAGAGAAATCAGCTCACATCTGGGCAGTGTGAAATTATTTGCTGCTTTGGCTTCCTATTACAGAGTCATAGAATTAGAAGGGACCTTGAAAGTCATTTAGTCCAGCACCCTACAATGCAGAAATCTCAACCAAAGCATCCCTAACAGATGGCCATCCAACCTCTGCTTAAAAACCTCCAAGGAAGGAGACACCACCACATTCCAAGGGAGTCCATTCCACTGTCTAACAGCTCTTCCCATCAGAAAGTTCTTACTGAAATTTAGTTGGAATCTCCTTTTATGGAACTTGAATCCATTGATTCTGGTCTTAGCCTCAGGAGCAGGAGAAAACAAGCTTGCTCCATCTTCCATGTGACAGCCTTTTAGATATTCAAAGATGGCTATCCAATCTCCTCTCAGTTTTCTCTTTACCAGGCTAAACATACCCATTTCCCTCAACCATTCCTCATACATCCTGGTTTCCAAAACCTTGATCATCTCGGTCGTCTTCCTGTGCACATGTTCCAGCTTGTTAATATCCTTCTTCAATTGTGGTGCCCAGAAGTGGGCACAGTACTCCAGGTCTGAACTGACCAAGGTAGAATAAAATATTACTTTTAATGAACCAAACACTACAGTGGTACCTCGGGTTACAAACTTACCGTATTTTTCGCTCCATAAGACACACTTTTTTCCTCCTAAAAAGTAAGGGGAAATTTCGGTGCGTCTTATGGAGCGAATGCCTACAGATGGTGGGGGGATTCTGCCTCAGTTGTGAGCAGAGGATCCATGGTTCCCCTTCCTTTCCTCCTCCGTGGCTCGCTTTGAAGCAGCAAAGCAGGAGAGGAGCTGCTTACATGGGTGTAAGCGGCTCCTGTCCGGTTGGCTGCTTTAAAGGAACTGTGCTCTCTTTCCCTCCTTCCTCCCTGCTCAGCTTGCTGAAAAGCAGCAAAGCTTTTCAGCGAGCTGAGCTGGGGAGGAGGGAGAGAAGGAGAGCCTGCTCACTTTAAAGGAGCAAAGCAGGAGAGGAGAGGAGCTGCTTACACGGGTGTAAGTGGCTCCTGTCCAGTTGGCTGCTTTAAAGTGAGTGTGCTCTCTTTCCCTCCCTCCTCCCCAGATCAGCTTGGTGAAAAGCTCCTTCTCCACACACCCCAGATGTTCTCCTTGTCCCTTCAGTGTTTTGCCTTCCTTCCCCACTTAAAATGTGGTTACAAAGCATGGATCCACATGGATCCTCAGGATGTTTGCATTGAGCTACCCCAAACTCACCGTCAAATCACATGTCTGTGGCCACAGCATGAACCACAAAAATTATACATCCACTGTTTTGTTCAGAATATTTTTTTCTTGTTTTCCTCTAAAAACTAGGTGCGTCTTATGGAGTGAAAAATAGGGTGATTTGTTCCGGAGGTCCGTTCTTAACCCAAAACCATTCTTAACCTGAGGCGTGCTTTCACTAATGGGGGCCTACTGATGCCACTGTGCCACCTGCGCACAATTTCCGTTATCATCCTGGGGCAAAGTTCACAACCTGAGGTACTACTTCCGGGTTAGCGGAGTTTGTAACCCAAAGTGTTTGTAACCCAAGGTACCACTGTACCTCTGATGCAGCCTAGAATAGCATTAGCTTTTTTTGTTTTGTTAAACTGCTGCATCACACTGTGGACTCATGTTAAGCTTGTGGTCTATTAAGACCCTTAGATCCTTTTCACATCTACCGCTGGCAAGGGTTTCTTACATCTATCACATTTTAGTCCAAATAGCATTTTTATATTAACATCAATCAGGCTAATGTACAGTCGTACCTTGGATCTTGAGCACCATGGTACTCAAACGTTTGGCACCCAAACGCCATAAACCCAGAAGTAAGTGTTCCAGTTTGTGAACATTCAATGGAACCTGAACGTCCAATAGGGCTTCTGTGGCTTCTGATAGGCTGCAGGAGCTTCCTGCAGCCAATCAAAAGTCATGCTTTGGTTTCTGAATGTTTTGGAAGTTGAACGGACTTCCAGAATGGATTCCGTTCGACTTCCAGGGTACGGCTGTACATCCATTAAGATCATCTCAAGAGAGACAAAGCTGATGTAACTGTACACAACCAGGAGCCTTCCTGTATGGGGGCAAGGAATAGGAAAATATTGTCTATTGTGGAGCTTGTTTAGGGAGGAAATTATGGTGTAGAAGGCAGTCCTATTATTTGAGTTCTTTCCAAATGCCAACTTTCCTTAAAATGGCATATTATCCAGATAATTATATTGATTCTGGAACAACTGAGATCATTATAGGCTCTGAGGTTTAGCAGATTTACATCAAGGAAGAATAATGTCAGAATAGGAATTTGTTTTGATCATTTTGTTTTAAAGTGAGAATAATTAAAAAAGCAAGTCATGCTCTAATTCCCTTGTCTTAAATTGCACTCTCTGAAATTGTTTAATTTTTTTATATGAGCATAGCTGCTCCTTGTCTATTCTTGATCACCGTTGTTAATGAGAATAAAAGATCAAGAGCATGAACTGTGTACTGTTTCACGTGAGCATTTTCCCAAACAAGCTGGCTTAAATATGTTTGAGTGTTCTCATTAGCTTCCTGATAATGATGGTAGCCTTGTGGATACTTCCAGAGTGCTGGTGATTGCACATCATTTTTTAAAACTCTATGTTGATCTTGTGACTTTCACCCAGCATGGGGAAAACAAAATAAAAATTCAACTGCTGGAGCCGTTCTTCCTGCTGTGATTATTTTAGGAGGAAGAACTGAATCCACATTGAACTTTACATTTTCATGGCTCTAATATTACTTCATCTGAATGTTGCAACCTCAACCTCTTTGAGTATTGTTGGGTATTCAAGTGGTTCAATGTGCTATTTGAATATAAACAAACTTGATGATAATGATGATGGGAAGCACTTACAATTTATTTCAGTGGGATTTGCTTCCAAGTTTTAAAAAAAATTACTGTGTAATATTTGGAGAATAGCTCCAGTTTCAAAATGTAGGGTGCAAGGTGTTCTCATTAACCAACATTTAGCACCTTTGCCGATTCCTTAGGTTTTGTTCTGTGTGGAATGCATGTGACAACAGGGAATATATGACAACAAAGAATTTCACATTGTACAAATCAGTTTAATAATACTGCTTTCTGGGATTTCATACCAGAGTACTTCCCAGCCCTACCTGAAGATTCCAGGGATTGAACCTGAGATCCTTTTACTCAGTAGGCCCTGGGGCAGAACATTATACAGTTGGGGTGCCATGATAATGAATGCCATATGTCACACCCACTTCATTGCTAAGATGGAGAAGGAACTCTGATGAAGATCTTTATTAATGCCTGGAAAGATTCATATTGGAACACGTGGTAGAGTAGCATCGTTTACTGACTGGGCAGATCACAAACTTCTGCTCCAGTTTCTCTTTTTGATACAGCTCCAGAATCCTATCCTTTCAGAACTCTGCATGCAACAAAGATACATTTAACATGCAATGAGTGTAAGGAGGGGAAGAGTTCTTCACACTCTGCACAATTAGCCTGTAAAAAAATATTTTCACAGAGTAGCATCTTATGTGCCAGGTGCCTGGGACTGGATTCCTTTTTTTTTCCAGGGGGTGAGAATAAGGACTCTGAATAAGAAAGGACATTGCATGTAGCTCCGCACCCAGAAGCATGTCCCCAAGAGAAGCCCAATGGTTACTAGGGCACTTCCGCCCCAGATATGTTGCATTGTCATCTTGTGACTTGGAATGCAATAAGGGACTCCCTTGCTGTGGTGGAGTAAAAGATTGCTGGAGCAGCTACACTTTACAAGTAATTGGAGACACCTTTTTCCCCCCTTAGTAAAGGCAGACCTTACAACTGAGCTAGAACTACTGATTCCAAATGAGGCTCACCCTAAAGCTGACTGTTGCTGAAGCGGTATTAGGGCATTTTCCTGCTGAGCCCTACGTAAGGACTTGCCTCATAAGGGCCAGCCCTGCCATGATCTGAGGCTAGCCTGTTGGCTCAGACACCAGATTGGTGGGGTGATGAATTGTGCCCCCTCCCCAGCTGCTCACTGCTGCCTCCACTGAATATTTGACCTGAAACAATTTGCCACTTGTGTTCATCTCCTGGCTACTTACCTACCCAATACTGCAGGCTGCCCTAGCTACAAGGATGCTGGCACCCTATGGAGCAATGTGAACAAAACCTGTGTTATCCAGGTACACATGAAAGGATTGGTGTTGTCATCTTAGGAATTGCCCTGGGCATCTGGTTAGTCATGGTTAGATAAAAAAAAAAGTTGAGCTCCATGTACTATTGGTCTAATGTGGCATGACATTACTCATGTTCCCTTTAAGACATTAAAAATGCCTAAGGGTTTAGGATTAAAAAGTGGATTCCCCCGCCACCCACCTTATAAATTTTGAAACTCCTCACAGTTTCAGAATGTAATTGCCATGATGTCTTGGAAGCTGTTGTATGATAAATACAAGAGCTTGTGGAGTGACTTAGTTGTTTTTAAGATCTAGGCCATTGTAGATAAAATCATTTGTTAGCATTTTGCAGCCTCCCTATATAATTTGCATTCATTATGGTCCCTAAAGAATTGCAGATCCTCAAAAAAGGATACCTTTCAAAAGTAATGTGTTGATGTTTACATAGGCCATGTATATAACATTTCACAAAGTAACATAAATACAGAAGACAGCTTCCCCCTCCCTGCAAGAGATGGAAGCCTGTAATATAATAATGATTGGGGGTGGGGGTGGCATTTATGTGCAAATGCAGTTAGATACCCTTAGGCTATGTTTTGTTTGGGGCGTGTTTCAAATTTCCAAAGAGGAAAATAGCTTACATGTCATTGAGTGTCTTCAATAATTTCCATACAGATACTTCTTTTAAAATTGGTTTCTGCATCCATAAGAGTATGGAGCATATGATATTGATGTGGTGCAAGAAAGGATTGGGGAGAAATCAAATTAGAAATGATACACATACCTTTGGGAAATATGCAATCAATAAAGCTTTGCACGTAAAACTATGATGTAATATTTTATTTGCATCTGCACTCTGAATGAATGAAAGTGTCTTCTATTCTGTCTTAAAGAATAAAAAAAAAACTTTTCCCCACTAGTTTCAGGATAATTTGCCTCAGAGTATGTGAAATGACTCCCAAAGAAGAAAAATTAAAGCAGCACACACACATTTGTTTTCTTCATTTTATAATAAATTTTGTGTTTTTTTCCAGTGAAAACTATAACAGGCCATATTCTTTGTAATCAAACTATCCTTTCTCTGAAATACAGCCCAATTCTATTTATGCCTACTCAGAAATAGATAACAGTGATGTTCTCTTGAGTGAGCCTTGACAGGAACTTTGAGGACTCATTAAAGCCTGCCGCAAAGAAAGAAAGACAAGTTTCAAATGCCCCCTAATTTTTCTCCAACATAGACTGAAACCTTATCTAGAGAGGAATCCATAGTTTTGCACATGTAGAATTTTCCCTATAACCCATACAGGTTTAATGTAGTTCAGTATCTCTGTTAGCCTGACCTCAGCAGGGATAGTCAAAGACACCCTGTAGGTCTTCATGGAGGAGGATGACCTCCTCCCCACTCTAGGCTTTCTGCTGTAAAGCATCCTTTTCATAGGGATTTATGAAGCCTCAGATTGGTTGGGGAATATTATCTAATCTTTTCCAATTCTTTTTTTTGGGGGAAGAACTCAACTCAAGTTATTTCCAGGTTAAGTTGAGGGTTCTTTTTGAAGCTTAACCATCTGTACTCAGAAGTGTTCCTTTAATTTAATAGGATTATTTATTCCTAAGTAACTGACGCTGGTGTTGGGAAAGATTGAGGGCACAAGGAGAAGGGGACGACAGAGGATGAGATGGTTGGACAGTGTTCTCGAAGCTACCAACATGAGTTTGACTAAAGTGCGGGAGGCAGTGGAAGACAGGAGTGCCTGGCGTGCTCTGGTCCATGGGGTCACAAAGAGTCGGACATGACTAAACGACTAAACAACAACTGTGCATAGTATTGCAGCCTTAATCTACCCAAAAGGGGAATGATGTTACTCGCATGGAAGCCTTCATCTACTTAGTCTACAGCATGTATTGTTATTAGATAATGAACTTATCTTATTAGTGCAACTAGAAAGTATGTGCCTAAGTAATATTGTAACCAGTTCAGACTAGGATTCAATGATCAGCAAAGATCCTATAGAGGCTACACATTAACTTGGGGGGGGGGTGCAGCCTAATCCTTTGCAGAACTATTTCACTATCTGTTGATGGGAATAATTTTTGTATATTTTCATTTATCTCTTTTTGCTTTTTTCCCTCCAGAATGCATCCAGTTGCAATGAAACAACATACTCTTCTGGGAAATGAAGTGACCCTAAAGAGTTCAGGTACATTTCTTTTCTTACCAAAAACACATAATTAAAAAACAACAACCAATGTTTGCTACATAAAACATAACCTGAAATGCAGGTATCATACAATTTATTTGTTTACTTGTTTTTAAATATTTATATTTTATTGAAATTTTTCAGTATAGAAATGCAGTGAAGGGAATGAAAAGGAAACCCAAAAACAAAATCATTGCTTAAAACTATAATACAATATATATTATTACCGTATTTTTCGCCCTATAGGACGCACTTTTCCCCCTCCAAAAATGAAGGGGAAATGTGTGTGCGTCCTATGGTGCGAATGCAGGCTTTCGCTGAAGCCTGGAGAGCGGGTGCGCACCGACACCTCTCGCTCTCCAGGCTCCAGGAAGCTATCCGCAAGTCTTGCATAACCCGGGGAACTCCCCCCGGGCGGCAAGGCTTGCGGGCGGCAGACATCCGCAGTGCCGGACAGACATCTGCAGTGTGGGGAGCCCTGCAGGAGTTCCCCGCAGGGCTCCCCACACTGCGGATAGCAGCCTGCCACCCGGCGGGTGGCGCACCCTGAAGCAGAGCGCCCCGTGCGCCAGACAGACATCCGCAGCATGGGGAGCCCTGCAGGATTTCCCCGCAGGGCTCCCCACGCTGTGGATAGCAGCCTGCCGCCCAGCGTGCGTGGCGCCCTGAAGCAGAGCGCCCCGCACGCTGGACAGACATCGGCCAGCCCCACAAGCTCGGGGGACAGTGGGGAGGTGCAGCGCCGCCATCCCACTGTTCCCCGACCTGGTTTTGGGGGGGAAATAAAGAATTTCCCCCCCTTTATTCCCCCCCACAAAAAAGTAGGTGCGTCCTATGGGATGGAGCGTCCTATGGGACGAAAAATATGGTATAAGGCAATATATGTATATTGGGTATATAAGTAATACAGATATTTTGACGAGAGTACTCTGGTTTCTCTTCATATTGTATAAATCTTTCACATTTTATGATTTACTTATTTTTTAAAAGAAAACAAGAAATATAAAGCCAGTTTGAATATTTGAATAAAATGAAATATTTTACATGCTAGGGCTGTAATCCTGTGCACACTCACAGTGGTGAAAATCCCACTGAACGCAGTGGGACTTGTGAGTAAACATTCACAATATTGCATTGTTAATTTGCAATATTGCAAATTATGCAATATTGCATATTGGTTCAAGGGCAGTATTCATCCTATAGAAGCAGTAAAAATGTGTGTGTGCCTGTAAGTAAAAACAAAAAAAATTCCTTCCAGTAGCACCTTAAAGACCAACTAAGTTAGTTCTTGGTATGAGCTTTCGTGTGCATGCACACTTCTTCCTGAAGAAGTGTGCATGCACACGAAAGCTCATACCAAGAACTAACTTAGTTGGTCTTTAAGGTGCTACTGGAAGGAATTTTTTTTGTTTTGACTATGGCAGACCAACACGGCTACCTATCTGTGCCTGTAAGTAAGTTCATGATGTGATTGATTGTGTGCCCAGGTGCCATGAGCCCACCACCCCACACTGTGTATGAGATTGAATGACCACTTGTGACAAAATCCCTTTTGGTTCAAATTGGTCATCTCAGTACCTGAGGTTCGTTTTGATAATGCCAGATTGGTGAATGCATGATTGCTCACTATATCTTTTGTGCTGGATTTTCTGTTATACTGCAAAGTGTCCTTTCTGATATCCACAGCATGGAGTTAGTCTTGTGCAACTATTTTTGAAGAAGTGAAATGGCTATTTCTAGTATTAAATTAGGGGCTAACTATACATTACTGTAAACATGCCACTTAAAGCAACATCAGGGATTTTTGTAAAAAAATATTAAAAACAAGTTTAGGAAGCAACTGGGTTTTGGGGGGTTTTTGTTTTCAAATTTCAATTTTCCATGCAGAATAGCTCCTTCCCCCCTCCCTTTCAGGATTGTAGTGGAAAGGGGGTAAATCCCCTCTTCCTGATCCTCTTCAGGAGACCTGAACTTGGTTGACTCTAATCACACATTTAAAGTAAGGTTAAGTTATAGCCTTAGGGTTTTTTTTGCATGTGACACTTAAAACATCACATGGAAGCATGCTTGTGGGTTTTTTTTAATTCACAGCCAATCTAGGGCTGATATTTGAATTACAGACTAGCAAATTCAAAAACCAGTTTAAATCTTCTATGGATGTTTTAAGCAACACACGTTGCTGCTAAATAAAATAAAATAGCTTTTTCCCATTCTCAAACAAATCTGCCAGTCCATCTTCCTTCTTTTTACTACGCTTTCACTTGTCCCTCCCCCTGAAAAAATGCATATGAGGAATATCTCATTCTAACTTAAATGTTCAAATAAGCTGTAACAAGCTTATTCATTATTAGCACTGACAAACTTCAGCTGGTTTCAAACAGGATAAAATACTATTTAAATGCGGCCAGTCAGTCACCAACATCTCTTTGCATCAGGTTGCTGACAGGTCCCTGTGTTATAGTTCAAATTTAGTTGGGAGGAAACAGGTTGAAGGGAAAGCAAAGCCAAAGATATTATGATGAGTAATCCACTGTAGTTTCATATATATAGTAGTCTTAATTTCCTTTGGGACAAGGACAAAAGGGGCTATAGGGTGAAGAAGCAAAATAATAAAACATGTTAACATGAGAAATGCAGGCTAGCTTTTGGATGTGAGGTTGTTCACTGTGTATTAAAAGTGCACTGTGATTTGTGTGCCCTGGCTGGCTTCTTGGTGTTCTATTTTCTTTTATTCACTGCCCTCTAGAGGTATTAACAATATAACAACAACTGCCAGCTGCCATTTGCTGTTTGCTATTATTTAGCAGGTAGATCTTTGCTCTATGCACCTCTCCAACCCCCCCCCCCCCAAAATGAACTTTTCCGTCATTTTAATCCCTCTCCGTCCTTTCAGATAAATTCACAATTCCCGGATAAAATGGATACCATCCATTTTAAACAGCCGTGTGCACTAAAGTGCTTATTCCTATAACTGTGTGTTCATAAGCAATTTATGTGCTGGCTTTGCTGAAAAGGTCCATTAGTCATCACACTTGAGGGATGTAAAAATGTTGGAGTTATCAGCTTCTCTCAGCCCCACTCCCCGCTCCCCCTTGCCATTTAAACCCAGCTATTATGTCTCCATACCATTGTGATTTGACTCATTTGCAGATTGTAGAAAAAGAGGTCAAACTCTCAGTGTCGTCTTTCTAGAGAGAACTGAGTGGGAAGCAGCATGCAGTCCCCCCCCTCTTTTTCTTTAATTTCCTTCTGTGCTTCAGTTAACTCTCGACTTCATCTAACTCTGCCAGATAATGCTGTACGACTATCAGCCTCTCAGCTTCTCTGCTGCTCCTTTCTCTGACCCCGGACATGGAAAAAAGTAGTATCAAAGGATGGGGCTTCACCCCTTGAATTCTGGCTCTGGTTTTCAGCACTTGTTGAAAGCATGTGTATGCACAGCCTTTCAGCTTTCCTTACCTGACACAACCTGGGGGGAAAAAGCCTCTCTGATGGCATTTCCCCGGAAATAAGCAGCCTGGTGTTGAAACCACAATGTATGCTCTGCATACTTATTAGGGGATTCCAGTGTTTTTTCCTCACCTACATGTGGAGCATGAAGTGTGTATTATCCTTAGGTGAGAAAAAAAAATAAGAAGAAGAATTCAATAAGCCTATCCTTGTCAGAAGATGTGCCATATTTTCTAGTCAAACGGTGCAAACAATTCTGCTTGAACAGTAAATTTCTCAGTGGTAATCACATAATGTTCCATATCAGTATATTTTAGCTACAGCATACTCCTTGAAATGTTGCTTTATAGCTTTCAACATCATTTTTCGTTTTGGCCATGGCTGTTAACACAAGACGGGTCATTGCATGCTGCTGCTTCTGCTACCCAAGCAGGGTAACAATCAGGGCACTCTTCACAGAATGAGTTTCTATTATAGGTATGGACATTGGGGCTTTGCGTTATCTTTGCAACTATCTGTTAATTTAGCACAGCCTAAGATGATCTAAGGGGCGCGGGTGGCGCTCTGGGTTAAACCACAGAGCCTAGGGCTTGCCGATCAGAAGGTCGGCGGTTCGAATCCCCACGACGGGGTGAGCTCCCGTTGCTCGGTCCCAGCACCTGCCAACCTAGCAGTTCAAAAGCACATCAAAATGCAAGTAGATGAATAGGTACCGCTCTGGCGGGAAGGTAAACTGTGTTTCCGTGCACTGCTCTGGTTCACCAGAAGTGGCTTAGTCATGCTGGCCACATGACCCAGAAGCTGTACGCCGGCTCTCTCGGCCAAGAAAGCGAGATGAGCGCCACAACCCCACGACTGGACCTAATGGTCAGGGGTCCCTTTACCTTTACCTTTTTAAGCTGATCTTATGGGGCCAGAGGAGAGATTGTAGTACCAGTAAATGGCGTTTCCTTGCGCTCTGGCTTCTGTCATGGTGTCCTGTTGCGCCAGAAGCGGTTTAGTCATGCTGGCCACATGACCTGGAAAGCTGCCTGTGGACAAACGCTTGAAAGCGAGATGAGTGCCGCAACCCCATAGTCGCCTTTGACTGGACTTAACCATCCAGGGTCCTTTACCTTTTTTTTTACCTGTAGTACCAGACTCACAGCTATCAAAGTTCAGTCCCTTCAGAACCTAAACTGTTTTCTGTCACCCAGCTCCAAACTCTGGTTGCTCAGCAATCCTTTAGCATATTCAGAGCCTGTTTAGTATTTCAGAGATTAAACTTCATCACATTAAGACTGTGGCGGGCTGGAAGGGGGGATACATTTAACATGCTGATACTTCACATAGTATTAATATTTGTGAAAAGTCTGGCATTAATCAAATTGCCAAGTAGGTGTCATGGACTGGCTGAATATAGAGGAATGGTAGGAGGAACCAGCCGGGAAACCCCCATAGGAACCCCCAGGGGGATAAGGCTGAGAGCCAGGGGATTGGTAGTGACCAGAGGGAGAAGACTGGGGGGAGGAGATGTCAGAATCTGGAGGGGCAACAGGGTTTAGGGAGCAGTAAGAGTCTATGGCAGAGTGCAGAGTTGCAACCAGCTCACCTCCCTGTCTTGGTCTCTGAGAATAAAAAGAGCAGAACAGAAATTAGTTGTTCACAGATGCACATTAGTTGTACACATACGCAGTTTGAGACTATGTAGGAAAAAATTAAAATTGGATTTACAACTGAGCCCAAAATTAATGGTTGGCAATATGGGGGGGGGAGGCAAAGAAATTGGGAAAAGACTGAAATTCTGAGATATTATAAAAGAACTTAAAAAGAAAAAAAAGCTTCAAACATTTGTCAGTAAATTATATTCTGTGAAATTTGAACAGCACTATTTTGTTGTCAAGTTATTTGGGTGTGATCCTTATTTGACATCTGATACTGTTTCTAGGAAATGACCACCCACTATGTTTGTAGGAAAACCGATAATTCCCAAGGAATGACAAGGCTTTAGATCCTTAAATACCAATGAACTGGTATCTCCTGGGTCAATTGACTCTTTCTTGTCAAGAACAAAAGTGAATAGTACTGAAATAGATATATTCCTCAGGATCAGTTAGAGAACCCCTTCTCTATAGGAACAGATGTTACACACATATAAGTAGAAATTAAATTGTTGGCCCTTATGGGAGAGATCAGCAAATCCACTTGCATGTCTTTCCTTGACCTTGAGGCCCATAAGTTTCCTCAGGACTGGGAAAGGAAGAGAAATACCAGCTATGGCTTATTGCCACCCACTTTTTCTGTTGTGTATGTATTTTGCTCTGTTGCTAGTGTGGTAGTCTTTGTTCTCTTCTCTGGAATTGAACACATTCAATGAAGAGCAGGCTATAAATTTTCTTCTTCTTCTACTACTACTACTACTTATTATTTCTATTTCTACAATGGAATAAGCCTTTGATTTTCAGAATAAGTCACATGCAAAAATTACTATTTGTAATTTGTTGCTGTGTTAGTTCTGTGAAGGACATGGTGTGCAGTGATCAATTCATACAGAAAAATTTGAGGAGCTCAGTTTTTGCACCTGTAAAACACAAAATAACAGGTGAAAGCAAAGGTTCCCCAGACACTTTTACTGGAAAACATTTCCTCTGGCGACTCTGGGGGCAGTCTGCAAGGTCATCCAGTTTTGAAACTATATAATCTTTTTATGTTGTTGTTTTTAGCTCTGTTTCAGTAGATTTTATTTCTTCATCCTGGGGAGAGAGAAATATATTTCACAGAATGCTTTGCACCTAATGATAATCTGTGCAGGCAAATCTATATAACATACCATCCGCTTTTATTACTGAGCTCTGCATGCTTTCCCAGGATATGTCAAAGAAAGTTTAGGTCAAGAGGTATCATTTTAAAAACTGCCAAATCCATTAAACATTGCTGTGCATTTTTTATCTGTTTAGTGAGACTGCTTAGTGACTTCAAATACTTACATGGCTTTTGCAATATTGTTTTGATATATTTTGGGAAGGGGAAACAATCAATAAATTGTCATGGGCACTCTTTTTGCTTTATTGGTTTAAACACAGCCCGCCTGGCTCACTTTTAATGCAAACAAAGTAATGTTCTGTGGTGCAAATATGTACCATGAGGGGTAGCTACCACCTTTTTCCACTGTTGTCGTGACAACTGAAGCTAATCTCTAAACGTTTAAGGGCAAGGTGAAGAAATTGGTTGGAAGATGCAAGAGATCTTCAACTGAGTATTCGGAATCTGTCTAATCAGCAAGCTTTTTTCTCTGAAACAATTGTGTGGATACAATTTCCAAAGGCCTCTTTAACTGTTCACATGTCCAAAACCAGTAGGCATTCATCCAACATGGGGTTGTTCTCAATGTGGAGACATCATTTAGCTATAATGAATTGTTGCTGTTGATTAAGATATTCTTGGTGAATTTGTCTAGTTAACCCTTTAAAGCCATGTGTGCTAGTAACTAGGGGCTTATTTGGGCATCCTGGCTTCCATAAGGTTTGCAGAGTGCAATAAAATACTTAGAAATCAGTGTCCATTTTTGTTGTTGCTGGGGTCAGGAACTTAAATCCACTTATAATGTGCCATAGACGGCTATGGCAGTGAAGTCTGGCTGCATGGCCATCACCAAGACCATTATACTGGACCCTACTAGCTGCTGTGATTTATAAAGACCCATCAGACTTTCCAGTAATCAAAGTCGTAATGCTTATGTTTGACTATGCAATCTACACCAAATTAAAGAGATACTTCAAATTACTGTGCATGGAGAGCTGAAGGTGTAAAGGGCTCATTAAAAATATTTCTTTTCCCATTGGAAATAATCTTTACAGAAAATTTGCAGTTGCAAGGACGGTGCTGGAGTTGAAGGCACTGAAGATGGAGGTTACACAATGAAATGCTGGAGTTGAAGGCAGTGAAGATGGAGGTTACACAATGAAATGGGGATGGAAAATATGCAGAGATTATAAGACTAAAGTTACTGGCTGATAAATATTTACTCAAATTAATAACATGTAAATTTAAAAAGAGGCATTTAAAGAGAACAAGAGCATAGCAGCAACGACATGCACATTTTTATTGTTTGAAATTGTTATCGCCTGCAGTTTCATAAAAATATATCAAGGTGGTATGCAACATAAGCATCAACAGAAACATCAACAAATACTGATTGGTTAAAAAGGGGGGACTGTCTTAAAAGCCTGTTTAAATGGTTCAGTTTTCAGAAGATGTCTGAATGAAAGCAAAGGTTCCTGCCAAACCTTTACTGGTAAGGGTCAATTGAACTTGATTGGTGTGTGGGACAACCACTCATCACAGGACCTCAGTGATGAAGGTGGAGCAAAATGGACCAGGCAGTCCTTAGGCCCAAGTTGTTTGGGGCTTTGTGAAACAGCACAAACTTGGCCCAGTAGCAGGTATGCAACCAGTGAAGCTCTATCAGCAATGGGGTAACATGTTGCCAGTAACTTGGTGCTATGAAGTATCTGGCTGCTGCATTCTGCAATAGATGCAGCTAGTTATAGCTTTTACTAAACTAGTGTACCAGAAAGTTTGCAGTAGAATTTTTATAAAAGCGAACTGAATAAATGAGACCCTCACACATAAGTGCACCCTTTTCCTCTATCCTCTGGCACTGCCACAAGGAGGAAATTCTCAACTTTTACTTCCATTTTCTTCCTAAAGGTAACTTTAAACAGCTTTGATATCAAAACTCCATCTCTCCTCCACCCCAGCCTCCATTGCAGCCTGAGGCTGTGTGCTCCTGGAAAGCTTTGTGTAAATCCTTACTCCCACAGAGCCCAGGAGCAAAGACTAAAGGCAGCTCCCTTTCTAAATTGAGATTTGTAACCAAATACCTGTGCCACCTGATCAAAGGTTAAACACTCATGTGTTAGCTAGCAGAAAACAACAATAGTTACTTATCAACCCACGAGTTCAGTGGCCACTTTAGGGTTGCCATATTCTGAAGAGCAAAAAAGAGGACACATTTACTGACTTTTACTTTTAACTATGGATCGCTTTGATGACTCTCATTTTGCATACCCATGAAAAAGAAGGCGTATCCTGGAAAAAGAGGACATATGGCAGTTCTACTCTGGTGGAATTTCTCCATGCTAAAGCCTGCAGTAATACACATTTCAGCATTCCCCATTTCAGTGTCAATTAAACAATTATACTAACAGGCTGGAACAGCTAGACTTCTAAGTAAGATGTGGGGAGTCTGTCTTACTTACAATGGAAGCTTGACCCTCAGTCCCCTGCCAGACACTGTCTTTAGGCTGCTCTCCTAAATCCCAATGGGTGGGGTCAAAGAGAAATTACCTACATTCTAGGTTTACCCAGCCATCTTTCTCCAAAGTGAAACATACCGTATTTTTTGCACCATAACACTCACTTTTTTCCTCCTAGAAAGTAAGAGGAAATGTCTGCGTGTTATGGAGGGAATGCCTATGGATGGCGGGGGGATCTGCTGCAGTCATGAGCAGAGGATCCATGGTTCCCCTTCCTTCCCTCCTCCGTGGCTCGCTTTGAAACAGCAAAGCGGGATAAGAGCTGCTGAGTGGGGAGGAGAGAGGGACAGAGAGCCTGCTTCTTTAAAGGAGCAAAGCTCCTTCTTTAAAGGAGTAAGCGGCTCCTGTCCGGTTAGTTCCTTTAAAGCAAGCAGGCTCTCTGTCCCTCTCTCCTCCCCACTCAGCTCGCTACATATCAAAGTTTTTCAGCTCGCTAAGCTGGGGATGAGCGGGGAGGAGGGAGAAAAGCAGAGCCTTCTTGCTTTAAAGGAGCAAAGCGGGAGAGGAGAGGAGCCTTCTCCCCTTAAACCCCTCTTCTGCATTATTAGCAGCATCCTTCTCCACATACCCCACGCGTGCTCCTTGTCCCTTGAGTACTTTTCCTTCCCTCCCCACTTAAAACGTGGTTACAAAGCACGGATCCACATGGATCCTCAGGATTTTTGCACTGGGTCACTCCAAATTCACCATCAGATCACATAGCATGTCCATGACTACATCTTGCACCAAAAAAATCACGCACCCACTGTTGCCTGGAGCCACAGTGGTGCAAAAACGTGGTTACAAAGCATGGATCCATATGGATCCTCAGGATTTTTGCATTGGGCTACTCCAAACTCACTGTCAGATCACATGTATGTGGCCACAGCATGAACCACAAAAATCATACATACACTTTCGTTTAGATTTTTTTTTTCTTGTTTTCCTCCTCTAAAAACTATGTGCGTGTTATGGTCGGGTGCGTGTTATAGAGCGAAAAATACGGTAGGTATCCTGAAATAAAGCCGCACTTTCTGCAGACCAGGTGTAAGTGAGCGATTTCTTCAACCCTTTACTCAGACATGGGCCCATGGAAGATATGAAACACCCCTCTTTTGATGTGCTCCTTACCCTGGGCATTCCAGGTGGTCACTATAGAAACTTTGTAACTAACAACAGGTGCATTTTGATGCAGCTCCAGCATGCTGCCACTGCTGGTTTTTAAGCCGGGTTCACATGACATTAGCCATGATCTGCCTGTATCCTGTAGAGAAATATTCCTCTTCAATGCTCTTTTTCTCAAGCCAGCTTCCGTGCTATGCAAAAACAGAAGCTATGGTTCCATTGTGGTGTGAACAATTCCGGTGGCTTTTGCCCATGCATATAGATGGCATGTGTGCACACAGATGAGAGCTTCACTGAATTGGAGTTTTGATGCAGGGAAAGAAATCATTGGATCAAGACATCCCTGCCCCTGCTTTGATGTGAACAGCAGTGGAAGAAAGTGCCTTGGAAAAACAGTTGGGGGAAACAACCTCACAACTTTTCAAGCTGCTTTTCAGTGGATTTCAGTTTGTATGAATACTCTCCAAAAGTGATATCTAATCTATTTGTGGTGTTGTGGTGTGCTAATGAACTATTGAATTGGTAAAGGTAAAAGTAAAGGTAAAGGTACCCCTGACGGTTAGGTCCAGTCGTGGATGACTCTGGAGTTGCACGCTCATCTCACTTTACTGGCTGAGGGAGCCGGCATTTGTCATCAGACAGCTTCCAGGTCATGTGGCCAGCATGACTAAGCCGCTTCTGGCGAACCAGAGCAGAGCACGGAAACGCCGTTTACCTTCCCGCCGGAGCGGTACCTATTTATCTACCTGCACCTTGACATGCTTTAAAACTGCTAGGTTGGCAGGAGCTGGGACCAGACAACGGGAGCTCACCCCATCGCAGGGATTCAAACTGCTGACCTTCCGATTGGCAAGCCTTAGGCTCTGTGGTTTAGACCACAGCGCCACCTGCGTGAATTGGTATTGGACAGCAAATATGTTTTTTTTGTAACAGCTGTTAGTTTCACACATAGTTTTTTGATGTTTTTTTATTTCTTTACTCAATATTAAATTCAGAGGAAATGTGGCAAAAATTCCTCTCCCACGGAAGCAAAAAGATTGACAACCAGAGCATCCTTGGATATACTGTCAGATCTATTTGCTCTGCAGTTGGAGTGAAATAATAAAAATGCAAGGGATTCAGCATTCATTTAAAATCTAATTCAGGCATATGTAGAAATGTAATTTTTCTAGTGTTAACAGACTTATTTTTGTGGCTTGCAGCATTTTTAAATGACAAAATTATTCACCTCACTGATCTGGGTTTCCTCTTTCTTTGAAATCCCTGCAACAGTAAATCAGGTAGATTAACTAGGGATAAACCACAAAGAACATCTTCCCAATATATAGGTGCATACAATGTTTGAAAAAGCCCGAAAAGATGTTCAGAAATCTTTAATCAACCTCAGAAAAGTTTACTGTAGCAACAACAAAAAAACAACACTATGCTTTTCCTTACTTTAGTGCTCAGTAATTGTGTGATAAAATAGACTTGAAAATGATGGAAATGTTACTGGTGGTATTAGCATTTTTAAAATGTTTCACTGTGTTCTTGTGGATATGCTCAATGAGGAAGCAACTGCAAAGGAACCAATAAGCAAAGTAATAAAACACACACCTGCTAATTCTCAATTACCAATATGACTTCTATATATAGACAGGGATCTTTCCATTCATTAAAGGATTCTGGTCCAACAGAAAATCCTGCTAGTGGGAGGAGGGAGGCAGTTTTCCTGATTTGCCCTCCAGTCTCCCGCCCAACACTATTCCAGAAGGTGATTTAACATCCCAGAACAGATTCTGTGGGAATGACCCAAGAGGGAAGGGGAAATAAGTGAAAGTTACCTTCCTGCTTCCACCAGTAGGTGTGTTCCATGACCAGAATTTTGCTTGCTAATTTATTTCTTTAATGCTTGTATACCACCCTTTCATATAAAAGGACCACACTGGTGTACAACAGATACATGTACAGTGAAAACCACATAAAAATCTAAACTGCAGCCCACTAACTATAACATAATTTAAAAATTATTATTTAATTGTCTGGATCAGGCTGGCAGCATAGAAAAGAACACTGGGCTTGAGTCTCATGTTGGGCGAAAGATTCCTGCACGTCAGAGGGTTGGCCTAGAAGACCCTTGTGGTCCCTTCTGACACTCTAAGAGCATGCATTTTCTCAGAGAAGGATAGATAGATAGATGATAGATGATAGATAGATAGATAGATAGATGATAGATAGATACATGATAGATAGATAGATAGATGATAGATAGATAGATAGATAGATAGATAGATAGATAGATAGATAGATGATAGATAGATAGATGATAGATAGATGATAGATAGATAGATAGATAGATAGATAGATAGATAGATAGATAGATGATAGATAGATAGATAGATGATAGATAGATAGATAGATGATAGATAGATAGATAGATAGATAGATAGATAGATAGATAGATAGATAGATAGATAGATGATAGATAGATAGATAGATAGATGATAGATGATAGATAGATAGATAGATTAGATAGATAGATAGATAGATAGATAGATAGATAGATAGATGATAGCTAATAGTATTGTTATGCAGTGCCAGTTATTTTGCTGCCTGAGGCTCAGTGTAAGTGGTGCCTTCCATTTCTAAGGCCAACACATTAAAAAGCATTGCTGCATCATTGGAAAGGGAATTCCCACCTTCATCAGTCCCCATTCATGGTTTGCCTAAAGCAAGAACCAATTACTAACAACAACCACCAACACCGGTGGGGTGGCATTCAGTAGATCCATCGAAATTAATGAATGTGACTCAGGTCCATTAATTTCAGTGGTTCTACTCTGAATACTTGGTGGAATAACAACTCATGTCTCTTGTTTTGCTTCCCTCTAATATGTGTGATGCTGTGCTGGTTTTGGAATTTCTTGCCGTTTAAGGAAGATGGGAGCACACGACAACACTGCACATTTATAACCCACAGACTTTAAGCACCTAGCACTTACCAAGGAAACTCACGGCAGCACATATTAGATTATGAAGCAGTTTCATTCCCATCCATTTTGTAGCTCAGCCCAGAGCTTCTTAGTTACAGACTGCCATCAGACACTGCCTTCTCTGGATCTAATCTCATTCTTTTAGTCTTCACAAAACACAAATCAAGTATTCTCACCGCATTGTGGGCTGTGGAAACGTCAGTCCAATATATTTCAGTTCTGTCCTCCCCAGTTTTTGCCCTGGGGGCCGTTTGCAGGGAACCTGAAAAGAGGAAGCTAGTGTCAGTGGCAGAGATGAAGGGTGATGATCAATCCATGTAAAGTAAAAGCAGACTTTTTGCCAGGGAGGGGCAGAAGGCATGGTCTGTTTTATTAGCAAAGCCCTGCTAAATGTGCAGATTGTGGAAGCATGTACCTTGTTATTGGCTCACTAAGTATGTTGTCTGCTTCTCTTTCCCACTGCTGTTTTCGAGCACCTCTGACCCTGGCACTGCCAGGCCCCATCAAAAATAATGAAGCTTGACAAATGCAGCTTTAAATCTTAGGGCTTTTCTCCTCCAGCCTACTATGCTTCTCCTGCTTGCCTGTTGTTGTCATCATTAGGCATCTGATACAAACTAAAGTGGTGGTTAGATTTGATTTACAAAATGGAAAAAAAATCAGTTTAATTATCAGTATATAAATTTGTAATATGGCATTGAGGCTCCCCCCCAAAACACACACACACACACACACACACACAACCCAACACATTCACTGGCTGGGGATGAGGTTGTGCTCTTATCTAGAAGTAATGACAGACATAATACAAAAAAAGAGAGAGCAGAGATGTGAATACATTTTTTTTTTCTGCTATGCTTGCCATCAATGGGAATGTCATATATTTATCCAGCTATATGCATGACTGGTGCCAGAAATATTGATGCTAACTCAAAACTTTTTATTTATTTATTTATTTGATTCTGCTTATTTGTTTAAATTGTTTTTCAAACTCTAAACAAGAGAGTCCTTAGCAGATGCTCTCTGAGAGCTGGATATGTATTTTAAGGCAGTATCTAGGTTCGCATTATTCAAAACGTTTTGTTATCCTAAAAAAAAATATTGGTAAATTGCTAAGTGAACTACCTACTCTTGTCCTACTGAGAAAGTATTCCAGAGTAGAATCAAACACTCATTGAATCTGAAAGATTTCCTTTTGCATCTGAATGTGAGACAACAGGACATTTTTGGCTCAGTTTTACTATGTCTGAAAAAGAAACTATCTGCTTATCATAGAATTCTTTAGATAAGCAAATGTTGTGTGGTAGGGGAAATAAATGAAGTTTTATTTGGGTCACTATAGATTAAAGGTAAGGTGAACATTTGCTTTAAGCTCTTTCTAAGTTTATGGGACTATTTAAGACCTGGCGGAATAAGATTATCCACTGTTCAGGTAAGCATTCATCACACCCCATAATCCTTTTAATTAGTGCCTTAAACTTTCAGACCTCTATACAAAATGCAGCTGTTATTTTTCCCTATGTTTAAGCTTTGTTTGTTTAAAAAACCTTATTTTTACGACTAAACAACCAGGGATACTGCAGTAATCCACCAATTTTCATTTCTGACATTGATATTGTAGCTCCACTGAGTGGGCAAGTATCTGTTTAGTTTAGTTTTCATAAAGGTGATAAAAACAATTATTTATAAGTTTTCTGGATGCATAAACTCATGTCAACACTCCTCGGAGAAACCAATTATTTGTGCCTGGGTGCTTTGCACAAACTGGCAGATTTGTGTGCAAAGGACACAAAGAACAGATATCACTGATGCTGAGAAGCCTTACTCTAACTCTATAGTATGATTAGAAAAAGTTATTTCACCATGGAAATGGATTCCACTTCAAGCTTGTCAGTTTCTTTGGTGTTGTTTGCAGCTTTTGCAACAAGTCTTGATAGTACATAGTGTGTTCTGTCTTACATCTTGCATTTCTTTGGAGAGTTGTACATGGAGGGGGCAGAGAGCACAGTCACTGCCAACATTCCACCCCCCTCACCTCTTCACCTCTCCACCAAGGCTATATATATATATATATATATATATATTTCTTCAGAGTAGAACTTAAATAGAGGTTCGAAGCTTTGGGGTGGAGGCAGTTTGTCTGTTTCATCATTTCTTTCAGCCTTTCACAGGGGGTTGAGTAAATAAACCAATAACAATGGGTTTTCCAGGGCGTAGAGGATGGAGAGACTTTTCTTTTTTTTTGAGAAAACGCATTTCCTTTTTTTTGGGGGGGGGGGAAATAAAGGCATGTGTAAAACTTGTTCAGAAACCGCAAAATTCTGTTGTGTTTCCTGGAATATCTGGCATTGTTAGTGGAATTTCAAGCACCGCACCATCAGTTCAGCTGAGAGATCAGTTCCTTTTGACTTGTCCTTCCCCAAATCTGTTTTCATCACAAATGATCTTTGTACCTTTAAGAAATGGTGTCTGTTTGCTTCCCACCCACCCCTATCCTTTTTATTTTATGTTAAAGGGGGTTTTTTTTGCTTTCTTTTTTTTTTAGATTGTAAGTATAAGGACTCCCTTCTAAGCTGAAGAGGGAGCAGAATGTTTTAAATAAATAAATAAATGAGTTTTTGTACAGATCTGATACTATGGCTGGGATGATAAAGGCAGCCTGCTGCACAGTGACCTTGAAGGAGAGACACCACATGGAATTTCCCCTCCCATGTCTTGCTTCTAAGACACCATTGGGGGTCATGGAAATGGCAGATAGATGATATCAGAATCCTCAGTGAGAGGCAGGGAAGAGCTTGCTGAATGAAAGACTGGGAGAGGAAAGGAAAGCTCCCAGGTGAGAGCTAGGAGGCTCTGTCATTTTGTGTGTGTGGCTTGGATTAAAAACTACTTTCAGCAGAGAGAAGATTCAGTAATGGTGCAACTGCTGTTGTTGTTGTTGTTGTTGTTGTTGTATTTTGGGGACCCTGGTGCCAATTTTCTCCTCCCTTATCTCCTTTGCTGTTGCTCTTACAATAATATGTATTTTCTGAGAATCTGTATTCAATTATAACTTTCTTATTATTATAATTATGTTTCTATAATTGTTTTGCCCCATAAGCAGTTATGAAAGTTTTTCCTTAAAGCAATAAGATAAAAGAAACAAATCTAAATAAAATCAAAAACAGAAAAAGGGAGCTCTTACGTAAATCTTGTCACCCGCAGAAAGTGTGGAGCCTCCCACCTCTCATCTGGGAGCTTTCCTTTCTTCTCCCAGTCTCTCACCTTGGAAGATCTTCACTTCCCTGCTTCTCACTCAACATAGTGCTTATATATAACTTGTTTTTATTTTTATATTGTATAGCTATTATGTCATTTATTGACATTTGTGTTGTGTTGTGTTGCAAACTGCCCTGTGGTTTTTTGATGAAGGGTGGCATATAATTTCTTTTTTTTAGTATCAATAATAATAAAATAATTATAATTATAATTATAATAAATAAAATAAAACAAGTTTTACACATCTTCAAACAACTCTCAATTAGATAATCTAGACATGAATTTAAACACTTCATATCACTGGCTTTACAGACATTTTAATGGATAGCTACCATTGCACAAAACATTGGAAAAGTTTGGCAATTCAGTTGCATTTAAATTAGCATGCGGAATCGAGATCATGAAGAAAAATTCTGTGTCACACAAATAACAACAACAAAAAGTGGGGAGGTGATTGAATGCCTTCCTAAAATGATTGGAATGTAGGTTGGGCCAGTTAAGAACTAAGAGAAGAATAGATATTCAGCTCTTGCCCATGTTAGGAAATGCATCCTTGATATCAGTTTCACCATTGTGTCAGTAAGAGTTCTGCTACGAAAATAAACACCAGTGACTTCTGCACGTGATGAAATGCATTTGCAAGAGTTTATCCATTGCATCCCTTTTAGTAGTCTATGAAAACATCCCCAAGAGATTACCATTCATTTCTCACTGCACTTAAATGTGGTACTGAGTCATATTGTTGGAAATGGAAGTTATTTGCTCACATGAACATCTTTTTTCCTGGGCTCTCTAGATCTGGAAGCCTTCAGAAATGTTTGGATGGGTTATTCATAAGCCTCCCCTGTTTCCTCAGTGGGAGTCTTCCTTCTGCTACATCAGAGAGCCTGTTAACCACCTCTTTTTTCTGTGGGGTGGAATGAAGTAGAGAATACCTTAATTCTGTCCAGAGGCAAGCAGAACTCTAAAAGCTGATGGTAGCATCGGGGGGCCGGCCAAGACGGATCACAAATTTAATGAAAAGCTTAATAAAACATGTGAACAGAAAAGGCAATAGGAAAAAGTTTGTCAGCATAGTCTATACATATTAAGTGGCCTATAACATTGAAATAAACTGTAGGAAGGAAGGCAGGCCTGAAAGATGCTTAAGTTAGGTTTCAAGGGACTTCAGCAAGTTACATCAAGTGAACAAAAATGATGAGAAGGACAAAACTAAAAAGGGCTGTGTTGATTGTAATGGAAATTAGATATTACAAGTTTGATTTGGAATTTATGAATTTTAACACAGAAGAAAATAAGAGATAAATGGGAGTTATTAAATAGCAGTCAAATGGAAAGAGTTAAAAAAATATCCACAGTATCATTATGGATATACCTTGGGGAAGAGGCATATCTCAGTGGGATAGCATATGCCCCCAAGTCCGTCCCTGGAAACATGAGGTGGGACTGGGAAAAACTCCTGCAGGAAACCCTAGAGTGTCATTGGCAGTAGACAATTCTGAACTAGATGGACCAAAGGGCTGACTTAGTATAAGGCACCTTTCTATAGAAAGATAAATTATACCTTAGAACTTGAGGTGGGTATCTTACAAACTGAACTGTGGAACCATAAGTCATATCAGTACATAATGAGTGCCGTATTTTTCGCTCTATAAGACGCACCTTTTCCCCTTCAAAAATTAAGGGGAAATGTGTGTGCATCTTATGTAGCAAATGCAAGCTCCTTGGCTTCAGTGATAGCAACGCGAAGCCTTCGAAGTGCAGTGGGAGAGCTTCCCCCGCGCTCGGGAGGCTTCGCGTTGCTTTCGCTGAAGCCGCCTGAAGCCCCCGGAGCGCAGTGGGAACTTGGTGATGTACATGCAAATATAGACTGAGCAGAATATCACACAGCTTGATCGAGTCAGGTTCGAGCTGCATTTATTCTAGGAAAATGGGTTTAGCAGTAAAATATTCTGTAAACATTCGGCATAAAACTGTATCATCACCCCATGCATCATCAACATGCAATTTTGGGTGTTCTGTTGTGAAAAATGATCATATTGGACTGGAATAAGGCTGGGCCTACCCAAATTGTGAGCAAACAAAATAAATGCAACCCATCAGCAACCTCCAGGCTAGGCTAGAAGCCAATGTAAAATTACCCTTCAGATGTACCAACTGTACCAACTGTACAAGTACCAACTTGTACTTTCTTCTTCTTTCTACTTTCTTGAAAGTACCAACTGTACTTTCTTCTTTCCTTCATAGCACAAAGATAGCACTGAAAGTTGTCAAATGCTTTACTGGGGGATGAATGTTCCTGCAACACTCTCTCTCTCTCTCTCTCTCTCTCTCTCTCTCTCTCTCTCTCTCTCTCTCTCGTGTGTGTGTTTGTGTTTTATGTAGCCTAGCTTTTGCCTCCACATCCACCTGCTGGTTCACCACTGTCATCTTTGAAGTTCTCCTCCAGGTGCCTTTGCCGTCTGAACTGTAATAGATGGCAATCAGGGAGAGAAGGGCTTTTCTCTGTTTTTAGCTGTTCTTATTTTTTTATCTGTAAGCCACCTTGAGTAAGGGAAAAAGTTGGGTATAAATATAAACGTAAATATATATATACACGTAAATATATAATGTAAAGGGTTTCCCTCTGCTTCTTTCCCCAGGGTTTTAGCCTGAATCCAGTGTTGATGTCACCAGGTGTATTTACTATCTGGTCTAAACCACTGAGCCTCTTGGGCTTGCCGATCAGAAGGTCGGCGGTTTGAATCCCCTCGACGGGGTGTGCTCCCATTGCCCTGTCCCAGCTCCTGTCAACCTAGCAGTTTGAAAGCACACCAGTCCAAGTAGATAAATAGGTACTGCTGTGGCAGGAAGCTAAACGGTGTTTCCGTGCACTCTGGTTTCCGTCACAGTGTCCCGTTGTGCCAGAAGCAGTTTAGTCATGCTGGCTACATGACCCAGAAAGCTGTCTGTGGACACACACCAGCCCTCTTGACCTGAAAGCGAGATGAGTGCCGCAACCCCAGAGTCACCTTTGACTGGACTTAACCATCCAAGGGTCCTTTACCTCTTACCTTTACTATCCGGTGGGTTTTCACTTTGTGTTGCAATCCTTTTTAGCATTAAAAGTTGTTTTTTATTAACTGTAGTTCCTCTATTGTATGTTAAGATCTGGTTGTAAATGTTCTGGATCTTTTAAAAAATAAATAAATGAAGAAATAAGTTTTAAACAAACATATGCTCAAAAAGAATTCTTACAGAATGTAGATTGGGATAAATAGCTAAGTGATATCATGAAGTGAGCAGTGTTTTTGGCATGCTGATCATTAGTTCAACATATGCTCTGGCATATCGCAAACATGTGGTGAGGGTTTAACTCTCTGTCTTGTAGCCTAATCCAGATTTCATAGGTTTAAGCTCAAATGCAGTAAAGTGCAGGCTCTTGGCATGCATACGCACCTTCACGCGACACTTTACAGTAATCAGAAAAATAATAATTCTGCAGTGGTTTCAGCATCCAAGGTTGGGTGTTTCATTGCACCGTTCTCAGCTCTTCATCTAAATCTATGCAAAATCAAACCACTTCAATTTTGCCTTGTCTTGATATCTATTTGAAGCCTTTTTATTTCCTCTGGTGTTTTTAATTTGTTGCTAGTTTTAGTCTGTTTGATCTTTGTTACATGTTCTGTGTTGTTGTTTTGTTGCACGAAACTTTGAATCTATTTTTAAAGTATTTTGTAAATTGCTCTAAGAATTCTATTACATTAATTGGAAATGCAATTAAATGAGCAATTAGGTATTATAGGTATTCTACAGTCACACAGTTTTTGAAATAAGTGGAAACAATTTCAGGGGTTTTTTGTTTCGTGTGAGCCCCAAAGATGGGGGAGGTTAGAAATTGAAATAAATGAACATTACTCATCTAAAGCATATCAGATCAATTTGAACCACCAAGCATAAAATTTAGTGGTAAGTGAAAATCATTTCCCCCTATACCACCCTTAAGTAATAATGCACACATTTTGCCATAATAAACACAGCAGTTGGCATTCAGCACCAAATGCTTATGTTTGAAAATAAATGGTAATAGTCTGGTCTGCAGGTCTGATGGCAACAGATTGATTTGATTGTTAGACTTATTCATTAATATATGCTGTACTAGTGTTTGTCACACAATCCGTGTACCTTAAAGTCTGATGCCAATTATTTACACTGCCAAGTTGTCAGTTGGCAGCCTGCTTTTACTTGTGCAATTTTCCCTGAAGACTATGAACCAAATGATGCACAACGAACGGAAGACATGTTTTATTTAGAATGATTATTTCAGGTGTTTCTCTTTGAAAATGATTCTCTGTGAAGCTGTACTGTAGGCATGACAGTTGCATATATGTGAATGGAAGTTGGTTCTCTTGTTTTGTTCTGATGAAAGGTTCTGTTCTCGAGCCAGTTGGTGTATTTGTCACATAACGTTTCTCCCCAGAATGCTGTTGCTCTAGAGAGGATCTCCAGAAATTGCCTGCCACTGGTATAAAGGCCTTGCAATGGATAACAATTGCAAGTCCACTGATCACTTGTTTTCACATTAACATTTATTTAATTTGAGTTGCCTCTCTTCAACGTTCAAGTATACTTCCAATAAAGAAAAAATAAAAGACGATTTCATCCCCACCCTAACAAAATCACAGAGAGTAATCAAATATAAATGGTGCACTCCCAGCAGCAGTAGGCTTTACATCTTCCCTGAAGATCAATACAGGTTTGAACTCATTTGATGAGACTGTTTGATAACTTTGAAGCAGTACTGGGGAACACCCTGCACTTTGCCACTGATGTCCACCTCTTACATAGTGTAGACACATAAAGCAGGTCCTGTTGTTATTACTATTACAGTCGTACCTTGGAAGTCAAACGGAATCCATTCCGGAAGTACATACGACTTCCAACACGTTCAGAAACCAAAGTGTGGCTTCTGATTGGCTGTGGACATTTGGCTTCCAAAAATAGTTTGCAAACTGGAACAGTCACTTCTGGGTTTGCGGCGTTCAGGAGCCAAAAGGTTTGAGAACTAAGCTGTCCTAAAACCAAGGAACAACTGTATTTATTAAATTTGTATACCATCCTCCTTCCATAGATCTCAGAGCGGTTCACAATATAAAATTCAATATAAAAACACAAAATGCATGATGGAACAAAAACACACACAGGAATAAACCTCCTGATCTCCTCCCATAAACACATTTAAATGGGATATAAGATATTAATCAGCCAAAGGACAGACAGACAGCTTACAGCAACAGTAATAAAGGGTCTTCCCAGCAACGTGTCCTCCTTGCACCATTCCAACACAGATTAGGTTCTAGCCAAGGAACAGGGACCAAGGCAAACTTGCTACAAACACCAGAGTATTTAAACTTTATATTGTGCTGAGTCACTCTCTGACTGACTCACTCACAAGTTTGCTGGCTCACACTTAACCAGCTGCCGGTGTAAAAGAAGCACACCTATGTTAAACCTTTCTTGTCCTTTTTGTCTGCATGCCTAACATGCACTAACATAAAAGTCCTCTTATTTCCCCCATATTGTCGTTGCCCTAAATTCATTGTCTCAGTGGATACAGAAAGTGTAAGCACTTGCAATAAGAATGCCAAGTCTTATAATTTATTGAATTGAACAGCATGCATTTGTTTATGGAGAGAGAGAACCAAGTTTTCTGCCAAGAATAAATTAGTTTTATGTTGAAACTATAGCCCTCTGCTGAACTATAGGAATTGTTTATGCAAAAGTTCCTGATCTCCATATAATTAATTATTTTATTGATTTCTATGGTTCTCCTTAATTTACTTCAAAGAGGATAATAACTGTATTACCCTAATCCACATCAGCAAGAAATCAAAAGTTAAGAGCAGTTTCATTTGTGATCATGTTGCAGGAGGAGGATTGAACCAAATGAATTTATTTCAAAAGTTGCTTTTTTCATGGTAGCAGTCATAAAATTCAAACTAATTTGTATTTTTTGTGTGCAGTAGATTCTTTTTTTAAAAAAAAATCAACTTACAAAGGAATAAAAAGAATTGATGAAATTATAGCACACCATATTAGGAGTTATATAAGCCACAGTATATAACACGATACAATGAATATAATTTTATTCTGATTCGTTTGTAATGGAACATAAATACTGAAATACAAATCAAATTTGCTCTGTAACTTGTGTGAATAACTAAAAGAATGAATTTGTAGTTTCTGTTGACTATGTCTGGACCAATTTCATAAGCTGATGGCACAAATGAAAAAGACAAATATCACTCCTGTCAAACTGCATGAGCTGTATACTTCACAGCACAGCACAATTTAACCTATTCTTCTGGCAAATAACCTGACCAAAAGGTTTACTTTTCACACTGCAAAAACTGAAACTCCTGAATGTCACTTGCAAAGGACAGGAAGCTTCATAAATAGGAGCAAATAGAAAGAATGGCTGGTTTCAAGAGAGCTCCTCTCTGCAAAAAAGCTCACTTCCATCCCTCATACATATCAATATTCATTTTCCTCTCTCTCATCTCTTTTTCAGAGAATTTGAACTGCTGGAAAAAAAATCCCTTGCAAATAAAGGTGACTTTCCCCCCCTTTAATATACCCTGCTACTAACATTCACCCAAGCAGGTGGTTATCCTCCAAAGCAAAATATAAAGTGCAAACCAGCCCTATATCAGTGTTTTGTCTTCAACTGTAGGCAGCAGTGTGCATGGAAATCTCCATTAACATGTATGGAAAAGGGGGGGAACATAGTTATATGTAAAGCATAGAAATTATTGAGTAGGGAAATCACTCTTCCATACAAATTCAATCTGTTCTGCAACTACTGATAATACCAGAGTACTGTCTCCTTTCTTTCAGGTCATCCTAGTCAGAGTGCACTAAAGCAAACCCATAGTCATGCCCATGTAGATTTGTAACACTTCTATTTACCAGTCTATCTGACATGCAGTTAGCTGACCCCATTGATGATTATCTAGTCTAACTTCATGTTTTCCAAAATGACAGACAGATTCTTCCAGGAAGCCCACCATCAGAATGTGAAAACAACAGTGCTCTACAGGGCTGGTCAATACGGTGCACTCCAGATGTTGTTGGCTGTAAGTCCTGGAAGACCTGCCCCCTGCCTTGCAGGCCCTTTCCACTCAGCCTGGGAGGGCACTGTCTAGACTGACTCCAGCTACAAAAGCTGAGACTTCTGAACAGATTCTTGGGCTGGTGTATTTTTTTGTGAGGGATTGTTGGCAGGGTTATTGCTGTTGCTGCTGGGTTTTATTTTTTGGGTGTCTTTATTATAGAACTTCTTGTGATTTATATGAAAATTGTTCAGTTTGATTGTGTATTTTTTAATGCTTTATTAATTGTTTATGACTACTTTTGTTATGTTGCAGTTGTGTATTCTTTCCATGTTGTAAGTGGCCTTGAGCATGGTTTGAGCTATGGAAAGGTGGCATACAAGTAAAATTATGCATCAACCCCCAAACAGCACGGCCTATAATCAGGGCTGATGGAAGCTCAAGTCCAGAACAACTGGAAGACATAAGAGTTGTGGAAGGCTGCTCTAACATATGTGATTGAAAATGCTGCTCCCTGTTAGTTCCCCAATTGTGGAATGCCCACCCCTGTGAGGAACATCTGGTGCCAAATTTATTTTTTATTTCAGTGCCACACTAAGACCTGGTTGCTCTCTCAGGCATTTATTATGTAGCTGAATATTTCATTCTGAGAGAACAAGTCACTCTATTGTTGTAAGGGGTTGTGTGTGTGTGTGTGTATGTGTGTGTGCGCGCGTGCGCACGGACGCATGCGCTTTCATCTCTTCTGATTGCTAATGAAATCATTGTTACTAATTGAATTTTTTGTGTACTCTGCCCTGAGTTCAATATGATATACAGTGGTACCTCGGGTTAAGAACTTAATTTGTTCCAGTGGTCTGTTCTTAATCTGAAACTGTTCTTAACCTGAAGCACCACTTTAGCTAATGGGGCCTCCCGCTGCCACCACACTGCCACCACACGATTTCTGTTCTCATCCTGAAGCAAAGTTCTTAAACTGAGGTACTATTTCTGGGTTAACGGAGTCTGTAACCTGAAGCGTATGTAACCCGAGGTACCACTATAGATGATATAGATAGATGATAGATAGATAGATAGATAGATAGATAGATAGATAGATAGATGATAGATAGATGACTACCCAGCACATTTTCGGGGGTCATATGCGTGATCTCTTGCTATGTCTGACTTTATTGCATATTGGCTTTGGTAGATTTATTTTTCCATCAGCATCATTGTACTTCATAGAAAAGAAACTGTCATATCCTCAAAGGGAAGAGAAAAGCCCAACAACAAACCTATTTTCCAATAGGAGGAAGTCAACGTTCATTCTTTCTACATCACCATTGAATCTTTGATTTGTGTACACAGTCGTCCATAAAATAGCATTATAGAAGGAAATGCGATGGGTTCCAAGAAGTGAATAGCAAAGCTATATGCAAAGGTAATCAGCAGTAAGTAATATATTCTTTGCCATCAAAACACCAGTCACAGAAGCTTCTGCTTATGCAAGCAGGAACTTATCTCTCTGATGGCAATGGTGATTGCCTTCCCAAAGGAAGGTGCAAGATATTACAGAATGAAAGTTAACATATTTTATGGATAGTAAGCGTTGCAAGATGAGTTCAATTGAGCAGTTACCCTTCAGACTTAGGAAAACAAAGATTATTGAAACATTTCAGTGTTAAATTGTGATTCCAAAATGAAGTTATTAGAGAGCAAATGAGCTGTATTTGTGGCATGTGGATTTTGATTAAAATTCTTAAACTATATTAATTAAATACTGTGATGACATAACTGAAAAGCCTTGCCTTGGCGGAAGAGACACCAGGCCTCAATGCAGCAAAACTGGTGGTCACAGGATTAAAAATAACTCTTGGCGTTGGTAAAATCAAATCAGATATCTGTTATAGTACCAAACCAGCATGATGTAAATGAAAAATCAATTGAAAACATTAAATCATTTTTTTCCAAATTTTACTCACATTGCATTTACATTATTTTTTTTAAAACCCCAATCGGCTATTTGTGATTTGCAGAAATAAGACACCCAATTCAATAATTCAAGGATTTCCTTAAATCTAACATCAATTTTGATCTAATTTCTACATGACAGACTCTGTACAATAAGACATGTGTGACAGACTCAACTTCTCTAGTCTCACAAGGATTGAAAAGGATACCATTGAATTCTTCCTTGCAATACTACAGAAGATAAAACATTGAATCTCTGTCATAATGTTAAGTCTCTAAAGGCTTGCCCACACTTTCCTTTTGCCTTGCATCTTCTAGGCACAGGTCCACATTTTTCCGTTCTGTGTCTGATTGCTTCCCACCCCCGCCACTTTCTCCAGGAAAATCTGATCTTTATGGCTGAATCGGAGCAAATTACAATTTAGATTTGCAGGAGATTTCTATTTGCTCTGATTCAGTGGTAAAGAGTGGGTTTTCTTGGGGAAAGCGGCAGAGCAAAAAGAAAGCAAAACTGCTCAAACAGGGAGCTTTAAAACACAGACCTGTGGCTTGAAATACGGAGCAAAGGTAAGCACTGATGAATCCTAACAAGAAATATCTCAATCTCAAACCTTTATTGGCATATAGACAAAATTCTGAAAGGTTCAGTACAATAAAATCCCTCAGCAAAATAGGCAGCAAGGAATATTTCATATTTCTACATATATATTTTTTCATTTTCATTTCTTAATTGGTATTCATATCTATAAATAAATATATTACTTCCTACAGACTGCATGCTTTAAAGTCTACATCCATAGCTCTCTGAACAATTTTTTTCTGTTTAGCCCTCATCATTGGGACCGGGGGCAGGGAGGCAGATCTAGTATATATCTTAGGCCTAAGCAATTTCATCCATGCAGAAACATAATTTTTTTTTACATAGGTGACTGAAGAACCCTGTGATCTGAAAACAATATAGTCAAATCCAAAAGTTCAAGGCACTCAGACAGAATCTTTCTATAAATCACTTTTGAGTTACTTTTGTAAAAACAAATAATAATAATTAGTACTACTGTATAATGAATAATAATAATATACTACCAAGGTCACTACAAAATGAATAAAAGCAGAGGTCTTTCATACCCTTTACACACTACTCTCGTGGTTAAAATTGAATCACAAAAGTGTCACGCTTGTCTGCCTGCATTTCAGCTTGGCTATAAAAATTCCAGATTGAAAACAGAAGTCTCCTATCAATGACCAATGTCTCCAACCCTGCCCATAACATATTCATTTCAAAAAGCCTTTGGATTTGAGTGCTTTCTGCAAGATGGGACAAGTGGAAACCATGATCTATGGCTGATTGGCCTGATCTCATGCCAATTTGTTCATCTTCCAGAATGTTTACTTCATCCATTCCAAAACTTGATTCCATAAAAGCCTAGCATAATTTTTGCCAATTACAGAAATAAGACTAATTGAACATAACAGGATATGCTGACCCATTGGATCAGATTGATTATTGAAAATCTTGTTAATTACTGTCAAGGTCATGGCACCAAGGGAATTGGCATCTCAATAGTGAGTTCTACACAGAGACACATATGCAAGCACACCATATTTACTGTTCAGAAGTGGGGTGGGGTACCTGTGGACATCCAAATATTGTTGGCTTTTAACTCCAGTAAGCCCCGTGGGCTAATGGTAAGGGATTATGGGAACTGTAGTCCAGCATTGTCTAGAATGTCAAAGGTTTTCCATCATTGTTTCAGATTGACTCACAATATAAGTTGGATAGAAGTTGGTGCTGTTGTATCTTAAGTTTCTGTCTCATTGATTTAAGTTGTAGGTAGACACAACCTTTATTAGTTGTCCTTCATATACAGCTTGTGTATGTGTAGCAGACATAACATCTAGACTTGTTGTAAAGTAAGGTAGAGTTAGAAGGTACCAAACTGCAAATTTGAAACACATTAGAGAAATAGTCCCACTCTATTCTGCCTTGGCTAGTCCACACCTGGAATACTGTGTCCAGTTCTGGGCACCACAATTTAAGAAGGATCTTGACAAGCTGGAATGTGTTCAGGAGAGTGAGACCAAGATGATAAAGGGTGTGGAAACAATGTCTTACGAGGAACAGTGAAGGGAGTTGGGTATGTTTAGCCTGGTGAAGAGGAGACTGAGAGGAGATGCCCCTCAGAATCCCTTTCAACTTTGCAATTCTGAAAACAAGTGTTCTACCACTAAACTAGAGTCCCTTCCCTATCTTCTGGATGCCTGGCAGTATTTTTCTGGCATGCTTAAAATAGGGGTGTGCATGGCCCCCTAAATCCACCTTGTATCCATAGCTGTCCTTTTTGAAAAATGTCCTCAGTCTACTTTCTTTTGTGATTCAGGTAACAAGCTGTACTCTATAAAACAAAGCTCTGTATTCCCCTTAAGGGAAATCTAAAATCTAAAAAATGCTGTAATCCTTTTCCCTTAAGGCAGAAGCTGGTGAAATTTGCAGGCACGTGAGAGCTATAATGCACAGGAGAAAATGGAAAGTGGAAAATATAAAACAGACAGTGAAGCATAAGCCTTTGTGTATGTTTTCATCTGATTTGTGGCACATAGTTGACATCACAACTCTTGACAACAAGGGATTTGTTCCCAGTACAAGGCAGTTGCAAACTTATAGTTAAAAACAGCCATGTCTTATGAGAGCTCTTATCACACAAACAGCTTCTCCAGATAGATGTTTTGTAATATAATTTTATTAATTACTGCAGCATAGAAATATTTCCTTTGCATCTTGTTAATAAATTACTATCCAATTTGAACTGATAGAGAAAGGATGTGGAAATATCTTAAATAAACCTCAATAATTCCCAAAGTATAAGTTTCATACCACATTTTTGCAGAGTACTATAAGTTAAGTATACATCATGTAAATTGCATATTGCTCAGCTGATGTTTTGGGGAGCCTGCTTTTTCAGGTTCCTATTGTTATTCATTTTGATGTGCAATATCAGTAGCCTTGATTTCATTGCATTTTGCTGATTTGTTTATCTGTAGATTAATAAGACTAAAGACATCAGCTCATTGTCCATTTCATCAATTGAGAGCTTCATTGGCAAGAGTGTCTAATAAACATTAACTTAACTCATCCAGATTCCACACCTTACCAGTCACTGCTTTGCTGATGATAGACATTCCACTTCAGCAGGCATTTTTTTCAATGTCCATGACATTAACTTATTAATACTGATAAACATTTTAATTTATGTAGTGGACTACCTTCAGCCAGATGTTGAAGTAGTTTTACTAAAGCAGAGTTTTAGCTACCTTCCAAAACTCAGTGAAGAGAGAAACTGAGACCTATTGAGACTCAAATAGATCAACTGTTTATAGGTGTAATTAAATGAGAGTTTATTTTCCCTACATTCATTCTTCAATTCGTCAAGGACAGTTTGAAGAATTGGCCTATTTATTCTTTTTATACCATCTAGGATCTTAGAGTGGCATACATTATCCCATTTTATTAGAGCGGCATACATTATCCCAATAAGTTGAGAGATAAGTGACTAGCCCAAGGTCAAACAGTGAGCTTCTTAGTGGATGAGTGCAGATATGTATGTGTTCAAAGACCAACATTCACTGTACCTTACTGTCTTCCTCCTGTATATCTAAATTTTGATTAAAAAGGTTGGCAGAAAATGTCCCTAAGAATGTCTCATTAGTGTTGCCTAAATTCCCTTTCCTTCCCTCAGAATTGCGTAGGTGTATCTCCCATGTAGGAATGTCCAAATTTACCATGAATAGTCACTTTTATGAAAATTCAGTAGCAACACTAGTTCCACATTATATCAGCTTTGCCCAGTGCACAGTGGGTTTGTTCATGTAGTGTTGACAAGAATCAGCCACCACACAGAAAATTGTCCTGCACTGGTGTCTTTGTGGGTCCTATTAGGAATGCATGAAATTTTGCTCATCTTAAATTTTTGCTTCTCCCCAAATTTCCAGGATATTTTCCTTATCCAGGAACCTTCAAATGCACTTTGAAGTATTGGGAAGCAGATGACTCTTACAGGATATGTTTTATTTCAGTCCGATGGCCTATTTGTCCTAAGCATTATATATGCCTCTCTTTTTACCTCCAACAGTTCGTTTCAGTGCATTTGTGCACCTCAAGAGAGAGGTAAAAGGAATGTAGGATAAAAGAGTATCTGATTAACATACACTCTTCAGGGAAATCTTGGACCATCCTAACACAGCTCTCATGCCTAACTTATCTGTATGACATAAAAGGCAGCGTGATGGAGGGGACTCCTTCCTCTCTCTGCCTTTTTTTTTAATGAATCGTTTTTGTTTTAATTTTAGTACCCACTGGACTTGAATTGACATGAAAAAAATGAAATTGGGGAAACTTAAAAGTCTTCAAAGAGGGTTTTTTGTGGATATTTTTGGTTTCCATTAACTTTGAGTCTATCTTCCTACATTGTTTCTCCTGAGGCATGACAGCTTCTTGACTCTTTACCAAACTTTCATGTAACAGTGCATGTTTTGTTATTTTTAAAAAAAGAAAAAGTGTTTGGCAAGAGAATAACCAAAAAGTATTAAGCAAAATACAGGAAACTTGCTTATTTAACAAATGCACTTGAACCTTTAGGCACGTTGCCCCAAAAATAAATATAAATAATTAAAAATTATGCAAAAATGAGAGACACATGGGGGGGATAAGGAAATGGTGTGAAAATAGCATGCGTGGGGGGAAAAGGGGAAGAGGCAGTTCGAGACAGTGATTGGAAAAGGCCTGAGAGTTTTGCAGAGGGATTTGGAGAGCCAACAGATGGGGTTGGAATGCAGAGGAGGTGGTTGACAGAGATTCAGACGGAAGAATGACCCTAAAATGCAGGGCATGATGATGATGATGATCAGCTGCTGAGAAACCAAAAAAGTGGAGGGTGATTACCACGCTGGAAGTTGACTGTCCTGGACTGCTTGAGATGTGGTATGTCTGTGTGCTGTGGCATACAGATTTGGCTGGAACAAGCGCAACATCTGTGTCATCAAGGTTTTTGAGAAGGAGAACTGTGGGGCTGTAGTAGCAAGTGCCCCACTAACAGCATGTGACCAGCTGGGAGTGGGATAAGGCTTAGGTGGAGACAGAAAAGGCACTGAACTTGTGGCAGGGAGACATGAACTGGAAGTGTGTTCCTGTGGATGGCAGCATCTTGCACCAAAAGGCTCTGAGCCTCCATGACCACTTCAGACCTTCCAACACAGATGAGGACCAGCCTGCCAAGGAATTTAAAACCAGCCCAGCTTGGCTTAACAGCTTTAAGACCTGCTTCAACCTGAAGAACGTCTGGACAGCAGGGGAGGCTGTATCTGCCGACAAAGAGTCTGCAAAAATGTATCCTGTGCAATTAAAGTGGCTGCTGGATGACAAGGCGTATCTTCATGAACAAATCTCCAGTGCAGACGAGACATGGTTTTTCTGGAAGAAAATGCCTAAGCGGACATAAATTGACACAGATGAAAAGCAAGCCCCTGGCTTCAAAGCTGCAAAGGACTGAGTGACTGTGCTGCTCTGCAGCAATGCGGTTAGAGAGTAGCAAGCCAGACTTGCTGTCCGGGTCTCAAAATCCCTGTGGCCCAAAAGGCAATGACAAGAATCTGCATCATGTGTTTTTGCACAAAGGCCTGGGTGACTTCTTTATCATTTCTGGTCTGGTTCCACAACTGCTTATTTCCAAAGGTGAGGCATTACCTCAAGGAGAAACAACTGAAGTTTAAAGTGATGCTGCTTGTGGACAATGCTCACGAGCATTCTGAGGAACTCCACTTTGCATGCAGCGAGGTAGAGGCTATCTTCCTCCCTCTGCCCCCACAATATGACCTTCCTCATCCAGCCTTTGGATCAAGGTGTGGTTTGCTACTTTAAGTCTGTTTAAACGAAGCTCACTGTGCTTCATCCCGGGGGGTCCCGGGGGGCTACCGTGCGGCATGGGCTGAGTCCAGTCCAAGGTCGAGGGTGTGGTATGGAGGCTGTCTGTCAAGGCTGAAGCGGGGTCCAAGGCAAGGAGTCGGGTGTGTTCAGGAACTCTGGCAGAAGAGCAGGACAGGGTGCCAGCAGGAACAGGTTACCAACAATGTTGCTCTCGCAACCTGCGACTGGGCTGGCTGGCTTTTATCTGCCCTGAGGCATAGGGCAGTCCTGGTCCACAGGTGACTCGCCTCTCCTGGCCTGGAGGCGAGCACTCCTCCTGCGAGAACTTAGTTCCCTCCGCCTCTCTGCCCTGAGCCTCTGCAGCTCAGGAGAGGCTGGAGGGTTACTGGACCCAGAGGCAACCTCACCTTCCCCTGATGGGAGTGGAGCACCTGCAGGCAATGGGTCCTTGGTCACCTCTGGAGCCAGAGCAGATTCAGGCTGGTGTCTGCTCCTGAGGATCCGGCACAGATTAGGGCCCTTCAGGTTCAAGCCCCAGCCCCGGCTCAGCTGGTTCTGGAGGCAGGGACTCCTGTGCAGGCTGGGATTCCTCAGGTTAAACCTCTGAATCCGATTCCCAGGCCATCACACTCACTTTATCCTGGATGATCAACGCAATGGATGCTGATACAGGTCTTGACCTCACAGCATGCTGGAAATCTTTCAACATTGCCCAGTGCGTCACTTCCAGTGGATGCAATCAAGCGTGGAGCAGTGAATGAACACTGTTGGAACTTGTGGAAGGAATGTGTGCACAATTTCAAGGGATTCCCAAGCATTGCCATTGAGATGAAGGACATTGTGCAGATGACTAGGCAAGTGGGTAGTGATGGCTTTGTTGACCTCATCCAGAAAGAAGTGGAAGAGCTAATTGAGGGCCAGCAGGTATTGACTGTTGAAGAGCTGGAGGAAGTGGTCAGATCAAGTTGAGAATGAGAAGATGAGGATGGTGAGCATGAGCCAGCAAGCCATAAAATATGCAAATGATCTGATTGCAGAGCTTGATTGCTCCATGGACCGCCGCCTCAAGATTATCCGTGGGATTACAGACACACTGAAACTCTTAAATGTTTGACGAGATCAAAAGGCAACAGTAGCAGTTGTGAATCACCATGTTCATCAGAAATAAATAATAATAATAATAATAATAATAATAATAATAATAATAATAATAATTTTTATTTATACCCCGCCCTCCCCAGCTAAGGCCGGGCTCAGAGCGGCTTACAAGCAATAAAGAAACAAGTCGAATGATTACAACTTAGAAACAAAATTAAAATACAACATTAAAATATTGAAACATTAAAATATTAAAATGTAGCCTCATCGTAGGAGGAGAAGGAAAAGAAAAAAGAAAGGGAGGGAGGGAGGGAATCAAATTGGCTCCAAGCCAAAGGCCAGGTGGAACAACTCTGTCTTACAGGCCCTGCGGAAAGAAATCAGATCCTGCAGGGCCCTGGTCTCATGAGGCAGAGAGTTCCACCAGGCCGGAGCCAGAGTTGAAAAGGCCCTGGCTCTGGTTGAAGCCAATCTAACTTCCTTAGGGCCCGGGACCACTAGGGTGTTGCTATTTATGGACCTTGAGGCTCTCCGTGGGGCATACCGGGAGAGGCGGTCCTGTAGGTACCAGCAGATGATGTGCCCATGCAGTCCACCTCTGGATCTGAACCACAGCCAAGCACTTCTTCTGGCTACTGGTCAATTCCCCTGGTCCTCATATCATAGAATCATGGAGCTGTAGAGTTAGAATGGATCCCAATGGTCATCCTATAATGCAGGAATCCTGCCCACAGCCATTCCAGGGTGGGCTGAAACCACCAACCTTCTGTTTAACAGCCAGATGCACTGAAGCATCATCCAGTGAGGGAGACATAGTGTGTGGAATCATAGAACTGTAGAGTTGGAAGGGACCACAAGGGTCATCTAGTCCAACCCCTGCAATGCTGGAATCCTTTGCCCAACATGGGGCCCGAACCCACAACCCTGAGATTAAGAGTCTCACACTCTACCAACTGAGCTAGGAAGACTGAGAGCTGCTGTTGTCCCTCACTGTGTTTTAAACTTTTCTAGCCCCCCGCCCAGTTTTCTAGGGGGTGCTCTGGTGTTACATTATTTTGCTCGTATGTGTGATGACCAGGACCATAACCCCTGTGTAAGTGAGCTGCATGCACACACTCAAGCTTTATTTATTTTAACCTCACTTTCACATTAAACGTTAAGGGATATATCTATCACCCAATGCACAAGGCGTCACATTTACAAGCTGTGTAACCACAACCCCTCACCCCAACAAAATATTTTTATCATTGTTTGCATTGTCATATTTGTTTGTCTTGTCAGTGAACATGGTAAAGGGAATAAAAAGTTTATTTTTTAAAATAAGAGCGTTGCTTAAGGCGCTTGGAGTGGGAATTCAAGCTTCTTTGCTGACTTGCAAGCTAAGGTGTGAGTGAGCAGAATAATGCAGTGTGCCTTTTTTAACCTCATGGTAATCTTCTTCAGTCACATGCAGATTTAAACCCTTCAGGGATAGGAAGATTTGTACTGCTTCAAGTATAGATCTTTTCCTGGTGGGGGAAAAATGCTAAAAGTCATTTGCAGTTGTGAAGTGAGGTCTTTTTGTTTTTTGTTTTTTTTAGCTGCCCCATATGATAAAACTGTAATTACAGTATTTTCAAAGGTACAAATGCTTAGGCCTGGAAGACTGCTCCCCCACAAACAAACAAAACCAAAGAACAAACAGAGCATGGGCGCAATTTTATAAATATATCCTCCATCCAAAAAAGAGGAAACACATCAAATAAGGGGACACCAGATTTGCATAAAACGTGCCCATGCTGATTTATATGCATAGATGCAAAGTTAGAAATTTTCACAGTAATGTAAATAGCAATTTAATACATCTCACCATGGATGGAAGTTGTGCCTTCTGTCAGGTGCTAACTGCTGATGGACAGCTTCAAGGCCCTGATCTTCCTTCTTATGGCCGTTTATCTGTCCTGTCTTCTGTAAATTAGGACTTATGCCCACCATAAATTTATGCCAAACACCCAGATCAAAAAGTCTGGAAAGTTTCCCCAGAGACTGTTCAGTCATTTTAGGCCTCCCTAATGATCGTTAATCTGGAAGTATGCTCAAGAATGGGAGCCACTTGGCCACCCACAAAGGTGCAATCCACCACTATTAAAATCTATAGCAGTTGTATCATCAATATATAGTGGAGATGATGTGTTCTATTCATGTAGTGTCTAAGACTACATGCTTAGGCTTTTGTAGGATGTTAGCAATAGCGTCCCACTACGTGCATTTAAAGAGGTGGGCATGACTCCATAGTTTTCGCTTCTGTAATTTTTAAAGATGTGCTGTGATTCTTAACTGCTCTTTTAATTGTCTTGGAATTGATTGCGTTTTAATTGCATTGTGCCCAGCTCTAAAATAATATGATAAGCAGTGGGTCAAAATATGCTTATTAATTAAGTAATGTGGAAGCTTGTTGCTGCATGAGATTCATACTGGGTAACTCAAATTGTTTCAACACCCAGATTCTGTCTTTTATGTAATACAGAATCCTAAAGGCTAAAAACTTTGAGGAGTGTTCACTTTATCTAATAATAATAATAATAGAAATGCTTTGCCTAGGCAATGATAGAATGAAATGTAATTTCTCAGCCCAGTGAGATATGCAGTTACTCCAACATCATCTGATTTTGCTTTGTTTTCTAATTGTATTAAATAACACAGTGAGTGCTTCTTTAAGCAGTTGGGCTTTAGGACCCAGCACTGCTTAGAGAGTTCCTCTTTTAATCTTGTGTGATTTGCCTTTGAAGAGGGAAGTGGCTAAGAGACAGTGGGCTTTAAGTTCTTCTTACCATACCTATGTGTCAACAACAGGACTATCAAATTCATGCCTTCTTTATCCAGAGTGGAGTTCATGTGAGGATCCACTCAGTGCCAATGCTTCAGCCAAGACTGCCATTGTTTCACGTGTGGAAATTAATCCAGGTTAGAAATAACTTCAGTTGAGTTTTCTTTTATATGTTTGAGATCTCAGCTTATTGGGTTTTCTTCTTCTTCTTCTTCTTCTTCTTCTTCTTCTTCTTCTTCTTCTTCTTCTTCTTCTTCTTCGTTAGTCCAGCAAAAATAGAATGAATTAAAACTTTATTTGACTTCTGGATTAATTTTACTCCTAGCTGTAATAATTTCCTAAGTACTTTTGCTGCTCTGACCTATTAAACTTGAGGATAGTATTGACGTTGGCTTCTCAGAAGTTCATTTCAAATGGTTCAAAACCTTCCGAGAAAATAAAATTCATTATAGTACAGTAGTGTATTATGCAAACCTCTGGAATATATTTGAAAGTCCAACAGTTAATTTATGAATAATAATCAGGTATCTGAATGGTTTAAAATAGTGGGTAAACATAAGGATTATTTTAAAAACAGTTTGAACATATTATCCATTTCTCCCCTTTCCTCCCATTGCTTCCTTTTACCAATAAATACTCAATAGGGTCTTTCTTCATAAGAGTTTTATTAAAAGAGTCTTGGGATTCAAAGGTCTTGAAACAGCATATGCATGTAGGCTTTTGCAATTTGACCTCAAGTTCAAATTCAGATTAAGGATGAGAGGAATAAAAGCTTACTTTCATAAATGTGCTTTCATTCCAGGTGGATGTTTACTATGGTATAATTATTCATAAACTCAGTTGCTGTTGGTATTCATAATAACAATATTAGCATAGCAACAGCAGTGTGTGTGACATTTTACAGAATACAAGAGGGCAGGTCCCTGCCCCAAGAAGCTTACAATCTAAAATTCAACACAGAAGAAGCAACAAAGGAAGAGAAAAAGTGGAGACAGGAATCTGTGATTGTTTCAGGGGGTTGTGCCAAAAACCTAATAAAAGCAGGTGAGTTTTGAGGAGGGATCCAAAAGAAGTAAAAATGGACAGAATCTCAACACACATTCTGGAAGGTAGTTCCAAACATACATGGCAGCAAGCTTGAAAATGAAGGGTCTTTTAAGGAAGCAGCAGATCTTTGGAAGAAGGTGGAACTGGAGGAGTAAAGGTCATAGAAGGGGATGTGTCAGGAGATAAGCTGGGCAGGGAAGCTCCTGGATCCAGAATCCAGAGCAGATTGACAACAGCAGTGAATGATGTTGGTATCCGACGGTTCATCCAGATTTCCCCTTGTTTCACACTTTACAGGCACAGGTCTGTATACAAGCATTTTTGTTTCTGTTTTGTCCCTCTGCTTTCCCTGGGAAAACCTGCTGTTAACTGCAGAATTGGAACTTGGTTCTTGGGTTTTCTGCAAACTGCTGTTTGTTCCCATTCAGCAGTAAACATTGGGTTTCTCTGGGGAAAGTGGTGGGACGAAAAAGAAAAATAGCCCTGCTCAGACATGGGCTTTAAAACATGGGAAGCGTGGTGCAAAAGGAAGTCTGGATGAGCCCATAAAGGGTCCAATCTGAGACAATGGGAGGAAAGAGAAGAGGCAATACCAATAGCCTAGGTGATAGTTTCCGGTAAAGGAGGAGACTTGTCAGCATCTTGCTTGAGATTGTGTGATTCACTGGCCTTTGAATCTTACAATGTACTTGAAGTACATTGTTGCCTTTCTGTTTCCAAACTTGCCAGATCTGAGCTGATTCAGCTTTGTCTCTTGTCCTGCTATTGCAACGCCTTCTACCCAGAACAGATCCTGAAAAGGCTCTGAGCCATATTCCCGAAGTGCACTATAATCAGATAGCGCAGGGTGCAGCAGCTTTTATATTTTCCATATCTAAAGCAGCTCCAAGAGACTCACAGACTCTGGCAACATTATATGATATTGTTGGAGTAAAGATAGCAAACATATTGTATGTCTTTGTAAACGTATGTCCCTTAATATTGCATCTCCGTAAATATTGAGTGGTGATCTGAGATCAGTCCATTATTCCCCCATATTTCTTCCATATTTCCATTCCTGCTATAGATCATTTTCCTATACCACTCGTAGGTTTTTCTGCCTAGCATAATTAAATGTCTTGTAGTAGGGATAGGGTACAATATCATAGTGATCATGATCAGTGGTGTCTTTATCACATACTGAAATAAGCATTGTAATGGGAATGATACTTTTTTTATATATGTAGAAATGAACCTGTCAGCTTAGGAACACCAAAAAAGGTTGCTGACACTTTAGTAGCCCAAACTAGAGCCAGGGCCAGATGAGCTGGAACAGAAACAGCCCACCAACAGCAGCATCAATTACAGAAAACTAATGATTTGGCACTTGACCAAACTGCTGTTTACTGTTAGTATAAGACATAAGGTTTAGATTATATGGAATGCCTCCATGCATGTTTCCACAGGCAGTAGCTGGTTCCAAAAGCAGACCAGCAAAAATAACTTTAGAGTCTCTGGCCAGAGTTTCTCACTCATATGGTCCCAGCTCAGATGAATTGGGTTGAACGTAAACAGCTTTTATAATCTTCTTCACAGCTGTATGTAAAATGTAGATGATTGTTCATATCAATTTAGAGCACTATAACTTTATAAGGCATGGGAGCGATGTGGTCTATAAAAAGCAATTTGTCCATACCAATGCAATTAGTTGTCATTGTGTTCCAGCAACAAAGATGTATTCTAATAAAATGCTGGTGTTCAAAGCACCAGTTTAACAAAGCAGTTTTTTCCCCCTGTAGGTATACTGAAACTCTTAAAAGCACTGAAAGGGAGAGGAAAAAAACAGCTATTTATGTTGGGGAAACCAACCTGTGCTGGCAAAATGCTAACATGAAATTGCAAATGCAACAGAAACTTCCATTTGTTTAATAGTCAATTACTACTGTCCCTGGATTTGTGAATATGGGATTTAGATTAAGACCTCATGGTGAACAGATGGACTGATTGCAGGGCTCTGAACAATATGTCCTACTGCTTCCCCGCTCCTTGTTTTCTGAGTTATAATCAAGTTTCCTTACACCCTGCCACTCAGCAACAATAACAGTGGAAGTAATGCTAGCAGAGTCCCTTCAGATATGCATCTTTTCCGCAATGCCCTTATGTAGATAGAGCTTATTTTTCCAATCCCCCACCCCATGCTGTTCTTAGAATCATACCACATGGAGCTGATTGTAACAGGGCATTTGCGGTTCCTGGTATCTGTATACCCACTGGAATGTTGTAGCCTTTTTACGAATCCCCAGGGATTACCGTAATAAGTCTGTCAGCATTTTCTAACACATCCCACTTTCAGAGATTTATAACTGCATCTCAGCCTCACAGCACCTTAACTCCATGAACATAATATGAACTTCTAACCAATTTAAACCAACCTAGAATAAAACTCAGCACAAACTAAACCCTAAATAAGTCTAGCAACAGCAATTAAATGTTCACAGTACTGCAGGAAAAGTCAGGAAGTATTTAACAATACTCCATGGAAAGGTACCCCCCCCCCCAATATATTTCTATCCCCAGCAGTGCTTATATCAACATTGGGGGTGGGGAGCAACTAGTGTGTAATTATACAGATCTGGTGGTTGTCAGTTTTTAAAGCAAGAAGAAATGGGATTTCAGTTAACAGGTGAATTGTGCTATATATAGAAGAAGGAGGCTGTTGGTGTTAGGAGGAATTCAGCACTGCTTGAAGGCATCAGTAGCCCATTTAACTCACCCCTGGCTTGGAGGCCACTTTCCAACTCTCATCCATCTCCCCAATAAGGGAGTAAATTATTCCAACTTCCCAGGTATAATGACCCCCCTCCTTCTCTCCTGTAGGTTCTCCCAACTTCCCCAGAGCCAATTGTGGGGAATGCACAGTGGAGGGGGGGGGGAGTCCCATTGTGCAAGTGGAAGACTTGCTGGCACGGCTTAATAATTGAATCCTGCCCATGATGATGGTGATGATGATGATGATGATGATTGCTGTTAGTATATTGAGGAACACAGACTCTATAGTTGCACTAAATATATTTTGAAAGTTTCCAACTCCCTACATCAACCTTTGGTAAAGGGGTTGTTAGAACTTTCAGTCACAACTTTACAGGGAAAAATAGCTCGCCATGAGAATGGTATTTTTGGTAACCTTGCTTTTTCCTCTAATATTTCTCCAACCTTCCTTTGTGCTTTTAACCCCAGACAGTGTTTTTAAAACAATAAGGGAGAATTAGAGACCCTTTAATATTGCCATATCTGGCATCTTTATTGTAGCATTTTATAAACGCTTTGCAGATACCGGTTTTAGATTTAGGACTGACATATACAATTCTATGATTCTGAGAGCCTGTCCAGAAAAAAAAATGATTTAAAACTAATATACAAAGTGGCCTTAAATTTGAAAAAAAATAATAATGATATGATTTGATACATGTTTGAGGAGTAAACATCAAACAACTAAACAGAATAGCTACGAAGTTCACAAAAGTAAATTCACTTGAATTCGCAAATTTATTTAGAACTGTGGCTATAAATACGGGGCTTATATAGATATTCATCAGAGGTAGGTCTAGCAGAAGAGTAAGTCAACCGTGATTTTGCAAGCCTGGTCTCTTGTAACATGCAAATTGACTTAAGATGGCAGGGGTGAATGCTTCTGTTCTGCCACCAATTTTGCTCTACAGTGCAACCACTTTTTGTTATCTACTCTAATGCCCTTCATCATCTGTGATGTTCTCCAGTAGGATTCTGTCACGGGTTTGTTTCATTGCGTTATTTGTGGGAGACTAAAACAAATAACAGGCCAACCCAGTTTGTATTCTCTCCACTATGAACAGATTGTTGTTGGAGCCAGGGTGCTTCCAGACACTCAATATTTTGTGGGAGGAATTCAAGAGCATACCAGAAATTTAGGTAACCCAAGTGGTGGGGTGGGGAACTCATAGGCCAATCTCGGGCCAAAATACCATTAAGAAAAATTAAACTTGCCAAATGGAAGGAGGTGACATCAGCTGATAGGCACAGTGCCAGAGTTTGGTTCTGCTTTAGCTGCATTATCTCATCAGCTGATGAGCAGGGGTTAAATCCTGCTCAGTTGGTTGTCCCTGCTGAGAACAGGGACATGTAGCCAAAGCTCAGTGCTTTGTCTTAATATCCTGCTGCAAACAGCCCCATGCTGCTCTTTAAACCTGCAGTTTTGGATGTTACAAAAGCAGCTTGGTGTTGCTTGCAAATGCGTTTTAAAACAGCCTCTGAAAGCGGTCCAGTGGTGCACTTTGAAGTCCTGACATCAGGTGATTTTTCTTGCCTGCTAGCCAGAAGAAGCTACCTTAGTTCAATAAATACAGAATACAAATACTTATTATAACAAATCCACTTAAAACAATAACATACCTTTAGCAGTTAGGAAAGTGATGGGCAAATGCACTGAAAAGTGTGGGATGAAGGAATGATTGGGGAGAAGATATATAAATGCCCCACAAGCAAATCAGGATGAATGTTTCTTGTCACACAACTACCCTGAAAATGAATCAAATGAGTGTTCAATAAAGACTGAGCATAGTCTATCTTTTGTATAAGCAAGTCAGAATGAACTATTAATTAACTATTAATGAACTTTTTCAGGTGCATATACCATGGGGTACATGTAATGTTGTAAATAGTAATAGTGCACATAGCCATCATGTCCCACCATGCATTGAGAATTACCATTTTAGTGAGTGTGTAAACTGTTCCACTGACTTGAAATTTAGAAGGCCAGGTAAAATGGAGAAGTTTTAAATATCAAAAGTCCAATACATATGCTATAGAGAGAGCATCTGTCTTTCTCATCCACCATAAAGCCTGGGAGAGGCACCAGGCAATTACTTAGGGAGCTCTGCAATACTTGCTAGCAGCATGGAATAAATTCAACACAAACTGGACACCATATTAGGGGAAAGGTCAATTCCATTAAAATAGAATTGCATATTCAAAATTGGAGTTATTTGGTTACTGCTTACTTAACAAGAGTCAAATCAGCAGGCTATAGTTAAAGGATCAATTTTATTTTGAAAGTACCTGAAAACATACAGCCTTCCTCATTATTTTGACATCATTTCCCAAGTTACATTTAAGAGCTGGTGAAAGTATGATTTGTAGTTTGTATTCAATAGCATCATTAAAACTGTATATCTACCCAAAATGTGTGTGAGAGAGTGAGTGGCTATTCCCTCTTCTATTCTACTCAGCCTAATCTTAATAAACTTACTTGGCTTTTATGAAGTTGCATGAAATCACACTGAATGGGGGACACAGCCTGGAGTTTTGTCCTGATCTGTAGGCCCATGTGGTATGGTGCAGGGGTACCGAAGGAAGAAGTCGAAAATGACAGAATGGCCAATTTTAGTGCGTTATTAAAGAAAGGTGTAAACTTACAACACAGCCTTCAGAGCCCTGCTGCCTTTATAGACTTGGGACAGATACTGAAGCAGCAAGCAGTCATCATGACTTGTCCGAACCCAGGAAACAAATAGCAATTACTTATATGGAAGCAAACTGTGTAAGCTGGCATCAGTAGTCCATTTCATTCACCCCTGGCTTAGAGGCCACTTTCCAACTCTCATCCATCACCCCAATAAGGAAGTAGCTGGCACCCAACCAGTGTGAGACACCTTCTCCCTCCTGACTAGCTGAGCCTCCCAAGCCCACAGATAAACAGCATCAAAGGAAGCCAATCAACATATATCAAAGCAGATGAATAAACTTATGTGAGTTCATTCTTGCAGTAGCTAACCATTAGTCCCGGGGTTATATTGACTGTCAAGATACAGGCTTTCTGGAACATTTTCAGCATTTGGTTCTACACAAGTATGTTAAGATGTGCACTAAGACTTGTGGGGTTCCAAATTATAGAGTGTATCATTCCTATCTACTTTCCCAACAAAATAAGACACTGCTATATGCTCCAAGGACTAGAGGCAGATTAGTTATTTCAGAGATTTGAAGAAGGGTGTTAGAGAATGGGCATTTATTGACTGTGGCATGTAGACTTCAAAACCCTGGAAACCTGTTTCTCCACACACAGCAATGGGACAAAAGAAATGAGTATGTGTACCATTGGTGATGTTGCATCTGTTGTTCCAATTTCTGCTCTGAAGACTGACTTCAGTCTTGTTCACGGGAAAGGCAAGGGGATGTGATGTTATTAGTCTTAAATATATATTGGAAAACGGTCTAATCACAGATAGTACAATTAAATTTGCAGAACACTGCAATCCTTTAGCCACTTACCCAAGTACAAGCCTCACTGAACTTGGACTTATTTCTGAGTAGGCTATATATATAATAGACTAGACTATATATATAATAGACTATGTATGCACTGTATACAGCTTTATTTTAGCTGTATTGTGCTGAAAATGAATGTGAGGGCATGACAGAAACGTAGGATCACTGTAATGTGGTGTTAGTATTGTATCTGTGTGTTTTAAGTCAGTTGTCCAAACTTAGCTTCAATAATAATATGACAAAGTGGCATTATGCAAACTGCTGTTTGAAACCAAGATGCTCCTCAGATTCCATTAATTTCAAAGGTACAGCAACATACATCAGCATGAGGTGACTGCATAATAGGAGAGAGAAGAAGGCATGGAAATGGGGGTGATCTGTGCGCAAGGTAGAGTTGAGAAAAGTAAAGAGGAAGGTGGAGGGGGAAAGGGAGTGGAGGTGAAAATGGACGTGGCCAAGGGGACATAGGGAATGGGGTTGAAGATGAAAGCAGAGACATGAAAAGGTCTAAATAATAGGAGAGGACAGTGGCTCCATAACTGGGCAGAAGGTGAAAGGGGTGCTGCTTGGTTGCATTGTGTGGGTCTGTAAAGATGCAAGTTCATTGTTTGTGCCCAAGGGAGTGACAGAAGGCATGGGGAGAAGGTGAAAATGGGGAGGCAGGATAGAAGAAAGAAGTCTGGTTGGGGAGATGAACAGTGAGCTTAGTAGTTGCACAGGGTGGGGTGTGAAGGGAAGCTCATGGTAGTTCATTTGTGTGGGCTAGGAGGGGTTGGTGAGTAGAGTAATCAGGGATGCAGGCCCTAGTATGTTCACTAGATTCTCTCTGTGTCTCTGTCTCTGTCTCTCTCCCCAGTTAAAATTTCATACTCCCTTCCCAAGGATCAAGGATTCCTGGTGACTTTGGGAGGCAGCAGAAAGTGAAGGCAACTCAATTTCTCTCTCAAATAGGCATAGGGAAGGATTAGGGAATGTGTAATCTAGTCTGGCCATTGTATGATCTTATAACCACACAATGCTGAAGAGTGTTACAGGAAGGTTCCTTAAATCGAAAATGGATGTGCATTCTGGATGCATATACAGTGGTACCTCAGGTTAAGAACTTAATTCATTCTGGAGGTTCGTTCTTAACCTGAAACTGTTCTTAACCTGAGGTACCACTTTAGCTAATGGGGCTTCCTACTGGTGCCGCTGCACCGCCGCGGCGCAATTTCTGTTCTCATCCTGAAGCAAAGTTCTTAACCTGAGGTACTATTTATGGGTTAGCGGAGTCTGTAACCTGAAGTGTCTCTAACCTGAAGTACCACTGTATATAAAATGCATTGATGAAAATTACTAATTAAGATTTTAGGCAAAAATATTTTCACTGCTAGTTTAGAAAAAAGCAAAAAGAGCAATATCTTTTACTCCTCTTTATTTGTTTACCTAATAGATTAAACATAAGGTGGACTTAAGTATCCACTCCTCTAGTGCTGAGAGGCTTTAAACAGATTATTCCTTTCTGGTCAAATGATACATTGTAAATGATGGTAAGCTGCTGTACTCCTTTGTTGCTAATGAAGTGGGAAAAGCAAACAAAGAGCCCCTGGCAAAGGTTGATTGGACACACAGTATATTCAAGGAGCTAGCCCTGATTATCAGTGGAATATCAATTTGTCTTAGGGCTGCAGCACCTGCTACTAATTGCTGGTGAGAGCTCAGTGGTCACTGTATAGTTTACCCCACTCAGCTCATGTGGTGTGTGTGTGTGTGTGTGTGTGTGTGTGTGTGTGTGTGTCCAGTAGCTGCTGAGAGCAGGACAGCTAATTGCTATTGCTTTAATGCCAGTGAATCAGTGTGCTGAGCTAATAGCTGCAGATAGAGGGCACACTAATTCCTGCTTGGAGTGTATGGCTAGTTACTTGTGATGACTAAAGCGGCTGGAGTGCATAGCAGAACGTGGAAAATGTTTTTTGTGGCTTTCTGATATGAGAAGGTATTTTTTTTTACCAAAATTTTTTTTGATGTTGTTCAGGCTATGATTGTGATGAATATTTCTCATGCAAAGAGATTGCTGCGGTTCTGCACTTCACCTTGTTTACCTTGAAAAGAGAAAAAGGAAACCTCGTTCTTATGTGCGAGACACTCACTGTAAACAGGCTTAGCAGGAACAGAAACTTAATGCACAACCCAGCGTTGGCTAAGCATGAAACTTTCAGCTATTCAGTAAGTTGCTTTTCCCCACTTTAAACTGGCATTGATGGTAAACTACCTGAAGAGTGGAGATTCTCTCAAAGAGCGAAGTAATGTATCTAGCTTATGAATCATCTGCTTTGAGGTTTATAGCTGGAAGCCGGCAGTAATGAAGTGGTACTACTAACCATTTATTTTAGATGTTCAGTAGCTTCTCTCACCCGAGAAACTGTCTTCTGCATATTAACTTCTGTAGCATGCCTGCTTTTACTTGTTGTGTTTTGCTTCTTAAAATTCCTGTCTGTTGACAATTGCAGTGTAAGGCAGTATATGCTTGCAATTTTCTAGTGTGGTGTTGAAAGCAAGTTACCTTAATTATGGATTTGACTGTTCTGTGTTTTGTTTTTTGTCTGATGGAAATAGTTGAGAGGGCTGTTATCCAGAAAGAAGGGGCTGCATTTTACTTGTTGTCTAATGAGGCACCATTTGATCCATATATTAAGTTAATTGGAAAGCTGTTCAGAGAAAATATATGAGGTTGGTTTATTCATTGCAGCAATAAGCCCTTTGCATGAATATAAAATAGCTGAAGTAATAACTTCTTTGCAGAGTTCGTGTGTTTTACTTGTGGAACGTCAGCATACAATTTCCTAAACATGTGCACAGTTTTACTTTATATACACCCCAAAATGTGTCCAGCTATGGTGTGAAATTCAGTGTGCTTAACAGATATCCACATTATTCTGACAATCACTGTTGTTATTTTTGTTTATTATTATTAAGAGATATAACACTCGGCTAATTGGGTCATTCTTAGAAAATACTGTAGATCTTGCAAGTTTAAGTCTGCACCCATACTTTTCTGATTCTCACAGACAGCTAATTGTTAGAGCTGGTAAACGAATTTGGCAGGAGGTGAAGTTGATGCTTCTTCTGATAACAAAATAACAATTAATTTACACACTAGGGAGCTTTTTCAGCATTAACTGTGGCTAGCCTAACGGTATAGGGGAAAACCCCAACTTTCTATGTTACTTCCAGTTACTCAGGTCTAGTTATGGGTTCTCTCTCTCTCTCTCTCTCTCTCTCTCTCTCTCTCTCTCTCTCTCTCTCTCTCATGTTTGAAAGGGTTGTCTTATAGCTGATAAAGTGTTATTTGATGCTTCTATCCGGTTGTGGTGTTACTCTTGTTTCAGCAATATAATCTACCTAGGTTGGAGTCAGAGCCCTATGAAATAAGAGTGCAGTTTAGACAGCGTACTGTTCGGCTTAAAGACAAAGCACCTCTCTCTTTGCTGATGCAGTGATGTGCTTAGGGCTGGAATGTTAGCTTCAATCACTTTGCCTCACCAGTTATCCTTGAATGGTAAGCGTGCAGGCTGTAGCAAACTCTGGAATTTCCTCTGTGCTTTATAGTTATCTACTTGTCTTAAATCACTGGTTGGAATAATTGCATTGTCATCTCATGTCATCTTAGCTCAGGTGCAAGAGCTTTGCCTGGGGAGCAGTCGCCTGTAAAAATAGTGGCATTGAAGTTCTTAATAATATTTGAAAAGTGTTTTTTTTTATATTGGATTATTGATTTACCCATGTGTGTCTCTGGTATGTTTGTTGAAAATATTAGGTAGTGTTCAGTGCTGAATTAGTAGTCAGGATTAAGCAATAAGTTTGTGAACTATACAATAAAGGATACATTGATCCGTCAGTTAGAAGTGTTAGAGCCAAGTGCCAACAGGTGAGCAGATCTGACCATGTGAGAAGAGTTTAGGAGCAAACTCTAGATCAGGCATCCCCAAACTCAGCCCTCCAGATGTTTTGGGAGTACAATTCCTATCATCCCTAGCTAACAGGACCAGTGGTCAGGGATGATGGGAATTGTAGTCCCAAAACTGCTGGAGGGCCGAGTTTGGGGATGCCTGCTCTAGATGGATAGCCATGTTAGTTTGTTGCAGCAAAAGTTACAAAGATTCCTGTGGCAGCTTAAAAACAATTTTATTGTGGAACAAATGTATCCATAGTTGAGGAAGGAATATGTGTGAGTACTTAAAGTTTAGTATGTTATCAGTAGTCCAATGCATTTATGATTTCACACTTTGTGCAATATCACAATACAGATTCAAGCTATCCTAGACCTAATTGCCCATCTCTGCCTAAAGAGGCAGTTGCAGTTGCAGAACTAGTAGTTTTTATTCACAATTAACTAATCATGAATAAATGCTACCTCTTGATTCTGTAACCTGAATCACTAATGGACTAGAATCCCCTTACAATACTTAAAGACACATTCTCAAGATCATATAACAAAGGCTAGTGTATACACTTTAACCTAGCTCTCACTTCTCCCACTTCTATAACAAAACAGATTCAAACTCAGTAAAACATGATTTTTCTAATAATTTCACTGCACATTTATATCCTCAACATTACGTTAAATTCTGTTCCAGTTTAAATTTAAGTTTTTAATACATTATTACATTTATATTCCACTTTTCAACCAATAGTTTTCACAACTAAAATGGAAAAAACTTCATTATAATTATTTGAAAACCAATAACTAAAAGTTATCACTTCTGCTTCCCAAATCTGTCTTACATGTGTCCTATACTCCAGTTTCACTACCAAGATACTGTGAGAAAATTATTTTCCGTGAATGCTCTTTGCTTTCTAACCCTTGTGTAGTGATCTTGTGAATTCAAGTAGAAAAAGGAGAGCAAAACTGGAATTGAGGTCTCCGCCATGCAAGATGAGACCTCACATCCTGCATTGTTAAAATAAGATATTCACACTTCACTGAATTATTTCTGCCAATGCTGTATTTCCTTGCAATGCATAACAATGAGGGGGGGGGGTGGTTGAAGAATGCATTTGCTTTGGTGCATTCTTGTGTTCGTTTTGTGCCAGTTTCTTCTTGCCATCCAAATTGTGATCAAAAGTCGATACATTATGCCGTCCTGTGGAAATCAAGTGCACTATGCAGAAGTAAAGTTACATTTTTAAGTGATCCCCTTGTATCATCCTGTCCAAATGGCAGGAACTTCCATGACTCTTCTGTTCCTCCAGAGGCAAATATAAGTTCAGAGATTACAGTTCCCTTGCTCCCAAGGACCAGAAACCTATGTGCTATGAACTAGTTCAGGGCATGCACCCCAGGGCTGTGTGGGGAGGGGACTTTCTATACTTCCTTTCCTTGTTCAGGATTTAGAAACCACAAAATGTTAATATAAAAAATTGGAAATGCTTTGGGGCATTAAAAAAATGGAAATGCTTTTCAATAATTATTAGCCCAGTGTATATACTGTGATTAGTTTTCCAAGCAAACCCTACATGTATGGTGTGAAGCTCTGAAGAGAACAGCTGCTCCTAACTTGGTTGTTGAAATTTAAACATGCCTTCAGCATGTGGTAATTGATGGAAATCAGGATGCTCATCTGATTTGGACTGCCAGAAATAAAATGGCTATGTTGTACTCAGGTACTGCAAAAGGGGAATTCAGGGTGTGACATTAGAGGCCACAACTGAAATTTCACCATACATGTTACAAATTGTCAACAAAAATGGCAGCATCCTAGCAAGCTTCCATATTGCTAGTGGCTGCAGATGTATAATGGGTTTTTGTTTTTTTACTTATGAAATTTTCTGGAGTAATTAAATGTTTTTTATTAAAGTGTAGGCTGAAATTTTGATAAGGTGAAGTTGTGTGGACACAATATATATTTAAAAAATCATCAATGCATGAGCAATGCTAGTTCCACAATAAAATCCAGACTTTGAGAATCCTAAGGATAGATTCTCACAATGATGTGAATTCTGCTACACAATTTTCCTTTGAGCTGAAAATTTCAGAAAGTTTGCAATAATTCCCCTCTGAGGAGTCTATTCATGTGTTAAATGTTGCTAACCCTTTTATACGTTTATCTTCTCAATGAGTGGATCTACTTGCAAGTGTTGTGTAATATCAGACAAAGGAACCTATCTACTTCTGTGTGCCCAGAGTACTCCTTACTGAGAAATCTTTTTTGAGGAAGTTGAATTGTAGGATTCTTATATTGCTCAGCTAAGTAGCACAACTTAATGTGCAACAGAGTGGTGAAGCTAATATATGAACTGGCTCTTTAAAAGTTACAAAAACTCCACTGTGAATTGGTTTATTGTGTTTAGCAAGCTGTAGAAATTCTTCATGTGTCAAAATTTTATAAAACTAAACTTTAATCTTAAAATAACTTGATGTATGAACATTTGCTTTTAAAAGACCTCATTATCTAATAATATTATCTAGAGAAAACTAATGCCTTAGTGTCTACAGGCAGTATCATTTATCGATTTCCATCTGTTCATAGTTATTCAAGTATATGATTGTTCCAGCGGGTTTTAAATTAACATAAATCATTTAGCCAGTGCTGTAACAACTTTACTAGCTTGGCTGATCTAATTATTTTATTATCCATTTGCATTGTGGTTGTGTTTAGTAACTTCGGAAACAAATTGTTCCCTATTTGAAGTTTGCTCCAGTTCATAACTTGTATATTGTTAATCTTGGCTACTGATTGCACAAGATAACGATGTTTTTAATTATCTCAACCTTCTGTGGGCAAATGATCCCTTGGCCACAATCCAGAGCCCTCTTGGGCTCCGGTGCTCACATAATGCTCAGCACAAGCACAGACTGCCCTCCTCACTGGATTCCCTGACTTTGAAAGGAATGGAGCACCCCTTGCTTGTACAGAGGTTCAAGAGGTTTATCCTGCTGAAGTTGCATTTAGCAGTAGAGCCAGTGTGGTGTATAGAGCATTGGACTGGTATTAGAGAGCTGCTTTCAAATCCCTACTCCATCATGAAGCTCACTAGCTGATCTTGCACTGGCCACTGTCTGTCAACCTAGCCCTACATCACATAGTTGTTTTAAGAGCAGGGAAGAACTATGTGTGGCAATCTCAGCTCCTTGGTGGAAGGCCAGGATTGAAAAGTATACATAAACAAACAAGATAGTGTGAACGTAAGCAGTCCATGATGAATGGCAAACTTGCATCTATAAGGGGCTTTAGCCTGTGATGCTTAGGAGGGCTTCAAGCAGCTTCATTGTGAGATATTTGTATGTGTTTGCTGGTTAGTGGAGGATTCGGATTTATTTATTTACTTATTGCATGGCACATTGAATGGTGCTTTTTGAGCATTTGTAGTTACAACCCAAAACCCAAATTCTGTGTGGATGTTGCAGTAGCTATTCCCTCAGTGTTGAAAAGGGCAGCATACAAAGGCCTTTTATATGGCTACCCACACTTAAAGAAGTTGTATGACTTGGCCTCAGTAGTATATAACTCCTTTGTTGTATACTTCATTTGTTATTGAAACTGCATTTCCCCGAGTTCCATTTTCTTCACTAACACCAATGTATCATGTAGGAAACATAATCATTCAGCAAATGTAGTAAGAAAAGCCATCTAGAGATAAATTCAATGGGAAACCCACTGCAGTGGCCTTTTGCTTGTGACTGCAGTTCACTTGAACGTTATGGCTTCCATGTTCTTCCTTCTTGGGATGAAAAATACATCCTATAAGTTGCCATTCTAGCACATTCTAAAATAAATTTGCTTCTTGTCTTCTGAACGAATCCTTCTGGCAGTCCTTTGAGTTGTTGAAAGGATAATCTCTTAAGTTAAGGTGGTGAGTAGGGTTAGGCAGAATAGTGTTTGCTCAGGATGAAAGAAACACACTCAGAATTGAATTGTCAATTAGAAGTGACTTCCCACTGGATATGAATGTTCTATTGCCGAGAGATGTGTGATTTCTATTATTTAGAAGTTTCTTTCATTTCTGTATTCAGTGAAAGGAAAGCTTGAGCATGGCCAGTAGAATTAATAACAGCTTCCTGTGTAAAGGAAGACAGCCATGTACTTAATGAAGTGCATCATTCTAATAGCAAGTCCTCCTAATGAATGCTTTCCCTGTTGTTTTAGAAAGGAGCCAGAGTGACACTTCTCTGATTCTGGATCACTGAATCCGTATGGAAGCACAGTTTCTTTGTCTGAGAAGAGTCTCCTTTAATTTTATTTTAACATTCAGGATGCAAGTTTATTACTTACTTTACATTTCACATTTGGTGTGCTAGTGCAGGGTGTTACATTTTTAGCCATATAATTATTTGCTATTACAGTCAAAACTTGATGAGATCATATCAACTAATAGCTCAATGGAAGAAAAACATAACCCTCACTAAAGATGCCTGGAATAATGATAAAAGCATCAAGATTTGATACATTTGTTTTTCAGTGTTTATTTCCTGTGTACTTTTTTTAACAAAAAACATTTATGATAACAGCTGATGTAAGTATGTTAATGGCTACAGAATAATATCTCCTTGAAATATGAACAAATGAGTTTCAAATTAAGTGCAAAATGATATGCACTCACATAGTCCACATGATGTACTCTGAAGTGGTTGAAATTGCCAGGAAAATAAATCTTGGGGCTGGTAGTAGAAAAGGTAAATTCACTCTTAGGAAAGGTTTTGTAAATAATACATGGGTAAATTAATTGCAATATTATTTTATGACTTTAAAAAAATTTCAAGCTCATATAGAAGGTGATGGACCCTCCCAGCTCTCATCCTTTCCTTCCTTTCCTTCCTTTCTTCTCCCATTCTCTCACCCTGAGAGGTCTTTCCTTCCCTGTGTCTCTCACCCAAGTCCTTCCACCATCCATCCACCACCTTCATGTGTTTGTAATCCTTTGACCCCAAAATGGACCAAAGAAGAGAACACAAAGGAAGACAAAAAATATACAGTATACAGAAAAAATGCAGAATATCCGTCTGTTAGTTACATAGAGAAATAATTCCAAACATTTACTGTAGAATGACATCCAGATTATCTACTTTCTGTTAGGCAATATTTCCCCAATCTTGCAACCTGAATGTTTCAGATTAATTCATTTTTCTTTTCAGTCCAAACGGGGTTCTCTAATTATTGTTATTAGCTCAACCATTTCACCCTCCTGTTCTCACAATCATTTATCTATATTATTCTCCGACGTCTCTGCATCCTCTTTGATCCCACTTTCCATTTCATTCTTCTCTGGTCTGCTTTCATTCTCCATTTCATCAGTCTTGGATCTAATCAGTTTTATTTGCTCATCAAACATTTGTCGAAGGGTGCCAACAGCGAGTGGAATGCCCAGCAATCTACTTGTCTTTCTGAATGTTCTTGATCTTATTAACAATTCCGTCTCACTTTATCACCCATCTCCACTTTAAGATCTTCACATCATCCTCTTTTCAAATCACATTCCTTTCCTATGGAGGAAAAATGAAGTGGCAAAGTTACTTTCAATTTCCAAGCAATACTTTTATTGAGAAAACAGAGAATTAAAAATGAAAAAGATAAAAATTCTTAGCACTCAGAACTCTCACCAGGGCTCTTATGTGGCTTTTAGGCAAAATGTTGATGTTTCTGCTCATGCGTCATTCACCCACATCAGCTTCTCAGTCTTCAGTGGTAGAAAATGGCTTTTTCAGAGCATCAGAGGTTAATTCTCTCTTCACTCTTCTCTCCAGAGTGATTTTGATAGCCAAGATCAGGCATAGGCAAACTCGGCCCTCCAGATGTTTTGGGACTACAACTCCCATCCTCCCTAGCTAACAGAAGCAGTGGTCAGGGATGGTGGGAGTTGTAGTCCCAAAACATCTGGAGGGCCGAGTTTGCCTATGCCTGGCCAAGATTTATGCCTGGGTATCATCAGTCTCCACATCATTATCTCCATCAGCAGCCTGACGACAAAAGACATTCAATCTACCATGTTCCTCCCCTGAAAGCATGTGATTTTAAAAGACTTAAAAGGTGGGATGTGCTGGGTTTTACAGTATTCTTAGATCTGGAGTTTGTGATGTTAAAAAACCTCCACATATTTTTTCTTACGAAGATTGTAAAAAAGGGGAACAAAGTATAAGTCACATGGTGTTTATCAGATGAAATATCGCCCTTACACAAATCAGTCCTGTATTGAATTTGAATGCTCTCTTATATTTACATTTACTTAGTGACCTATAGTTTTAGCTTTTAGTACACTTTGCTAATAACACATTTATTTTTTAGTATATTTTGATGTTGAAGAAGTGCTGAAGATTAGAATCCCTTTTTGGGCTTATATTCAGACAGTCAGCTAGCTGTTGCACTTACTAAGATTCTTCTTAGTTGCCTTCTAAGTTAAACACTTTTATTCATTTACTAATTGGATGAACAACATCTAATCAAAGAGACAAGACCTTCTAAAGGCTGAAAAAGAAGCATAGTGGCTTCAGCTTACCTATTGGTTAGGGCCTGTTAAGTTTACTGTATACTGGGAAATACACTGGGAAATTGATACCTACATTGACTTCCACATATTGAAGTAGAATGAAATGGACATCCATTTCCCACCTTACACATTCTGGTCATACATTTCCCTATACAAAGAAGCTAATATATAGCAAACATAAGTCTGGGATTCCCTGCCACCATTTCACCACTGTAAATGGAGAGAGGCAGTTTGGAGGAGAGAAGTGGCAAGGTATGATATGCTTAACCCTTCCTGCACCACTATATTACTGAAAGGCTACTGATAGTCATTTTTCTTTTATATGTGGTTTCTAGGTGATTTGACTGCATCAAATGGAGAAAAATAATTAGCAACTTCTCTGCTATTTCACAAGTCTTGCCACTTTGGCTTGGTTCTGTATCTGTTTGCCACTAGACCAGGGATGGCTTTTTTTTTTTAGGCTGGAGACAGCACTGATCTAGGGCTGACCTTTAACCAGGGTTGGGGAGAATATAAAAGTAGATGTGGTCAATGTGTAAAAGTGGGTGTGGTGAGAACTGCAGTCCACAATGTTGCTTTCCAAAATGCAACCCCTGGGACCAGTCTTTAAATTTAATAATTATACCCTTTTGAATTAGTAAATGGACAAATGTGTAGGTGCTTGGGGGACCACCAATTTCTTTTTAGACATAATGGACCCATGTAAGCAGTCAATTAAAGTAATGAGAGGGGTTGCAATAAAGCCACAATAAACCCATGAGGGGCTGGATAAAGCCTTCAGGTTCCCCTACCCAACTAGTTCCATTTTGTCATCTTGAAGAATCATATACAGTAGTTGCATCAGCGTCAACTTTCATGCATTTCATGTAAGTGAACGTAGCAAAATCAGGGTGTTGGAATTTACTTTTAGATGTGAGTTAGTGCTGCATCTAAGCATACTTGCAGTTTGTGGAAATTGGGTCACTTTATAGCTTTATAGGTTGGCTGATGATTACTTTCTCAGTTTTGTTTTTGTTTTTAAAGTGGATTATGTTGCTTTCCTCCAGACATCAGTTCTGGGACCTGGGTGAAAGAATTCCTGTGTGTGGTGCCATAGGCATCCTTCCTGATTAGCTGCAGGTAATGTAGGTACAAAGGATGCTGGATAGCACATTACCCGCTACAACAGTAAAAGAAAATGTGGGGGGAAAGAACTCTTGGCCACCTCACAAAACCATAAAGTAAGTTTTGTAGGAAATACAGTACCATTGTTTTTAACATTACATTTGTTAATAATGGCGGCACTTAAGATGATCTTAAAATGATGTACTTAATATACCTAGCTAGGCATGTGTGTGTGTGTGTGTGTGTGTGTGTGTACATATATGCACACACAGGCACACACACACACACACACACACCATATGTCATAGACATTAATCTATTGGGTTTTAATTGGATTTTCTCCCTAAAGTCTGGTCACATCATCTTCACAACGGGGAGGTTGTACTTTTCGCATTTATAAAAACCCACTCCACTGTGATTTGTATGGCAAGATTATATTTAAAATGATTGTGCTCAGTTGTCACATGCATTGAGCCAAACTTCTCATTATTGGCAGTTTTCGTCCTTCCCTCGCAAATTTTAAAGTCCACTGTGAGCGTTTCAACAGCTCATTTGGTGTAGTTCTATGAGAGGTGGTGCTCTTCAAATGGATTTGCAATTCTTCTGTACATGTACATGGCATATGGAGGGAAATGTAAGGACTCGGCAATCCCCTGCGTGACATACCATCACTGCCACTCTGGTCATCTGCCAACCTGCTGGCTGCTACTGGTGTCTGTCTAGCTGGGAGGAAGCCAGGCAGCACTTCTGAGCTGCCACTGTGGGTGAGACTGGCACCACATGGAGGTGTTGTTCCAAGCCCTGTTTGGACAGGATGAGACAGGCAGGCAGACAAACCCTCACAGTCTTTTAATTTAAACACATACACACATGTCCTACATACATAGCCATGCATGTACCTCATGTTCAGTTATTATAAAACCACAGGTGCAGCACTCCGTTGTTGGCTACCCTGACCAGGAGGGACTGGATTCCATTGTTTTTGCTTGACTGCAAGGAATGGATGAATCTTGTCAATTTCAGTTTTTCTGAGTTTCTTCTTAGTTCTCCACATTTTTCAGCAATTTGTGATTTTTGTATTTTTTTAAAAAAATCCTCACAAGTGTTTGTTAGTATTTTAGTGAGAATTTCTCGTAATAGACACATTTTGGGGGGGGCAAGCTGTCTTTCCTAATATAATGCATGTTGGTATTTTATGAATTCCTGCAAACTTTCTTCTGATATGAGCACTTTTGTACATATTGTTTGACTGGAAAATTTGGAGAAGTGCAGATTTTGAAGAGTACTTGATTTTCAGTTCAGAAAGAGTGCAAATTGGGGACTTTCCCATTATAGCGCAAACAAAGTGGATTCCCACAGTCCCCATCCCCATTGACTGTTCACTACTACTTCCCACTTCTACTCCTTTTCTCCATTGGGGGGGCATTCTTCAATGTTCTCTCTCCTTCTTCCACCAGCCTTTTCATCAGGGGTCTCTGAGGCCTGCTTGACCAACCTCTCCAGGTGCCTCTGTCCCATATCTGCCATATGACAGAAGAACAGGGCCAAGAGTATAGTCTTTATTCACTTTCCCTTTTCATGGGAGAAACATATAAAGTGTGCTTTAGCTGCATCTCATTTCAGCTACTGTAACATGTTCTACAAAAGGCTTCATTTTGTATATCAAAAGTTTGTACAGCATGTGCTTTCTTATAGCTATACCCTGGTTAGCAGTCTGGCTGCCGAATTCTGAACCAGTGAAGTTTCCATACCCCCTTCGAGGAGCATAATGGCCCTGGCTATGGCCTATAAATCCCTAAACATCTTGGGGCCAGACTACCTAAAATATAGCCACCTTCTATTCAAGTTTCCCTGGGCTTTTATGTCTGTGGGAGAGGCTCTCTGTGGTGTTCAACAAACATCAGAGGAACATTTGATGGGATCTGAAGATCTGGAACTCCTTGCCAGGGGAAGTCTGGTTTGCCCCTTTTCTGGTGACCTTCTGTTGACAACAAAACACCTGAGCTGTATGTGGTATGTTCCAGGTTCAATCCCTGGCATCTCCAGGTAGGGCTGGGAGAGATTCCCACCTGACGCCCTGGAGACCCACTCTGAGTCAATGTAGACAGTACTGAGCCTGATGGACCTATGGTGTAATTAAGTAGAAGACAGCTTCCTATGTTACTGAGACAGGTGTTTGGCATTCCAGGTTGACTTGTTTTATTGCCACAGTGAGTGTAGTAATCTATTTTAATAGACCGGGATTTTATTGGATGTGTCTTATGTGTTCTATTTTTATGATGCTGTTGGTTATTGTTTTGTATTGATCCCTGTTAGCTGCCTTGGACACCATCTGATGGAAAGGTGGTGTTTAAATTAAACTAAATGACATAAATATAACTATATATTTAATTCAATGAAATAAAAGGCTGTAACTCAGTGTTTACCTGATTTACATGACTGTTGACATATTTTTTGGTGCTTAAGGCAGAAGAGAAAATGGTGCCCACCACCACTCCGGTTGTACATAAGACTGGCCAACTGTAGACAGAAACTCCCACGAGTGCCCTCCCTGGGAGTAGAAATACAATCCGTGTAAATAAGATAGCAATCAGTTGTTGTTTCATGAAGCTGCCTAAAGCCCAGGTCTTGAAATTCTATATGGAATGAATAATACCACAATGTAAATAGCATTTCGCTTGTGTTAGTTAAGTCTCTCTGATTTGTGTTTATGTATAGCGTGAATCACTGGCACATTATGTTGCAATTAATATATCCTCTCCTGCCCTTTAACACACATATAAAGGTGAAACAGGCCACAGTGATCAGAGAAAAATATGTTTAAAAGATTGTGCAACTGTTCAATTTATGAGGGGTTAGTCAAAACACAGCTCACGTGAGGACAGCCTCAGATGGGTCTCTTTCTTGGTTGGTAGGCCCATCTGTTGGGAAGAAGCAAGGGGGCAACAGTGATTTCCCAAGCATTGGGAAAATACAGTACCTGGATTTTTTTAGTAGTCCCCCCCCCCACTGCATCTGTCTCTTTTCTTTCTAATTTGTAAGCACTTGTGTCAAAAAAAAAATTCACTGATGGTCAGAGATGTGTGTGGAGAAATTACTAGTAAGGATAAGTTGCAGCCTCTGTTCATTTACAACATTTTAACCGTTTTCTGTATGAATGTGGTTGAAACTCTCATGCCCTCCCTTTCAATGATACATTGAATGTATCCATTCTTCTTTATCCTTTCTGACTTGATGCGGCTATTAGAGTTAGGCTGACCGATTCTACTGAGGTTCAAAGGTCTGGCTCAATCTTGCTTTTCAAGCAGTAGAAGTGGGAAAGCTTAGATTAGATCAAGGTTAGCATGGCTGAGTGACACTTGGATTTAAAAGAATTTTTTTTTTTTTTTACTGTTACAGAAAGCTTAAAAACCAAAGACTGTTTCAGATATTCCCGGGAAAAAGTAATTTATTTTGAGTTTGTGGCATTTCAAAGATCACAGATTTGTTATTCACTGGCACATCCAGCTGAAGCTACACAAGAGGAGCAAGAAAGGAGCTCTTTGATCTCATAGTACTCTGAGTTTATTTGGCTTGCTTGTTTTTACAGTTTATTGGGCAGAACTGCCTCTTCTTTTTTGCCCTGAAAAACCATGGTTTCTTCTCCAATCTATCTTGAATCAGTTGCCCATTAATTACCGAACTCAGTAATTTTCGGAGGGTAGGATAATTCTTGTGTTTCACTGTGTACAAAGAATGCAAAAGATAATATAATGCACTTTCATCATGGTTTCTAGGTGAGAAGGCAGGTACATTTTCATTTTCAGGGCATTTCCAGCCTCGGTTCCAAAAACAACCATCATGATAAGTTAAGGCTAGCTTAGAAGACTACCCATGAAAGTGCCCTGTGGTTAGGTTCCATACAGATATCTACTCACCAGGTTATTCTCTAGGCTTCCTGGCTGCTTGCCACCCCCCTGTAATTTTCCTGCAGTGCTCTACAATTTCTGGATGTTCTGGGGCATTGCGGAAATATTCAAAATGATGAGTGGCTTCTTAGCTGCTGCCACCATAATCCCACAGCCAAGAGACCAAGCAGGTGGGAGAGCCAAACAGCAGCACTGGTGGGCCCTGCCTGAACATGTGGTCTTTGGCAGCTGGCTGAGGGTGCTGGATGCTGTTGCCAGCCCTCTAAGAAACTTTAGTGACTGAACAGAATAGACCGTGGAGATGTTTGAGAAGAGACTCTGCTCTCCATGATATTGGGGATATATATATATATATATATATATATGCTTTCGTAGATTTTCACGGGTACAGGAATGCAGGTTTTGGTGTCCTCGGGTGTCTTCCCGTGTAAAAGTTGGGGTGTCTAGGCGACGTTTCGACGAGGTCTCACTCGTCATCTTCAGGCTGGTGCTTTCGGCTTCTTGTTACTGGAACAGAGCAGGATCTCAGTGTTTGAGTTCCTATAAATACTGTTGAGGGGGTGTGGTGTATAGCCTCCAATGTTCTGGGCAGAGAGGAAGTTCCCAGGCTAGTGTGCCTTTTCTTCTTTTGTTCCTTAATTACTTGAGGGATATCTTGAGTGATTTCTTGAGTGATATCCTGAGTACCACTTAGGTGGGTCATTAGGTGTGGATTAGTTGCTAAAGAAACAGGACACGAAATTAATTTTGCAGATTCCAAATTGCTCTTTAACATGGAACATCACCACAAGAGAATAATCATGGAAGCCATCGAGATAGAGAAACACCCTCACAACATGAACAAGCGTGACGACACATCCCGCTTGCCAGACATCTGGAAATTAGCCCTCCCCACAAAAACTGACACCAGATCCAGAGGCACACAGAACGCTATCACCAATCAACCACACCAGACCCAAACCCAGACCCTCTCCACAGATAAATTACAGACACCATCCAGTAGCCAAACCATGGTGGCACCTCCGGATGCTGCACCCCCCTGCAATCCCTACACAGATCTGGCTGACACAGGCCACAAAACCACAGCTCGCCCCTATACACGAAGCCAAGCCAGAGCACAACTAAGTGCAGTACAGCCATCTTCTCAGAAAAACTCTTCACAAAGTTCAAGAGGTCAAGACACAAAGACTTTAGCAACTAATCCACACCTAATGACCCACCTAAGTGGTACTCAGGATATCACTCAAGAAATCACTCAAGATATCCCTCAAGTAATTAAGGAACAAAAGAAGAAAAGGCACACTAGCCTGGGAACTTCCTCTCTGCCCAGAACATTGGAGGCTATACACCACACCCCCTCAACAGTATTTATAGGAACTCAAACACTGAGATTCTGCTCTGTTCCAGTAACAAGAAGCCGAAAGCACCAGCCTGAAGATGACGAGTGAGACCTCGTCGAAACGTCGCCTAGACACCCCAACTTTTACACGGGAAGACACCCGAGGACACCAAAACCTGCATATATATATATATATATATATATATATATATATATATATATATATATATATAGCTACTCCTACACTCAAGCTTCTGACTGTGGTTCTGTGTTTGACAAATCACAAACAAGCTTCTGAATTCACAGCTGGACACAATCCAGTGGGCATTGGGTAAAGAGCTACCCAGCAGTTCAGATCTCTGGAAGGAGCTTAGTTGGATTAGGACATGGAAATATTTGATCACAATTGTCTTTTCTTCGGAAATCTGTTTCTCTGCCTGTTCCTTTCTCCTTCTCTGCCTTGTACTGTGGCAACAACCTTGTTTCTATCCCTCTTATTGTGGTACATTTAGAATTATTTTTGAGCAGGCAATAGGAAGTCAACAAGCTGTAATCCATCATAAGAGGTTAACATTAATTGAGATAAATATAAGAATGTATTTGCTTTTGAGTCACTGTAGTTGTAGAATAGTATATGATGAGTGGCTAATACAGTTGTTCCCTGTGTGTGTTTGTTGATATAATGAGAATAGGACACTCCATCAACTTGAACTTCCAAAGTGAGACTTCGTTTATGTGTGTTGTGTACGCTCCCTGTTTGTTCAGGATGAATTTGTGAGATGAGGAAAGACATTTTCCAGAAGTGCAGTCATGTTTCTCTCTCGTAGCAAACACAACAAAGAGCCTTTGCAGCATGCTGAAGGCATCAGCGTTTGTGGACCACAATCCACTGCATAAGAGGCATGAATTCTAATCCTAAATGACAAGCATGTGCACTCAGTGGGGATGTAGAGGAGTGAGGTCAGAGGGAAATGAAATGCAAACTGAGCAGAAAGTGACAATTACCTGAAACCAATTAACAAGGCAGTGATCAACTGATAAGACAGTTGTTTAAAAGGTAAACAAAACTTATTTTCTGTTTTAGCTACAGGTAATAACTGAAATACGGTACATGAACATAAAATTTGTCCACAAGCATTTGTGTACATGCTTAATTCTTTGAATGGGGAAGTTGCCTTTTAACATGCAGATGTTGGCACTTGCACTGGGGTTGTGAGTAGGAGTTTCCAAACAGACCCTATAGAAGTTCTTGCACCAGTGCCAGTCAGATTAAAACCAAGAGCTAATACTAGAGCTGGCTACTGCACTCTTTCTTGGCTTAGAGCTAGGTCCATGTGCTGGTACTGGTTTTCCCCTCCTAAGTCAATTCATGGTGCTAGTAATGACCTTTGTTGTACTAAGTGGTTTGCAGCCAGGTTATCTGAAGGACTGTCTACACCCACGAAACCCACCCAGCCTTTTGGATTGGCACTGGAGGGTAGATCACTGGTCTGCAAGTGACAGTTGTTACATTGACAAGTATCAGGGGAATGATATTGTCTACGGTGACCCTCATCTTTGGAATACCTTCCTTGGGAAAATATGTGTGTATGTTTGCCAAATATAAGTGTCTTCCTTTGTTGGCCTAAAGTCTGTAATGCCTTAGGTAATGCCAATAACTTGTTTGGACTCTGTATAAGTAACTTTTTAATCTGCTGCAATTTTTCATGTTTTATTCTAGGTTTTTTTATTCATATACAGTGGATACTCGGGTTGTGAACGTGATCCGTGCGGGATGCATGTTCGCAACCTGCAGTGTTCACAACCCACAGTGGCGCGTCTGCGCACACGCGGGGTGCAATTTGGTGCTTCTGCACATGCGCAAGGCATGATTTAGCGCTTTTGTGCATGTGCGACCCCCAAAACCCAGAAGTAACCCATTCCAGTACTTCTGGGTTTCGGTGGGTCCGTAACCCGAAAAAACGCAACCTGAAGCATCTGTAACCTGAGGAATGACTGTATATGAAAATATATGTGTCAAATGGGTATGAGTTCATCACTAGAAAAAATCAAAATTGTTCTAACACTGGCTGTGTTTGGACGCCATACAAAATTATGGATTAGTGAGGCATAAACAAACCTAGCCCCCCTCCCTGATTTACATGGTCCCCTCCTTCCCTCACCTTCTCCAGTTTAAGCACAATGGTTTGATTTGCCACAGATTGGCATATTATCCAAACTGTGGTAAATATTCACTTTGATACTTTCAAACCAACGAACTACAAACTGTAGCAAGCTCGTTAAAACTAACTATAGCTAAGGTTAGCCATAATTATGAATTTGAATGTCACATCAAGTTTTGATTAAGCAGAAGCAGAAGTTTCTCAACTCCTTCTCCTGTTTATAGGGAAGGTGAGAGACACATATGAATCTGGGAGTAGGGTAGGCTCATTCACATTCAGCAAGGCATAGTCTGCCATAACATCTGAATGCAGCCAGTATCTCCATTAATGTGATTAATATTAAGCCCTTGTCCTTAATTTGCTGAATCAACTGAAATTCCTAGTTCTCTAAAGTATTATGACATTTACTGATAAAGGACAAATAGCCTCTTTGCAAATAAAATTCATGCTTTGAGATGGTGGTACTTGCTGAAAATTTCTTTTTCCCTGGTGTCTTTTTTCTGCTTGAAGTGAATATGCAACATTAAGGCATTCTCTGCTTAGATGTGTGTATAATGTGCTATGTGTTAGATATTGATTTATAATGCCAGTTGTGATTAAATTATTCTAGTTAATCTTGTTATTCTACAGAGTCAGAATATTAGCATTGCACACAAAATGGTGAATAGCACAATGGTTGCATTTTAACTTCTTGACTGCAGTTCACTCACTGTTGGCTGAAACCATTATTCTCCATATGTGCTCCAACCATATGCTGGTTTTCAGAATATATCCAAACAGATTGCTAGATAATACATCTGCTGTGCTAATATAAACTATTTTGATGACTTGCTGAAGTGTGAGAATTTTACAGGGTGATAGATGATAAAGTACTGAGGCTTTTGGTCTCATTTTAGAAGCGTGTCCAACTGAAACATGAACTTAAATAAGGCATGTTACAGATTGTAGTTGTTTCAGACTTGGTGCTCATAATTTGGTGCTCTAATATTATAAAGCTTGCTCAAGAGACAAATGAGAATTGGCTGCAGCTTTTTAAATGAATGGATTAATTTTTTTGGCATTAAAGATAGATATGAGTAACAGTACAATCCTAGGTATGTCTATTCAGAAATAAGCCACACTTGGTGCAATAAGGCTTACTCCTAGATAAGAGAATACAGGAGTGCAGCCGAAGAGGAGCTATAGCTGTCCTCCTCTGTGGAACTTTTTCCTTTACATATCTAACACCAAACTTCAGTAAGCTGTGCTTGATATTGACTTCTGATTTCCAGGTATTCTAGATGGCATGTCGATCATAAACATTAACTATTTGTTGCATAATGCATGATACATGAAACATTAATCACAAAAAGTAGATGGGATTGTATTTTCATCCTTGGTGTAATAAATGTTGAGAGAACTTCAAATACAGGAGATGGTCACATCGGTGCTAATGTTTAGGAATAAATTCCCCATTATGTTTAATCTATGTTTCCATCCTGATTGATGATAGCAATACATAAATTTTGGCTATCAGATTTACTCCAGAGATAAAAGTGAGCTGGGGATAAACCTCTGATTCTCTGAAAAAAGCCGGTTTCTATGCTGGGAGACAGAAACTGTCAGCTCCTAAGGGTGAGCAACGTATGAGTGGAGGAATCAGCATTTTGCCCCAAAGTCACATAAGGCCCCTGATGGACGCAGGGTCTGCAAAAGCCTCCCTTTCTTAGTTATCTCTGATATAGCTGTAATTTACAACTGAGAAAGGTTTCTCTGTCTGTCAGTGGGATTTTTGCATTCAGTGTATGAGCTACTTTCAGATTTTAAGAAGAAGGGAAAGGAATTTTATCATTAAAGAGCTGAAGGAAGAACAAAAAGTATGCGCTTTGTTTGAGCCAAGAAAGATTTAAATGAACTAGGGAGTTAGTTCTGAGTGCTAAGGATTTTTATTTTCTTTATTTTTAATTCTCTATTTTATCAATGTAAATGTTGCCTTTAAATTTAAAGTAACTTTGCCCCTTCATACTTCCTTCATGGGAAAGAAATGTGTTGTGATAAGAGAACACTGTGGAGATCTTAAGGTGGAGGTGGGAGATATAATGGGACTGAATTGTTAATAAGATAAAGAACATTCAGAATAACAAATATATTGCTGGGCATTCCATTGACTATTGGCACCCTTCAGCAAATGTTTGATGAGGAAATAAAATTGATTAGATCTAAGATTGATGAAATGGAGAATGAAAATGGACCAGAGAAGAATGAAATGGAAATCAAAATCAAAGAGGACAAGAGACCTTGGAGAATAATATGAATAAACTATTGTCAGAACAGGAGGGTGAAATGGTAGCGTTAGAGGCAACAGATGGTGAAATGGGAAAGTCCTTCACACAGGTGTTTAGAAGAATGTAACAGCAAAATGGTGGAATTGTGATATTGGAGAAGTGTAATGAAGCCAAGAATGGAGAGATTAAGAGACATCCTGAGCTAGCAGAGATAGTGCTGAGAGAGAAAGGACTCTGTGTACAACTTGGAGTGACTTCAGAGGGAAAAGCTATCAAACCTTTGGTGCTTTTCAAGGAAGAAGCATAAATGGAACGGCTATTTTTTTTTTTAATCAGGTTGGAAAACCATGACAAATACAACAGGAAATAGGGATGGAAGAATGGGAATGGATGCAAATTAATGAATACATAACAAATGAACTATGAAATATTATTTTAATATATGGTCACTGCGGAGATTCTCTTGTATGGAGAAAGATGGAAAGATTCATTATTTTTTAATATGGAGGAATGGTTGTTGAGGTTATTTAATAACAATAATTAGAGAGTGCCTTTTGGACTTTTTGTGGAAAAAGGAAAAGGAACTAATCTGAGATATTCCGGTTGAGAGATTGGGAAAATATTGCCTAACAGAAAGTAGAGCAGATGGATGTCATTCTAGAGTGAATGTTTGGAATAATTTCTTTATGTAACTGTCAGGTGGAAATCAGAAGTCCTTTGAATTTTCTTTCTTTCTTTCTTTCTTTCTTTCTTTCTTTCTTTCTTTCTTTCTTTCTTTCTTTCTTTCTTTCTTGGTGTTCTCTTCTCTTAGCTGGTTTTGGGGTCCAGGATTACACACGCATGTAGGTAGTGAAAGTTGGTTGAAGGACCAGAGTGAGAGGCAGGGAAGGCCTTCCAAGGTAAGAGACTGGGAAAAGAAAGGAAAACTCTCATGTGACAGGTGGGAGGGTCCACTACTTTCTGTGTGAGACAAGGGTTAAGAGCTACCTTTGACAGAGGACTCTGTGTTTTCTTTTCCCCTCTGTTATTTGAGAAATGCCACCATTGTTGCATTCAAGAGGTTATCAGCATCTCCAATGGACTCCTGGGTGGAAGGATAACCCCAGCTCTATGGAGACATTTAACTCAGAAATGGTGTTTGTCTGCCTACTTGTAGTAGAAAGGATTAAACTCCTGATCATTAAAGAGATATTAACATCTGTATAAAGTTACAGCCATGCTACCGTATGTTATCATTAACTGAATTGTATGTGCAGTAGCTAGACTGTGTCATCAACCTCACAAGAAACACAAGAGATCCCAGCAGCTAACAGTTGGAACAGATTAGAAAATGCCAGCTGGGAGTGTGGGGAAGTAGCTGGGAGTGTGGGGAAGTAGTTATAAAAACTGAACCATGAAAGGTGGTTTAATACAGCCCAGATATTTACATATAAATGTTGAGGTTTACCAAGTGGTACCCAACTCTGTTCTATGGAGGATCAAACAGATAAGATGTAATATTCCTTCCTGAAGAGCACAAAGATGAATATAATAAATTGGCAGATGTCTTTTCAGACCCATTTCATGGGTGGGTGGGGGAATTTCTTATGTGTGGGCTGCATTTTAAAGTTAAGGACCTGCAGATTCCATAGACAACTTTATCATGTCTTTAGACACACTGGTAAAGTCTTGCAAGTATGTTATCCTCAAAGATGACCTTCTCAGGGTCTGTCTTGTAGTAGGTCTTTATTATGATAAGCTGTCACAGAGATTACAAGTGCTTCAGAAAGCTATTACACAAACTTGTCATTCTAAGTTGGTCAAGCATCAGCACAGTGAAACTATAAGTGTTCTCAAGTATACTTGGAGATAACTGATTTATATGCTATATGCATATTGCAGAGAGAAGACGACAGAAAGTAAATGACAGCCTATATATAATAAAGAGCAAGTGGTCTTAACAACTTTACTTTCAACAACGTAAATTAAAAATCAGTTTAGGAGATCTACTAAAAAGACATTTATAGGCCGAGGGAGCTGGCGTTTATCCGCAGACAGCTTCCGGGTCATGTGGTCAGCATGACTAAGCCACTTCTGGTGAACCAGAGCAGTGCACGGAAACACCATTTACCTTCCCGCTGGAGCGATACCTATTTATCTACTCGCACTTTGACGTGCTTTCGAACTGCTAGGTGGGAAGGAGCTGGGACCGAGCAACGGGAGCTCACCCCTTCGCGGGGATTTGAACCGCTGACCTTCCGATCGGCAAGCCCTAGGCTCTGTGGTTTAGATCACAGCGCCACCTGCATCCCCTTGTCAGAGAAATGGTGTGCCAAAAATATAAAAAATGAGCATCAAGGCTGAGCCATAGGAAGTTGTCAGAATATGACTCAGGAAACAGCAGTGGTCACTGGAGGGTCAAGAATAGAAAGAACATATCAGAGTTGATGAATGAGTGCAACCTGGAACTAAAGTTTTGAACCTGGACCCAGAGTTTTCCCAACAATTTCCCATGAATAAATATGAAAAGAAATTGCACTCAAAAATTATAAAAGCGGAGTGATAATTATGGTGAAATTCTCATAGGCCAAGTGGACGGATTTAGTTGTGTACACCTTATTTTGAGGTAGCTGAGGAATGTTTGCAAATGCCCTTCCTTTCATTCGGCAATTCATCTGAGCCGTGGTGAACTCTGCAATCTTCTTGGGTGCCCACATTTCAAATAAAGCCTGGGAGGAGGGAGCCACAAGGAAACAGAAAATACCAGAGTAATTGGGAGGGCTAATCACTAGTGCAGGCAAAGTTCAGCCATTCTAAACCTGAAGGCTTTATAGCTGTTACCACGCAGAGGGGGGTTATGGCCATCTTGGTTGAGTGGAGCCAGCCCAGAGCCTAAGAATATTCTACTGCTCAGGTAGGTGCTCCAAATAACACTTCTAATGGGCAGCTGACTACAGAGCTGAGGAATGTTACCAATAGTCCCAGTGGCTCCTGGCAGTAGATTACTTATGAAATAGCCTAATAAATGTAAGTTGGTGGAGAAGTTGAATTGGTAATCGCTTCTCGAGAAGTTGAATTGGTAGAACAAGTCATAGCCTCCTCCTGATCTAATCAACAGATGCTCAATTACTTTTTTAAAAAAGCAGTCTGGGAACAGCAGCTACAGCTGTGGATTTACACTGCAAGTAACATAGAAGTCAGATTCCTTCAATGAAAAGGCTGACCATGCTGTCAAGATTTTGCAACCTTTTAAAGCAAAAATGACTTTCAGCTTATCACAAGCAATCTATACTGTCTGCAGTGATTGTGAAGCAGAACAAGCATCTCAGACCTACTAAAAAAATGATGATGTGCACACAGCCCTCGAGTATCAGTAAAATCCAACAGAACTGCTGTCAGTGGATCTTTGCAGCATTGGAAACTCTTGCTGCTAATTTGACTCTAAAGCTTCTGGACAAACAATAATTTAGCTGGAGAGAGAAACTGATAAAAGGTAACCAAGCAATCAAGACAAGCAAGCATTCCTGATGCTAAAGCACAAAGAACTGTTTAAGCTTGTGCAGAACGCTCTTGCCTGAATGGAGCAAGAACATCTATGTCATATTCCTCTACAGGCACCTCCAGTTATGCAGGAAGAATTCGAGAGCATACCAGAACTTTAGGTTTTTGCAATTAAAGTACTCTTCTTGCCCTGCCACAACAAATCCACAAGACTTGTTGCAGTTAATAAAGAGATGGGGAAATGCATTGAAAAGTGTGGGATGGAGGGATAACGAACAGAAAGAACATATAAACACCATTTAAGCAAATCAGGATGAAAGCAGGAGAAGTGCTTGTTTTATAAGCCCTCTGTAAACAAATCAGAACACATACTCAATAAAGACAGGATGTAATCTAGCATCCCTGGAAACTTTCTGCAAGCAAACCAGGATGAATGCTCAATAAACAGGTGATCTGGAGATGTCGTCCTTTATCATACTACATTGGGACATGCTTCAATTTATCCAGAGTTATTTGTTTGGATACCATCATCTAAAGGGGAAAGCATTTCTTTTTGCCAGACAGAATAAATCTCCCCTCTCCTCCTGTGTGATGTTCTAGTGCATTTTTTGACATCTCCAAGCCAATTTGGCGGGGGGGGGGGGCATGGGAAGGAAGGAGAGGAGGGAAAGTCCTATCTCACAAGCAGAAGTCATGCACAGGGCTTCAGCTCACAGAGTTCATTTGTTGAGTCCTTCTCATTATTATATCCCACCTTTCTTCTAATGAGTGAGATAGGGCTAAGGATCAGGGAGAGCACAGATGGGTCTGATGGAAGGGAATTCTGTTCCAGATTGGATTATATATTTAGAGTTGGAGAAGAATTTGCATCCATAATCTTTGCTTCTTATCTGACATGAGCATTATAAGCTCTGGGACTTGTACTTCCTACCTTGAAAATATGAGTCTCGCTGACATCACTACTTAATAGAGCCAGACCTGTCTCAGCTCAGTTAATAATACCATAAGTAAAGCAAGAACGGAGTGCTCTTCTGTGCCAGCTCTGAAATACTAGCTCTCAGCCTTTTGCTCTGGAACTACAGCAGATTAAGCTGTTAGATGTAAGTATAGTTTGACAATAGTAAGTTCATTCCCCTCCTCACTCTCCATTTCAGGTTGTTTTGCTTCCTTGCCTTTCTCTCTTAAGACCTCTGTCCTGGTTTGCTTCTAGCTTGCAATCAGAAAATTGGTCTTCGTTTTTATATCTGGAGTTCAGAGCAAAAAATTGGCAGGATCTTTTTGAATATAGACTTTGAAGCTTCCCCTTTTGATCAAGTAATACTTGCTTTGTGTTGATTTTTAGCAGGTACGTTATAGAAATATTGCTGTAAATGATGCAAGGAGAAGTAAGCCTAAGAAGAAAGAAAGAAGGGAAAATGGTAATAAAGAGGGACAGGAAATAAAATGGTCTGACAGCCATGAGTGTGCATACATACACACACACAGAGAGAGAGAGTGTACACACACACAGATGCCTCAGGGCATATAGGAAGAAGAAAAGATGAAGAAGGAAACCAGCGGGAGACTAGAAAATTATAGAGAAGAAAACATAAAAGAAAACACAGTCAAGGTTCTGTAAGGAGAAATGTGACACACAGACAAAATATTTTACTTGGAAACTTCTACAGATCTAGGCATTCCAGAAGTAGCATGGTTGCTGTATTAAAGAGATGCAAATACTTTTGATCTTTGAAATCATCTGATATAAAATCAGAAGTTATAGAAATTATTTATATGACTGAGTTATGTGAATACAGAAGGAATACTTAGCATTTATTATTGTTCACTCCCTTCCCCCTCTCTTTCTCTTTTATTTCCAAGTGCTTCTACAACAACCGTGTGAAGCAGCCCAGTATCATAATGATCATCACCATCCATACATTGCTGGGAAGGGGCTGAATGTATTCAGGAATTCTCATCACACAGCTTTACACTCTTAGTCAACAACCCCAGCTCTTCATAATCTTGTTCCTTCTAAACCTCTCTGCTATAATTAAATGCCTTATCCAATGATACGGCAAATCAGAATCTGAGTAAAAGTTAGGACTACATCCTTTCCTAGGGTGGCCACTTAGGCATTGCCTCAAAAGAGAAAACATATCACCAAAAAGGAGAGCAAAACAGGAAATAGATTTACATTAAATTTGCATGTGCTAATGTATAGATGCAAAATTTACAACAACTACTATAATTTAAATAGAAATACAACAAATCTCAGCATAGTGGGGAAGGCTGTGGCTAAGTGACCTGAGTGCGGGCTCAGCATGCTATCCATCTGCTAATTGATAATGGGCAATTTCAATGTTTTCCCCTCCTTAGGGTTCTTCATCTTTAAAGTGTACTTAGACCAGATACTCTTTCAAACAGAGTATTGTCTACTGTATTTTAGCTAGAACACGTGACTGCCTCATATTGGTGCTTTGCAGCTATAATTCACCAGGGCCTCATATGCTTCTAAGCTGACTTTAGAAAGCATTTCCATTGGAATCACTAAACTATTATTTTTGTTTGTGCACATTTTTAAATCTCTCATTATTTCTAGTGTTTTACAGTTACTGGGGATTCTTGGTGCATCCCAAGAAGCTTTCCACTTTCTCATTCATTTCTACAAGCAGAATTCATGGTGAATTGAAGCTAACAGGGCAAATGAATGGGAATAATTCCACTGTGTTGCAATAGAGGCCTAACACAAGAATTATTCACAGGCAATTTTGTTAGTGCCACCATTAGTTTGATTAAAAAGAACAAAATAATTCTGGTTAGTCATGTAGGCTTGACTCTTCTCTCTTGGGCTACATAATATGGCTATTGAGCCAACTTATATAGTGTACTTATTTCTTCATCTTGCTTATGATGCATTGGGGTATCGCACTTTACAGTGGCCCAGTTGATACTTCCTCATTATGGATTCTACTATCCTCCTTCACTAATCATGTTAATGAAGTAAACACCTTCCAGGAAAAGAAATCAATATAATTCAATGAAGAAATTATTTAGATTTCCTGTTACTTAGTCCTCCATTTGTCTTTTATATTATTGCTTTGAATCACTTGATGCCTAAGAAAATACACTTGGCTCTTTAGCTAGGAGTTTCTTATTGCCTATGCCAGTATACTTAATAAAACACAGTGTTTTTTATTGATCAAAAGTGTAAATAGGTTATTGCTTTGTTGAAAAGAGATGGCCAGTGTGACTGCACTGCAAACGTATTAACTTGCTGCACATTTGTGAGTTTTTGCTCAGTTGGTTAGAGCATGGTGTTGATAATGCCAAGGTTGCTCGTTCAATCCCCATATGGGACAGCTGAATATTCTTGCATTGCAGGGGGTTGGACTAAATGATCCTCAGGGTCCCTTTCAACTCTATAACTCTTTGACACCTGCCCTCCCACCAGATGTCAAAGAAATAAACAGCTATCTGACTTTTAGAAGACATCCGAAGGCAGCCCTGTTTAGAGAAGCTTTTAATATTTGAGGAATATTTTAATATTTTGCTGAAAAATGCTCAGAGTGTCTAGGGAAACCCAGCCATATGGGCAGGGTATAAATAATAAATTATTATTATTATTATTATTATTATTATTATTATTATTATTATTATTGATTCTTTGACTCTTTCGCTCTTCAGAAAGGAAGCAGCTCAATTTGGACAGAGGGAAAGATTATGGGCTGAGGAGATGAGGGTTCATGCTTGACCATGAATCTCAATGAGTGTCTCTCAGTCTAACACTCTAGTGCTATTGTGAAGATAAAATGAAATCTCTCCCAGCCTAGAACTAAGTTATATCAAACCATGATAAGCAATTTCAAGACGTTCGAGCAGAAGTTGCCCCTATTCCACAGAGGGGAAAGATTATATTCACTACATCCCTGTTATACCTCTCTCTTATTCCCAGTTTCATCTACTTTCTCTAACTACAAACAGCTGAAATGGTGGCACTTTTTTGTTCTTGAGATGGTGACTCTTTCTTTGAATGCTCTGAGGTGTCACTTACATGTTACATTGCAGGCGACCATCTATTGAAAAATAAAATCAAGGCTGGGTTGAACCAGCTGGGTGGTGAGGAATGATTCTGCCATGTGCCAGAACATTTTAATGTTAGCCAACACACCATGGCTTTACCATCTTGGCTTAATATCTGAACATACCTTATGTTCATTGGAAATTCTTTCCCTCCCTTTGTCCTCAAGATAATGTTTAATTGGGGATGTGGCTGGGACCACCAGGGTCCCAGAATCAAGAGCCTTTGGCTCTGTGTGCTGCTGCCCCTGAGCTACTGGGTGGAGTATATTGTAGGATAGTGATATATTCCTGGGCTCTGTACTAACCCTGTCCAGTTAGCTGGCCACAGTCCTAGACTAGGCCCACAGTTATCTCAACATTTCTGCCCAATATGATCTAGTACTGTCTTTTGACGTTCCAATCACTTCTGGGCTAGCATAGATTAGATCCTGCAGGGAGTGGGTAGTGCTGTGGTCTAAACCACTGAGCCTCTTGGGCTTGCCGATCGGAAGGTCAGCAGTTCGAATCTGTGTGACAGTGGTGAGCTCTCGTTGCTCTGCTGCAGCTTCTGCCAACCTAGCAGTTCAAAAGCACACCAGTGCAAGCAGATAAATAGGTACCGCTGTGGTGGGAAGGTAAATAATGTTTCTGTGCACTCTGGCTTCCATCTCAGTTTCCCGTTGTGCCAGAAGCGGTTTAGTCATGATGGCCACATGACCCGCAAAGCTGTCTGTGGACAAACACTGGCTCCCTTGACCTGAAGCGAGATGAGCACCACACCCCATAGTCGCCTTTGACTGGACTTAACTGTCCGGGGTCATTTTTACCTTTAGATTAGTTCCATGTAAAATGTCTTCTTCCCAATTCATCTGGATCTGGAGGAGAATATTTACTATGTGAGATGACCTTCCAACTTGCTTTCCCCAAAGCCAAGAAGCAGCAAGTGTCAAGGGGCAGGGTAACTTCAAGAACCTTCTGTATTCAAAAATAGCAGACACTAACCTGCTTATTTTATTGATCTAGAAATTTTATCGACCACTTGATCAAAATGTTACCAAAATGTTTGGGCTTACAGAGAGACTAACACACCCTAACTGGTTCTAGCTGTAAATATACACCCACTTTATTACAATCCAGGTCTTTCCCCAAAGAGACAGATCATACATGCTACATACCATGAACACCCTCAACTAGTCCCATTTTCCAACAATATTCTCACTATTGAAATCCATTCATTCTCTACAGTAGCATTTTCAGCTTTTAACGCTGCCCTCCCATGTTGTATCTCTGGTCTCTTACAAACAGGTTGACACAGTCTTGTTTTTGCTATTACTACTACTATTATTCAGCCTTCCGGTACTTTGGTTTCAACAGTGTGGTGTGTGAACTCTCATTGCCCTTTCTGGTATCCTGGGAGGATAGATTTTTGGCTTTTTCTATATAGTACACCCATTGTTTTGATAGAAATACTTACATTGTCCTCTGCTTACTCTGCCTACAGAGACACATTGTTTGTGTGCATGCACACACACGTGTACACACTGCTTTAAATCCCTGTTAGTGAATACTGGGTTGCCCAGGTGTACATTTGCCCTCACTGAAACTGCATTCCTAAATGCAGCCCTCTATAGTGAATTGCAATCTGAATTTGAGCATCAAACCATTATTCTTTAAACTATATAGCTTATGTTTCTTGGTTATGTCACAATGTGATGTAATTTGGAGTGTGATGTATTATAAAAGGCTTTTTGTTTTTGTTTTTTTGCTTTTGCAAGTTCACAATTGTCTATGTGCACTACTAATTGGGATATAATGTGATTTTTTTGTTTAAAAAGTGTGTTCCAATCACATCCTTGTGTGAGTTTGTAAACATAAGTTCTTGAAAGCTAAACTTTCTGTTCATATATTTCCCACCCACTCCTGGCATTGGTCCAAAAGCCTAATTAGTTTGTGTGAGGAACTACATAATTGGCCCGAAGGCATCTTTAAATACTTTACTTCATTTAGTGATTTCTCAGCGTCAGAGGGATAGATTAGGACACCCACTTAGTATGTAGCATTAAACTATTGCAGAATAACTACCTGAATCTTATACTGTATCTGGGATGTAACCAAAGGTTCAGGTTGCTGTTGTTGTAAAAAGCAATAATAGAGTTATGAATTAATGTATTAAGGTTAGGAAAGAAAAGGATGGGGGGGTGCTTTGGGGGCTGATGGGACCAGAAAATGAACTATTTATATATTTTCTGGGAACAACTCGGTTCATTCCTGGGTCATTCCAACACACACCCAGAGAATTTCGTTTATATATTGATCTGATATGTGATAGTGGATTTTCTGCCATTTAGGAGTGCCTGTTGGTTTCCACTTGACTCCATTTTCTGTTGGATCTGCTTATATATTTATTTATAAGGTAGATATTACAAAGGCACCTTGAGTCATTGGAGCTCTCTCATCTAAAGGAAGCAAGACACAGTACTGCTGCCGCATGAACATTTCAACACTTGGGGGAAATTCCCAAGCAGTTCAAGATGAGCTTGAAAGAGAAAATTTATTATGAAATTGTTTTCCTAGAAATTTCATTCCAGCTCCAAAAGAGGCAGGATACTTTGATTTGCATAGTGTTTGTTTATATGCGGTTTAATGGCAAAATATGTAGTTTACTAGTAAAAAAGGAAACACACAAGCATTAAAATACAAACACCCACAATTAAAATGCACAATAAAGCAATCCCATTAAGCTATAAAGATCCATAATAAAACAATCCCATTAATTAAAACTGAGTTGGGTGAAGAGACCAATGGCATGCCTACATAACCAGGTGCCTCTTCAGAGTTAATTGACACATCAGGGTACCTCAGAAATAAGTACGCCCTTTGTTGAATATTAGTAATAAGCTGTCATTTAATTTCCCTTGCAAAGTAATACATTTTATCAATCAATAAAATAGCCCCACTTTCCCATTAAACCAACTACAAGTGGTTTAGGCATTTATTATTGTGACCAAGTGACACAGCATTAATAAGAAATAATGTGTTCATTTTTCTTTGCGTTCAGAGGCTGATGTTGCTATATTCCCTTTCTTTATGCTGCCATATAGTACGGATGTTTTCCTACAACATCAAACAGTTACATATGTCTGATGATGAAAGTGTTGAGTGGCAATTAAAGCAGAAACCTGTAAGTTTGAATTTATCAGTTCTTGCATTGACTCTTGATGTTTTGCCACCAGAGCTCTGGCAAATCGCTTTCTGGTTTCCTTTTTAGAAAAATGCAAAGCAGTGTACACATAATTAGCTCTCTGATGAAGAAACAGGCGGTGTTATGAAAATGAACCACCTTGTAGGAGGAATTTATATTAGTCAAAGATACTGATCTCTTGAAATGAAATAGGCCATAAAATAACAAAGAACAAATAAGGCTGGCACTATGCTTTCTAGAGTATTTTGAAGTTTTCAGTGCCCAAAACAAATCAGTTTCTTGATATGAAAACAAATTCGAACAAGTGTCTATTCAGCATAGCTTGTTTGGGTGGGGAGAAAGAAACAAGAGGTGGGGAACCAGATGGCAGCAACAAATGAAGAGAGTACTTTGCAGTAAACAGGTGTGAACATCTGCTGAGATCTTTTAATGTTTATCTCTGTCAGTCTTGAAGACTGAAAATCTGAATTAAAAGCATTTTAAAATTTTGTCAGCTATCATCTACTTCTGATCATCCCAACATCTGTTTTCTTTTTAAGGAGGTGCTTGCCTACTGTTCCATGTGGCTGACAGGCAGCAGAACAAAACAAATAGCTCCTTGGGTGGATCCTTCACATCTTCCTCTACCATGCCCCCACCCCATTCCTAAAACTCATCTATTGCCAGAGCAACTGCCCACTGTTTGCTTCATGAGGCCTAGAGGTCAGGAAAGCAAAGAAGAGGCAGATGGGCTCTGGCACTTCTTCTCCCTGATTTTCCAAAACCCCTCCATCAGGAAAAAAAACACACCCTTCTGCCCTCCCCACTCCCCCATTTTTAAAAATGCACCCTTCCATGGCCAGCAAAGGGAAGGGAAGGCAAGCAGGCCACAAGACTTCTTAGTTTCTCCCCCACCCCCACATTTTCAAAAAATTATTCCATGGGCAGCCAAAGTACAGGACCATGAAAGTCATTCAAACATCCAAAGGGGTGGCAACTATCCTGCCTCTCCCTCCATCTTTGTCCCACCACAACTGCTCTGGCCAATATTTGCCTCCAGAAGGGGAGGAGTTAACATCATAGCCAATTGGAGTTGAAAGTGGATGGGCCCTTCCAACTAAAGCAAATGTCCTGTGCAACAGAGCCAGAAGAAGCATTTTACTAGTGTCTCTGCTTGTGTTCGTGTTGCAACCCCCAGCTTAAAAGGATGCCTGCACATTATGTTTTATAACTTTCTTTGTAGAATAGCTACAGACATTCTTTTACAAAATGAAAACTGCGGCCCTCCAGATGTTTTGGAACTACAATTCCCATCATCCCTAGCTAACAGGGCCAGTGGTCCGGGATTATGGGAATTGTAGTCTCAAAACATCTGGCGGGCCGAAGTTTGCCTATGCCTACCCTGGGCATAAGGATTCCTATTGCCTGGTGCTAAAAGAACTCTCTTATTAATCGCAGGTGTGACTTCACTCAATGGCCAAAAAGACTGACAGGTGGGAGGAACCAGACTGGCTCATTTAGCAGAAATTGCTTAAAAGGGTATCTGCATACTATGCTTCATAACTTTCTTTTTAGAAGTTCTAGACAGTTTATTTTAAAACAAAAAGGGGGGGAAAGTAACAGAGTCTGGTGCCCCTGTTTAGATTTACAAATGAAGGTGACTCCCAACTTAGTGGACCAGCTTCCATTGACTTTCACTGGAGGAATTAGGAGGAATGAAGAGTGGGAACAGTACAACAAACTAAAATACTAAAATTCAACAATGGCAACTCATTCTTCATAGTCATATTTCAAATATATCCTCTCAGTTAACAAAGTATATTATTAACTTGGGATCCCTTGGCCACAGGAGGTCCTAATTCTGCACACACTGCACATACCCTCCCCCCACCCGATCCAGGCAGAGTCATGTATCTCAGCACTTTATAGTTGTCCTTTTCTGTGAGGTGAAGTAGGTTAGGCTGAGAAATGGTGACTAGGCTGAGATCATGCAGAGAGCTTCATGGGTGAGTGAGGATTTGAATCTGGATGTTCCCAGGGGTAGTCTGACGTTCTAACTCAATCTTCACCAAGCTGGTATCCTCCAAGCATTTTTGGACTACAACTCCTCTCAGCCCCAGTCTGTATGGCCAGTAGCTGGAGATGATGGGAATTGTATTCCAAAACCTTTGAAGGATACCAGGAAGGTGAGGCTGCTCTAACCCCCTACACTGCTCGGATCGATTTTAAGGTGATTTCTTAGCATACAGCATTAAAATACTGAAAAGCTTACAACAGTTTATGCTGTTTTTAAGGGCATTTATCAAGGAATTCAACTTTGCTCCTAAATCAAAATCAGACTGGCAAAGGGCTGTTTGGGGATTTACTCGAGCTTTGCCATTTTTATTATTCTAACTTATTAGTTTGGGGCCTGGTTGAAGACACTTTTGTACCTGAGGCAAAAAAAATCCAAATTATATTCCCCCCCAGCAATAAAGGCATTAAATAACTGACATTTTAAAAACAAAAACTTCATTTCTAACCATGTCAGAAATCTGCAACCTGAGGTGGTGCCTCATGTAGAGACATCTCTGTATGTTTATTGATTGCCTAAGAAATATATCATCTTGGACAGTATTTGCATATTTTCTCAAGTCTTGAGGCTGTCATATAAGACAGACTATAGCTGTGCAACCATTTGTTTCCCTGCTGCCTTCATTAAAAATAAATGTTTTCTTTGTTCAAGTTTACAATGAATATAACATGTCAGTTCTGATCTGGGCAGGTGGGGTGTGGGGAGCTCATCTTATGAGCATGGCTAATCGGGACCTTTTGCATTGCTCTTTGATGATCACTTACTGTGGTATTATTGCAGTCCTAAAAGTGCCCAGGGCAGAAAGAGCTTTGGAGCTACCATGCTAAGTAAACTGCCTCATTTCTTCTTCTTTTTTATTGCTATCTTTTGATTCAAAGGATTTGCTTAATTCATTTATTCATACAGATTTTTTTATGCTGCATTCTACCTTACTCTCGAGGCAGTGAACAATAATTTAAACAGCAACGATATTAAAATCACCACACAGAATAAAATACTGCACTGCTGATAAGTCGGGTACAGTTTAAGTAAGAAAAACAAAACAAAAAAGCCTGGAATTAAGCACCAGCAAAGTACTGGAACATAGTAGATATCAATATGTGAGCTTGCCTAAGCTGAGAAGGGAGATGATGTTCCACAACATGGGTGCCATCTCATAGAAAGCTCTCCCTCTGGTTGCCACCAACTGAGCTTCCAGATATTGCAATGCAGCCAAGGGGTCATCATCAGTTGATTGTAACCATCATTCAGAGCAGTAAGGGGAAAGTTGCTACTTTGAGCACCCTGGCCCCAAGTCGTTTATGGCTGTATAGGTGAATTCCAAAAATGTTAAACCTGGACCTTTAAGAATGGTAGAATACACACTCAATAGGAGACCCTATAAAGCGGTCCAGCTGCTGTGTTTTGCACTTCCTTCAGCTTCTGGACCAACCATACATAGAGCACACCAAACACATTGGGTGGTATTCAGCTATGTTTTTTACTCAGAGTAGACCCATTAAAATGAATGAACCTAATTCGGCATGTACTCCAGTTTCAGCGAGTCTGCTCTGAATAAAACCTTGTTGAACGCTGCTCATTATAGTAGCCCAGTCTTGAATTTGCACTGGATAAGGCACAGTAGCATGGCTATTTTTGTTCAGAATTGGGCACAGTTGATCTACTCAGCAAAGCTGGTAAAAGGCACTCTGAGACACTGCAGCTGTTTGACCTTCTTGTGACAATGGTTGCTTACCCAGTCTCTGGGTGGGAGTGGGTGTGGTCTCTCGCAGAAGGGCCGCAGCTCCACAGAGTAAAAGGCTTCTATTGTGTGCTGGTCTGTTGGGGAATTTTGCAGCTGGCTGCAAGGGAGGGCAGGATAGCCTGCCATTCACAAGCTTCAAATTAGCCAATCGTTGGCCAGAGGGGGAGGTGCTTTGGTTACCCTAGTTAGGCAATGGGTGAAATCCTTTAGTCTAATATACACATGCAGTGATGTATTGGGGGATAATGAAGAAGTGCAGGTCCAGATTTGTTTTTACATATCATGCCAGGATAATTGATGGGCTCTCCTTGTTCTGGCAAGTGAATGAGGTGAACCTTTAAGTTCCTTTGAGATAGATTAGCATAGGGGGAATAAGAAAATGTGGAAAATAATTAAGCAGGGGCTAAATACTACAGGGACACGGGTGGCGCTGTGGGTTAAACCACAGAGCCTAGGACTTGCCGATCAGAAGGCTGGCGGTTCGAATCCCTGCGATGGGGTGAGCTCCCATTGCTCGGTCCCTGCTCCTGCCCACCTAGCAGTTCGAAAGCACATCAAAGTGCAAGTAGATAAATAGGTACCACTCTGGCTTAGTCATGCTGGCCACATGACCCGGAAGCTGTACGCCGGCTCCCTCGGCCAATAAAGCGAGATGAGCACCGAAACCCCAGAGTCGTCCGCGACTGGACCTAATGGTCAGGGGTTCCTTTACCTTTACCTAAATACTAATTTCCTTTTCTTTGATAGTGTTCCCATTTCACACTGGGTGTTTGAACAGTAGCACTTCATCACAGTACGCTTTGTATTTCTCATAAAGTTATTTTTTTCCTTTTAGTTGGCTGAACATGCTTGCTTTAGCAAACATCCATGTTTGCTGAATGCAGATGCAGACATGATTAAATTGGTTAAAAGGGTGAGGGTGTATCTAAGCGATAAGCATTGTAAAAGGCTTTCCCTATGAATTTTTCAGGACCTGTGCCTTCCTCCCTCTCTTTTCTCTGAGGGTGTGGGTGGCAGTTCAGACTTTTGCCACCTACTACAAAATTTGTTGATCTGGCACTGAATGAGGTATAGGGAGGCAATAGAAATTGGTCAATTTGGAAGTCTAGATTGTGGATGTGGAATTGCTCAAGAGCATATTTTGATTCAATTATTTAAAAAGCAACTCGTGTACATAACATGCTGGACTAGGTTAATTTTCTCAAGTGAAAATGTGTTTGCGCAGTTTTCAAAAAGCTATGCATTTTACAGAAATAACTAGTGGACTGTTCTGAGATATTGTGCAATAAGCATTTGGAATTCAAACTATCCACAATAAAATCTGCATGAAAAGAACTGTTATTCTATACACAAACCATTAAATTGTGTTCATTTGTTTTCCACATGTAATGTTAGTTTTATATATTCAAATCAATTGGGATTGCACGCTTTTCCAGGAGCTATATGCCGCATTTAATCTCATCTCACCACAGAAAATGTTATCATGTGCCACTCTTGGAAAAACTAGGCTCACTTGGTAGTCAGGCCCAATAGCAGCTATTGATGACAGTCGTTGCAATCATAGGCCTTGACCATTTGCTAAACTTATGTTTTTGGCAAAAGGTGATGTTTGGCCTTGTCTATTATCTTGCCTCAGGCTGATGTTTGAACACAGAAAGGAACACTGAAATATTTACATTGAATGCTACAAGGTGTTTAATTTCGCTTTCCTTACTGTTCTCGACTAGAATAAATTCATTTATTTATTTCAGCACATGAAAGTGGGAGGGGGGGGATGTGGTCCTAGGCAAACTAGATTGGGCATAGGAAGAACCTTAATGTTGGCATTTGTTGGTGGCCCTTAATGTTGGCATTTGTTTGTTGCCTGGTGTGTACCTAATCAAGATGTAATCTAAAAACGTGAAATTTTGGTTGTTAGTAAAGGTAACAATGAATACAGAACAGATATCCCAGGTAGCATCTGGTTGGTCACTATGAAAAGCATTGTGCTGAGATAGAGGGACCTTTGGTTTGTACAAATGGGTTCTTCCATAGGAGCCAGTTCCTAGGGGCCGAGGGATCGCCTGCATACACACACACCCCAAATATTTTTTGGTCTGAAGGGTGGCAACACGAGAATGACCCTTCTCTGCAGTGGCTCCCCATCTGTGGAATGCTCTCCTCAGGGAAGTTTGCCTGCCGCCTTCATTATACACCGTTAGGCACCAGGTAATAATGTTCCTTTAAAACCAGGCTTTTGGTTTGGTTTGATTGACATCCTATGCCCTTTTAAAATTTGGGGTATTTTGGGGGGGGGGAGTTATTGGGATGTTGTTTTTATTTTGATATGTTTTTATTTTGTTATGTGAACCGCCCTGAGACCTCCAGGTACAGGGCGGTATATAAATTCAATAAATTGTTGTTGTTGTTACTGTTGTTGTTGTTAGAGGGCCCCGGGGCCCCCCAAGGTTGATTGACATTGCTGTTCAAATAATGTATACGTGTTGCATCATGTGACTGATTATGCAGGGTGGGGCTTACCTGCCCCCCCCATATTTTTTCAAGTTGGCACAACAGTGGGCTCTTCGTATGTTCTTGCTTGACTCATGTGTGTGTAGCTGAGGCTTTATTTTTCAAGATATTTGGACATAGGAACAGGACACGTATGGATCAGGATTGTAAATATCATATTGGTGCACCTGTTATCTTAAACCTCTCCTTAACATGGTTTCAGATTCACACAGTTGAGAGGAATGGGGAAGGGGGGGATATAAGTGTGGAAAAAGTTGGTATGCAGAATTAAGTTTTTTAAGAAAATGTTTTTCCTTAATGCTGGTATATTAGAATGCTGGTATATCACTCTGTGTCTTCTACAACTACCACTTGGGAAATTCCCTTTTCCCCATCTTGAACCACAAATAGCTTTTTCCACTTATATTAAAGGCCAAGTACTTCAGACTTGCCTCAAGTTGCTGAAAATTGTTCCAGTACATTATTGTCCTTTTGTTTTTATAGTTTTTTTTAAAAAATAAAAACACTGGACTGGATAATGACAACGTTAATCAATAATTATTAATTACCCTAATTAATTGTACCATTGATGAGCAAGGCGTGCACTTCATCAGTTCTCTATGAAACCATAGAAGCAAATCATAACATTTTTGTGAAAGACACAAAACCTAGCGGTGTTTTAATGCCTAGGCTTTTATGTAATAGAAGATGCTGGGCTCCATCAGACTTCTAGCTTTATGCCCAGCAGCAAGTTGGGTAATGAAGCACTAATAACATTGTAATGTATCATTGAAGAGCCACACAACTGTGGACAGAGAGCAATTCCTCCCCTACCACTTTTACACATTCATAAAGTGAAATCATACTTTTTGTTATTAAATTAAACCAGATCATTAAGCCTCTAATTAAGGTATCAATTGCACCATCATTTTCTTGCCCACATTTATTGATTTTCCCTCCTGTGAAATTCCAGGCTCCAGTGGTTATGCTGGATATTACCAATGTAACAGATGTTTAATTTTTGCTTTAAAAAAACCAAAAAAACCAGCCTCCAGTATTGAGGATGTAAAATGTAGTGGCCCAAGCAATTGACCAGAAATTGAAATTCCAAGGCAGGAACCATTAGCAGCAACTAAGGATTTGGTTAAACTGTGTTTCAGCCAAGGTACAATGTTTCATCAGCACTGTAGTTTTCTCTTTATGTGCCATATGTCTTGCTTTGCAAATGTGGCTCTGTTTAAAATGCAGTTGCAAAGAACACCTGTGGGGTGGGATGTGTTTCTGTCATATGTTCATACACAGAAATCTAGATGAGTGAAAGAACGATATAATTCAAGGACCGCATGTTGCCCTATTCATAGCCTTCAGCTGGAATACCAGGAATTAGGTGTAGGATAATCCAAACCATTCATAAAAAATAGCCACATAATGTAAACTGCATACAGCCAAAGTATATACATTAGCTCAGGTCTGGTTAATGATATATTAACAGGGTGCTCCACTGTACTTAATGATTTGCTACTTCTGCATGGATAATTACAAACAAATTAATGATTCTTCTTCAGAAATATCAGGAATGGTTCTCACAAGAACCCTAAAAATGCTCCCATGTGGTCAGAAGCCTCTGGCTAGTTATACCAGCTATTGGCGCTTGTAATTAAAAGTGTTACAGTTGACCAGAGAGACACTCATTACACCTTCCTCGCTGTGATGATGCTCATCTGCTGTCTCCCTCACTTTCTGGTGGCATGGAGATTTTTATATCATCAAAAGGCATAAAAAGAGCACTGCTTCTTCTGGTGCTGCAAGAAAAACCCTCTGGGCACGAGGATGTCATCTGGGCATGTGGGAGGTTTTCTCTTTTCTAGGCATTCTGTACGAATCCCCTCTGTTCTTCTTGACTTCTTGATTTGTTGTTTCCTCTGTAATTGTTAGAGTTAATTACACTAATTACACTTTTCAGGAGTTAGGAATCTCCTGAATTAAGCCGCTTAGTCTCCCATGTGCTCTGTTCAACCAGCACCTAAGGCTGCTTCACGTGCCGAGCTTCATAATGCATGGCTGTAAATCAGGGGTCAGCAAACTTTTTCAGAAGGAAAAAGTCCCTCAGAGCTTGTGGGGGGCTGGATTTTATGGGGGGGGGATGAACAAATTCCTATGCCCTACATGCATTTTAAATAAAAGGACACATTCTACTTGTGTAAAAACACGCTGATTCTCGGACCGTCTGTGGGCTGGATTTAGAAGGTGATTGGGCCAGATGTGGCCCCTGGGCCTTAGTTTGCCTACCCATGCTGTAAATCAAGTCGATGTAGGAGAATTCTCTGCTGCTGCTGAATCCAAATGCTCCCCCCTTTTTTTTACTGATAGCAGGCTTTTTGAGCCAGTGGGGATGCTGTCAGTGGAATGGAGAGAAGGGCTATTTTTTTGCTTATTCTTCTCCCCCTGCAGCTTCCCCCACCCATATGTCCACACTCTTCTGAAATGTCCCCCAACCCTTTGGAGGAGAGGTTTTTTTTTTCGGGAGAGGGGTGGGTGTGTTGGTCTAAAGTAAAGTTTATGAATTTCCAAAAAAAAAAAAAAACCCCTTCACTGTTCCACTGACAGAAGGCCCTGCTGGATCACAGAGTGTTTCTTCATCTGAGGAACACCACTGGATACAAACCACTGCATCTGAAATAATTTAAGTGGTTTTTGTTACTGAGTTTGTGATAGTTGTGTGTAAATGATTTCAGGACCACCTGATTGTCCATTTGGATCTTGTGGAGCCTGTATGGGTTTGAAGGACTAGGTGAGTGAGTACATTCAAAAGTAAGGATACTTGGTGTTCTGCAAGTGAAATTTACTAGCCTGTTCAAAAAGGCACATGTCTGTATCCTTAGGCTACAGTGTTACACATATTTTGGAGTAAGCACCTTCAAACACAGTGGGTTTTCCTTCTGATTGAACATGTTTAGGAATGGGCCATTTATCTGGTGCAGAATTGACCCATTTCAGCTCTTAAAAGACACGCAGGAGTATTAGGGAAAAGATAGAGAATTCCTGTTAGAGTGTGACTTGTGGATCACATGTGACGTGTTCAACTGTTTACCTACCTGATGGAAACAAAGATATTTTACAGGTGACTTAAAAGAAGTTGTGGTATTCACATCATGGCTGCTATTGACAGATGATATCCTGTTTGATTAAAGTGTTGAGCATGAGGTGGTGATGATTCTTCTTGAGATAACCTTTTCATCATATGCTGGTAAGGTAATATAAATGGTCACCCTAATGGTTCCTAGTGAATCCATTTATTGACAAGCATTATGTGGTGCATTGGAGGCTGAGGCAGCTGTGAATATGTTGTTTTTCTGATAGACGGTGGAAATGTATCCAAGTCTGTCTAACAAGAAAACACATATAGAGACACATTTGCATGATAACATAGAGCACTTTTGATTTCACTCACAGGAACTGTCCATTCTTAAAGGTAAAGGTAAAGGTAAAGGCACCCCTGCCCGTACGGGCCAGTCTTGCCAGACTCTGGGGTTGTGCGCCCATCTCACTCAAGAGGCCAGGGGCCAGCGCTGTCCGGAGACACTTCCGGGTCACGTGGCCAGCGTGACATCGCTGCTCTGGCGAGCCAGAGCTGCACACGGAAACGCCGTTTACCTTCCCGCTGGTAAGCGGTCCCTATTTATCTACTTGCACCCGGAGGTGCTTTCGAACTGCTAGGTCGGCAGGCGCTGGGACCGAGCAGCGGGAGCGCACCCCGCCGCAGGGATTCGAACCGCCGACCTTTCGATCGGCAAGTCCTAGGCGCTGAGGCTTTAACCCACAGCGCCACCTGCGTCCATTCTTATTTCCATCTTTATACATGACCTGGCAACTTACAGATGTTAGTAGCTTCCATGTTCTCCAAATCATATTTCAGAGTGTAAAAGCTCAAGGAAATGGTTGTGTTACATGCGATGTTCAGAATGACTTAAAGCATCCTTGTGCTATTTGTAGTTAATTTAAGCTAAGAAGCAGCAGCAGAAGAAGTATATGTTCTTGCATATGTATCACACCTGGAGGAAATGCAGGCAAACAATCTTATGCATGTTTACTCAGAAATAAGTTCAGTGGGGCTTATTCCCAGGAATTTATGCATAGGATTGCAGCCTTAAGCATCATTTTGAAACTAATATAAGACATAAATAATTCTAGTTCATACTTTATGTTCTCCAAGTTCCTGTGACTGGTAAAAGCTTCTCCAACATATTAAACATATCAATTCTAAATGCATATGGGATTTATTGTGACTCTGGGGTTTTTTATCTCTGTTTTCTTTTTAATATGATATTTTTTAATTCTTAAGACCTCACATAACTTTTAAAATATGCACCGTAATGTGGGTTTTCATTTAGGCTTGCAATTTAAATAAATAAATGTAGAAAAGCAACAGAATTCCAAAGTGTGCCCTACCTTAGCAAATCACAACGTGGGTGTTCTTGACATGTCTGTCTGGATCTTTATCAGCAATAAATAAATAAATAAATAAATTCGCTTATGTCCTATAATACCTGCTGGCAAAAGATATCATATGCTGGTTTTTTAATGGTGTTTGTTCCCCTAAAATCGATTAAACCTGGAGTGGTGTTAGCACAATGGCAACAGGAAATTAATGAAATTCCTAATCTGCTTTATGCACCTTAAATATCCCCTTCCCATTCATCATAAATATATAGAGTACTTGCTGCCTTGTTTCCCCTGCAGCACAGACTGGATTGGACAGTAACAAATTGGGAGATTAGGTTTTTATATATATAAAGACTTTTGCTGTTTTGCTGTTTCTTGATAAGAACTGCGTGCAATAAAATCCTTCCAAAACATGCCTCTTATCAACACTGATCTCATTAGCTTAGATGTAAACTTGATTCCTGTCATCTAGGATTCTGCGTCTCCCCTCCCCATGGAGGAAAGCGTGTTTTTTGAATTAGTAGCAGCAACAGGCTGCTCTATAGGCTTCGGAGGTGGGATCAGCAAAACTAGAGCTTAAAACAAGGCAATATCTGCTTCACTTTTATTGAACTCACCACCTTCCCTTTCTACACACGTATCAATATCAAGAGAATAAAAATACTGACTTCTTAAATGGAGATAGTATGAACAGTTGTGGTTTTTTGAGATTATTTACAAACAGCAACAAGGTCTAGTGTAGCTTTCCTTTTAAATGGAGCACTTGCTGCTAGCTCAAAGCGAAGCTGGTTTAGTAGTCAGAACACCTGGCAACAATTGCATTTGTATTGAGAAATGTATTGTTTTGAGTTTGGGGAAGTAAGCTGTAGGCTAAGACCCTCCTAATGCCTAACACACACACACCCTAATTCCTGGATCAAGCACAGATTCAATTGCTGGAATAGCCAGGCCAGCTTGGTAATGACCCACTAAGCATGGCCTGAAGGTGAGAAGGGGTGTGGCTCTGGGCTGGAGAACACTTGAGTACCCCCACACACACACACACACCTCAACTGTTTGTTAGAAAGAAAAAAGGCTAGAATACAGTGGTACCTTGGGTTAAGAACTTACCGGAAATTCGTTCCGGAGGTCCGTTCTTAACCTGAAACTTTTCTTAACTTGAGGTACCACTTTAGCTAATGGGGCCTCCCGCTGCCGCCATACCACTGTAGAGAGTGGAGTGATGTGAACCAGAAGCGTCAGTCTGGAAAGGCAGAGAGACTGTCATGTTTGATTTCTGTTTTAATCCAATGCTGCATCTATAGGGGAGGAATACCCTTTTAGGGATGTTAATGCTGTGAACCCCTCCACCATAGGCTCAGGTTGTATGTAAGTGTAAACAAACCATATACAATGGTACCTCGGGTTACATACACTTCAGGTTACATACGCTTCAGGTTACAGACTCCGCTAACCCAGAAATATTAGCTCAGGTTAATAACTTTGCGGTGGTGCAGCGGCAGCAGCAGGCCCCATTAGCTAAAGTGGTGCTTCAGGTTAAGAACAGTTTCAGGTTAAGAACGGACCTCCAGAACGAATTAAGTTCTTAACCCAAGGTACCACAGTATCATAAAGACTCTGCTGTGCCTCATCTTCAAAAGGAAACATGAACACTGAGAAAGCACCTTGTTGTTTAGTCGTTTAGTCGTGTCTGACTCTTCGTGACCCTATGGCTCAGAGCACGCCAGGCACTCCTGTCTTCCCCTGCCTCCCGCAGTTTGGTCAGACTCATGTTTGTAGCTTCGAGTCTGACCAAACTGTGGGAGACAGTGGAAGACAGGAGAAAGCACCTAGAACCCCTGGAATCTCACACTGCTCGGAGACTGGGGTGGTGTACAACAGTTTTTATGGTGTTGTTTAAAATGGTCTCTGTTAGTAACTTCTGGTGAATATTTTAAGAGATGCATATAGAAAGACACATTTAGAGACAGGTTCTCCAGTTCAAAGCTGCAAATAGGCTTTAAAATTCAAAACTTTGGTTGTCATGATGGCCATAAAGTTCTGACCAGCCCCTTGCAAGGTGGTCTCAGCAAAAACTACCAGATCGACACCAGATTTCTTCAGCTCAGGGTGTTCTGCAGGAATTCCTGATTTTATTTCCACAACAACCCCGTGAAGCAGGAATGCTGAAGCATAGTGGCTTGCCCAAAACCATGAATTATAATTATCTATATAATTATAATTATCTACCAGGCCACAAGATTATTTCAATACATCTTGCAATTTCAGCTATCATTGATTGTAGGATGCTCCCTTGCAAAAGTCAGTGAAAAAGTTCAAACACTTAAGTTTTTTATAGGGTTTTACATTTGCAGACAATGATTCATTAGAGCCTATAGGACATAGTATTTTCTGTAATTACCTTTTACAACCCTTGGACAAAATAACTATATTGGTTTACTTGCCTCTAAGAAAAACCCCTCCCTTTCTACAGTTGTCACTGAAATTATATTCTATTCTGTCTCTAGGGTGACATTTCCAATTTTCTCTTTGGGAAGAACCCCCTATGTGATAGTTTGTGTGTGCTGCTTCCACGGAAAGGTGGTTGCTTGTCATTGCAATCATTTATCTGTCTTGTGAGTAAAACACCCAACTTAACCAAATAAATAATGTCACTGAAGAGGAAATCCCTCCTAGAAAAATCTTTGTATCTTATTTGGAATGCAGGTCTGTGTGGTGTTTCTGAATTGGTAATACAGCTATGCTTATGAGTTCTTTATTATCCAGGGCATGGGTAGGCAAACTAAGGCCTGGGGGCCGGATCCGGCCTAATCGCCTTCTAAGTCCCACCTGTGGACAGTCTGGGAATCAGCATGTTTTTACATTAGTAGAATGCTTCCTTTTATTTAAAATGCATCTCTGGGTTATTTGTGGGGCATAGGAATTCTTTCATTTCCCCCCTTCAAAATATAGTCTATGTCCGCTCCCCAAGGTCTGAGGGATAGTGGACCGGCCCCCTGCTGAAAAAGTTTGCTGGTCCCTGATTCAGGGTGTCACCCACTACATTTCTCCCCAATTTACTTGCATACAGAGGACAGGAGAAGGAGAGTAAGCATTTGGGTGGGTTTCTATAAACCGGATTATGCTGCAGCTCCTCTCTGAAAGCTTATCCTAAAGTCTGTTTAGCAATTTTGGGGAAGCATTGCTACTAAGATGTTGTCAGCGACTAGGTTTTGGTCTGGAGGCTAGGGCAGAATTGAGACTGGTGCTGCTCAGGCCCTCAAGGCATCCAGGCCTTTGAGAGATGGATGGTAGTAGACAAAGAGAGACTTACAGGATGTTGCTCCTTTTAGAAAGAGAACTGTATGAGTGCAATCTTTTTTTATAATAAGAACAAAACCACCCTGAAGTCTAAGGACAGGTGGAAACTTCATCAGTTTAGTACAGCATGTGTCCTCAAGATAGGGTGACATTGTGCTCCCTGTGGATAAGAGAAACTACACAGTGTGAAGCCTGAACTACTGCCCTAGAGGAAGATATACATCACTGCTTTCAGATGACTTATGCCTGCAAGGCAGCTCTTTCCCAATGCTTGTGTCTCAGGCCTTGCTTCTCTGTAATTTCCCATTATCCTTTGATAATAGAACTCTGATTCTCTCAAGCTTTTTTCTAGCTACATTACTCTGCCAATTGCATGGATGTAACCCAAAGAGCCACCCCGATTCTCACATTTAGCACTGCTGTAACTTTCAATTAAAATGTGCGCTATTAAGCTCTTAAGGTTCATTAAGGAGAAACTGAATTAAATTTTACATCTTATTGACACTACTACTGCTATCACCTTGAATTGAAAGGCCTAGCAAAATGGCAGCCTTCTGTTCATTTTGCCTGCATAATGGAAAATTGCAATGATTATGTTGAACTTGGCAATTAATATAGTGGATTTTGATTTATCATCTAGTACATTATCTTGAGGAAATGAAGTCAGATATTGTAGGCCTCCACTTCTATCCACTTATTACTTATGAAAATGAATTTTAAGGCTGCAAGACTTTCTCCAACTTTCTTGTGAGTAAACCCCTTTAAACGCAATAAAACTTAATGGTAATCCTATACATGTCTCCTCAGAAGTAAGTCCAGTGGGCCTTACTCCTAGGTAAGTTGATAGGGGATTGCACCCACAATTTTGACTAGACATCTATAGGATTGTGCAGTTACAATGGTTTTACAGAATGATAGAGGGTGAATATAGCCAAATAAATGCGGGGGGTGGGGTGGACACTGAAACTACTTTCATAAAATCTATTCAAGTTATCTCCCTTTTAGTATGCCTCATTTGTATGGTACTAAAGATTACCAAGTGGGAGTATTAATAGAGCTAATATGGAGGCATTTGTATCCTGTAGGGCAGATGATTCTTGTCAGCCTGGGAAGGTAGCCCGGGAGAAAGAAAACTCTGATCCTAAGCCTCTTCTGCCTTATGGCTGTATTCATTCATGAGAAAGCCTTCGGGAGTAAACCCATTACCTTGTGGGCCATCTTCAGGAGATGCTTATTACACTTTACATCCATGTAGCACTAAACCATGGTTTACTTTTACAACTGAACATGGCCATTGTAATAAAAAGGCAGTGTTTAACAGCACTGTTGCAAATGGGCTTAGCTTGATGCACTCAGGATAAAGCCCTGAATTGTTACTGCAGAGCATCGCTCTCAAACCATAAAGTGAACCATCCTAGAAAGGTGCCCTCAATTACTTGAAGAAGCTACAATATTTTCCTTACCAATTCCAGTGTGTGTCTTCCTTGATTTAAGAGTTAAAGTGAAATCCCATTCCTTTCCAATCAGGACAATATAGAAGAAAATGTGTCTTACTGTTTGGGTTCACTTTCAGAGTGGAAAGGAAGGCAGATAACTATTCAGTCTGCAATGCCAAATACACTTACTAGGGGACTTGCTTCTAAGTAAATGTGCATAGGATTGTGTGCCAATCACTTGCTAAAAGTAAGATTTTCTGTACAAGCAAGTATGTATTTGGGAAACACTTTTTGAGTGGTATAATTAGTTTGCACATGGAAATTGCATGTATCTGGTTTTATTTGTTAATGTGTGTGAGGAAAAGTTGAATTTCACATATAAGAATACACCAGGTTTAATTGTTCACTTGCCCACATTCAAGGAGATTTGGAAGTTTAAATCTCATCAGTTGTTCACATAGCTAACTTCTGAGAAAGTTTACTGTTTGTAATTGGGTGTGTTTTGAGAGTGTTAATGGAAGGGGAAAAACAGCACCAGGATGCAGTCTGATCCTTCTGTTAGCCTAAAATGGCATATCTTTTGATACAGCTGAGCTTTGTTATCATATCATTATAGGATTGGGAGGTGCCAAGGGTTATCTAGTCCATCCCTCTGCAGTGCAGGAATCTCAGCTAAATAATCCCTGACAGATGGCAACCCAACATCTGTTTAAAAACCTCCAGTGAAGGAGAGTTCACCACCATCCAAGGTAGTCCTTTGCATTGCCAAACAGCTCTTACTGTGAGCTGTCATCCTTAAGTTGGTTCTGAAATTATTTCCCATTCCTTTCTGTGTGCAAAATGGGTGGAGGACTTGATTACAAAGATCCAGCTCCAGGATCAATAAATCTTGGCTACAAGTCAAACCAATAATTTACTTGCATGGATAATCATTCGTCTGGTTCTCACTAAGGTGGCAAAACATAGACTGTGACATTTCAAAAATCAGGTCGAAATTAACACATGACTGAATGCTTCCACGGGTTAGAACAAAAATTAAAAAACAGAATAACTTTTCAAATAGGAAACTAGTATGTCACTAAGACTACTAGGCTAGAACATTCCCCTGACACCTACGGTAGTTTTCTATATGCAGGGAGCTGCTGTATTTGCATGGAGTAGAATGTGATAATGCAATTTAGTCTGTGCAGCTTGTCTTTAGGTGTAGTCTGAAGTGAGAAAGCCTAGGCATAAGTTTTCACCTTAGTGAGAACTTGTAATAATTACAGCTGCAATCATGAAAATTACATCTGGGAAACTGTGGTTATATCCATGGATCCTCTCATACACACAGAGAGAGGGGGGGAGAGACATTATGTATGTATGAATGAATGATTGTGCAAGAACCAGACAAATTAGACTTTCAGTGTTCTGGTCTCAACTCAGCATGCTGACTTAGTTTCAAAGATGTGTATTTCCAGCGACTGATTTTGGCTCTTAAAATTTCAGTGGTGCCCTGTGTGGTGCTTAAATCCCCCCCCCCCCCGTTGTTCATCATTGTTGCAAGACCCCTGCAACACCCTCTCGATTCAGCACCAAGTGCATGTAAACCAGCCATTCTCCCCTAAATCTGCCTGTGTTTCTGAAGTATTTAGGGGGGTAGCCTTAAACAAATGCTGCCTACTCATTTGAAAGTGATGCTTCTCAAACATCATGTAGAAATTTGTATGTGATCAGCAGCACATATAAATATATTGATGTAGAATTCTGAAACCATTTCAAATTATTTGTATTCCTTAAAAATGAAATTTCAAAATAAAACAGGAAAGGAAAACAAATCACTACATTTATTGTATTATGCAAAAAAAATGTGTTCTCACAATGGATTAAAGAGAATAAGTATATAACAGTTGGGAAGTGAAATGGGGAGGTTTATATATGAAAACATTATTAAGAAGAAGGTCAAACCAACAGAAAGCCCTCTTTTTAATTAGCAACATCTTGCATTGTCTTCATTGCCCTGCTATATGTCTTCCCATGGGTGACGTGTTTTTATCAGCCCTTGAATAACTGCTTTCAGCTTTTAACACATTTGGCAATATGTACAACAGGTGATCATTTTTAGAATGTGAGCTGAGTTTGAGGACGTTTTATTCATGGACTCAAAAGTATTCAGAATACATCATAGAACACAGATCCAAACATACTTGTGCATATTTATGATTCATGGCTACTTTCAATTAAAATGCCATGAATTAATTGTTCTAAGAATCACATCTTTTACAAGCCTTGTGGGGGATGAAATCAACCATTCCAAATTAATTTTATCAACTCAACAAAGCACAATTGACTGTTTAAACTTTACTTAAATACAGTCCCTTGTTCAAAATAAACAATTCAGACTAAGGCTGGAATTCAATATCCACTACTTTGGAGTACACCCTGTTAACTTTAATGGGACTTACTTCTGAGTAATGCATAGGATTGCATTGTTAATCTCTAAAAATAGCATATGAATGTGTATGTAAAATGATTTGCTAGTGCATTTTAAATGGCATAAGCCTTGAGTCATACCTTCAGAGAAAGTATATGGTATAGTCATTACTATATATGATATTTTTCAGTTGTATTATATGAAAGAAAACATCTCAAAGCAATTTAACAAGTACAGGCAGGCAGGTTTCAACCTAGGTACATGTGAAAGAGGCTGAAGGAAGCCCTTCCTTCTTGATGAGATATTTTCCTATTCCAAAGTGGTTCGGTCTTAAGGAGGACTAAACCATGCTCTTTGAATCTACTCCTAAATAGCCAACCTTTCCTAGCAGAATTCATTTATTCATTCATTTACTTACATTGATAATGAGAGTTCTCTGGGTGGCTCACAAAACAAAACACCATTCCCAACTATTCCTATGGAATTAGGATTTCTCCGTCCAGAAGAATGGCCTTAGTTCAGATCAGGTATCCTCTTTGTAATGCTGACAGCAACAAATACACAGGCACACATTCTGAAAATCACTTCAACAAACTACTGTGATCCTTTGGGGAATTAATTTATTCCTAGGCTTGTGAAATTGTTGACCCATTTCTAGAGGCATCAGAGGGAATATGGGATATTGCATACTGTCTCATCTGCTGAACCTGTTCGCAACATAGCCAATTAATCTCCCTTCTGCTGAAATAAATAAATTAGAATGCCTTATTGTTAGAAGTAGCTGTTTCTCTCCCCAGCCCCAAGCATAGTTGGCCTTTAATGCTGTAGTTTATATGAGAACAAGACAGGATGGCCAAACTGTGTCTCAAGGTCAAGAAACCGAGAATAGGAAGAGAAATAAATGAAGCATGCACGCCAAGGGGAAACACACTTGGACTCAAGGAGAGGAAGGTGGCAATAATGCAGTCCATGGTGTCCAAAACATAGATTCCCCAGCATCTTCACCTGGGCTGAAGGATGGAAGGGTGAATTGACAGTGGAATTGAGAAGGCAGCAAGAAGAGACTTACAGATAGAGAGAAACTACATTGTGAGTGGATATGTAAGGAGGGTGGAGATGGGTGTTTTGGGGGGTGCAAATGCATAGGACTGGTCTGCAATATTTGGCAGCAGACATGGATCTGGAAACCCCAGCTGCTACTTCACTGCAAAGTGGTGGAAATGCTGGGAAGATTCGTTTGAGAGAATTTGTGTGCGCGCATGTGTTTAACACTTCACTAACAACTCCCCCCAATCAGATTTTCTCCATTTGATGCAGCACATTACTTTCATTGAGACCTGAGCACCCTAAATCCCTTCTAGGAGTTCGCTCCAATCCTCTGGTGCAGGTTTGGAAAATGTGAGGATCACCCAGTCTTGGGGGGAAAGTGGAGACAGAAGAAAAGTTTCATAGTGCAAGCATAAATCCCTGCACTAAAGAATAAACACATTGAATACCTCTCATAGAATTGAAGGAGGACTTCTAAGCCACCCAGTCCATCCCCTATTCATTGTATGAAAACTAGGGCTAAAGCATCTCTAACTGATGGCTGACCTGACTCTGCTCCAAGAGTTTCAAGGCGGGAGAACCCACCAGTTTAGATAATTGATTACACAAGCTGCTTTTACTGTCAAGAGGTTTCCCCAAATGTTTAACCAAAATCTGCTCTCCTGTCATTTTCACTCATTGCTTCTATTCCCCTGTCCCTTTGGGACAGCAGCAAATATTTTCTCTTTCCATGTCAAAGTCCTTCGGGTATTTGTAGAGCGCTATCACATTAAACCCTCTGTCTTCTCTTCCCCAGGCTCGGTATACCCAAATCCTTCAACCTTTCATCACCGATTTTGTTTTATCTGTATACTTTTTCTGAGGTGTTTTTCTTTTTCTTCAAAGCTTTCCATTTTTTGCATTGAAATGTTTTCTCCTTGAAACAGTGTTGTGTTACTGTCTTGCCCACTTTTCACTTCCTTGCATTATCCTCTGTCTATCCCCGCTCGGTGTGTCCTCTCTCTCTCTCTCTCTCTCTCTCTCTCTCTCTCTCTCTCTCTCTCTCACACACACACACACACACACACACACACACACACCATCCCCAAGCATCTGATGTGCCACTTTAGGAGCTCTTGGAATGTATTTTTTTATTTTTATTAATTTCCTTGCACACACTTCTCGGGACAATGTACAGAAAGTAATAAAAGCAACTAAATAGCAGCTTAAAACAATACAAAAAATAGGAGCAGATAAAAACCAATGCCAAGTAGACACCCATGGCAAAGACTTATCCATTAATTGTAGTAAGTGCTATGGCATTCAAAAGCCCCTTGATTATTATTATTTTTTGAAAGGTGGTTGGTTATATGTGTTAAAAGAACAAGAATAGTTGATACATTTTGTATTCGTGAAAGAGGGTGGATTGTGGTTTTCCATACAATAAAGTGACTTATCAGGGTATCGGCTCCGACATCCAGTTTTGTCAGCCCTTTATTCATTATTCTGCAACTATCTTTGAAAAGAATTCTAGCTTTTACTTCAAATATATCATATTTGTTGGCTTCCCTTCTAACTGATGTCATATATCTATTTGCTGAATTTGCTCAAAACATATAGTCAATTGAAACAACTGCTTTCTCTCCCTGAATACCATACAAATCATAAGTTGAAAAATCAAGAGCAATTCCTCAGTGCCTCAAGTTTTGATAGATGTGCTTGCCTGTTCCTACTTTTCGTGAAAATGCCACCTACCCCCGTTAAAGGCAAGCCTATTTTCTCTTGACTGCAATGAATATAAAGAGGTGATGAAAGATGCAGAGAGGAGCTTTAATGTCTTGACATGATACCATTGTTTGTGATGTAAATAACTGCCAGAGACGACACTGCAAATGCACAGATAAGAAAAGTTGACTTCTGGAAGTAAAATGATAGCAGTGACTTTAATGATTTGAGAATGAAGGCAGAACAGATTGTTTTGATGTTGAGCTGAGGGTAGGAAAGGAGGAATCTGACTCAGAAAGCGGGGTGTGTGTGTGTGTGCGCGGGGGGGGGTGGGAGAGAATGTTGCTTATGTGACCATAATACAAAATATAATCATGGAACAGTGACAGTGAGTAAATACGCTAGATTTGGCAGTTTAAAGAGCTAACCCTGTATTGTTTCACACTGTACTTCTATAAATAATGCATCAAACTTACTTTAATATGGGCCTTTATCATGTTATTCATTTTGGTCCTTGCTACTTTCTTATTTACTCCATGCTTAAAAAATGGACTCTTGTCAGCATCCTTTGGCATTTTCTTCTGGTTCCTAATTTAAATGTGCTATTAAATGTGGTGGGTATTTTTTATTAGTTCATTCATCCTCTTCCTACAATTAGTTATTTCATAGGTGCTGCCATTATAAGAAAAACACTCAATACTTAGCATTTATAACATGCTTAATATACATTATCTCAATTTCCAGAGGGGTAGATGCACTAATCTCTTGCAGCAAAACCAACAAAAAGTGTGTGGCACCACACACACCAATATATGTATTACAGCACTACAGACAGAGTTTGGGATCCCAACTGCATATGTTGTGTGAGCCAACACAAAGCAGTCACATATCTAAAGGTATAAATGAACACCCCCTTCATGGATCACTGCCTTGCTGTGGCGAAGGGGCTTGAATAACTCAGAGAAACTATGAGCTATGCCGTGCAGGGCCACCCAAGATGGACAGGTCATAGTGGAGAGTTTTGGCCAAACGTGATCCACCTGGAGCAGGAACCGGCAAGCCAATCCAGTATCCCTGCCAAGAAAACTCCATGGACAAAGACAACAGACATATAAAAGTTATGACACTGGAAGATGAGCCCCTCAGGTCGGAAGGCGTCCAACAGCGGCTGGGCCAAAGCCCATATGCCTGGAAGCGAAAGGAAAGTCCAATGCTGTAAAGAAAAATATTGCATAGGAACCTGGAATGTAAGAACCATGAACCTTGGTAAGTTGGATGTGGTAAAAAATGAGATGGCAAGAATAAATATTGACATCCTGGGCATCAGTGAACTAAAATGGATGGGAATGGGCGAATTCAGTTTGGATGACCATCATATCTACTACTGTGGGCAAGAATCCAGTAAAAGAAATGGAGTGGCCCTCATAGTCAACAAAAGAGTGGTGAAAGCTATACTGGGATGCAATCTCAAAAATGATAGAATGATCTCGATACGAATCCAAGGCAGACCTTTTAACATCACAGTAATCCAAGTTTATGCACCAACCACTGGTGCTGAAGAAACTGAAATTGACCAATTCTATGAAGACTTACAACACCTTATAGAAATGACACCAAAGAAGGATGTTCTTCTCATTATAGGGGATTGGAATGGGAGTAAAAAGTTAAAAGGAACAACTGGCAAGTTTGGCCTTGGAGATCAAAACGAAGCAGGGCAGAGGTTAATAGAGTTCTGCCAAGAGAACAAGCTGGTCATCACAAACACTCTTTTCCAACAACACAAGAGACGACTCTACACATGGACATCACCAGATGGGCAGCATCGAAATCAGATTGATTATATTCTCTGCAGCCAAAGATGGAGAAGCTCTATACAGTCAGCAAAAACAATACCTGGAGCTGACTGTGGCTCAGATCATCAGCTTATTATAGCAAAATTCAAGCTTAAACTGAAGAAAGGAGGAAAATCCACTGGGCCGGTAAAATACAATCTAAGTCAAATCCCTTATGAATACACAGTGGAAGTGAGGAACAGGTTTAAGGATTTAGATTTGGTGGACAGAGTGCCTGAAGAACTATGGATGGAGGCACGTAACATTATACAGGAGGCAGCAACTAAAACCATCCCAATGAAAAGGAAATGCATGAAAGCAAAGTGGCTGTCCAATGAGGCCTTACAAACAGTGGGAGAGAGAAGGCAAGCAAAATGCGAGGGACATAGTGAAAGATACAGATACTTAAACGAGCAATGCAAAGAAATAGAGGAAAACAATAAAATGGGAAAAACCAGAGATCTGTTCAAGAAAATTGGAGATATGAAAGGAACATTTCATACAAAGATTACCATAATAAAAGACAAAAGTGGTAAGGACCTAACAGAAGCAGAATACATCAAGAAGAGGTGGCAAGAATACAGAGAGGAACTATACCAGAAAGAAATGGATGTCTCGTATACCCCAGTTAGTGTGGTTGCTGACCTTGAACCAGACATCCTGGAGAGTGAAGTCAAATGGGCCTTAGAAAGCACTGCTAACAACAAGGCCAGCGGAAGTGATGATATTCCAGCTGAACTATTTAAAATTTTAAAGATGGTGCTGTTAAGGTGCTACACTCAATATGCCAGCAAATTTGGAAAACTCAGCAGTGGCCAGAGGATTGGAGAAGATCAGTCTACATCCCAATCCCAAAGAAGGGCAGTGCCAAAGAATGCTCCAACTACTGCACAATTGCAATCATTTCACATGTTAGCAAGGTTATGCTTAAAATTCTACAAGGCAGGCTTAAGCAGTATGTGGACTGAGAACTCCCAGAAGTGCAAGCAGAAGAACCAGAGACCAAATTGCAAACATGCGCTGGATTATGGAGAAAGCTAGAGAGTTCCAGAAAGACATCTACTTCTGCTTCATTGACTATGCAAAAGCCTTTGACTGTGTCGACCATAGCAAACTATGGCAAGTTCTTAAAGAAATGGGAGTGCCTGATGACCACATCTGTCTCCTGAGAAATCTCTATGTGGGACAAGAAGCTACAGTTAGAACTGGATATGGAACAACTGATTGGTTCAAAATTGGGAAAGGAGTACAGCAAGGCTGTATATTGTCTCCCTGCTTATTTAACTTATATGCAGAATTCATCATGTGAAAGGCTGGGCTGGATGAATCCGAAGCCGGAATTAAGATTGCCGGAAGAAACATCAACAACCTCAGATATGCAGATGACACAACCTTGATGGCAGAAAGTGAAGAGGAATTAAAGAACCTTTTAATGAGGGTGAAAGAGGAGAGCGCAAAATATGGTATGAAGCTCAACATCCAAAAAACGAAGATCATGGCCACTGAGCCCATCACCTCCTGGCAAATAGAAGGGGAAGAAATGGAGGCAGTGAGAGATTTTACTTTCTTGGGCTCTCTGATTACTGCAGACGCCTGCTCCTTGGGAGAAAGGCGATGGCAAACCTAGACAGCATCTTAAAAAGCAGAGACATCAGCTTGCCAACAAAGGTCCGTATAGTTAAAGCCATGGTTTTCCCAGTAGTGATGTATGGAAGTGAGAGCTGGACCACAAAGAAGGCTGATCGCCGAAGAATCGATGCTTTTGAACTATGGTGCTGGAGGAGACTCTTGAGAGTCCCATGGACTGCAAGAAGATCAAAAGCATCCATTCTTAAGGAAATTAGCCCTGAGTGCTCACTGGAAGGACAGATCGTGAAGCTGAGGCTCCAATACTTTGGCCACCTCATGAGAAGAGAAGACTCCCTGGAAAAGACTCTGTTGTTGGGAAAGATTGAGGGCACAAGGAGAAGGGGACAACAGAGGACGAGATGGTTGGACACTGTTCTCGAAGCTACAAACATGAGTCTGACCAAACTGCAGGAGGCAGTGGAAGACAGAAGTGCCTGGCGTGCTCTGGTCCATGGGGTCACAAAGAGTCAGACACGACTAAGTGACTAAACAAGAACAACATAAATGAACACACATTTATACATACTATGTTGCATTTATATGTTTAGCAGCCATTCAATTTTACAACTAAGTACGGTAACACAGAGGCAAATCAATAAATGACTGGCTCAAGATCAGTCAGTCAATCAATCCAGAGCACAGAATTCTTAAGCAGAAGTAACAGCTAGTTATAAAATATCTCTTTAATATTAAGGGGAAGGTGGGAGAGATAGAAGGGCATGTTTGCTGGTTTCCTGAAAATCCAGATGATTAAAGTGTTGGATTTTTCACAGGACAGGGATTTAAAAGTGTGGCATCCCTGGCTGAGATTGTACAGTCATAGGTCATGTTTGTCTGAATTTGCAGTTTAGCTCCCCTGGACAAACTATGAGACATAAGCCATAAGACAATCCTTGGTTACAGCTCATGGTTAAAAAGGTAAAGGTACCCCTGCCCGTACGGGCCAGTCGTGTCTGACTCTAGGGTTGTGCGCCCATCTCACTTAAGAGGCCGGGGGCCAGCACTGTCCGGAGACACTTCCAGGTCATGTGGCCAGCATGACGAAGCTGCTCTGGCGAGCCAGCACCAGCGCAGCACACGGAAACGCCATTAAACTTCCCGCTATAAAGCGGTACCTATTTATCTACTTGCACTTAGGGGTGCTTTCGAACTGCTAGGTGGGCAGGAGCTGGGACCGAAAGACGGGAGCTCACCCCGCCACGGGGATTCGAACCGCCGACCAGAGACTAAAAGGCACAACAAAAATCATACAATAATTACTTTCTACAAAGTACAAAAGAGATATGACAAATGTCACTATTATTCCTAATGTTACTGTAGCAAAAATAAACAACTATGAGTTCCACAAAGTAGTATGCTGAGATGGGAACAAAACATAATTCATTTCCTTATTCACATGCATTGCAAATACAAACTACTCAGATATAAAACTATCCCTCTTCTTTACTCCTCCTAGCCTATTTTATTTTGTGTACTTTTGAGCCAAAGCAGTATCCCGAAACATAGAAGATATATGATGGTGTCCATGTGAATCTTTCAAACAAGCAGTTTTTTTCAGCTGAATTTACACAAACAGGTTTTAAAATCGATTTTTCTTCTTCTTTTACTTCCTTCTAGATCTGCCTTGATTGAAGTGTGACATAAAATGTTACAGCGGCTTTGCTTCTCAAAATGGTTAGCGATAGGGATTGCAGTTTCTGCTGTCTTCATGGATTCTTTGGCCCAGAATGATGATGGTAAGTGTTTTTCTGTGTGCTGCATAATTCTGGAAAAAACACACACCCTGTACTTGATTTCATAAATATATAATTCATAAAGCAAGTTCTCCCACATCTTCAAAGGACCACCCTATGTCTGCTTTGGCTAAAGTGCTGGGTAAAAGATAGAGCCCACAAATTCTGTGACTATATGATAATCTCAGACCTCCTAGAATTACAGCTGCAGACTCATTACAGAGCAATTAACAAACGCTCAGCTTTGTACACCCCATAGTTTTTTGGTTGGGTCACCAGTGTAGACAGAAAGATAATAATAATAATAATAATAATAATAATAATAATAATAATAATAATAATAATAATTATTATTATTATTATTATTATTATTATTAATTTGTACCCCGCCCATCTGACTGGGTTTCCCCAGCCACTCTGGGCGGCTTCCATAGAAACCAAAAAAACACTAAAATATCATACATTAAAAACTTCCCTGAACAGGGCTGCCTTAAGATGTCTTCTGAATGTCAGGTAGTTGTTTATCGTTTTGACATCTGATGTGAGGGCGTTCCACAGGGCAGGCGCCACTACCGAAAAGGCCCTCTGCCTGGTTCCCTGTAGCTTTGCTTCTCGCAATGAGGGAACCGCCAGAAGGCCCTCGGCGCTGGACCTCAGCGTCCGGGCAGAACGATGGGGGTGGAGACGCTCCTTCAGGTATACTGGGCCGAGGCCGTTTAGGGCTTTAAAGGTCAACACCAGCACTTTGAATTGTGCTCGGAAATGTACTGGGAGCCAATGTAAGATAAATTAAGATGGCATGTTTTGGCATATGGTGAACATATGGTTTGAAAGTTTTCAGTAGCAATTGTGATGCCAAGTTGGAATGAACCTATACAGTTACGGACAATTCTGCATGCGACTCTTCTTGCTATTCAACACTGCTATTTCTTCCCCTTGGCTGGACATTTATTTGTTATTGGATTTGCCTACTTACATCCAAAATGGTGTGATATAGCAAGGTGGCACCAACATGAGAAAATCCCAAATGGTATAAACCAAATGTGGGAAGTCATATGTTTTGCATCAGAACTGTAGAACCAATTCTCTCAGAACCAATGATTCTGCTTGATGGAAAGTTTATGGAAGCTCATTCAGACTAAACATTAGGAGAAATGTCTTACTGATAAGAACTGTTTGACAGGCTAGTACATAAAGTAGTGGGCTGCCCTTTACTAGAGATAGGTAAGCTGAGTCTGGATGGCCATCAGTCAGGGATGCTGCAGTTGCAGACTGCATTGAGCAGTAGATCATCCTACCTGACCTTCAAGGTTCAGCTCTATGAGTCAGAGAAAAAAAAATTCCCCTCCAGAAAGACCAATCAGCTCTGCGGGCATGTGTATCCTCTTCTTTTGAAAACATTCTAAGATCATTTCCAGTTTTCAGGTAAAAATAGCAAACGTTAGCATGTGAACATTATTTATGATGTTATTTAACTGAAAGAAAATTAGCTCAGTAAAAATAAAACATAGAGCCTATAATCCATATATTATTCTATAGATCATGATTAGCATGCACACAACTGTGTTTTACTGAACTAACTATAATACACCATATCTTCGATGTGAGTTTTAATAAGTATCTAGATGTTTTCATCTGATATTCTGTCAAAATTTCTTGTCAGTGCCTTTTCTTACTTTTTCTGTTGGTCCAATTGTAGAGCAGTGGTTCTAGGAAAGTGTAGTGAAATTGCAATAGCAGCCACATTACCTGTTTCATATTATGAATTTTCCTGGGATTTTGGTCTCCTTGTTACATGGTTACAGAATATTTGCACCTCCCTCATTTCAGGATTGATATGGAAATAAACATATATTGTGGGCTATGGGTCATTTTCTACTTATAAGGTTGTGCTGGAAGCATTTCATGTGATAACTAAGTATTGATGAGTTGTTTGTTTTCATAGTATTTGGAACAGGTTACGTAATGAGTTGAATGAGTCCTTCAAAGGTCACAGATTCTTGCTTTTCATTTGATTGTGAAAGACCAAATACTGAAAAATTCACTCATAATGGAACTGTTTGTGAACAAATAGAAATATCAGAAGATTAATTTTAAAAGTATTCTACATTTCAAATAGATGCCACTTAGAAACTGAATGCTGGTTAATATTAACCATTTAGTTTGATTTGCTAACTTGCAGATGTTCCAGTCTCTGTCTAGTAGCCTAGAACATTAAGTTATACAGGAATCTATAGCCTGATATTATTGAGATCTTGAGCAAATGTCTAAATATTCAGAGCCAACAATATTCAGGAGGGTCACACTCAAAACTTCTAATTTCTTCAGCCTGCCTTCCGTACCCAGAAGGCACCAATATAACCCAGAAATTAAGTTCCTCTCCAGTACAAACTGACAAGTAGTTGTGGCTCACATGGTAAACTTTGCTGCTGCTTTTGCTTAAATCACTAGGAGGTAGAGAAAGTTGGTTTTAGGAGGCTCCTCTTTAGTCGGCAGTGCTATAACTGTTTCAAGAGCCCCAGGTTCATATTTAGCCTGTTGCTTTGCATTGTATCACTTTGCTATGGGAAAGTGTGTTTTTCATTTTTGTTTTTTAAATTATTTTAGCTGGGTTGGTAGTGGGAGGGGGTTATGCTGTTATTTGCCATGGATCATTATTACTTTGTTATATGCAATGGTGGTTTGAAAAGTAACCACTATTAGTTGTTCATGCTGTGCATCAAAGGACTGCTGCTACTTTCCATAACACTCTTGTATGTTTATACAACTATATTTAGACCAGCCCTTCCTTATAAGCAGCAACTGTCATCTGTCTTGTCTGTTTTCATCAGCAGAGCTGAAAAGCTCAGAAGCTGCTGAACCAATTTGTTTTCAACCAGTATGGTGGGAGGTACTTAGGGTATTTAGCTTTGCAACAGTTCCTCAAGATCCGTGGAAATCTAATTCCTGACCCTACTGTTTGATCTGCCCTGATGTCACAGACCATCTTAACTATCACCTGCCTGGTTTAATACTGATAGTCAGCTGCTGAGGCTATCTGTGTCATCAGAACAGCTAGTTTCAGTGGAGCCAAAAGGGACATACGTAAAGTAGAGCCAGGCTGAAAATCTTTTTCAACCACTGATTGGGTGACAGCACCTGAAACATGACACTTGCGAAAAGTCATGGGGAAGTGAGAAGTTTATCTGGATTTTTCAGGGTGGCGTTGCTGCTTACCTTACTAAACCAAGGGTTTTGCTTTCTTTTCTTGCTTTCTTAACTAAAAATGTCTCATGCCACTCAAAGTAGTACAAGGCTTTTTCTGCAACTTCCTGCTGGCCACAAGTCCAGGGATGCCTTGGGAGCAACACCACAGCACATCACATCATTTCCAATGCATTATCAGCAGTGTGGTCAGTGTGTAACAGTAGGAGCTTCCTGCTGGGTGCACTTCTTGGCAATAATGTAAGCGGCATAAACATCTTGAAAATTGCTCCCTCCACCCTCCAAGAAAGCCACAGAAAACTGGCTGCTGATTTTGGAGGGGGAATATACTTGTCAGAAATGGGGTATGTGTAATTTCAACTCAGGCTTATGGTAAGACCTCCTGTAGCATCAAAATGGGCAGAAAGAAGAAATGTTAAGGAGAGCATCTTTTGAGAGAACAAATATACAGTAAATCATACTGAAACTAGGATGGATGGGATTGCTTCACTCACTGAAACTGTTACGATATTTTGGAAATAGATACAATGCTGAGTTGGAGCCAGGCATTTCCTTCCATTGATGGAAAATATCTTTTCGTTTGATCCAGTGGAAAGGGAATTTTTGCTGATTCTCCTCTCACCCTGTAGCCTGATGCACTGTGTTGCCAGCTGACCGAAACAGTGTGAAAAGCTGGTGCTGGGCATTGAAGAGGAGGGACGAGTCAGCAAAGGTTCCTTCCAGCAGCAGCAGTAGCAGTGTCCCCTGAACAGAACTCGAGAGTGTCCCTTTGAAAGAACTCTGCTCTGGGGATTCTCAAAAAGTGGATAGTGTAATGGATGGAGCTGGGATGTAAGGGTTAAGGTGGTCCTTAAGGTATCCTGGAACAAAAAATTGTTCAAGAGTTTGTATGCACAAGAGCCTTGAAACTGACCCTGAAGCATATGGGCAGCCAGTACATATGATTTAGCAGAGATCCTCTGTGCTTTCAGCCGTCACCTGCTTTCATCAGTGAGCAATTCAGTCACTGCATTCTTCATTAGCTGAAGCTTCTAAATCAGGACCAAGGACAGCCCCTACACCATGTGTATTGCAGTAATACAGTACAGTCTTGAGGGTTCCAATGCATGGCCTGCAGTGACCAGGCTATCCACATGTGATCACAGATGACAAAATAGGCTATGGATATGCCCAGGAAGCTCTGCAAACCTGCTCCTTTCCAGAACAGGTGATTGTCTTATCTTCCAGACACAACAACTACCTATGGACAAGAGCCTCTTATCTCCCCAACAGTCAAACTGAATTTATTGGTCTTCTTCTGATCCACCACTGCATTCATGCGCTGAACAGCCATTACAGAGAAACTGAACTGTTGTCATCAATGTACTGGTGACACCAAGCTCCAAAACTAATGACTTCTGTCAGGAGCTTAATATAGATGTTGAATAGTCTGGGAACATAATAGTGCCAGGTCAAAAGAACGTTTCCCCAGTGCTACTCTCTGGATTTGCCCACACAAGTAGAAATGGAGCCACTGTAGTACAGTGCCTCTGAATCTCATGCCATGGTATCCAGGATAATACCATGATCAATGGTATCAAAGGCCACTGAGAGATTATGTGTAACAGAGTTGCACTCCCTCTGTTTCTCTGTCAATAAAGGTAATCCATTGTGCAACTAAATCCACGTCCAATTTGAAAATGAATCTCAACTATTGTTTATCTGCATTTGGAAAGTGCAGATAAAAAAGAAAGAAAGTGCAAGATGTATTTATTAGTCTAATGTATACTAAAAGATACTCAATTCATTCATCTTTTATATGGTAACTAATTATTCTTAGCAATATGATCTCTGAATCGCTTTCTCTCCCCTCCATCCCCCCAGCTTGTGGGCAGCATGACATCTGTTGCAAGAGATAATATCTCGGTTTAAATTGTCTGTCTTGCAATTTGGAGAGGCTTTGTGGTTTGCTAGGTTTGCAATTGAATTTCCTTGTAGGCAAAAGTTATTTTAATCTGAAAAGTCATTGGTAGGAGTTTATACACATAGAAACAACTATTCTAGTCTGCGATAAGTGCTCTACTTTTATCTGTTTTAGTATAGAAGTTCTGAAACTCTGTTATGCATATTTCCCTCTCTATTTTGTTTAAATATAAGCCTTGTCCAGTACAAATGAGAAAATGCATTTTCTGAGATCCATATTAATTGTTTTCTGAGATCTACATCAATCTGAATAGTCAATGCACATAATCTTCACAGTGCAAAAATCCCCTAAACTGGCCAGTTAAATTATGACTTTTTAAAGTCAGCAAAATCTTCTGCTTCTAGTCTAGAAAACCATGTGAGCTTTTGGAACTCAAGAGAATAGCGAAAGTTTGCTGTTCAGAATACAAGGCTTGATGTGCACACAGCACAAACTGCTGACCTGGAAGAATCTCTGGACCACAGTCTAAAAGCCTAAATGATGGAAGTCTGCATGTAGAATGGGCTTCTAGATGCCTTCTGTTTTCTGGAAGCAGCCTTCTCACTAGACATGCAGTAGCCCAGCTCCAATGCATTGTTCTTATAATTGACTCTAAGGACATTTTCACCCATGTGTTATTGAGCCTCCCTTTTACTATTTGGTTACATGTGTGAATGTTGCTAATGGTGGATTAAAAATGGAAGGGAACTTAAAAAAAAAATATGAAATTTCTTTCCAGCAAATGTAGGTTTTATGTTTGTATCACAGATGCAAGAATACGAAAAGTAATGTTAGTGTAATGTTTAAAAAACTAAAATTCCTCTGTCTTTGTCTTTTATTGGAGTAGTTTGATGCCTTAGTGTTCAATGACCATGATGTGTTATTTGCTGTGTAGGCTAAAGCACGTGAAATGTTGGAATGGTAACATTTGTGTGTTTCCTTAGCTTCCTTACTGTCGCAGTTTCTGAAAACAAAGGTCTCAGCTTGTTACTTTTAAAAGCCTAATTAAAACCCCCCTTTTGTTGTATTGCTATTTGCATTTCCTTGCATAGTCTTCTCTCTGTTGATTAAAAAAAAGTAGATTTGACCAGCACTACTGATCTAATCAGGTTGGCAGGCTCTGAATTTCACAAAGCTCCCTTATTTGCAAACCAAAACTTGTTTCTGTACTCTTACCTACACAGCTGGTCTAATAAAATCTCTCATCTGCTTTTCATTGGGACCATCAAAGCAACCCCTCTTGTAACTTCTTTCTCTGTACCAGCAGAGGAATTAAACAAATGGCCAGCTCTGTTGTTCAGCTGGTTATATGCACAACAAGGCACTAAAGATCAAGAGAGAAACACACAAAATTACAGATTTGCTACAGGCATAAAATCAGGGTAAGCTCCATACAAAGTAACAGATGGCCAAGGTTTATATGTTTGACACATCCGATTGCCTTATGCTACTCTTGTTTAATCAGGGGTATTTAGGACCAGCATTGAAGGCACTGGAAAGCGTAGTTTGCCATGTCTAGAAGTGTAATAGCACTGCTGTTTTCCTTGCTGTGTATCCTTTACAAGGTCATATTTTCTGTCGGTCAGTATAACAAGCCAGTGCGTTAAACTCTGCATTAATGAAATAAAAGAGAGAAAAGACATCCCTTTAGCAGATACTAAAAACAGCCATACCAGCTGGCAGCGACAGGGTCATCCAAATATTATGAGGAAAAATATCAGACTGCACAGAGTTACTTAAGGCAGAGTTCTTTGTCATATTCAAAAGTCCAATTCAGATAACACTAAAAAAATTCCTTCCAGTAGCACCTTAAAGACCAACTAAGTCAGTTCTTGGTATGAGCTTTCGTGTGCATGCACACTTCTTAAGATACACTGAAACAGAAGTTTCCAGACCCTTCTATATAGTGAGAAGGTGGGGAGGGGTATTACTCAGAAGGGTGGTGGGAATGGGTGATTGGCAGATAGCTGTGATGAGCCTGTCTGCCAATCACCCATTCCCACCACCCTTCTGAGTAATACCCCTCCCCACCTTCTCACTATATAGAAGGGTCTGGAAACTTCTGTTTCAGTGTATCTGAAGAAGTGTGCATGCACACGAAAGCTCATACCAAGAACTGACTTAGTTGGTCTTTAAGGTGCTACTGGAAGGAATTTGTTTTTGTTTTGACTATGGCAGACCAACACGGCTACCTATCTGTAATCAGATAACACTATTAGTGAGAATCCTATAATTATGTTATACCATTGCAGTTAGTTCCTCAACCCCAAGGGGGCTTTGGGTTTTCAAACACCACCTATGAGTGCATGGCATACCATAGTGTTACAGGTTTGCAGGGGGGGGGGGCAAGGAACCCCTAAAAATTCTGGGTGCCAGGTTCAACACATAATTTATGAAATTGATCAATGGATTTATGAAGCCCTAAAAATTAAGTCAAGCCAGCTTCTTCAGGAGATTGACTGATAAAGGTGCCATCAAATAACAAAACAGGTGTTGTCAGACATTACTCTGACATTCAGTGTCAGACAAGAAAGGGAGTGGAGTGTGTGTAAGTTAGCAAAAGACAATAGAGTTGGGAGGCTGGGTTACAGGAGGTGTGATGCCACCATGGGAAAACAAGTCTCCTTTTTCTGTGTGAGTCTTGGGTTGTGGTTAAGCAATGGTTTTGGGGAAGAAGAAGGGTGGAGCCAGATGCCATGCAGACTGAGAGATAGACAAGTTGTGTAGAGGAGACACAGAGGTGGCCTTTGAATGCAATACTGTGCTGCTGTGGGGAGCAGGCCCCTCTTCAGATGTGATACTCAGAACCCTCTCTCCATCCAGACCCAGGTTTAAATATATTTAAAGAAGCCATATTTTACAAAGACACAACAATCTCTACTTTGCTTCATTTGCCGCAAAGAAAGCACAAACCCTGGTTAAGTGTCAAGGCCCCTGGAATCTTGCACCACTCAGAAGAGATTGGGGTGGCCAGAAACAGTATTGTCCCTTGTACAGTAGTGGATGGTGGCTCAGGAGCTGCCAGCAGGCAGTGTGTGGAGCCACCAGGTAGAGGACATGGGTGGGACATGGGTTCCCCCCACCCACACAGCTCTCTTACACACACTATCTCCAATGCAGAGACTCACTTCCCCCACCCCTCATTTCTCCATGTTAGAGTGGGGAGATCTCATTGCACACCTCCCCACTCCCAGTTGCCCAGCTGATTCGAACCAAAAACAGCTGAGGAGAGCTAGAACTCTCCTTAGCTATTCCTAGTCGCAATAAACTGGGGAGTCTGAGATCATATTACCATTCATATTATGTGCCTCCCCCCTTTGCCTAGTTAATTGGTGGTGGGAAGAGCTAAGGAGTTTCTCAGTTGTTGCTTTAATCAGCTGCCTAGGCAGCAAAGCAGTAAGAATCAACTGGCATTGGGGAGTGGGGCTATGGCAAACACTGAATTTAGCTAAGGGCTGCATGTGGTCCATGAGCCATGGTTTGTGGCATGAGAAAACATTAAAAATGATTGCTATAATAGGGACCAGGGGACTACAGTTTAGGAGGGAGAACATGTCAAAACTGTGCTTATATATGATTTCTTTTATAAAAGCAATCGGCGTCAGAGAATCAGAGAATGTAGTTTGGTTTTATGTTGTTGCGGGGGGGGGGGAGAGACATCTTGTGACAACTTCTGCTATTTCCAAGTTCATTCATTTGAATTTGGTTTGAATTTGGACATAAGGTTATCTAGGTTGAAATATCTGCTTGGCTGCTATTCGTTTATTTTTCTTTCATGTGGTAGATTTTGATCTCACTTCTCAGACACACATATCCCAAAGCAGTTCACATCAATCAAAAATTCAGGACGGTGCTGCTGGTATGCAATGCCCATAAATGAATATGAGAACAGGCCCTGCTTTCAGGCTTACAGGCTAAAAAGACAAAACATACAAAGGAAGTGGAATGAAGAGAAAAGGTTTAGGGGAGGGACAGCGCCAGACTGGAGTGTTGGACTGTAAACAGGCATTTATACATTTATATTTATGAATTATTTATCCAAGGTGGGCCCATGGGATGCCGTTCATCTCTTAAATCCAGCTGATTTGATTAAACATTCTTCCACCTAGTTTTCAAGATAATGAATGGAACTGTAGCAGTCATATAAAGCAAATACTGTTGCCCTGCATTCACAAAGAGGTCATATTTTTGCATGTTAACAGGTGGCTAATTCTTTGAAAAATACAGAGACCAAGAATTAAAGAGGTCCTTTGTAATACATTTTCCTTTGAGGTGGACATATCAGCATATGGTTCCATGCCACCCCACTGAAACCGTGAGATTCCAGCAGTCCCAGATGCTTACCCAGGGCTTATGTCAGACCCTCCAAGTTTCTCTATTTTCCAGGGATGTCCCTGATTTAGAGAAGCCGTCCCAGTTTCTGATTTGATCCTGGAATGCCCCACTTTTCCTTAGGATGTCCCTATTTTCATTGGGGAAATGTTAGAGGGTATGGAGTTATTCAATCCCTGAGCCATCTGAAGCTAATCCTGTATAGGGAAGGTTTCAAAATGTTTTACTATGTTTTTATATATGTTGGAAATTGCCCAGAGTGGCTGAGGCAACCCATTTTTTCCCCCCTTCCAGTAGCACCTTAAAGACCAACTAAGTTAGTTCTTGGTATGAGCTTTCGTGTGCATGCACACTTCTTCAGAGGCAACCCAGTAAGATATGTGAGATATAAATAGTAAAATTATCATTATGGAGTGGGATGTCCCTGTTTTCATCAGAGAAATGTTGGAGGGTATGTCATGTTTCCTTTTCAAAATGAGGATCAACGGAGATTGGAGGGTCTTTAGGATATAAAGGTGGTTGTTTGCTTACAAAAGCATACAACCTGAGCCTTTGATGGAGGAGTTTACAGCATCAACATCCCCAAAGGAGTTGTTCCTCCCAAAGCTGTAGCCTTGGATTCAAACAGACATTGAACATTACTCTCTGTCTCTCTCTCTCTCCAGCTTGCTGCTTTACTTCCCTGTCACATCAGTGCAAAACTCCACTCTCAGCTCTAAACTTTGTCCTTTTGTCCTTTTTGCTATCTGTGAGTTGAGGAAGGGGCCCCACCCATTTGCTGTCTCCCACAAAAGTCCCTTGATTCCCTTTAATGGTTCATCCCCCAGGCTATCACCTCATGAGGAAGCTAGCTTGACTTGATTAGATTGTAACACTTGCCAGATCCAGGGACTAGAGGGGTCAGGCACCCAGCTTACCACTCCAAACTCATCACAATATACATGTGGTGCTGCTTATACGCTGTTTATGAAACATTACATTTTCATATGTTAATAATTCCTAGGACTCACAGTCAAACAAATATATAACTATATATAGATATAGATATAAATAAATTGTTGTGAGTTTGGGGGATTTCTTGGGGAAATGAGAGAGCATGAGAAAGGAAGTTGCTTTGTACCAGAGACCATCATAATGGGAGTTTTTTGGAAGCTGAAATTTAATTCCTTTTATAAAAAATAAATTGCAGAACTCTCTTACACTCCCAAGGCATCCCTTATTCCCTGGACCATTCCTGGCAAGCGGGCAGGCGGTGGGGGTGGGGTTGATGTCTGTCTCCACTGAACCCCAGGGAGCAGCCATATTTCCCCCCAGGTATGCCCTTGGAAAGAATGTTTTTTTGTTCCAACGGGTATTCTTTTCCAAAATGTCATGGTGCCACAGCTTAGCTTATTTAAAGTTAAAGAAAGCGGGGGGTGGGGAGGATAGGAATGCCAGCTTAAACAATAGTAAGTACTCCAAGTGAAAGGCCTGCAATTTTTGCCCCACCCCAAAGTCCCCAATATTCTTCCACCCCCAGAGGTACTGCAGAACTACCCCCCATTTGTCATGGAGAGCAAACGTCATGTGAACTGGGCAGTAGGGAGATTTATATAGGCATTGTTTTGCACTTATGGCTCTCAAAAGTGGCTTCATGAAACAGACGCAGGTAAGATATCCCAGAGCAAACAAGTTGATAATAAAAAATGAGTAAATAATCCAAACGAAGAATCACAGAACAAACCATTTCAATAATAAATGGAATATTCAAGCCCTAACAATTCATTATATGAGAATAAACACTGTAACACATTAAATAAGATGTCACAGTTCAGAGATGGGCTGCTGGCAGGTTGATCAACAGCCGTTGCTTATGATGCCTTGAACCTCCTTGGTGATTTGTTTTGTTCCACTTGGCCTTTTTATGTCTGCTTTCTCTCTAGGATCCTGTCCTAGCTGTCTTCCCCTTCCCTCTCTATTTGCCCTCATTTGGTTTTTCACTGACCAACTATGCCACCCATGGTCCTCAGATAGAATGTTAGAATTCCTATCTTCCAAATATGACGTTCTCTATCTATACTTCCTCTTTTGTGTTTGATTAGCCAGAAAGCTATAAACAAACACCCCCCATGATATGTTAGCAGAACTTGCTCAAGCAAAATAGCAGCTCCCCCCTTTGTTTAAGTCTTAAGCATTTAAAAATAAATAAATAAAATGCTGGGCCCCTGGAGGTGTACAATTACTGCTCTATGCCTCTATGCACACTGGTGCCATTAGCTTAACAGATAAAATTGTAGATTGAAGGAGCAGTTTAGTTCCGCAGCATCCCTAAGGCAAGCTCCCATATCTCACTGATTAGCTTCATTCAATTATGTTTTCTTAATTGTTCATGTGCTAAAGCTCATTAAATGGGGGAAAATATTGCTTACATGCAGGTTGTGCTCTTGATCGCAGGGGGGGGGGAAAGCCCCCAAACCTATGGACTTAGGAACGCTGGAGGATTTTCATTACTGCATTATTGATTGATTGCAAATTCCTCCATATACTGATCTACACATTTCAGACTAGCATGAGGATTGGAACATTGCTGTCCTCCAGAGTTCACAATTTTTTATAATGCTTGTAGCACAGCTCTCAGCAGTTTAAATGTATCAAAATACACATTGAAAACATGAATTCGGGGGTGGGTGGGGGTGGGACACACACATTTAAATATGTGTTAAAACATATTTCGGGCTTGTATTTTTTTTAAAGGCAGATGAATGTCAAAATGTTTGGACTATTAATGTTTGATTAATGTTTGGTCTATTCGTTTTGAACAGGTTATTTCATAATTCGTATGAAATACACAGGATTCTGGAGATAGAGAAGTAGTCCCAAGCACAGCATGGGCAATAGCTTAAGACAGTGCTTTTCAGTGGCTCCCTTGACCAACCACATTCTTTATGCAGCTCCCCAGGCAATTGTTAACCAGACAATTCCTTAGCAGTACAGCTCTGGTGCAGCTCTCTAATCTAGATGTGACCTCATTTCCTTAGCAGTACAAGCTTTACTTTCAGAGCCTCCCTTAAAAATCATATAATTTGTAAGCTTTGGTAGTTCAATGAAGAATAATATGTAAACAAAATCTCCCATCTATCAACAAAACCCATTAAAGATAATAAAATAAACCATCTTTGACTGATTAATGTCCATTACTGGTGGTGGTGGTGGGGAATCAAGCTGTTAAGATACAAGGAATATATAGCTGTCTTGGTTACATTTGCTAAATAAATCATTTGCCACATGATGCTGCTAGCTAAAGATTGCATGCAATTTTCATTTAATATTTAAGTGGAAGAAGCGTTAACCTCAGGGAGATAATGAGTTAAGCATCTTAGCAATTAAACAATATATTGTTGCACGCCACCCCAATCTCTGAGTAGTGTGAGGCTGCACGGGTTCCAGCTGCTTTCGGTTTCCTTGGAATAAGGGAGAGCGGAGACTGTGGTGTCTTTATGATACATGGTTCACCTACACATATATACAACCTGAGCTTATGATGGAGGGACTCACAGAATCAAAACTCCAGAAGATTTTGTTTCTCCCGTAACCACAGCCTTGGATTCAGACATAAATCAAGCATGTCTCTCACTCTCTGGCTTCTGCCAGCAGCCTGATTGGAGCCCAGCTTGTGGGCCCCCTTCCTACCAGGAAGTACATTTTAGCTTCTAAAAGAACTCCCATTTTGTTGGTCTCAGGAGCTCAACAGGCAATCTCCTTGTCTGCTTGCACTTAATGAAAGATCTTGGGAGAATGTCAGAGCATGAGCAGGATATGAGGCCAGGCCTGAGGAGCACCTGAGTTCATTGCATGGCTGGGGATCTTGTTGAAGCTATATAGGACCAGAGCTGGATTGTTTTAAACAACACTCTTTAAGCAAACCACACTCCTTTGGCCCCTTCATAGCATTATGAAGCCTTAAGGTAAGAGTCCCCTGAATTTCCCATTTCCCCACCCATTTTGAGGACAATTTCTTTTCATCCCTCCTTTCTTGTGAATGGTCATGTTGCAAAGGGGATAAAATATCAACATAGCACTAGTGTGCACTGGTTCAATTGGGAGGGGGCAACTGTGCAAACCTTTGGCAGAATTATTTTGCATGTAGCCAGTTATATCTGTGGGTACATATTGATTTGTTTGCTTTGTTTTGAGAGGTCAGTGTGCATTTTTCTGCTCCAGCCTGACAGCCTGACTGGTTTCCTAGCCAGTGTGGCACATCTACTTGCTCTCCATTGTAAGATCCCATGCCATTCACACATTCTGTCCCATACCAGTCAGTTGGATGCTGGAGCTGCATGTTTCTCTTGCACCAAAGAAGCCTTTCAAATATGCTCAGAGACATGTTTTACTAAGGAAATGAGGAATAATGAATCCCTGAGTGTATGAGTAATGTTTGCTGTTATTGCCTAAGCTTTCAATCTTCAGGTGGGTGATTTCCCCTCCCCCTTTGAATCCTCATGGAATGTAAGCTTCTCCACAATTGCATAATTTATATACTTTTACTTTTATATATCTCCATACATTTCTCCATTATTCTTTGCACCTATATTAAGGGTGCTCCTGCCCACCTAGCAGTTCGAAAGCACATCAAAGTGCAAGTAGATAAATAGGTACCCTCCGGCGGGAAGGTAAATGGCATTTCCGTGCGCTGCTCTGGTTCACCAGAAGCGGCTTAGTCATGCTGGCCACATGACCCGGAAGCTGTACGCTGGCTCCCTTGGCCAGTAAAGCGGGATGAGCGCTGCAACCCCAGAGTCGTTCACGACTGGACATAATGGTCAGGGGTCCCTTTACCTTTATATTAAGGGTAAGAGTACATTAACATCATGCCAGTCACACATAAGTTGTGTAGAGGAGTGGGGGCTTTGTGTTTCCAAAAATCAAAGAGAAGCAAATAAAGTAATAAAAGGACACCACCAATTCATTGAAATAATATGAGGTACTTTTAAATGAAAAGATGGCTCCTGATATCCCACTGGCTTACTGTTCCAGGATAAGATAGTACCTGAGGTTCTTCCACTGCAACACGTACTGATGGATACAAAATTCATAAGCACCTTTACTCATGCCAGATGGGAATGTGTGCTGTATCTGATGGATTATCTCTGTGTCAGGTGTTCTGCATATTAACTAGCTAATGGAAGAAATTAAGAAGATGGGGCACCATAGCAATGCAGCATTTTGGCAAAAATGATAACTAATTAGCAAGATTTTCATGGTGAATGCACAAAAGTAGATTTGCAAGTAATTGCTTTGTAAAGAAGGTCACGGTCCAAAATGCCCCATTGGCAAGCAAATAGTAAAGTTTGCTTTGTTTGTTTTGTAATAATGGCACTAGCTCATTTTATGTGTTTGCCTGAGCAAAGTTTTTAAAAGAAAATTTTTAAAACAGCTTTATAAATGTAGGTTCAGGTAATTATTGCCAATTGTCTTGCTCCACTTATACCTGAGTTCCCATTATGTTGTCCTACTCCTTGTTCTTTTGGAGCTGAACTTCTCCCCATGATGCTTTTCACTGTTTACTCCATGTACCTTCTCCTCACCTTACTACCAAACTGCTCATCCAACACCCTGTGGGTACCAGAAGAAAGCAAAATATGGGACAAACAGCGATAATTAGCACTATGCTGTGTCACATTGCTGGAGACTGAGTGGGGATAGTTCTTCCTGCCTGCCTTAGAGCTCATAGCTGCAATTCCTGTATTCCTGTAAATCAGCAGATACAAATTTGTGATGTCTCCCCTACACTTGTAGTACGTCTCTTTTTGAATGACCTCCCTTACTTAAGAGGTGGTTGGTGTGTGTGGATGATTATGAACACTTATCCTGTCCTCATTTGCAGAGTTCAACCACTAATGTTATTGGATTGCATCACAGTTTCTTGTAAAGGGGGGGGAGGAGAACCACTATTTGTAATTAACTCAGGAAAATAATTGTCCAGAATGACTTGATTAAGAAAAAAAGCCATTTGCTTGTGTGTGGTGGACTGAAAAACCCTAAGTCTATGCCAGATACTAAAGCAAACACCCCAGAAAAGCTTCAGGGAGAAGAAGCTTTACGTGTTGACTCTGTAGGATTGTTTTTCGTGCCCCTTCCTTCCTCAGGCAAAGTGTGTGCTGAATGGTAGAGAGCACTGCAAATTTACTTGCAAATATGCTTAGAACACCGAAGAGACAGCAGTCAATAGCAGATTTTGTTAAAGTAGAATTTGCCACCACAGTAGAGTGATGGGGTGGAGTGTTCATTAAATTCAGATTCAGTTTGTGGCCAAAAAATAATTCTGAACAGGTTGATTTGCAAAGGTTTTGTCAACTGATGAAGAAGCAATGTGGATTTATACTGACATTAAGTTGTTTTCAGTTAAACTTTTGTTTCTCATCTACTCATGGCTGAACATTAAAGATTCCTCCTAAAGACAAGGAATCTGCACCCCAGGTCCCAGAGGGCCAACAACAAATGCTTCACTGCCTGCATTCTTGTCTCTAGAAATGTCTAATACTGCTACTCCCAGTAAGACTGAACCTATTAATCAGCAGGGAAGCTGTATCTATTCTTTTGAATCTTTCAGAATACAGTTTGGGGACATAATCATTGCAAGCTGCATATACCCCTCATTTAAGGGGCTTCAAAGGGCTGTATCCCTTCCATCCTTTGGGGTCATCATCTTTGCAGCTGGATGCTCTACAGATCCTGGCTATTCTTGAAATTAAAACATCACTTCTAGTATATGGTGGGTTTTCCTCTCAGTTTTTGCAAGACAAGGTAATTTTGTGGGAGTGTTCTCTCATGGTCATGTGAAAGGTTATCAATACCAGACCATATTGTCCGTTGTGGTTTAATGCGAGACCTCTTTCTCCAGACTACTTTGCCACATAATATTGAGTTATAAACATTGTCACCATTAATTGATTAATCGAATCGAGGCAGTGTACAATAAAAGCAGCAAAGCAGCACTCATGGCAGCTGGGAAAACCTGTCAGAACAAAAATGTCTTCGATTGCTTCTAGACACCACAGATCGTGGGCATCTGTAACAGGAATTCTATTCCACAAAACAATGGCAGTCACACTAAAAGCCCTACTCTGAGTTAACTGTGGAGTAGGCTTCTGAGAATCTTGGAACTTGCAAGAGAAACATTTCCACAAACTGCAGCAATCTACTGACAGACAAGGAGTCTCTCAAGTAACCTAGTACTGAGCTATATCGAGCCTTATATATTGGTATCAACACCTTGAACTTGGCCTGGTAGCATATTGGCAGCCAGTGCAAATCTCAGATGAAGGATGTTACATGCTGAAGGAAATTTGCCCCCATAAGCAGCCTAGCCACCATGTTCTGCACCAGCTGCAGCCTCACATACAGCACATTGCAGTCCTCCAACCAATGTACGGACAAGTGTGGTCAGGCTATCAAGATCCAGGAATGGCTGTAATTGTCTTGCCGACCAAAGCTGAATCACTGCTTTCCTAAGACTGCAGTCCTGCATACAGTTGGTATAGAACTCAGTAAGGCTTTCTTTTGCATTGACGTGCATAGAATCTCTTGACGTGCATAGAATTTCACCGTGGGTTATAACCAGTAAGATAATGTTTATAAGACAAATGAAGTAGTTGTTTATTATAAGAAACATTTGCTATTAACCTCTTGTGTCTTAAAAATTACAGTACTTGTGGATCCCTAATGAGAGTACTTAATTTCACTTACTTTAAGGGTATCTGTCATTTAAAAATGAGCCCCTTTTCCAAATTACGGTGTACTTAATTTAATTGGTGAATACAGTAGCTCTTAGTTTATGAGGCTATTCTCACATTAAATTTTAGAATGCCTGTCAAGGTAACATGATGGCATATACCAATAAAACTTCCATGAATAAATTACTTGAAAAAAAATAAGCATTTTATTTCCTTTACATTTAATGCGGAAGATATGCCCTTTGGGCTGTGTTCAGTAATTACAGCTACACAGATTTTCAAACGACATTTTTGTATTATACAGTGTTTATATTAGTAAACAAGCGACAGTGTTTCCTCTTGAAATGAGTGCTAATTTCAAAGTTTCTTTAATCCCATTGCTGTGAATGGCAGCTATTCACTTAGGTTGGAGGAAACATAAAGATGGTGTTCAAGATTTCTGTTGGGGAAGGGGATAATCCTGCCCCTGGCACCCAAAATACCTTGTGTGTGAGCTTTGCTTCTTGACAGCATCCAATTGCAGATAAGAATCCATTGCCATTTGTAGAGCCTTGTCCTTCTATCAACAGAGCCATATCCTGCATTCCACTGCCTGGTTATGTTGGAATGCAACACAGATGTAGGACATTTCAGATGATCCATCATGTGTGTTGAATGTGAATGGGGCTGTGTGGACTGGCACTGCTGTGAGCATGTCCAGCAGCCACAAACCCAGCATCTGCATGCTTGGATGTCACACAGAGCTCCTTCAAATGAGGATGGGCCCCAGTCAAATCAAGGTTTCCCTTCCACTGTGAGTAGCTCTGCTTGCATACATAGCTACACATGTGAATCTTCTTCACCTGCTGGCTGAACATGTGGATATCCATTAGAATGACTAGCATGTTCCCTGACACCCCCTTACATGTTCTTTTAATGCATAGGGGCATTTGATGCCCCATTCCTGCATATATATATATAATATTTGTATGTTTTTTTTTTACCAGTTAAATGAAAAAGGGATATTCAATGACAACGACTACTTTCAGGAGGTGATTTACTGGCCTCTCCCCTTGGTACTTAGCTTGTTCAAACCACTTAAGGAGAATTATAATTCTTTCGAACAAAACTGTTTTGCTTGAGAGTGAGAAAATGCTTCATTCAGATGATTCTCAAGGAATGAGCTTCCATTTGCTAATGGTTACTGAAAGAAGAGGTCACACACTTCACATTTGTTTCCTTTATTTGTTTTTCTAGAACACAGCAAGCCGAGGGTTTAGCCTTTGCTTTGTTAAGAAAGAAAAGCAACATTGTCGTCAGAGTCAACAATTAGCATTTGGCCAACTTTTCGCAAGAACCTTTTATTCCGTGCCATCTCTCCTTCTGAATCTTTGAGCTACAGTTTTCCAAATGCTGCTTAATTAGCCGCCTAATTTACAGTCTGAACCATAGCCCAGAAACCAAGTGTAGTTTACAAGTATACTATAAGGGTGCTCGATGAATACAGTTTAAAGTTCACTGTCATTCCTTCCAGGGACTTTACAATTGAATCTCTCTGCAGGAAGAGCTGGAAATAGACTGAAAGCCCCTCTTATGCTATTTTCAATACAGATGAATTATACTACAATTTAGCTAATGTAAAGAGCTATGGCAAGCTTATCCTAATTTGCACAGCTGTAGTTCTGAATTCACTTACACAGGAAACGAAACAGGGCAATTTCCCCTTAACACTGGGTTGCTTAGATACTCAAATGACTTAGATGTATGGCTCTTTGCAGCTCTTTATTAGGAACTTGTACTGCAGCTTGTCAGGTTTTTAAAAAAGTGTTTTAAAGGGGAGTGGGGTGAAATGTTTAACCTAGTCTTTTTCAGACAATTTGGAATTATGTTCTGCCCTTGAGGTTATATAATCCGATGTAAAGCCATTTATTTGCTTTTTAAAAAAATAAAGAAGAAACATTATGGAGGTTTTTCTTTCTTTCTTTCTTTTTCTATTTCCAACAAGCAAAGACTGTCTGTCTATCTATCTATCTATCTATCTATCTATCTATCTATCTATCTATCTATCTATCTATCTATCATCTATCTTTCTAATCTATTTATTTATTTATTTTGTATATCGCCCTTAATCCATAGATCTCAGTGCAGCTAATAGCATAAAAATACAAGATAATGCCCCAATATGCCCCACGGAGGAACTTAAGGTCCATAAATAGCAACACCCTAGAGGTCCCGGGCCCTAAGGAAGTCAGATTAGCCTCAACCAGAGCCACGACCTTTTCAACTCTGGCTCCGGCCTGGTGGAATGCTCTGTCTCATGAGACCAGGGCCCTGCAGGATCTGATTTTTTTCCTCAGGGCCTCTAAGGCAGAGTTGTTCCGCCTGGCCTTTGGCTTGCAATCAATTTGATTCCCTCCCCCTCTTTCTTTTTTCCTTTCTCCTTCTGTGTTGGAAATCCTATTTGGGGACTTCCCTCGCTTTTTTCTGGCCCATGTAGGACCAGTCTGGATGGTTAGCCTTGGTTAGACTTGACATTTTCATCCCCCCCCCCCAACAAGTTTTTCATTGAGTTTCCACTGAAATGAGGCTGTAGTTTAATGTTTTAATGTTGTATTTTAATCTTGTTTTTAAGCTGTATTTCAATCAATTGTTTTTATATTTGGTGTTAGCCGCACTGAGCCCGGTCTTGGCTGGGGAGGGTGGGGTATAAATAATTTATTATTATTATTATTAAACATATAATAAAAACAATAATCTGACATTGACATGTGATTATTGTGCAATTGGTTCAATGGGGGGAGCAAATTCATAATAGTTGACATTTAAGTCTCTTCCAATGTAAACCCAGTGCAAGTTTTTTTAGTTTCACATGAGATACTTGCATAGCTTTCTGTTCCCAAACAAGATTTTTCCTTGTTTACATGGAGGCAAAACATATCAGCCACAAGATGATACACTTTCTGTTAGTGCTAAATATTGTGTGATACTGCACACTTGAAACAGTTAGAGCAATAGAACCCAAAACCCAGAAGAGCTTACCATAGAGACATTTCTTTTCCTTCCAGTTATGAAGGAGAAAGATCATGTTACTCTAACTGGGTAGAGCTTGGCCCTATGAGATACGTAGTACATCATTTGGAATGAAACACTCCATGCTTGCAGAACGCCTCTGGCCTCCTTACCTTATTTCTGGCTTCACTGCAGTGGCTATAGTTCCATCTTCCAGCTATAAGAGCAAACATCAGTCATTGCCAAGGGTAGAATTGATTCAAGTACAGTCTCTCTTCCTAGCTTTCCTTGGAATTGTGTTGCTAAGAGCCAGTAGGCTATAATGTTTTTGGAATGCTTGTTTATTGACACATGATTTCCAGTTTGATTAATGCTGGGGGAAATGGCATGAGATCACGATGCCACAGAGAACTGTAGCCCAGATTTTCATTTTTAAGAATGATGTTCATTGTGTGTCTGTTATGTAAGACAATCGATCACAAGGGATAATTGGGACAATAAAATGTGTGTGTGTGTGTTTAAAAATGCAACGTATGTCTAACATTTTATTCATTGTCCGCAATTTAAATTGCAGGAATACCTTAAAAGGAAGTGAAATGTTTCCCCTCCCGCTCAAAAAATGCAAGAGAATACTTGATTTTTGTATTGTACAAAGGGTCATTTCCTTTATTACTTCTGCAGCATTTGGCAAAATGTTTTGCTTTATCTGCATTGTTACCCTGTGGCTATAAAATCGAGAATCACAATGGATTTGGCATATTTTACTTATCAGTAAACTGGAAAAATAAACTGTGTGTCCTGTCATACACATCACACATCAAGGAAAATGAGTAGTAGTAGAAGAAGAAGAGTTTGGATTTGATATTCCGCCTTTCATTCCCTTTAAGGAGTCTCAAAGCGGCTAACAATCTCCTTTCCCTTCCTCCCCCACAACAAACACTCTGTGAGGTGAGTGGGGCTGATAGACTTCAGAGAAGTGTGACTGGCCCAAGGTCACCCAGCAGCTGCAGGTGGAGGAGCGGAGACACGAACCCGGTTCCCCAGATTACGAGACTACCGCTCTTAACCACTACACCACACTGCTATATTGCTTTAACTGGTGTGTGTGTGTGTGTGTGTGCCTGTCTGTTTACATTAAACTCTACTCCAACATTCCCCAACCTTGTGACCTTCAGATGCTTTCTTCCCTGTTCCATTGGCCATGCTGCCTGGAACTGATAGGCGTTGTAGTCCAACAACATCTGGAGGGCACCAGCTTGGGGAAAGCTGGTCTGTTTGGATATTGGGTGTTCTCTGCTAGTTTCTGTCTTCCCAGGCTCATGTGTTTTTAATTCGCTGAAATTTCAGATTATGTTGTGATGTTGTCTTCACACTTGCATTCACTTGCTTTCTAGAACATTTAATTTAAAGTGTTAACAGCAATTGAAAATATAGTCATGGGTTATTTCATTTAATTAATACAATTTTTTTCAAAGAGTGAGAATTTTTGAATGTTAATGACAGGCACACATTTCAGTGTTGCTGATTATGTCAACAAGTTCAAATGCATTTTTTTGTTTGTTTATATTATCCCCTAACTTAAAGTTGCCTATGTGCTTTTTGCAAGCATGTCATTGCACCTTGTTTTAAGGATCATTCATTCATAAAGCACAATCGACCATTGTGGGGCTGTGGCTAATGTACAAAGATAATTATTTCACAGAATTAGGAAGCAATCCTGTGCGCAAGACCTTTAAAATAGTGTTCTCTGCTGAGTTGCCAGGTCCCAGGACTGAACTCTAGGGGCTTAGGATCCAGCCTGCCGCCCTTCTCTGGTCCTGCCCCCAGAATGCCCTGAAACCAGGTTGAGCAAGTTACGCCAGTCTATCTTTGGCTGAGCTGGGGTCGTGGAATTAACACTGGCTGAGTGAGTTATCTGTTGCATCCTAAACTATGCATCCCAGAGCCATAAGATTGCAATCTAAGAAAGTGCAGAATGAAGGTCAGGTCTGGCATAACTTCTAGTATTAGAGAATTCTTGATCCATCTGAGGCATCAGAATGCCATGAGCTGGCAGGACACCAAGGAAGGGGAAGGAGATTCCAGCAAGGGATGTAGCCATGATTGGTACACACTGGGGCAAGCTGAAGATGGTGAAGGGGAGGTTGGGGACATAGGATGCACTCAGTGGACATGAGAGGATGTTGAAGGGGCAGCCAAAAGTACATGGGAGCCAGGGGAAGTGGACACATCACTAGAAATGGAAGTGCCCCCTTCTCTGGAACACAACAGGCTCAGTGGTGCTGTGAACAGTGGGAAGTGCACTTTAAGAGACTGAGACAGGCAGGAGAACACAGTCCAGCTTACTAGTTGATCAGGTGAAGATAATGGGACTCATTAGGTCCAGGAGGAGGTTTGTTTTCACTCAGATTGATTGAGCTCAGGGCAGGTGATGGCCATATGCTTCATTAAGGGTCCTGGAACCTGGCAACTCAGCAGAGCAACAGCCACACAGCTGAAGCAAGTTTTGGTGTGTTAAATAAGATGGGAGGGAAAAAGAGAGAAGCAAGGCAGAGTCTCTGTCTGCTCGACCGCCTATCAAAAGGCAGAGGTAAGCAAACTGGCTATACTTCAGTTCTTTTATACAAGGGTAGGCCATTATGTTCCATCAGCCACTAGGGTATTTAATACAACATCTGTCTCTCAGCTCCTCTACACCTCAAACATCTTGTTCAATGGCTCATTCCCCATGTTTGATGGGTTCCAGGCAAAGTTTCTCTGGTCCCTTTTACAGGTTTCAAATTGTGTTCCAAATGCAATTCTATTTTTAGAGACAGGTGAATGCCCTCTCTCAACAAAAGCATGGCAGGCTGCCCTGAAATACTGGTATAAGATCTCAGTCTTTGGCCTAGGGAAGGGGTTATATCCACACCTAAACAACGAGTAGTTTATCAGTTCATGGATGAACTTTGTCTGCTCAGTCTTCACCATTGGTGGGTCACGGCTTGACTATTTTGGGAATGCCACCAGACTGTTTCGGGAATGCAATATTGGGACTGACCCTAGGACTCCAACTCTGGATCTTTGTCAGAGATGGGAACCTGGCTTTACAGTTTGACTTTGAACCTTTCTCATTGCATTCGACATGAACCTGTATTTGATAATAGGATTGCCTGACTCTTCTCTAACGTTGCCTTTGAGACTGTGGTCAGTACAACTTTTAGCTTAGTGCACATGGCAAGTGGCAAGCAGCATAGTCTATCAAGATTTACCTCAGAGTATGCCAGGCTTCAGGACACAAAGGTTCATTATGATAATCTGCTAAACCACTGTCTTTAGTGCAAAAAGGTAAATAAAGAAATTTATGAACATTTTGTGCTCAAGATGGCTTTTCAGAATTGGTGTTGATTTTAAAGTATCCAAGATGGAGATGGCACCATGCCAAATCAGGAGGCACAAAAAAAATAATGGAGGTATCGCTGAATTTCCTTCCTAGGGCCACCCCTACAGTAGAAGCTAGAGTAACATGTTGGCATTTGCTGGGCTGCAGTATTGAGAAGTGGAATAGCTGGCATATTGAGTGGCTGCTGATTAGATAGCTGCAGCTTAATTTTTGCTTTCTGAGTCCCATCTTGTGAAGATGGAGATGCCCCCCCTGGGGGGGGGAGGCAGAGGATCAAGCTACAAACAAGATCAGACTGTATTGAAGGAAAACGCAACTGGCACAAATGAATTGAGGGAGGATTGGCATTTGGAAATAATAGAGAAAAATTAATGTTTGGAAGAACTTGTTTTTGAGAGGATGGGAACACATTTTGTTCTACTGAGTCTGTCTATTTCAATATTGTTATGCTAGAATGGTAGAATCATAGAGTTGGAGTGGACCCCATGAATCATCTAGTTCATTTTCCTTCAATGCAGGAATGGGCATCCATAGGGGGATTAAACCAGTGACCCTGGTATTATCAGTGCCACGTTGTAACCAACTCGGTGTGTGTCTGTGTGTTCATGTATAAGAGGTCACTTTCACATAAATATACATGAGTGTTAAATTAGGATTTGGCAGGCACATTTACGGTAAATATTTTACACCTCTGATGAAATATATTTGAGGATGTGTTTGAGCATAATCGCAATCTGCTGTCTTTCTTGGGTCAAGTAATTGGCAGTATGCCAATTACTTTAATTGTGCTACTTCTTTGACACTTAAAATTGACGCTTTCTGTTGAGCCACAGTTCACTTTTTATTAACAACATAAAAATGGAAACAATGAGGAACAGTAAGAAAATGTATACATTCCCAAGTGTAGAGTTGTTTGTTACGGCATGCATAATTACTGAAAATCCAATTGAATGAGTTGAAGTCCCCTACAGACCATTCGTGCACAACATGAGGAAGGTTGGCGGGGCGTGTTCCCTGCCCCCCTCTATTAATAGAGCGTTTGCATGTTCTGGCAAACATCTGAACACACATATATACTGTTCTAGGAATGTGTCTCTTTTTAAAACTATACAATTTGGTGCCTCTTGTCACTTTCAATAAGATCTCCTAGGAGAATGGAACGGAAATAATGGTAACAAATGGTGGGGGGGGGGGAGAGGTAGTTTTCATTCACTTCTCCCATTCATTTATCTATTTTCATTTGTTTCTCGTATAAATTAATTAGAAACTAACAGAACTGCCTTTGCTTAAATTTTCTTTAGTTTCAGAAATGCAATAGGCATGCCTTGGAGATTACAATGAAATAAATATAGTAAGCAGAAGGAGACATCTAGGGCACGTCCAACGTCAGTCCTCAGAAACCTCAAGTTGTTATCACGGCCCACTGGTGCTGATGCCTGTTGTGGATTTGGCCCATACGTTTATCCCAGCTCATTTTTATTATTATTACTTTCTGTAGGGCCACCACTTTAAGTACCCCTCCCCAATGCTCTGCAAGAATGCTGCACCAGAGCATTATTGCAGGAAATTTACATGATTGGTGGCTACAGCTGCCTACTGCAGACTGTGGTTCTTCTACCACTACCAGTCTGGCCCCTGTGACTGCACAGTCTTTCGTATTATCATTCACTTGTAGGGTTGTGGTTTTTGGTTTTGTTTGTTTGGATGGTTTTTTTGCATCATAATCCTTCGTTCTAGAAAATTTAACATCAACATGTTGTGAGGAAGATCTAGGCTGGTGTCACTGAGCAGGTATTGGGTTTAGATATGGAAACCTCAGGTTGTAATTCTTACTTGGTCACACAGTTAGGTAGGCATGGTCACAGTACTCTTTCTCAGATGGTGAAAGTGAAGTTAAAACATGCACTTCACTTTGAGGTCCTTGGTGATGGGATAGAAAATTTTTAAAATAGCATTTATTCGTCTTTGTTTTTATTTCTTAAACAGGAAATGAAATTATAGAGTGGGAAGAAAATATGCATCTTTTTTCACATAGAGGCATCACAAGACTAAGGTGGTAGCTGTGCTTTCAAAATGTGTGTGGTTTTTATTATTATTATTCCTGACACTCTTTTCAGCACAAGCAGAGAAAGCGTGCATGAGAAAGAGATACTATATCAGTATATATGTCCAGTGTTCACTGACTTGAAAAAATCTAATTTTTAAAAAGCCCAGTTCTTGAACATGGAGTGCATCTTGTTGAACTAAAGGATGTAGCAACAAATATATATCAAAAACTGCTTTGTAAATAGATATCCTTGAATTCTCCAAGGTATGAAAATAAAAGCTGTGATATGCAAGCAGCATAAGTGCAAGGCATGAGCTGAATTGTCTCAGTATTTTAAGCAGCATCACAGATATAAAGATAAAAATGCTTCTTGAGGATTGCTACTGTTCATGTATGATGTGCATTTTAATTAAGAAGATGCATGTCATCTGCAATTTGTCATCTATATTGATTTTTTTTCCTGCCTGGCAATATTTGCAAGCTGATGTAAATTCAGTATTCTCTCATCATTGTTTTGTGACTCCCTTCTTGCACTCCTTTTACTGCCTTCTTGTCCAAGGTTTCCAGCTTGAGCAAAGAATCTCATTAGTAACAAAGATTTAATGCCGGAGATAGTTAAAATCTAATGTTTGTGCAGAATCCTTCTGTGTGTTGGTCTCATGTAAACATGCCCCTAGTGACATGTACCGTATTTTTTGCACCATAGGACGCACTTTTTCCCTCCTAAAAAGTAAGGGAAAATGTGTGTGCGTCCTATGGAGCGAATTCAGGGGGGGGGAGGCAGGCGGGGAAAGCCTGCAAGAGCCACACACAAGCTCCGTGCGCTCTTGTGGGCTTTTTCACAGGAGGGAGAAGGGACTGACTGGCCAGGAGAAGCCACGATCTCTTTAAAGGGGTTGCGCGGCTTCTGCGGGCTTCTGCGAGAGATGAGGGAATTCCCTCACCTCCCGCAAAAGGAGGAAGAAGGTCTGAGAGAATCGCACCGGCGGACTTCCGGGTTGGCGCCATCGCCGAATGGCGGACTCCCTCCGAGCTCCGGAGGGAGCCTGCTCGGCAGGGGCTGGGTCCCGCTGCGCCGGCGACGCGGGGACCCTCAGAAACCATGGGCGCAGATGCCCATGGACCTGGTGACTCGGCAGGCACCGTTTGCGCCCCCCGACCCGCGAAAGAGCCTTTTTAAAGGCTACGGAGCGGGGGATGGGGGGTGGCGTGGTGCTATGAGTCCTCCGCTTCCCCTGCCGAGCGAAGCCGCATGCCATTTGATGGAGAGCGCTGACTTCTTCCATTGAAAATTTGGACTAAAAACAACAACCTGTGAGTAATTGGGAAATTTGAGTTAAAAGGAACTAATTTTTTAAAATTCGGAATGAGTGGGGGAGATGCAAAGAGGAAGTCCGTCTCCCCCCTGTTGTAGAGGATTTAAAGCAAGGACCTGACAACTAAGATCGAGAGAAGGGTCTGTTTTTTATTGATAAAAGTTATTAATTTCACGATGGAAAATTACAAGATTGTGCTGGAGGAGAAAAGTGGATTGTTTGAGCTAAAGTGCAACCCCCCCCCCCGGGAACCGGGAGAGATCCATGAGAGAGCCTGGTGAGGAGATATAAAGATTTTGACAGCTGTCAAAGTAGCTGTCAAAGTTGGAGAATAAAAAGAGAACTTTGTTATTAGGACTTTGCCGGTTAGATTCATTACAATGTGGATATAAATTGTTGAAAACAAGGGACAATAAGTTAGTTTGACTTTTGGGTGTGATCTGGAATGGAAACTAAGTTACCATAATCCCTCTAGAGGGGACTTTGGGACACTACAAGAATTGTTGTAAGTGGAAAAATACTCATGGATTTGAATAGGACTTTTTATCTCCTGGGAAAGCTGCAAAAATGAAACATTATTTTGTCTACAGAGGTCTCTACACTAAAGGAGACAATAGATATATCTATTGAAGAACGGAAGGGACATGACGCAAGTTTTTGTTCCTGAACAAATAAAGCCTCTGTAGAGGAACTAGAAGATTTTGGAATTAGAATGTTTTTGCAGCGGAACAGGAATAGAAACCTGAGGAAAGTGAGGAAAGAGAACAACAAGAAGTGGACAGAGCTGGAAGTGGGAGCATTTGGGACATTCAGATTTAAAAGGATTAAGAAACAAAATTTGAGTTTTATTCGTAAATATAGAGATCTGGATGAAAGAAAAAATGGACCTTCTTGAGATAGAGTTCTTCCAAAGACTGGGTGTTTGAAACTAAAGATTACTAAAAAGACGGCAAAGACTACCAAAAAGACGGCAAAGTGAAGCTGACTGAGATCTGGACATGGTGTGGAGTCTACAGGCTGACAACAGATAGATTGATGGACATTGGGGATCGAAACCGGGAAAGGGGGGAGAGAAATTCGGAATCCAAAGGGTATAAAATTATATTATGTTCTTTATTTTCTTATTTCATTCTGTCCTGTGTATTAAAGAGGGGAATTCGTGGAAGGGAACAGGGATCGATCTTAGAGGAAAAAATATTTTTAAGTTGAAGGATGGTGGAATATAAAGGGAAAATGGTTATATAAGATGAACTAATCTGAATATTGGGTCAATGATAACAATGATAATAAGCTTAAAATTTAGGGTAAAAACTTGTGGAATTAATTTAATGGAATTGGAATACAAGAGGGGGTGGGGTGGGGAAGTCCTGGAAAGATGTCAATGAAAGTAAGGCTGAAATGTAAATGTCTTTTTTTCTTTTTTTCTTTTATATTTTTTATTTTTCTGGAAACTTCAATAAATATTATTAAAAAAGAGAGAGAGAGAATCGCACAGGCTGCCTGCAGCCTGTCCGCTGCTCCCAAAGCTGGGGGGGGGGGGAATCATATTTTTTCCCTTGATTTCCCCCTCTGAAAACTAGGTGCGCCCTATGGTCAGGTGCACCCTATGGTGCGAAAAATACGGCAATTGTAAAAGAGAACTATAGTTTAACCTGGATATCTGGGATTTGTAATATTAGCAGGCAGGGACATCTATTTTCATATGGCGTCACTTTTGCATAAATTGATTCATAAGTCCATTCATTCGCATTTCTACGTCATTCTGCAGTAACTGATGAAGACCAAAATAAACATTTCTGTATGCATTTGAAAATAAAATATGTACATTTTGGTTTGATTTGCTTGTCTTCTTAAGCCGATTACTGTATATTCAAAGGTGTGTGAAAATCAAAGAATGTTATACTAACCTTGGAAGGGCAAATCGGGTTGGTTGCTTTATAACATGGACTGACTGAAGGAAGGTCCCTAATACTCAATCTATGATGGAAAATTTGAATAGAAGTGAATTTTACTTCTGCAAACTATGCATTTAGAAAAATGGGTTTGGTGTGTAAGGAAATTAGCAGACATATTCATGGAATAGGGCTTTTCTGTTTCCTTCTTCCTGTGACTTTGAAGAGTCTGCTAGTCCTGCCTTTCACTAAGCTAATCTTGTCCAACCTGTTGCCCTCTGGATGCTTCTGACTACAACTCCCTTGGGCTCAAGCCAGTATGGTCAAAGCTGGCTGTGTTTGATGGGATTTGTTGTTTAAACAGCTGATGGGCACCAGGTTGGGATGGGTTGCACTGACTGGGTCAATAGGGATTTGACCAAGCAGTGTCAAGATGGACTGACTTCCTCCTGTCACTTGTAGTATTATTTTATCCTTTCGTCAAATGGAAATTAAATGGGCATTTCCATTTTGTCAGTTTCGAAATAATGTAGAGTTCAGATATTAAAGTCTGGATAAACCTTAATAGATGATGTGAAGTTTCATATTCTTCATTAACTTGGTTAATGCTTGCATAGTTTTAATTCAATGTTTAATTGTTTTTTAATGATTTCCCCTATCTTTATAGCTGTTCTTATTTTATCTGTAAGCTGTGCTGAACCCCGTCAGGGAAAAATGTGGGGTATAAATTTACAATAACTATATATCTTCACTTCCTTACAATTCTATGATTCTTTAAAGTTGTAAGGGTCCCTTGGGGTCATCTACTCCAGTCCTTTACAATGCAGGAATCTCAGCTGAATCATACAGATCATGAGATGGTCACCCATCCCCTCTCTTTAAAAGAACAAATTAGATTTTCCTTCTGCTGCCCATTGCTCTGAAAACATCCAACACTTTTACTTGTTCTTTTATGAATATCAGGTTACCTCTTGCCCTCTTCAGTGTAGAGGTTTGCAGATTCTCTCACACAGAGCCTCGAGCTCAGCAAATACTATTCACTTCAGTTGGGAGGGAAACTCTACCGCAGTTGCCTGTCCACAGAGTTGAATGGAAAGGGCATTGCATGAATGCAAGAAGCTGCTGAATCAGAATGAATGATTATTTCATCTATTGTAGGCTGTGGATGGTTTCTGTATGAAATATTACACACTGCAATTACCGTGTTTGTTAAGATTGTCCTGGGCTCTTAACAGCAACTTCTCTGCTACACTGCGGTGAATAATATACATATATTTCCTCAAACCTCTTGTACTGATTTATGTGTCTTTAAAACTTTCTCTACAAACCACAGCAAAATCTTACTTATTTTCTTTCATTATTCTGCTCTGCTTCCACTGATGACTCTTAACTTCCTTCCAGACTGGCAATATGAGGGTAAGATAGCAAACAGTAACTTCCTGAAAATTGCTTGTCTGTTTTTACTCTGTTTAGAACTTTATTGAAATTCTGTTCAGTCACTCTAATTAGAGACTTGTGTTGCAATTAAATTTCAATTATGTTTGTTTCTGTTGTGAAGCTTTAATTATAATTTATTCCTTTTAATCATTATTTTGTGTTATTCTTTTGGGTTAAATTACCATCACATTATCACTGTCCTGATTTCTGTTTAGCACAAGGACTTCTGTTTAACACAACACACAATTTTAAAAGTAGCAAGTGAAAGGTACTGTTTTGTGATGTGACAAAGACTTGGTGTTTGTGTACATGACATAATTTTTTAGCAAGTAGATGCTAGCATCCTAGTAAAACGATACAGATGATGGCCTGGTTTGCATGTAAGGTGAAGCCATGGTTTATAAACTATGGATTGTATGCAACAAAGTCATTATTTGAGTGGAACAACTTATTCTTGTGCAACAGAACTTCTACTCCCTCTCCCCTGGAAACCCCCCCCCCATATCTACTATGGGGTTCCTTACAGCCTCTGGAGCAGATTTGGGGTTTTTTGGTGGGGCATGGGGACAGGAGAGAGTGGGGAAATTCTGTTGTTCTGCTTATGCAATGACTCCATGGATTAATTTGGTCATCTGAACCCAGCCCAGCACCCTAACCTTGAACAAACCACTAAAAACCACAATCCATTGTTGTTTTGCAAATCTTGGTTTATGTTAACCATTGCATAGTGTTACATGTAAACCCAGTCCTCGTCTGAAAGCTGTTAAAGTCAGGTACAAGAGCCTATGCTAAAACCTTGCTAAGAAAAACCATTATGTTACAAGGAGTTCACTTAATTAAGAGCTAGGTAAAATCTGGGTAAGTACTTTGGAAACTGGTCGTTCCTATTGCAGATTTATGACAAAGATTTTTCCACCATCATCATACTCTGCGATTTGATGTAACTTTTTATTTTCATATTTGTAGACTGCAAGTTGGCCAGGGCAGGTCCTCCAGCAACAATAGTTCCAATTGATGAAGAGAGTCGGAATGGTGAGTACGCATCAGATGCTAATAATGGGTGGAAATCAATGCCATGCAAATATGATTGTTCCCCTCTTCCCTCAAATGCTGTTGTGGGAGTTCCCTGAACCTTCCAGAGTAGATGTGGAGGAGACACAGGGGGGAGTAGAGGGACTTTCCACTAGTGCACCAGGTTAGCTGAATACGGCCTCATGCAGTTCGTTTTATTTTTCAGTCTTCAGTGAGCACTATTTTAAAAGTTGGTGATAACAATTCACATCAACTTTTCACTGCAAAAATATTGTTGTTTTTCTGGTTCAAATAATTAATATCTTTCTCCAATATAAATTATTTTTCTGGTACATCCAGTAAGTTTCCAGGGGTCAGTTTTGACCAGCAATTTATCTCTGCCTTAGAGAATCCAGGGTAAAAACTAAAAAATCTCAGGGGTAAGGGGCCAGAATCAATTGAAAAGCTATTTTGTGAATACCTTGAGAGGTTTTGCCATTTGCTCTGTTGTCCCACCACCACAACCATCAGATTCCAGACTATAGACAGGTGTGTCTTTACTTGACTGGCCAAGGCATATCTCTGCATAGTCAGTTCTCACAAGGCTCCATCCCTGATCTATCTAGCACTACCTCCTAACTCCAAGTCTATATATCAGGCTTCCTCAACCTTGGCCCTCCAGATGTTTTTGGCCTACAACTCCCATGATCCCTAGGTAGCAGTACCAGTGGTCAGGGATGATGGGAATTGTAGTCTCAAAACATTTGGAGGGCCGAGGTTGAGGAAGCCTGCTATATATCCTATGGTCTGGAGGGAGAGGATGATGATAATGATGATAATTACCATCATTTCCCACACCTGGAATTTTTTAATTTTTTTTTTGAAGAAGAAGGTGGTATGAAGCCTACTTCTTCCTGAAACAAGTGTTCAAATTTCCCTACCCTTGCAAATTAACTGAAGTGGCCTTTTCCACCAACTTTCCTCTGAAGGGTGGTGAAACAAGCAGCATACACCACTGCCTTTTAAACAACATTCTGAACTCCATTACCTTGTAGCAATATGAGTAGTGAGGAGTGGGGACTACTGAAAGATTTATTGTGATGCTTAGTAAGTTGTGGGTCTATGTGTATGCTAATATTTACGATTAACTCACTCCTTGTGGTGGCATCCTGGAAGTGATACAACATGATGCAGTGTGTTCATTTGTACCAAACTTTGAAAGCCAATTATTTGGCTTCAGATTGCCTGGGCAGGCTATGGAGTCCCTAATAGCTAAAAGAGCTGGAAGTTTAATCTCATTTTGCCCCAAGGAGTTTAAGATCCAGTGCTGTTTGATGCTTCTGTGTGGTGTGAACTATTGCTGAAGCCTCTGGCGGCATGGCTTTTAACAATACACCGTTCTTTCTTCCTGTCTCTATCTTCTTGTGCACTTGTCCACGAAAGTCATGAAAGGCTAGACGAGAAGGAAATGAAATTGCACAGATAGCTTTGCCTTGACTGACAACAGCTGCACCAGAAAGCCACAGCTCTCTCTCACACACACACATATATCCGTACACTTTTTTTTAAGCATATTGTACTACAAAATGAGAGTTGGCACAAAAAGCAACAAGAGTGCATCTGTTATTAAATAAGCACCATTGTGTTTGCTAACCAAAGTAAAATATAATTTGCTGCTGCTTGCTTCAAGTCAAATTTATGATTTCATCTCTCATATTCATTAATGCTGTAGTAAAGGTATTTGCCATAAGCACTTTCCATCTGGTGAATGCAAATATACTAAATGTTAATGAAGATATTTCTGTCTGAATGGTGTTCCTTTCACCCAGAGTGTAGTTGGTTTTTTCTTTCCTTATTGCTGCCAAAAAGCAGTCATTTATTGCAATTATCTCTTTTTGCTTAAGGATCATGCCAGTGTGTTGTCAGTTATTGGCACATAAGAAGGGTTGTGTAGGTTTGTAATGCTGTTTTTTATATTAAAAAAAGGTCCCCATGTTTCGTTTAAAGAAGATGCAAAAGAAAACAGACATTTGCAAATACTTTGGATGTAAAATAAATGCTGAAATGTACTTGCGTTTCTTATCTGAATGAATCATAGCCGTCTGCTTCCCTAATGAGATAGAATGCTGTTTTAAAAGTGCTGGATATGTCTCAGAAACAAACTCCAGGTGAAGTACACACACCTGCAGTGTGCCACTTGAGACTGCATCCATGGTTATTATGTGATAGTCCCATTTATTCTAATGGAATTTTTTTCATATGCTTTGTTACAGATACTGATGGGTGAGGTTCATATTTTATATTTAGAGTCTACACATTTGGAGTGCCCACACACCAACTCTGTGCAGAAATTTTGATAAATGCAGAGAACGTGGAGGCAGGGCTAGTAACCATCAGCCTAATTCCCCCCACCCAGCTTGTCTACAGCAGGGAGATAATTGGATATGGGCAGCTTAAGCCTTATTGAAGTACTTGTTCTTTTGTTGTTGTTGTTTAGTCGTTTAGTCGTGTCTGACACTTCGTGACCCTATGGGCCAGAGCATGCCAGGCACTCTTGTCTTCTAGAATGGGTGGTGGTGGCTGGGAAGCTCCAATGCTAGCCAGGGATCACTGCCAGCCACCACCAACACTCCTACTGAAGCAAATAAATACTTAAAACAGGAGCCCAAAGTTTCAACAGAGTAGCAATACAAAGAAGGCACATTAAAGAAGAAAGGTCTAATGTCACGTAATATGCATTCCTGAAATGAATGGTGCTTCTGAGCTTTCTCAGAAATGTACCTTGGTGCTGCAAAGGGTAGGATTAATAATTATCTAAATGCTCAGGAAACAGAATCGGGAAACAGAAAAACAGAAATTGTGTGGTCTGTAGTCAACATTTGCAGCTGGAGAGCAAAGTTTGGGATCACCTTCCTTTCCCCTTTAAAATTCCATTTTTTTATTATTAAAAGTCATGAACTGATTATGAGGATAGGAAGGTGCATTGCAGATATCACAAGCATTAGCTGTATTGACCCAACTTTAACTCAGAACAGACACATTGAAATAAATGGGCCTTAGTTAGTCCTGACTATTTCCCCCTCCCCCAGGGGTTTGAGTAACAGTTAGCTGACTACAACCCTGTGTTTGCTTCGCGCCCCCCCCCCCCATTCATGCTGAACTACCTTAAGTCTCCACAGAAGCTCTGGAGGAAAGTGGAAAGCCTCAGGCTGGGAGCGGTGAATATAGCCATTCAGACCTATCTATTTGGGCCTCAGGACTCTCCTTCAGCCATCCCACCATCTCCCACCACACCCTTCACTGGCCTGACTGAGTGTTTTAGCCTGGCCAGAACGTGATAATGCTTCCTGTCTTCTGCATGGTGAAGTGTGCATGGAAACCACTGACTTCCACATAACTGGAATAAGTGTACAAAGGAAAAAGTCACATACACTATTCTCAACACTTTTGTCTCTGCCCCATTCACTACCGGAATGCTAACCCCAGAAGACTACCCATCAAGTTGAAAAAATTTCCCCAGTCCAACTCTAGAGGGGAAAATGTAAATTTCTTTGGCGAGTCACAGCATAACTATCAACTTAAAATAGTATGTTTATCTTCACCCTGAAACAATCAGATAAACATTTCGAAATGCAGTCTTTTCAGCTACTTTAAAGTGGCATTTATGTCAACTCTTTTTCTATAAGATAAAATAAACTTGGCAAATGCTTTTCTCGCTTAAGTTACTTGAGCAAAAACATATAAGCAAGAAAAAATGGGCAAACTGCTAAAATGGTTTTGTTGGTTTAATTTCATTGGGTTGCCATATTTCAAAAAGTAAAAACCAGGACAACCCGAAAGTTGTTGAGTTCTTCCCACCTTTGGAACTCTGGTAATGTCTGGGAAAATCCAGATGTATGACAGCCTTAAATTTCAATCAGTTGACATAATCATGTGAACAATTTATCCTACTTCCCTACAACTGTTAAGTCTTCCTACAGTGTATTCAACATACAGTATGGGAAATTAATTACGTGTTTCTAATTCCCCCCCTTTACTCCTCCCCTTAAAAAAATAATTAATTAAGGTACCTGTGGTGGGATAATGAGCTGCTTGTGCGTAAAGCTTAGTCCCTCAGAGTTTGGCAAAATCAGCAAACCTCTGTCTCTAACGGAGCCCCTTAAGCATGGCTCCGTCAGTCGCTGGCAGAATCCGACAGTGGGCGTTTACGGAATCTACTCCAGCATAAAAGCTCCTTGACGGAAACGCGTCGTCTGGACTCTCGGCGCGACAGTTTCCGGCGAGGAGTGGGAGTGCCTATGGGAGGACCTGAAACTTCTCCGCTGTTATCGCTGGAAGACTCCCTGAGCCATTCCTCCGTCTCTCTCTCTTTCTGATCTCCCACTCTCCCCCTGCTGGTGCCTTCCTCCGCTGCTGAGTCTCTCATGACTTCTGAGAGCCCCTCCTCCTCCTGCCTCTCCGATGGCAGTTCCCTGACAGTACCTTACATCCAAACTGGGGAACTGTGACTTAAGGTCTAAGTACAAATTGGGATGTAAAAGCAGGTTCAAGCATGTACATTTAAATAGCTGATGTTACAGCATAAGGTTTCCATATGTTGCAGGCTCTCTATGGAATGAAACCCCCAAAGCAAGGTGATAGCAAATGGCCAAACTGCGTTTCCTGATCTTACACTGTCACAGAGGATAAAATATTGGTTCAGAAATTAATGTACTTTCCATACTGTGAGCAGGTACCAGGGGCTCTTCTCAATGTTCTACCTGAGGCACCTGAAGAGTTTGTGATTCCCTGATTGCTACCATATTGCAGGGGAGCCAGGAGGGCAGTGCCAACCATTCTACCTGAGACTGCAAAAGCAAATCAGTGTTAATTCATGTTAACTAACATAAGACAACCATGTGCCTTTTGCAGTACCTTGTTGTAAATCACTTTGCTGTGCTTGTTGTTTATTAATTCATTCAATCACTTGGACTAAGATTACCAGATGTCCCTGTTTCCCGGGGACAGTCCCCGGATTTACAAATCAGTCCCCATACAAAATCCATTGAAGTTGAAAAGTGCCCCCGGATTCATTGAAAAAAATCTGGTAACCTTAATTTGGACTGCAAGTCTGGGAGCAAGGAAGCCTAATAGGAATGAGATGGAATGATTGCTAACTGGCTATTTGATATTCATCAAAAATGTTCTAGCTTCAATGATCACAACTTAAGTCTCAGGAGCAATGTCTCAACTGGCTGAAGGCTGAATTTGGAAGGTTCTCTTAAAGCATCATTTTCTTACCACAAACATTAGGGGAGTGGAGAGGATTTAAAGCTAAGTTAAGTAGTAGGGTGATGCTTGTGATCTAGTGAACTAGCAGTTCAGATGGATAAGATTACTCATACAATTCTGCCAAGCCCTCAAGTATCTAGTAAAAGAAAAAGAAAAACTTTGTCCCATTATGGTTTAGGGGTTGAATGGCATAACACTGGAGCAGCTTTCAAGCATGCCTTTAAAAATATTGGAACAGAATCCAAACAACCTGAACATCTTATCTGTAAACTCATACAAGCTACTTCTTGTTTTGCATTAGAAAACATTTATAAGCTTCAAAGCATGTTCCTTACTTTCTCTTGAAGGCAATAGACACAAATGCATTATTCATAAATAAGTCAGTAAAGACTTCAACTATTTATATGATAATTGATGGTAGCAGTAAGAATATGAGAATATAAATAGTCCTCAGCACAAATAAATGCCTTTTCTGCAGGTGTGCTACCAGACTTATTGTTTATGTCAGAGATATTTCAAGATTGTGATACTTTTGGGAAGGAGGAGGTAGCGTGATATTTCAACTTTACTGTGTGCTAGTCAGTCAAAGTAGGCCAAATGAAATGTAATACATTGAGATATATCCCTTTACAGATTTATAAATATATCACTTTTTGAAACAGGTGTTTTTATATACATACTTCCGAAGTTTTGTCATGTACTAGGGAAATTAATTCTCTATCTTTACAAACTTTTTTCCTTTAGCAAGATCATACATTAGACAGCATTTGGAATCCCTTTGTTTTGCTCAAAGTAGATGAGTGTGCAAAGTAGATTTATATGATGGTTTTCTGTAGTAAGGTTCCAGATGTCCGACTTTATAGAAGAGCAATTGTCAGGAAACTATGAGGGATGGGAAAATAATTGATTCTTTCTGGGGAACCTATGTCCTTTCATCTGAAAAAGAGACATCAAATTGCCAACTGCCCTTGGAAACAACAGTAAGAAAATGACTACCTAAAAGATATTGAGGCAGCAGCAGCAAGTAGAGCAACTAACCAATCAGCTCCTCTGTCCATTCACCTGTCTGTATGCTGAGAGGTTCCTAGCTTTATATACTAATTGAAGGGCAGCTGAAGGATTAGCAACACTTACAGTTCTGACTGACAGGAAGCTTAAAATAAAGAGATTCTGCCCCAAGAAAGAATGACAATAGAGTGTATGCAAAGGGAAAGAATGGTAGGGAATAAAATTTGGCTGGCATAAATCCACACCATCACCGGCAGCTCTTCCTGATGGACATATTCCACTACATAGTCCCAGCATTTGGTTGACATCTTCCTAAGATGTCCATGGTAATGGGATGTAGCTGAACATGTGGAATGAAAAGATGGGGACACAGGGCTGAGGTAAGGGAGGAGAAGTGGCCAAGTGAAAGAAGGAGGGTGCCATCTGGAAAAGGAAGCTAGAAGGACTAACTCATCCATTAATCAATGGCCCCTTATTATAATCACTGTAGCATACATATTCCCACCATTTGGTGGACATCTGCCAGTGTTTATGACAATGTCAGACTTTACTTAATTTTTAGTTGGATTATACTATTGACCCAATTAAGAGAAAACTGTTACATATTAAAAATTGCAATCATTGTATATATGCTATTATATTGTAAATAGTTTTGGGATGCTTTATGGGAAGCAATTCACAAATGAAAATAAATAAATAACAGCAACAAGCAGTGCACAAGGAAGAAGTAGAATTCCCTTGATACCAATATGACTGTGTTATACAGCAATGTATAATTGGCAGCGGTACTGCTGTTTCAAAACTGGCGCAATCTGTGAAACTGGATGCCAGATGCCAGATACTTTCTAAATAAATATAGTATACATACTCCCCATACATACTCACCCACAATATTTCCCAACCCTACAACTATCACCACACCACCCAGCCACAAGAATTAGCTGGCCATCCTTGGGTATGCAGTGTGTCAAGCTTGTATATCTGTATATATCTTATGCTGAATTGCAAGATGTAATTTTGCATTGCTTGTGTGTATTGCAAATCCTTTGTTATAACTTCAAAAAGCCCTATAATAATTCAGAATATAAAATGTTTTGCTGTTTGCACTGCCAGAGGTTAACTTGATTTTCATTTAATAGCCTTGATACAAAAAATAGAAGAATTTACAAACTCTAAATAAATTGTTTCCTTTTATCAATCTTTTGCTCCCTCTACACACAAAACCACCTGCTAGTCGTTAGCTGTAACTAACATAAGACTCTAGCTTTTGGCAGACATCCTTGAGTTCTTTTAGTTATGATGAAGAAGTGAACTGTCTGTTGGCTAAAAAGAACAACCTTTTGATTTGATTAGGAATGTTGGGTAACTGGCACAGCTGCCTTTGGTGTCTACAACTTGAATGGAAAGTAGGCAAAGGGGTGCCAGTAACCATTTAATATGTGCTTTTTCTTTCCAATATTATATCTTCTAAAATAAGGGCTCTGTTCTTCAATAGTTCATCAGTTTGCTTTATTAACTCCATATCTCCTTTTACACTTCTTTGAAATATCCAGATAATACAACTGTTTCCTCCTGCTGTAATTAGTGCCTCTGATGGTTTCTCTATATTTTAAAATAAGAAAGGTGCCCACTATCTTTCATCATATCCTCTTTAACTCCTAATAATTTTTCCTGCTTTGTATCACCACATGCACCGGATATGTATTTATACAAAAGACCTGAAGAAACAGAAGAAATTATCTAACAGGCAGACAATAGCTTACTCTTTCTTTCCAATTATTTTACTTCTCTCCACCCCCCAAGATATGTCAAGCTCAGTATTCTCAATTGTGAACTGATTTATTCTCCCAAGTATTCCTCTTCTTAATTTCACTCACAATATTACATTACCTTCCACCCTGTTGAACAGACAGGAATCCTCGGCTTTAATCTTTCATGCTTTCCTCTTCTTTGCTCCCCAGTCACCAAAGCTGTCCCCCTTTCTCCATCCCATCAACTTTTTACTCAGGATCTTGCTCTAGGGATCTCCTGTCTTAACTGCTATAACCTTTTGACTTCTTTTGCCTCCTCTCAGTAATCTCAGCTCTGTCTAGAACTTGGCTACCAAACCCATCCACAAATTCCTACTAGGGATAGGGGAGAAAATCAATTTCAGTTCACATTTAAAGGCAAACCTACTTAATACTCTCTCTCTCTCTCCAAAACAATGTGCAAATTGAAATGAAGCCATCCTTTGAAATCCATACTTCTCTGAATTTTGTAATGTGGCCCTCCAGTCGAATAATATGTACAAAAATTAATATACTATGGTAAAATGTGCATATAAAAGGATATATTAATGCAAATAACATGAAAACCCATGATTTGCAAAATAGATATTACAAATGTGTGTTTTAGGAGAAATTTGCACTAACCACTGATGAATTTTCATGCAAACTTTTTAATTATTATTTAAATCACAAACTGATGTGGAAATGTGGAGAAACTCAATTTAAGATTGGGGGAGAAATGAGAAAAACAGAAACTAAAATCGACAGATTGGCCCATCTTCAATCCCTACACAAATGAAGGAATTTCCATTCTTACACAAATGTAGAATTGGAAGGGATCCAAGCTACCACAGCTGTTCTTCCCCATCACATCCTGTTGTCATCACAATGTACCTCTGTCCATAACTTTTACCCTCCAGTTCTGTGACTCTGAATCCCACGAAGGTCTCTGTCTTAAAACAGCACCCTTTCTTCCTCAATGTCTCTTACAGTAGAAGAACATCTTTGTGGTGCCACATCACCCTTCTAGCAAACCCCTTTCTAGTAACCCATCTCTATCATCAAGGTTTTTTGGCTTAAATCCTAAGTCCTCATCCTTACCTCAAATGAAGCCTAAGCACATTTAACTGCCTCTTTCTAGGTTCATTTCTGGTTGCCCTTGTCATTCCTGAGGGAAGCAATGCACTCCCAAGGCATCAGTGCATATGTGGAGGAGGAGTGGGATCTTGGTGGCACACCTGATTTATATACATATAGGCTATGTATAAAGGGAACCGGGTGGTGCTGTGGTCTAAACCACAGAGCCTAGGGCTTGCCGATTGGAAGGTTGGCAGTTCGAATCCCCACAACGGGGTGAGCTCCCATTGCTTGGTCCCAGGTCCTGCCAACCTAGCACTTCGAAAGCACGTCAAAGTGCAAGTAGATAAATAGGAACCACTCCGGTGGGAAGGTAAACAGTGTTTCCGTGCTCTTCTCTGGTTCGCCAGAAGCTGCTTAGTCATGCTGGCCTCATGACCTGGAAAAACTGTCTGCAGACAAACGTCGGCTCCCTTGGCCTATAGAGCAAGATGAGCGCCACAACCCCAGAGTCGTTCACAACTGGACTTAACTGTCAGGGGTCCTTTACTTTTTTTTTTAGGCTCGGTACAAAGGTGTCAGGAATGAGCCAGCTCAAAGCGAAGGTTTGCAGCCAACTGCAGAAAGCAGCCAAGAACAGGGAGGCTTTGATGTTAGTCGGGCAGGAGAGAGCCAGCAGCTGCAGACTTTGGCTCTTCCTGATCTTGATGAGCCAGATGATAAGGCAGTAGCTGAGAGCAGGCTAGAACACAGCCAAAGCTCCCCAGAAACACAATCAGGCATGAACAAACCCCTCTCAGACCCGAAAGAGGTTGGAGCAGAGGTTGGGGTGAAATCTCATTCTCCCCCATTTCATCCAACCATTTCAAGAATCTTAAACATAACTGCAATTTACATATACACTCCAAAAGCTGTTCTCTGCTTACAACCTCTGTTAACACATCTGCAGGTATCTCTCTCCCCCTTTATCTAAGACACTTTTATCACATCATTAAACAGTCATTGCAACACTCTGTGTTCATTAGGAAAGAGTTAAATCATAAACCTCAATCTGTAGTTCACACAAATCGGAAGCAAAACAAGAGACATCAGGGTCATAAGTTCAATATCTGTGGTGATGCCAGAAGAACTCTTCAGAAGGGTCAGCTTGAGTAATGGTGCCAGAGGCTTCATTAGAGCTGTCTGGAGCTATCTGTTTTTGCAATAAATCCTCCTTTTTAATTATCTACACTTACTGTGTTATCAAGCTGGGAACCTGACAAAAGGTCCCCCTCTCCCCATCACAACCTTCTGGTTTCTTTCTTTCTCTCACACATTGCAAAGCCTCACTGTGTGTTTGTGATATTTGTAACAGAAGGGTTATACAAGGAAACTTGAGAATGTACCGTATTTTTCGCCTTATAGGACACACCGTCCCATAAGGCGCACCTAGTTTTTTTTGGGGGGGGGAATAAAGGGGGGGAAATTATTTTTCCCCCAGGCACGGGGCTGGGGAAGCCCAAGCTTCCCCCAACCCCAGCCCCCAGAACAGGCAACTCTCCGCAAGCCGTGGGAGCCTGGTGCCGGGCTCCCGTGCCTTGCGGAGAGCTACCTGAAGCCCCGGCACGACTGCTCAGCGCGCCGGGGCTTCGGGATAAGAGGCAGCTTTGCGCAAGCCGGGGGAGCCCTCCTGCGGCTTGCGCACAGCTACCCGAAGCCCTGGTGCGACTGCTCAGTGCACCGGGGCTTCGGGATAAGAGGCATCTCTCCGCAAGCTGGGGGGGGGCTCCCGCGGCTTGCGCACAGCTACCCGAAGCCTCGGTGCGACTGCTCAGCGCACCGGGGCTTCGGGATAAGAGGCATCTCTGCGCAAGCTGGGGGAGGGCTCCCGCGGCTTGCGCACAACTACCCGAAGCCTGGGCGCGATTGCTCAGCACGCCCGGGCTTCGGGGTGCAGGCAGCTCTGCGCAAGCCGGGGGAGCCCGGGGGGAACTCCCCCGGGCTCCCAAGGCTTGCAGATAGCTTCCTGAAGCCTGGAGAGGGAGAGGGGTCAGTGCGCACCGACCCCTCTCGCTCTCCAGGCTTCAGCGAAAGCCTGCATTTGCCCCATAGGACGCACACACATTTCCCCTTCATTTTTGGAGGGGAAAAAGTGCATCCTATAGGGCAAAAAATACGGTAATCCTTTCTCTGCTAGACATTTTCCTCTGAAAACTCCTTCCACAGATGGTCTTACTTCTACCAGTGTTGCAGACTTGTAAACAGAGGCCTGGTATCACCTGAGGTTTTATTACATGCATTTGTAGCACGCAATGTTGCTCTCGGGGTCAGCTTTACTGTGAGGTAATCTCCTCAGGTGGTAGATGCTGTGGGTTGCTGTCAGTGCTACCTGACTGACAAGGCACTGCAGCACTACTCTGTTGTCCTTAGGTACGGTGAATGTATGGTGGAGGATTTAACTGGCAGTCCAGTCAGCTTCTGCACATGGAACGAGGGAGGGCTGCATCTTGTTCTTTGCCTCAGGCAGCAAAATGTCTTGGGCTAACCCAGGTTGTTTGTGCCTGGCAGTGACTGTGAATAGATAAGCAGCTGTGCAGCCACACATTTCTGTCCATGTTGTGCATTATACATGAGCAAGTAAGTGGAGAGTGTTATTTCTGTCTGGCATGAAACATATTGTGTGTTAAAATATACTAGTCAGATCAAAGAGATTGCAGTTGCAGACACCAAAGGGAAACTCAGATTTGTGGTTTCTGTGATGATTCCGCCACGCCAAAGAAAAAGAAAATTCTAAAAACACAAAGAACACTCAGATAACTCTAAAGGAAAGGCAATTATTCCGGCATAACTTTCTCTTTTTATATTTCATTTTAACTGATTTATAAAGAGATAACAAGGATTCTTAAATTTAAAACAACAAAATGTCGCAAAATAGCTATATATCAAATAAGTTTTAAAGATAAAGGAATACAGAAAATGAAAAAAAAAAATGAAATGGAAAAAATAAGAGATTTTGAATAGGGCCAAATGTTCCACATCATTTTAGGATTTGGCAATAATATGGAAGTGTTTACTCAAGTTATTAGGAGAATGGGGGAGGTTGTCTAGTTCCATATTAATGTGATAATTATCATAGCAGCTGTTAGGAAATATAGAATGAACATTTTATATGTACAATAATTTTGTAGTCTATTAAATTCAGCATCTGAGGCCCATTATTGCTGGCTGGAGACTTTCTGTTCAGTGTTTCAGCCATTCTTTTGAGGATATTTTACACATAGCCCCTGAGCATGTTTAGACCTTACTGGGTTGGGGGGGGCAACTGGCTCCCTTAGGGGCCCTTCCAGGGTGGGTGGGTCTGAATACGTTTGCTATTAATATACTCACAGCAATAATGTGGAGTGTTTCTGTGTAGCCAGCCATTTCCTTTCCAGTCATTTGGCATTTCATGGCTGCTGAGCATGCCCATTGCAGGGGATTGGATTGGATGACCCTTGTGGTCCCTTCCAACTTTACAGTTCTATGTTTCTATGATTTGATGGGTTCACCTAGTGTTGTGCTGAAAAATTTGTCCTGATTTTTCTTTGTTTGTTTAACCACCTTCCATCAATTAATAAGATTAATGACTCTTAAAAATTATGAAAGGGAAGAGAAAATTTTGGTGAAATTCTCATGGTTGTGGTGCAAAGCTTTATTGTGCTCATCTTACTTTCAAAGAGGTGTCCTTTCTTTCACTCTACGAATCATCTTTTTCCACGGTCTGCACTCTGCAGACAGCCATGCATAATCTCTAGGACTGAGAAGCCTTCACATGAAATTGTCAGCATGTTAAAACAGTCCTCATTGCTAAAAGATCCCCAGCAGTCAGGTTTAATGCTGAGAATCAAAGATTATGAAATGATGCACCAAGAAACAGATATGCCATTAGATGTTAAATTAATTCCTAAGAGGAGAGTAGCACACTAATGAGCTAGATTCAAAACAAATCAGTTCTTCATATTAAAGTTCAATTCATTAATTAATATTTCTGTGTGTAAATAAAAATACCACTCATATTGGAGCTAAAAGGTAATGTATTAATGTGCCAATTTTTTTAGTTGACTTGCTCATAATGAAAACCATTATATTAATTTTCATGGTCTTAATGCCTGCTGTGTAGTTATTGATGCCCTGTGATCCATGATTAGATTTAGCTGCTGCATCCATTATTTTTATTGGTTTATAATCTCTGTTTACAATTTTCATAAATTTGGCTGTTGCTGCTATCAGCGGAGAGCTTGATTGTTGTGCCCACAAACGGACTAAATATGAATTCAATTGAAAAAGAGAATATTGTTGACCTTTTTATTTCTTTACCCATTTTATTACTTACCTTTTCCTTTTCTCAAGGAAAGAAAGCCTTTGGAAATATGAAAGTCATCAGTCATAAACCCATGTACATTTGTAAGAATGCCCCACAGTTTTCAGTTAGAGCATCATGCAAAGATGTCTGTGGAGAGGGATATTAAACATCTTGAGATGCAGAGTACTGTTCCTATGCCACATACACAACTGCCCAACAACAGATCAGCAAAATCCATCATGACTCTTTGACTTCATACACAACATACATTTAAAGTACATGACTCCCTCTCAGAGAATCCTGGGTACTGTAGTTAATTAAGGATGCTGAAAACACCGTAGGGGAAACTACACTTTCCATTATTCTTTGGGGGGAAGCCATGTGCTTTCAATGTATGTTGTATATGCAGCAGAGGATAACAACAACAACAAAAACAACAACAATAATAATTTTTATTTATACCCCACCCTCCCCAGCCAAGGATCGGGCTCAGAGCGGCTTACAAGCAATAATAAAAACAAGTTGAATGATTACAACTTAAAAACAAAATTAAAATACAATATTATAATATTGAAACATTAAAATATTAAAATGTAGCCTCATTGCAAGAGGAGAAGGAAAAGAAAAAAGAAAGAGAGGGAGGGAATCAAATTGGCTCCAAGCCAAAGGCCAGGCGGATCAACTCCGTCTTACAGGCCCTACGGAAAGAAATCAGATCCTGCAGGGCCCTGGTCTCATGAGGCAGAGCATTCCACCAGGCTGGAGCCAGAGTTGAAAAGGCCCTGGCTCTGGTTGAAGCTAATCTAACTTCCTTAGGGCCTGGGACTACTAGGGTGTTGCTATTTATGGATATTTATGGGTACCAGGACTGAGAGATCCAGAGCGAGGGCCCAACCCGACCCAAGCTGCAGCTTCACTACCAGGAGGGGGGAAATGACCTAAATTCTAGATCAAAGCAAACAAAAAGAGTTGTTTTATATTCCATTTTCTGTGCTAAGATATCTAACAGAAGAGCCTGAGGAGCTGGAAGACACTTCTAAAAGTTTCCTGCAGGTCTTTTGGGCAATTTTCCTTGTGAAATATTCTATCTACAAAAACATATTCAAGTATACTTTGGGAAAGAACTCTCCTCACTTATCCTTCTAAGTTATATTAAAAACAGCACCTGCAACCAATCTTCAGTGACGTGTGCACAGACCTTCAGATTTTGTATACAGTACCAATAACTCTGGCAGAAGCTGAAAAAAGTTTAAGCAAATTAGCACTCATCAGAAATTACATGGGGGGCAGCAACTAGTTAAGCCAGTTGGTATTTTGAGTGTTGCATTACAACACTGTTTGGCATCCTGAGTGTTGCATGACAAGAGATATTGACTTGGAGAAGATAATGCATGATTCTTGGATACCTTGATCAGGACCCAAAACCCATTTTGCAGGCTAGATGTTATATTAGGAAAATTGCAAAGAAAAGGTGGATATTTGGAGGCATTGTAGAGAAACCCCAGTGTGGACTATGTTATAATCTGAGAAATGTAGAAAATGTAATTTCACAATTAAAAAAAAAAATTCTTTCGTCACTCGTGTTTGTGTGGAATCAGGTAGTGGGATTATTTGGGAAGGAACTCTGATCCCTCTCAGAGAAATTCAGAGAATGGTGACAAGGAAGAGAGGTCCTTTTAGGTTGAAGAGCCTTGCTTATGGAATGTTACGCCCACCTGGCAATAAGATTGCTATCTTTTTGGTGCCAGGATAATACTTCCATCTGCTTACTGGTATGTGCTGGACTTCGTATAATTATTGATTTCTAACAGGCTTTAGTTATTGTACATATATTGTGCTAACACTTATTGTGTTAACAGGATGTGTTTTTCTATTATATGTATAAAGTGTATAAATTGTAGATGTTTTGTTTTAAATTTGGTATAATTATATTTTTGTAAAGATATACTTAGTCTTTTTTGAGAGATGATGAAGATAATAGCAATACTTTGCAATATTCATAGCGTTGGGCTCTGCTTTTAGCCGAAAAATTGTGCATTTATTTAATCTTCAGTTCTTTGCCTAGCTGTTTCCTTTTATTTTTATGTTATTTAAAATACTTACAGTGCCATATTTTACAAATATCAAAGCAGTGTACAACAATAAAAGCAAGCATATTAAAAATTCATAAAAATACAATAAAACAATAAAGGGTGAATCACTGGGTAAATAACTATTTAGAAATCACTAATGAATTATAAATATAAATAACGTTGGAAAGCATGGAATGGGCTCCTTTAAGATTTTAAGAAATAATCATTACATTTTGGCCTAAAGTTTCTCCATTTTGTGTAATTGGCAAAGGGCCATATGATTGTTCCCAATTAACTTGGGGAAAATGAGATTAACATCACAATTTTAGCCATTTCTATTCCAGAGTTAATCCTATTGAATTCAGTGGGACCTAATGCCACATAAATGGGGTTAGGATGGGAGCTGGGGTTACATTTTTTTATAGAATCGGGATGAGACATAGAGATGAAGCTCATTTGGACCCATTTTGTTCATTATTACTCATCCCATACTTGCTTGAAATCCAATAGCTAGTCTTCTGAATAAGAGAACCAAAAGGTACAGATGTTCACTTATCTGGATAATGAAAGAAGAAATGGGAAAGCAATCATGATTTTCCAAGGGCATATTTTAAACTGAGTTGCAGTCTGAAATACAAGGTGGATCAGCTTAGTAATCTCTTTCTAAATTACCTATATAAACAATGTTCCTTGGTGAAACAGAACGAAGAGGAGGCTGTGGTCATTCTGACAAGCTACATAAAATATCCACTTATAAAATGTTATGTGCTTGTAGTCTGCTTTCCAAAACAGTTGTTCAGATACTGATTGTTCTCTGCCCGCATGTTATTCTAGCTGCATTGAGCTGTTGTCTGTTTTGAAGGACTTGGATTTGTCTTGAACAAATTTGTCTTACATTAAAGAGGACATGAGAAGATAAGGCCCCTTGAGATAAGGATTGCAAATCTGACTTTTATATAGTGTTACCTTGGAAAAGAATGTTTTGGGGATGCATGGGGGAAATGTTAATTCTTTCCAGGACGAAGTTACTTTCTCAGCAATATTCTTCTAAGGCTGTCTCAGATTTTCATCACTTCTAAAATATTTACAAAACAAAACAAAACTAATTACATTTTTTTTGTTCTGCAAAAAATAAATAAATCAACAAAGTTGAATTCCAGATGCCTTTTTGATGGATTCCACAAATGGATTTACAGATGATAGTTATTGTTACAAAATAATAATAATGATAATGCATACATTGCACAGAGCAATACCTTGCACTGGACTGTATCTCCTTTCCAGAATTTGCTATGGGGAAAAAAATCTAAAATCAACAAATTAAAGGGGGGGAATAGAATGATGGAAAAATAAGTAGGAAATTAAAAGTGTATCTCATTAGTTTGCATCTAGGCAGGCTGCAATCTTAACCGCACTTAGAATTGCATTGCTATGCATGCTTAGAGTAGAATCATTCACATGAACAGCCCTATTGATTTCAGTGGGTCTACACTAAGCAAGACCAGGTCTGGCTCCAATCCCATGTATTCAGTAATGATTGATGATTTCAGTACAATATGGTTACTAAATCACCCTGTAAAATATTTGAGTATTGTATGTGATATCATAATAAAAAGTAAATACGGTACATCAAATAGAGTAAACTTTCTTGAAGCTGGTTTTTTTCCTCTCTCTCTCCAGAGGACCTTCGTGAAGAGAGTTCTCTTAGGAATTATTAACCTGAACAGTGCCAAAGTTCACTACAAACTGTTTACTATGCTTGTCACTGGAGTTTTGGCTAGTTGAATTCAGGAATAAAGTGTCACTATTTCCTGATGATAATGGACTATATTTCTCTCTCTCAGTATATATTTATTTCTGATCCAAGAGTTGAAATTCTTTCTATGCCTCCTTGTGCATGTTCTTGCCTCATCAGACCAAAAGTAAATTACTGAATAGACAATAATATAGAACAGAAGTGAGGAGTTCATTAAGAAGAAGCTTGGCATATATAAGATTTTGAGGTAACACAACTGTGAAAGTATACATCACTGAAACTGGGGTGGAATACATACACAATAGTTATTCACACCAACCAGTCCACTTGCTTTCCTGTTCATGTTAATACTAGGATTATGCTGGTTATCCAAATGCAGTTACAGTTTTAAAATGGTGTAAAGTGTCTCCCTTAAAAAGAAAATAGGGATGCTGGTCTTTTGTTTTCAGACCATATTTTATTAAACTGCTAACTATTACTTTTCAAATACAGCAAATTCCTATATCTTTCTGAACATCAGCTGCAGCCCAAACAAGCCCCAAACATTCATATATTTGCACCCAAAACTAGTGACCAAATACAAAAGCACAACTACAGTGACTGAAACTATTTGCCTTTCCTCCTTGAGGAGAGAGTTGGAGGGTGAAATCAAAGGGAAATCTTTCAGGCAGAATACAAGATTCTACTCAGCTTCATGAATAAAACTGAGTTGGGCTTTCATGGCAATAGGACTGCAGTGTGCTGACAGCTGAGCATAAAAAGTTATTTGTACGATAGCTCAGCCAGTTTATTATCTCTCCCTCCAACCCAGTAAGATTTCGGATTGATCAAACTCTTTTCTTCTTTTCCCCCCTTACATATTGATATTTTTATATCATTTGGGTTTCAATGGTTGTGTTCTTCACTGAGATGGAATGGGAGCTTCTAGAGAAACCAGAGAAACCATGGACAGGGTGTTTGTTTGTTTGTTTGTTTGAGCAGGCAGTTAAATCACAGAGCCTAGGACTTGACTTGCTGATCAGAAGGTCGGCGGTTCCAATCCCCAGGACGGGGTGAGCTCCCATTGCTCGGTCCCTGCTCCTGTCAACCTAGCAGTTCTAAAGCACATCAAAGTGCAAGTAGCTAAATAGGTACCGCTCTAGCGGGAAGATAAATGGCGTTTCTGTTCATTACTCTGGTTTGCCAGAACTGGCTTAGTCATGCTGGCCACATGACTTGGAAGCTGTACGCCGGCTCCCTTGGCCAATAAAGCGAGATGAGCGCCGCAACCCCAGAGTCATCCGTGACTGGACCTAATGGTCAGGGGTCCCTTTACCTTTACTGAGGCAGCAGCAAGGTAGTAGAATGAATTCAATCAATTCAAGTTACAGATAACATTTGCCCTGTTTTGAAGCTTCCTACAAGTAGAAAACCAGCACAGCAAGGAACATGCCAGATCAGTTCATTTCCATTCATTGTGCTAGTGTGTGTTTCTTAAAAATATTTCCGTTCAGGTGTTTGTTTTTATGTGAGGGAACATTAAAGAGGCACAATCCTATGCAGAAAATCCTATTGTGTGTAATGTTAGGAAACGAGTGTTCTCATTTCCCAGAGCATGTTCTGTTAGTGAGATCTGTACTCTAATAATGTATTTGGTTTTTTGTTGCATATTCAAATATAAGCTAACAGTCAAATTTACTTTGAATTTGAACCACTTTTGTAAACCTAAAATCAAATAACAAGGTGCTTTTACAACAAAATGAGATAGGCACTTTTCTAACCTTTTCTCCATATGACTTATTCTAGATGACAATCAAATCTGGCTGATGGAAGCAGCTGTCAAATAAGTGATTCTGTGGGTGGGGGATGTTGTACCAGCTTATGCACCAGCAGGGTGACACAGTCTGTTACTTTGCTGCTACTATAGAAATAAAAATGTAGCAATAGCTCTGCATGCTATGCTATTTCTGTTATGCATCAGATACATGAGAACTGGGACATTTGCAGTTCATCCTTACCTAGCAGTTATATGGGCTATGAAGAGCTTTGGGAGGGGGATATAATCACATGAAATTTTGACAGCATCTGTCACTTTCCTTCTGTATGATGTAGACAGGGAATTCTTCTGAATTCTTTTCCCCATATTTAGACTTAGCTGAGCTGAGCTGATGGTTATAAGCAGTGCTTTTTTTCCTGGGGGGGGGGGGACACAGTGGTATGCATACCCCTAAACATTTTGTGAATCTAAGTTGGGCCTCATTGAAGGGCAGTATTTCAATATGAGTAGGAAAAAAGCACTGGTTATAAGAAAGAAAGAGTGTGTATAAAATCTGGTGGTTTAAGGCAATCAGAATCAGTAAATGGGGCCCAGATAAGAGTCAGTAAACTCAAATATTTCTGTAACACTTAGAGGCTTGATTTTTAATGATCTTACAGCTGAAGAATCATTACAAGACTTTCCCCCTATGCTGTTGCTACCTTGGAGACTTCTGACTGTAACAAATACAATGGTATTCTGTATCTGTTTTTGGTATGAAAGAAAGAGCTGTCCATAGATGCTACTCTTATCTTTAAAATGTCACTTGACATAACAATGGCAAGGTCCATCAGCAGGCACAAACTTGGGCCTCAAAGCTTGGGGAGTTGTCTAAGGACAGGTGAAAATCTTGAGTCTTCACACCGTTTAAAAGCACTTCCTCTCCTCTTCTCCCCATTCAAATGCTTTGTACACTGCATAGCAAATGTGTGCAGACTCCCTTGACACATCTCACTATTCTTATTCAGGTGTTTGAATCAAGTAGGAATCACCAGGTTTGAAACACTGCTTTAGGGATAAAGTATCTGGAGGCAGTGGCTGTATTTGGACAACATGATAAACTGTGTGGGGTGCAAGAGACACAGGCTTTCCTAGACTCATTCCCATCATAATCAACCAACTAAGGTTTCTCATGATGAGAACAAGTCTAGGCAGGCCTCGGACTCTTGCACGCTCCCTTCTCCTTCCCTGGCACAGCCATTAGGAGTAGAGTCCACTCTATTATTATTATTATTATTATTATTATTATTATTATTATTATTCACTACAGACTAGGATTACTCAAGAACCCTGAAATGTGGTTAAACTTAACCATGGTCTGATCTTACAAATGGCTTCATAATCCATGGGTGGAAGCTGGCTCGTTTCAAACAAACCATTCATCAAAGCAGTTTTTAGCCAAGCTTAACCACGATTTGTCATGCTCAAATGACATCAGTAACAGTTAATAATAAAAAAGTCATGATTAAGAGTTACAATAACCCTTGTGTTTTGGTGTGTGTTGATCTCATTTTAGTTTACTCCTGCTTTTTAAAACTTTAATAACTTATTTTAACAATTTTGTTGATAATTATCCTTGTAAACTGATTCAAGGTTTGTTAGGATCAAGTGGTATTTAAATTCTCCTCTGCTCTTCCATCATCGCCATGAGGAAGCGATTGGAAGCTTCTGATTTAGCATGCCAACTGAGCTGAGATCTAATCTGTGGTAAATCTTACTATGATTTGATGAACAAGCCAGCTGAATCACTTACAGTTAGAAGTTGGCTTGTTTCAATAAGCCATCATTAAGATTAACCATAGTTTGTACAAATTTGGATGTTGCAATCAGTTGCTATTAATCTAAAATAGAAATGAAAGCTTCAAAGCTCCTCCTTGTATTTGAGCCAGAAGACTAGATGCAGCACAGAGGGCCCATATTTTGCTTAGGCTCATTCCTAACACGATAAAGTAATGATTTATCATGACTTCCATATGCAGTCAATGCACATTAGTGTGAAATTCTGCTGGGCAATTTAGTACCTCTTTCTGCTGACTCATTAGGATGCTACAATAGGGAAAGATGGTGCTAAATCAGAAGGCCATTTATTGAATCCTGTCATTTGCACTTATTGTCGTGGGGGTGTAGCTGGATGTCACTGGGGCTGATAGGAGTCCAACAACATCTGAAGGCCAACAGGTTGCTCAGCCCTGTTCTAGATTCCTGTAGCAGCCTTCACAGGAACATCAAACCCATGTCACCTTGGAAAATCCAAACTAGCTTAGTTAACTTAGCCATTTCTTCATTTAATAACTCCTAAATAAATTTGCAGCTATAGCAGGCTAAATGGACAGGCCTCCAGTGTCAAAGTCTGTTTGTGATTAAGAACCACATTGTATAGCAAGTAACAATACAGGAACCATAACACTGGACTGAAAACCTGTTCTTCCTATCATGCCTATTTTTTCCCCATTCCCCAAAGGCCTGACATTTCTTGTGATGCTCATAAATCAGTTTGTCTAAAAAATTTTTTTCTCTTTGCCCTTTATATGAAAATAGAGACTTTGGGTAAAAAGGCAGAGAAGCTGTATTCTATGTGCAAATGTTGACTGAAAACTCAGCAGTTGGTGGGGTGGGGGAAACCACTGAGACAAGTTCTTCAATATTATTTAACCTCAAATGCAGTGCTTGAGAGGGTATGGTGTTCTCCTCTCATGGCAATCCAGAACCACAAAAAGCATAAATGGAACATGAATTAAAATTAATGTTTCCTGATTTGAAATTTAGAAATGATTGGTAAATAGCTTTCAGAGCCATGCACAAATTTAATCATATGGTACTAAGAAGATGCTTTAATTTCACTCAATTTCATCAGATCAGATTGCACAAAAATAACCTATTTGTGAAGTTAACCCCAGTCACATCCCGCTTAATCTCCTTAAAATATGTCAAGGAAAATCCATATGATTGAATTAAATGAGCAATATTCAGAAACCAAGAATCTGATTTCACATTCATTACAGTTGTTTGCTTTAGTAGGTAAAGTCTAGGTGCAATGAAAAAAGGGAAGATCTAAAATGATCACTCTATGAAGGAAAACTATCAAATCCCATAGTCCTCCTGACAAAGTTTTTATGAAATCTGGTTTCCTGAAATTCTCCTTTAAAAGAACAAACCATTCTCCTTAGTCTCAGTTTGAGATATTCCCGTTATTCAAGAATAGTTCCATAAATGAAATAAGAAGGAAGGTCACGGCAATGCTGTGAAATTGGAGTTCACATTGCTTTGAGTCTTTCAGGTAACCCCAAATCCTGTCTTAACATATAGTGTCAAAGCAAGGTTGGAACCCCTCCTCCTCCTTCCTCCATCATGAGTGCCATTTCTTCCAGTTCATCAGAAACCACATAGTTTGTCATTGCATCTAAACCAGCAAACCATGGTTGTGCTATTCTTCCAAATCAAAGCACATTCAGCAAAGTGCATTGAGTAAATCATATACTGTATACGTAGGGATTGCAGACCCTCCCACTTTTTTCTGGGGGTGGAAAATAGAAAATCTTTTAAAATCCAGGCCTTCTGACTCTTCCATCCAACTCTCCTGCAGAGTGGAGAGCCTCAGCCTTAGTACAGAGAGGCTGGATAGGGATAATATTTCTTGACTTTTGTTTCTGCATGTATGTGGGGGGGGGGGAGAGTTTTTCATGTCACACTGAAGCTCTGAACAGCAGGCTGTTTCAGATCCAAAAAGCCATAAAACAACAACTCTAAAACACACTCAAGCTGGCTTTGCAGCCATTCCATGCTGAATAGCGCACCAGGTGTAGAAACCATATATGCAACCTTTGTACTATGTTCTCTACAGAAGGCAGTTGACCTTTTACGCTAAGTGGGAAATCATTTGTGAAATCCCAATTACTTGGTTCTAAGTAGGTGAATGCCACGCGTTAACCCTGCTTTAGAAAGGGAGCACATTACGTGTATAGGGAGAAATTGCTGTCCTTTTTTGTACAAGAATCTTATTCCCCAAAGTAGAAAATTACAAAAGCAACTGGTGCAACACAGGTAAAATGAGAGATGCAACTTACTTTATCATAGCAGATCCTCAAAATGTTTGCTTTTTAAAACTGCTGTAAAGTTTTTGGGGATTTTGTTCAAGCATAAAGGACAATGGGCAATTGACCTTCCCAGAATCATATCAGAGAGCTCTGCATTGTGTGTGTGTGTGTGTGTGTGTGTGTGTGTGTGTGTGTGCTACCATCTGGATGCAAAATTGCCAAGATTGTAGGGAGAATTCAGATGTCTTGCAGGATTTTTGTTAGGATGCAAAACCAGGTTGGCCTTGAGCAAGTCTCTTTTCAGCTATCCTCAGTTGTTGAAATGGGAAAACAAGATCCCCAAAGCTTATCCTTTAGTCTCCTGTGGTTTGGTATGGAAACAGCTACTTCTTCTAAACCGTTCCTGCAGTCCTTTGGTGAGACAGCCCCAGCAGGGATTTAAAATTACAAAACATGCATCAAAGCAAAATGTGGAAATATAGGATGTTAGACCTTTAAACTATCCCCTTATATGCTGTTTCCAAAGGTCCCCCTCTTCCCTTAACTTTTAGTAAGTTAAAAAATGTTTTATTCACAAATTATTCAAAGAGTAGATTCATGTGCTTTTCTATACAGCAGCAAGAAAAGACAGGCGGCATAACTTGGGTACCAAAATAGTAAGATGTATCTAAATTATTTGCACAGAAACACAAAGAAGGCTTGCTTAAGCCATGCGGTCTAAGCTTGGAGCATCCAGCCTAGATCTCTTTATTGGTAGGGCTCACATGGCAGGACAGCTTACTCTATGGCCTTAACACCTTCGTGCATTAATTAGAGTTAAGCATGTTGTTTATATGAGGCTGATTTATTCCACATAAAGAGCCCTCTGCTTGTTTCCTGGCCTGTGTAGAATTGAATCAATAGGTGAAGCCAATGCTGTGGCCTTTCACCTCTTGACTGGTTCCAAGGATAGCTTCTGTTAGAAATAAGTTCCCAACTAGGGATTCAGATGTATTGTAAAGAAGAATGCACACTGTGTATCTGAGAATATGTATCCTTCCACACAAGTGCACAGGCTGAAGTCAGTGTAGAAAATGTCATTCCATGCTGCATCAAAATCTTATCTGCTCCTTTCAGATGTATTGCCAGTAGGTTATCGAGTTGGCATTTTCGCCTAAGGACAAAAGCAGGCTCTAAGCACCTAAGAAGGAGGATCAGCTTTCTGAAGAAATAAAGTAGGGTATTTAGCAAAAGCCAACATATGGATAATATATGTTGTTCATAAGTTCATAAGTATAATAAAACAGTCATTTGGATCAAGGACTGTTTCTAAAATGTATAATTAAGCGAGAAGAGTATAATATGATTAACTCCTGTGTATCATTAATAATAAAAAATGAAACCTGCTATAATGAAAGACATCAAAGATTATAATCCTGCATGATAGTGTTAGAAGTCAGAACCAAATAGATGTGGCATTAAGCACATCATTAGAAAAATATAGCAAGTTTTTTTGGGTTGTTTTTTTAAGCATGCATCCCACCTCCAGGAACATTTTCAATACATTTTATCCACACTCAGATATAGGAGTAGCTTTATCAGGATGACTTTTGTTAAGGTTACATGTGGAGAAGTAAGGTTTAAATGTCTCATCTCTTTGCATATGGTGGTCCTGATGAAATCCATATACCCTGCTCTTGCTTTCTAAATAAGTAAGTAAATCCTGATATGGTTTAATGCATTGAATGTCACATATCTTTTGGTCCTCAGTGGTTAAGTTTGTACTTCAGCTGTAAATCATCTGCTCCACTAGATTAATAAGCTGCCTAGATGTTGCTTGAATGAAGGTAGGGGACTTAATGAAATCCAAAAGCCCTGTAATGGGACTCCTTTCAATTTTAGCCCAATGGTGTCCCCTATTAGTCTTCTAAAAGCAGGTTTAAAGGTTTGTTGTCACAACAGATAAGGGAACCAAACACTTCCTTCTTCCCCTCCTCCTGTAATTCAAGCACTCCAAATACTAGGCTTTCTGGTACAGTGCTCTCTGTGTGTCTTATCAAAGCTCTGCCTGAGCTCTACTGAATCATCAATGGTTATAAAGTATTTATATCTGAGGTTTAATGGTTTGGAAACATCATTTCATGATTTAGTGTATTTTATATTGTTGTTTTATTTGGCCATTCATTATAAACTGCCCCGGGGTCCTAAGGACTGGGAAACAGTTTAGAAATGAAGGTTTCGGTAGAAATAATGGGCATGCTCCACTTGTTAAAAGCAATGGAAAACATGTGCAAGCCAAGAGACCAGATTTCATGGCTAGTGCTTCATGGTATTTGTGACTTTGGACCTATGTCTCAAAGCAATACCCCGGTGTATAGTGTGCGTGACGACAACATATGAGCAATCTTGCTGATGCTAAGTAAGTCTGAGTCTGGTCAGTGCCTGGATAGTTGATGACATGGGAACCACATGTATGATATCAGAGGTGCCAAGTTGCATGCAAGATTGAGGGGGCATGTCGTGCATGTGACATCATCAGGAGGAGGCTGAGTGCGGAATCTGGCATGGCTTCAATGGCCAGCAGGTCCTCTCTCATGCTGAGGAGGAGCCGGCCATGCTCTGCTCTACCCTCGGCCTCCTCTGACACTTCAACACTGAGGGGGTCTGGCCCCCTGCCAACAGATATGGAGGGGGCAAAGACAGCTCGGCTCCATAGAGTCGGCACTCCTATATGGCATATAAATGTAGGAAAATAAAAAGGAATAAATCTTATTCAGCCTAATGCCATAGTCATGAAACAAATAGTTCCCTCCCTCCCACCCTTCCATTCCTATCCAGTAAGAAAACTTAATTCTGATCAATGTAATATATGTGGTTCTGTTGTGGTTGTTCTTTTTCTCCCTTTGTTTGCTTATAGCTTTACGTAATGCATCTCACTTGTCAATATTTTGAACAGCTGTAGTCATAATTTGTGAATGTGGCACATAGCAATTGTCTGACATATGAGGAAACTCGTTACTGCCTTTTGAAAACCTGCATTGCACTTATGTAACGCAAAACCTGTCATCACTGTTTGTGTTTCAGGCACAATATTGGTAGACAATATGTTGATCAAAGGTACAGCAAGAGGACCTGATCCCACCATTGAACTGACATTAAAGGACAACGTAGACTACTGGGTTATCTTAGATCCTATCAACCAGAGGCTTTATCTAAACAGTACTGGACGAATTCTCGACCGAGATGTAAGTTGGTGTCTCTTCTTCCCCCTCGCTCCAATTTCTGTTTTGTATTAAAAGCTGCTGATTTCAGTGGAAAAATAAGCATTTTCACAACTAATAAAGGTGGGAAATGTGAAATGTTTGTTTACTCAGTGTAAGTCTCATTCAGCCCAGCTCCATATGCTTCAGATTGCAGCCTAAGGATGTTTGTTAGTATATTTTATAGTTCTTTGGATGTTCTATCCAAAATAGTGGCAGGGTTTTTTTAAGGACATTTTGCATCTGTATGTTGATCTATATTCATACTGATGCAAGGCTGTGTGTATTTTTTGGTTCAAGCATACAAACCAGAGCAGTTTGAATAACAACCCTTGGCACTCCATGTTGCTGAACCACAGCTCCTGTCACCCCTGTTGATTGACTATGCTGGTAGGGGCTGATAGGAGTTGGAGTCCACAAACATCTGGAGAGCCACAGGCAGGCCATCCCTGATCTAAAGGCTGCACCAGGTAAACCAGAAGTGATGGGATTTCAAACAATAAATATGATATATGATTAACACTCTATAATCCAGACCTACTGTGAGCCCCAAACTCAGCACAACTCATTAGACATATATTGAAGACCACAAGGAGTTTGATATGCCTCCTAGTCTTGCTCTCTACTGCAGACATAGAAAAGGGAACAGTCTATTACTTGACAAACTGGGTGGTAGCGATGCTTGGCTTGCCCAAAATAAAATAAAATGATCTTGGTAGAATCAGCACAGCTGCGTTGGACTCCTAGAGCAGGCAGTTAAACCCAATTTGTTTGCATGATGTATAACCCATGATGTGCAATGTTTGCTGCTTGTTTCTGGGAGGTTTCTGTGGGAATCTTTAATGCAACACCTTTTGCTATTTGAACATAGGATTACATTAAAACTTGTTCCACTTCAGTAGTAACCTGGAAAAGACCCAGTTTCTTCCTTACAAATAGAACCAGTGTTAACTGCAGTAGATATTTGTCTTGGTGTTCTAGGAATGGGTTTACAGGATAGAGATAGATGATAGATAGATAGATAGATAGATAGATAGATAGATAGATAGATAGATAGATAGATAGATAGATGATAGATAGATAGACAGATAGATGATGATAGATAGATAGATGATAGATAGATAGATAGATAGATGATAGATAGATAGATAGATAGATAGATAGATAGATAGATAGATAGATAGATGATAGATAGATATGGATAATGTGTTCATATCAGCTTACCTATATGCACATTGATGCAGCCTAGAAATAAATAAAACTAGGCACTTATCCACAGCAGTGCTCTACGTCTTCAATAAATTTATCTTATTTTGTGGGTATGTGTGTTTTAAGGTTCCTTTAGCAGTTAAGGGATAAAAAAGAATCTGCTGGCAGTTCAGCCTAGTCGATTTCAGCACTCTACCATCTTGTTAGGGGAAATGGCTATAAATTAGAAGCTGGAGTGGGCATGCATTTTTCCCTACCAGCAGGCTGTCCTGCCCTCACCAATTATGATGTAAAATGAAGCCTCACACGTTTTCATGCTTCCTCCCTCTCCCCATCTATGGGATTCACAAAAGAGACAATCTTCCTGAATTATATAATGCTATTGTGAGATGAATATTTGTGAACTCCTCGTTTCTTTAGGCAAAAGAACTTATTTAGATTCAGAATGTATCTTTTTTAGTCTGCTGTGTGCTAGTAAGTGGGCAGATATATTCAGTTGATTTAGCCAGCTGACAACGTAGTCCATACAATTTGCTTTTCTGCAGAAGCAGCTATGATTTGAATGTGCACACTGTAGGCGGAGTGCCTACTGAGTAAGCCAAGAGGTTTTCTTCCCTCTGGCCAAGCCTGCAGCCTCTTTCTGCTGCCAATCACTTTCTTCATTTCTTTACACTTTCTTCAGATTTTGGGGCTCCAGGGCATACACCATATTCTTGGGTGCATCTGATCTGGTGAAGCCCTGAAGCAACTAAGTTTTGAAGTTAACAGCCAAACACCTGGTCCTTTCTTTTATTAACTTACTTTCAAATGGTGGTTTTTAAAAGACAGGTTTATAAGGATTCCAGTGTTCATTTTCAATTCAGGAGCGAATTTGTGCATTTTTGTTTGATTTCAACACATTGAGCTCCTTATTCAGAGAGAGAGAGAGCAAACATCTTCACTGTGTTTAAAGAAGCATTTGGGCAGGATTAAATGAAGTGGAATTAAGTGATCATACAAGAAGGAAATCTTCAGTCAATATGTAATGTTTTGCTTTAAAGAGTGTAATATAATAGGACGGGCCCTCTTACAAATTTGGTAACTGGTTAAATAATAGGAAGGTGAAAACAGGTGTAAATTGGTGGTTTTCACAAAACAGGAAAATAAGAAGCGGGGTCCCCCACTGATGCTATTGGGACCTGCACTATTTAATTTTCATAAAAGTTATGGAGTCAAGGAAGAGCAGTAAGAGAGCCAATTTATGGATTACACCAAATTGTTTTGGGTGGTGACCAAGCTGCAAAGGAGTTCTGAAAGGAGTGTCAGATTGGGATAATGGGCAAAAGCGGCTAATGAGATTCTGTATAAGCAATGATAGTAATCCACCAGCCCCTAAATGCCAACTTCACTTCTCCACTTGTGGAATCTGAATTGACTGTGACTAAAGCCTTAGGAATGCTTAGCTCACATGTTTCGCAATGATGTGTTCAATGGGGAGTGGAACTGTTCTCTTTACCCCACCACTGACGTCTCATCAGCTTTCTTCAACAACTGTGGGTTGCATGAAGCTGCTTGTAAAGGAATTGCATTGCATGGGACCCTGGCCCCATTGAAGAGTTTTGTGTGACCAGGTGTCCTGATCGCACGAGACCCTTACATGTGAGCAAGGGTTCCTTCACAGACGCTTACTTGCGACATGTGTTTGCTTAAGGAAGCTGATGTGTTGTTGGGGCAGGGCTCAAAAGACTAAAAACAGGCGCAGAGGAAGCTGTCTTGTACTTATTTGAACCATTGGTCCATCTAACTCACTATAATCTACACCAGGGTTTTCCAAACTTGGGTCTCCAGCTGCTTTTGGACTATCATTCCCATCATTCCTGACCATGGGTCCTGCTAGCTTAGGGATGATGGGAGTTGTAGTACAAAATAGCTGGAGACCAAAGTTTGGGAAACCCTGATCTACACCATGGTAAGCCAATGTGATGCCCTCAAGTTGTTATGGAACTGTAACTCTCAGGACCCCCAGCCTTTGTGGCCAGTAGGTAAAGTCCAATAACTCACGGACAACCCCAGGTTCTCTTTCCCCAACTTAGGCTTCAGTTCTGATACCAGTTACTTGGAGTTGAGTCCCGCTGAACTCAATAGGACTTAGCTTCTGAGTAGATTTGATTAGGGTTGCACTTCTATTTTATATGAAACAGAAATCTCCACACATCCAGGTGCTTTGTAGAAGTAACTATGCATTTATTTTTCTCCCTTCTTTACAGCCACCAATGTCCATTCAGTCTATTGTGGTTCAAGTCCAGTGCATTAACCGAAAAGTAGGAACTGTCATCTATCACGAAGTTCGGATTGTAGTGAGGGACAGAAATGATAACTCTCCCCAGTTTCAGCAGCAGCAGTACTATGTAGCAGTCAATGAGGTCAGTTTTAGTATTGGTATTGTTACCATTTTTTTTCCTAACTACTCATGTACTTTTTGATATCGTCTCATCAATGCTAGCTACAGTACTAAAACACTTAATGTTGATTTGCTTTTGGGTTTTCCAGTTGATTTTGACCCTTTTGTGTGTTTATATTAAGAACTTGCCTTGAATCACTTGAGAGAAAATCATACTTGTATTAATTAAACAAACCCAACCCATTCAGGGTGGTATTACAAACAAGGGCTGGGTGCATATGCGTAAGCAAAGGAGACACAAACTATTTTAGCATACTGCCATAAGAAGTTCACACACACATTCCGAACATTCTTTCATAACAGAAATGGTATAATACTATGAAAAGGAATGACTAAGCACAACCTTAATTTTCAGTTTTAAAGAGTTATCTCTTGACAATATTCCTCACCCCTGGTGTTCTTTATTCCTCACTTCAATGGCAATTTTAGCACAATGATCTACTTTCTGGCAATTCCAATATTTGCATTTTCCATTCATTTAGTTTTATTCTGTATCAACCAGTTCCAAGTTAGGACCTTATTGCTGGATTAGTTTGCAGACAAGAAACAAAGGCAGACAATGATCTTTGGGTCTAATTTTAGTCATAGCCTTTTAAGTTAATAAGCTTTTATTGACTTAAAATTAGCTTTTGGCTCTGTATGTTTCCCGATTGTCTTTGGAGTAAACTAGAGCGGTACCATCTAGATAGAAAACCATTGGTTTTGATCTGTGTCCTGTATGCTGAACTTGTAATAATTATGGTCATCTTTCTGTGGAGATTGTGTCTTCTCATACAGTTAGGCAAGGATGTGTCCTTGCCTTCATTATTTTGAATTTGTAACTGGTAAATTTCTCCTCATTTTTGGAATTAATATCTTCTCATCCTCCTAAGATATGTATTGCATGCAGACGATGCAGTTTTAATTTTGAAGACATAGTTGGGTAATAAATGTTTTCTTTTGGGGTTTAATTATTTTTTAATTGAAATTCTTAACCATTAACCATCCAAAATCCAGAATTATAATATTTTCTAATAATATATTTCTTTGGGTCCCGCATAGTCATATGTTCAATCAAGTTGGTTTACAGAAATACCTTGAGCATTTGGTGTCTCCAATCTGCCAACTTGAGAACTCAGAGAAAAACTGAAGGGGCCATGGTGAAGCAGAATGTGAATACAGTTACCCAATTTTTCTCAACAAAGGGTGGAAAATTTGTTGCACCCTTGTGGACTCTACTTCATTGGAGGTTTTAAAGCAGAGATTGGATAGCCACCTGTCGTGGATGCTTTAGTTGAGATTCCATACTGTAATTTCCCCATTTTATTTTTGCCACTTGAAAACAACAAATCCAACTGTGACCCATCAAAATAAGCATTTCCAGATACTTAACCTGTTCAGTCTATTGAACTGTTGAATGTGTGTACACTGGGCTTATGGGTAAAGTTCATTCTGTTTAAAAGACTTTGGGACCAATCTAATAAAGGCTCCAAAGAGCAATGCCCCACCCTGCTCCAATTTATACCACCCCATAGGTAGAATCAAGCTGGAATTCAAAGGGACTTTGCTTGGATCTCAATCAGCTTGCAATAAATCCAACTCTAAAATTATTTTCTATCACTAGCTAGAATTGGAACCCACCAGTCCAAAATAATTTTATATAGATGTCAGGTGACATGAAATCCTCATCTGATCTTTTCTTGCTGCTCTTCTCCAGATCTTCCTGGAATACCATTTAGCCATGTCAGATAGGTCAACAATGATGGCAATTCTTGAAAATATGATCCAGTACAACAGAATAGTTCAATACTTTAGACCAATTTTATGCTAAATGCATTGATTTCCTCCTTTAATAAGTTTCCAAAAATGAGCTGAATCTTCCCCTCCAGCTGCTCTATTAATTTCCTCCTGCACCTGTCTGATATATATCACTCCCTTTCTATATAGATTTCTTTTCATTCCTACATCGCTGAGCCCAAATCCAAAACAATTAAAACATTTTTTAGCACTGCTTGATTTTAAGAACTGTTATTTCAAAGCATTTAATGTTCATTATTCTGTACATAGGTTTATTGCCTTTTAAGTGGCACAAATTATTGTAAACACCATTATTGTTGTTCCAAATTTCTTCTTAATGTAAAAGTTTATTGGCTCTTCTTGCATCTTGAAGCTTTATAATTATTTGCTATTGTTTTGAGTTGAAATATTTTTGAGCTGTTTAGAGCACTGGGGTGGGTAGGTTTAACATTCAAACAACTGCACAAACATTTCCCCCTATAATTGATTTTGTTAAGTGCCTATAAGTTCGATATAATTATAGACTACATTTGTTGTGGTTTATTTACAGCAATTGTAATCCACAGTCCTCAGACTTTTGCATTTAGCAATGCTTTAAATTAATATCAGGCATGATCAGTTCTCAGCTTTGTGTGTGTGTGTGTGTGTGTGTGTGTGTATTTTGCCCTGGTGACTTTCTTTAGTATGAGAAAGGTTGCATCCACAGGAAGAATGTGCATGCTTAAATTTTTAATTTTTTATAAAGGACCACCTTATACTGGGCTGTGTGGGTATGGACTGAGTGGAAGCATCCGTCCCTCTACTCAATTCTGCCAGCTTAGCCAACCTCTTGCAGGCTGCCACCAATGGAGTGAAACAAGACAGAGCTTCACCTCCATCAACACAGAGCTTCCCTTTTCACCCTCTTAATGGCAGACAGAAGGCCCTTCAGTGGTATCCCCCATTGCCGAGCCCAGTGGAAATTCCCCCAAACAGGGTGTTCTGCAGACAGAGTGGGGCTGAGCTGACCCAGGATCTGCTAGATCACAAGCTGCTTGCAGAGCTGGCACTACTATTTGTATGGATTGTGGAGGCTTTTCAGGGTAACAGCTGGATTTTTGCACTTTTAAGTGATGTGATAGAACCCAGTTCTTTCACATAAGACAATGATCATGCCTTTGTATTCCTCCTTCAATTGGCCAAATGGTGATTAGCTTCCTCTGTTGACTTCTCCTCTGCAGGCATCTGTGGCTTGTGGCTTGTGGCTGGTTCAGTATAAATCTTTCATAAGTTCTGTTACTTGATCAGGCGCGGCTATTAAGAGTGTCTTTGAGTTGCTGTTGAAAAGTCACACGAAATGGCAAGCAGCCTTGTGATAAATCAGTAGCATAATTAATTGTGTGGTTTAATTAGCTGAAATTAAGGATTGTAAAAACTAGCTTATGGTCTGCAGCAGTAAAAACTTTCAAACTGTCTCCTTCTGCTTGCTTGCTTGCTTGCTTGCTTGCTTGCACACCCACCCATCCCTCTTTTGGTATAGCCGTCTGTTGAAAGAAAAGATCTCTCAATAACATGCTCCATAGGTTTGAGAAACACTTTATAGCCTTGGAGGAAATTAGGACAAGAAAATAAATTGGTGATTTCAGTAAATGACCCCTTTCCTTGCTAATCAAGGTGCAGTTCTTACAAACTTTGGAGGTTTCAGATGTTACTGAATTTCACAACTAACCTAAATCCTCGGAGGAGCTGCTGTTTGACTTGTACAGCTGCTGAGCTTACGAATTCAGAGCTCTAGTGTTTTGGATAGGCTTAATTATAAGGCAGAGATTTGAAACTTGTGGTCTTCCATGTGTTGTTGGACTCCATCTTTCACCATTCCTAACCATTGACCATTGCACATGTTGAATTCAATTTGCACAACAATGCTGTCCTGCCACCTCTTCTCCACTGCAGCCCCTGTGCCTTCAGTAAGCCTCTTGTGTGCACCAGGGACCTGCAGGAAAGGACTGGGACATGGCATGCTGAGAGGCTGCAGTGAGGGGAGGGGAGAGATCAGATGCAGCCAGTTTCTGCAAATCAGAGCTATGCCAGCACAAGCTATCTCCGCCTCATTTTTACTTATTTCTTCATCCCTCAGGCTTTCTGTGGGTGCAGAAGGCTACAGTGGGGAGGAAAGAGCCAGACAACCGATTTTGCCTCTAGCCTCACCCACTATTAGCATGTAGCCTCTGGAAGGCTACCCAGAAGAGGATGCAGTCCTTGGGCTGAAGAAAGTTCCCCACTCCTCAGCAATGATGCCATTGGCATAAACAGCCCGACAACATAGCCTTTCCCTGTCTGATCATTGACATTCCCAATGAGCAGTGTTGGAGAATATAATTTTAACTAAAAGCCTGTGATAACCACGATACCTGAAATTTAATCAGGCTACATACGTACCGAATATGAGCAAAGGTGTCTCTTCTTTTCTCATACCTCCAACCCATGGTTGCATCTTTATATATTAACTGGCATATTGCCATATGCCTATTATATTACAGTATATGTTGTGTATTTCACATTGTTTTAACCTACACAGATCAATTGTATTTCCAATGTTATTATTAAACTCTTTCCTGTTCCTGTTTTGCTGAATTCCTTCTACTATTGCTTAGAAGATCTATTAGAAGATCTTTATTTAAGACAACGAAACCTTCTGTTTTCCAGACTCTATTTTTCCTCACATGGTTTGAGATTCCTTACTTCTGCTCCTCTTACAAGAGCTTGAGTATTTGCAAATACTGAAAAAAGGCAAGTGAAGACTAGAATTTTTATTTATTTGCTTTTTTTTAGTATATGAAATTATAACCCCTTGAGAGATGAAGTTTTAAAATCCCATATAGAATATTCTCTCCCATTTGTTTTGCACTTTGAAATTCTGTGCTATTGCGCAGTGGAGCTGAGAGGAATATTTTAGGTGCTAAAGGTTGCGTGTGCTATAGGATTTGAAGGCACACAAGAAGGCACCATCATGCTGAGACTAAGTAGCTCTGGCCAGTGCCTGGATAAGTGACAGCCTGGTAGCAACAAGTATCATGCCTAGGATTACCACATCTGCTCTTCCTGCTCGCCAACCCTGTCATACACCCATCTCCCCCAACACCTCACCAACAGCTCCTCCCTTTACACCTCACTTACTCCCTTGCCTATCGCATCACATCTCAGCTCAACCACTCCCCTCATAGCTCTTCTCAACTCCTTTCAAAGGAGGGGAAGGTGCTTCAGAAAGTTTCTAAAGTGCTTCCTCCCACCTTTAAACTTCACTGCACCTGTATATAATGGAAGGAGAGATGCTTCACCACTCTCCCCCTCTTTTCAGCTATTCGTCTGGGATGTGTGCCACCCTGTTGTCATGCTTCAGGTCACGTGGCCTCCTACTGGTAGCCATGTGAACTACAGTAGGATAACAACCTTACATTTCAATGTACATAGGAAGAAATGCTGGTTTCATTTTGCTGCACTTTCTCTCGCTCTTGTTTTCTAAGCCATATCCATTGTGTTGGTGAATAATCAGTCCCTGTTTGCTTCCCCACCCATGGTGGGGTACTTCTGAATGGTTGAAACTACAGCAACCTAATACTGTTGTTGCCTGGTAAAAGTTAATAATATTAGAGACTGATAATCTATCTCTACATTTGTCTTATTGTATTGCTTATGACTTTACTCTATAATATGGGCATTTCTTGTGAGTTTTATAATTCCATATAAACTTGATAATTTGTGACTGAGTTTTGTTCAGCAACTGCCATGCCAGGTAGTGTAAGGAAAATAAATGGTATTGTATGCAGTACCTTCATATTATCATTGCAGCCATTCCCAGACATGATGTGTGTGGTGTGTGTGTGTGTGTGTGTGTGTAAAATGGAATCAAAATGCACATCGCTGACACAAGCAACTGAGATAAAACTAAACTGCAAAGTTTCTGGGGACACAGAACAGTCACACCCAGTCTGAATGGGAAAGAGTTGAAGGAAAGCAATGGAAATGATAAATAGTTCAGAAGCATGTCACATGAGGAAAAGTCAAAGGCACTTGGTTTGTTTAGCTAAGAGAAAAAGAAGATTAAGGTGAGAGTGGATAGCAATAGCTTACATTGATATGCTTTAAATAGTCCATTGGTTCATTGGTTCTTTTGTAGTTGCAAGAATTTTATTATGATGAGGTAGCTCTGAAGGTCAATGAATCCATTACTGGCCTGTACAGTCATAAATCTTAGTATGCCTCAATGCCAACCTTAACAGACCATGGTGTGTTTTGGGGTAATAACTACTGGGAGAAATTACTGCAAAATTTACTGATCTTCCATTTTGAGAGAAACCATTTTGTTGATGTAGTATTTAGCTCTTATTCTAAGGGCAAGATTGCAGTCTTGTTTAAGAATATTCAGATCCAGTTATTCTGTTAGTTACAAGAGTTTAATGTGTTGGGTTTTTTGCCTTGCTTTGAGGATAGTAAGAAGATAGTAGCTGTCCTTTAGTTGTTTTTTTTGGATAACATTTCCCCCCTATTTTTGGAAGATAGTTCTTAGGTATAGTTTGACCCCTTTGTTGGAAGTATTGTCCGTACTGTAGTAAGATGTGAACTTGGAAATTATAGTTCAAAGTGAGTTTCTTCCACTTCCAGTGTAATTATTCTCCCCACCCCACCTTGGTGTTTAAATCACTAATCTCAGTTGGTATGTACAGCATCAGAAGCATATTGATGTGTGATAATTACCTGTAAATTGTATTTTGCTTCGCTATGAAGGTCCTCAGTAACATCATATTATTATTATTATTATTATTATTATTATTATTATTATTATTATTATTATTATTGCCTTAATAAGGCTTAATAGGCCATGAAAGTAATGAATGCATCTCATGGAAATTAGATTAATTTAATACATAAATTACTGAAGTGGATTTCTGAAGCTTATGTGTTCCAAATGTAGATAAGGTTCTCTTTTATTTACAAAGCTTCCGCTTTTCCCAGGGATATAAGAAAGTCTTGTTGTTCATTGGCAGCAATAAACTTTTGTAGTTTGTCTTTTAAAAAGAGCCACTTAGACAGTTTGCAGTAGTTTCTCTGGCTGTCCTCCCCCTTTTATTTGGGAACCTTCAGCTGACATAGATGAGCAACAATGTAGGTGCTTCTTATTGCAGGCTGTCATATTAAAAAGATGTCATGATAAAAAGATACCTGCAACTTACATACAGATTATTCTTCTTGTAAAGCTATACAAGCAACTTTCCTCTTATGACATCCTGAGATCTGGCAAGTGGATACAGTCTGTGTTATCATAAAGCACCAATGCTGCAGCAAGCAAAGGCTCAAGCAAAGGCTCAGTCAGCTGCTTGTGGCTGGAAAGCCAAACAGGATGTTTGTGACTGTTGCCATGGGAACAAAGGGGCAGTCCATTCTGTACTGAGCACCGGATGTTAGCTCAGAGTGTGTGTCATATGACCCGTACTGGAAGTACATGGGTGGAGTTTATTCTTACTGCTGTGGAGTGCAGACATGTTTCTCTGTACTGATATAAGAGACAGAAATAAAAGATGCAAATAGATTTCTGTCTGCTTCTTTCCCCTCCCTGGGGGACACCAAAGGGGAGAGAGGAAGAAGGGTATGTTCCTCTCACACATCTGAGAAGAATCGCCGAGACCTCGGCTGCTTATCAGCAGAGTGGAGCAGCGGGGAGGTCGCCAAGGAATTCTGCCGGTGCCTACGCTGTGGCACATACCTCTGACCCAGGCAGAAATCCAACAGTCTGATGCTTGAATGATGAAGAACTGGAGGCACTGTGGGTTAAACCACAGAGGCTAGGACTTGCCGATCAGAAGGTTGGTGGTTTGAATCCCCTCGACGGGGTGCGCTCCTGTTGCTCAGTCCATGCTCCTGCCAACCTAGCAGTTCCAAAGCACGTAAAAGTGCAAGTAGATAAATAGGTACCGCTCCACCGGGAAGGTAAACGGCGTTTCCGTGCGCTGCTCTGGTTCGCCAGAAGCGGCTTAGTCATGCTGGCCACATGACCCGGAAGCTGTACAGTGGCTCCCTCGGCCAATAAAGCAAGATGAGCGCCGCAACCACAGAGTCGGCCACGACTGGACCTAATGGTCAGGGGTCCCTTTACCTTTACCTTGAGAACTTTACCTTGGTCTAAGAATGGAATTCGAATGGTGGAAGGGGACCGGCAGTGGGAGGTTTATTTAGGGAAAGCGCCCCTCGGTCTAAGAACGGTTTTGGTTTAAGAACAGACTTCTGGAATGGATTAAGTTTGTAAACCGGGGTACCACTGTACAATATATAATACAATATTCACCATAATAGAGTTTTCCACTTCACCACTTCGTTCCTCTGTGGATTCCAGTAAATTTGGATTAGAGGTTTTCAAACAAAAAGTTCCAGGTTCAATCCCAGGAATCTCCAGGCAAGTCTGAGAGTGATTTCTGTCTAAAACCCTGAAGAAGAGTGGTCATCAGTCAGTGAAGACAGTACTGAACTAGATAGACTAACAGATTGACTCTGAATAAGACATGCCATGGGTTTCTATTTTAAATGTGTACTGCCAAAATTTTCCAAGGTGTTCTAAATTTAATATATCTCAGATATAATGATGGAAAGTCCCTTATTGAGCACAATTAAAGCAAATGCACCCAGTATTAAACACTCAGGCATCTGATGCAATGACATGGTGGAAGGCATCTCATTTTACTGTGCCCAGTTGGTTGATGTTCCATTCCCTCTCTTTCTAGATAATAGGAAAGTTTTTATTGTTTCGAATACTGGAATCTGTCCCTCGATGTGTTAATTTGGCTGACAAGTTTGGTTTGACCTTTTAAAATATTTGACTGAGTTGCAAACCATTCATTCATATTCACATTTCTTATTTTGCTCCCAGTGATGAGTAGAGAGGGACTCTAGGTTCTTCAAACGAACACACACAGAGGTGGAATTTGTTTTGTTATTTTGTTTTTACATAGCCTTGCTTAATATTCTTTACCCAGGGAAAGGGGCAATAGTTCACAAGGTATTTCGCAGTATACAGTCAGAAGGAAATTGGCAGGAAGGCAATTTGGTGTGACAAAGGATGTCATAAGAACATTCCGTATATCTATAGCACTATGTCAGTTATGTCATCTCAGAACTGAGTACCTAATCATGGAATTTGTTTATTATAGTGTACAGTAAGGCATGAAATAATTGATGCCACACAGCTACATGTTGCTTTAAAAATGTTGGATGTTATACAATAATCCCAGATGTGAATTACTGGCATAACTAGTCTAATTTAGTTTCTAGTATATAGTGGATGTTAGAAGAGAGAGCCAGCATGGTTTAGTGGTTAAGAGCAGTGGACTCATAATCTGGCAAACCGAGTTCGCTTCCCCACAAGCAGCTGTTGGGTGACCTTGGGCCAGTCACACTTCTCTGAAGTCTCTCAGCCTCACTCACCTCACAGAGTGTTTGTTGTGGGGGAGGAAGGGAAAGGAGATTGTTAGCCGCTTTGAGACTCCTTAAGGGGAGTGAAAGGTGGGACATCAAATCCAAACTCCTCCTCCTCCTCCTCCTCCTCCTCCTCTTCTTCCCATAACCACCTACAACTGAATCAGTTTGCTCTTCTATTCCCATGCTGCACCATTGCTCAGAAGTAAATTGCACCACTGCTCAGAAGTAAATTTTGTTTTCAATGGGACTTTGTTCCACATAGGTGTTCCTAGGATTGTCTCCCAAAGTGCTGAACTGTGTTTTTAAGTTGCTTTAACCATCTTAGCTGTCCTTCATTTTCCCTGCACTGAACGTAAGGGTTCACAATTCTAATGAACTGTGTAGAAGGCTTGCTTCTGCATCTGCATACAGATAGTGCACAAGCTTGGGTGCATCGGTAATGAGGATTCTACATGCCTTATGTTGTAGTTGGATGTGGTCTCCCAGCCCATGCATTAGTCTTCTGCACACTTGACTGGGAAGATTCGGCTACAGAAACCTGTTTCTACAGACAGATTGTATTTGCTAAATCAGGATGGTAGTGTTGGTATTTTTAAAAAAGATCAGCATGCAATGCAGCTTTGAGTATGAATATAATTTATCCCCACCTTTCCACTGAAATAACTCAAGGCAGTAAAAACACATAAATAAAAATAATTAAAGCTCCGGGAAGTTAAGACAAAACACTAAAGAGGCAAAATGGCAGCTAGTTAAAACATCAGAGTAGTATAAAATTACATGAGATTTTTATTTTTTTAAAGGGCCTGCCTAAACAAAGCTGTCTTAACCAACTAATAACATCTAAAAAATGAAGGTTCCAGATGAAGCCCCAGTGGTCAGCGGTGGCCCAGAAAGGCCCTCTAACACTTTGCAGCCACTCTTGCTTCATCCCATTTTGTCACACAGAGAAGGGCCTCTTCACTGGGTCTTAGGAAACAGGTATTCCTTAAGATTTCCAGGATTTGGACCATGCAGGGGTTTATGGGTGGTGACCAGCCCTTTGAATCAGTCTCAGAAATGTTTTGCTAAACAAGAGCACCTGTTCTGAAACGTATGCAATATGCTTTCACCAGCATTTTAGACCAATGCAAGGTTCTGAAGGTTATTCAAAGGCAGCCCCATATACAGCCTTATGAAGTGAATGTGGCAGGATTTGCCCTTTCCAGCTTCATATATGACATCAAGCTCTCCCAGGTTTCAGACAGGAACAAACTTGGGAACTCTTGCAAGAAAAGAAGTTGCTCATCCATGCACCCCATGCTTTCCCATTTTCATGTGGGCAGTCACACCAGCAGCTGCTGGCATGATTTGGGCTGTAGAGCTTCAAGAGATCTCCCTGTTCAAAGTTCTTTATTTGGTTTCACAGAAGGGCTATATAATTTCATGTGGGTTTTAGAAAAAGTCTAAGAAAACAGCTTAGCCTAAATGAGACAGCTACAGGGTAAAAGGCTTAAGGAATGTAGCCTTGATGCATATTTTCAGTCCCTGAAAACTCTACGACCGAAAATGAGGGGCATATGGGCTGAACTCTTTAAAAAACTTGTCTGACTAGTAAATCATTGCTTAGAGAAGGCAGTGCTAGCAATCACACCAGCACGCCAGTGTTATACTAGCATTTCAGGAAGGCATAATTGGTATACGCTTCAACATAGGGACACCCCATTCCATAATGAAAATATTACTGTTTATAGCCCATGCATCTTACTGGGTTGCCCTGGCAGCTTCCAACATATATAAAAACATAATAAAACATTAAACATAAAAAAACCCATCCCTGTATAGGATAACTCCATACTCTCCAACATTTCTCCAATGAAAATAGGGATGTCCTAAGGAAAAGCGAGACATTCTGGAATCAAATCCTTAACCGGGATGGCTTCTCCAAATCGGGGACATGCCCGGAAAATAAGGACACTTGGAGGGTCTGCATCGGTTCTAAGGTTTTGTTTTAACTGATATCATTCAGTAATTTTTACTAATTAACAAGGTAACTAGGCTTCAGAAGAGCTGACATATTATATGGAAGATTCCAACAGACAAAATTTTGCTAACCTATAGCTGATGAGCAGTCTCTTCCTTGGATGCCTCTGGTGTAATTTCCCCCTCCCCTCATACTGATGATGTGATTTTTCTAACATGCACTTAAAGAGAGTGCTATTGTACAACTTTAGTTTGTCCACCTAGCAATTTTCTTTTTCCCTTGGTGGTAGGTTTGCAGTTAAAGGCCTTCTCTGGTCCCTCAGAGTATTATAGATGGGACTGGTAAATTACTTACTACTATCACACCTGACAGTTCCTGAAAGAATATTTAACCTTTCCAGTTCTGTCATCTTGATGGCACTAACTATATAACTCATTGCTACCAAGCCTTCTTGTGCATTTGTTCCAGAGAAAGAGGGAGGCGGCTTTTCTCATGTCCTAAAAGGCCATAAGAGGAAATGCCTACTTAATGCACACATAGGATGTGTTTTGTTGGGTTTTGGAACCTTGACTGCAGCCTCTAAATTATTATTTGAAGTATCTTTATCTGCAGTTTGGGTCTCAACACTAATCCCTTGGCCGTGTGTTCCACAGGCTAGCTAGATGCACATTATCCATTTAAAGCACATGACTTTGCTCAAAGAATCCTAGGAAATGCGGTTTGTTAAGTATGCTGGGAATTGTAGCTGTGTGAGGGGGCAAATCTGGGATTCTTTGGGGGAAGCAATGTGATTTAAAAGTGCTTTGAATTATTTTATTTCTCAGGGAGTTTCACAGGACTCAATCAAGCACACAAATTCACATAATGTAGATGTGCAGAAGGAATATTTTAATTGAGACTTGCCCATGTGAAAAGGAGGTGGGGGTTGAAAGCTATTCATGCTGTACATCTCCTGATTCAGACAATCAGACTTCTACAAAGATTGGCTGTGCTTGGTAGTCCACACTCTTTCTAGTAGCCAGCAGGGCTTTGCTTTCTTGCTTCCTGATCCACAGATCTTTTAAACAAGCGTTGCCTGAAACACACTGGACTGCTTTGAGAATAAAATCTATATTTTTTCAGCATCTTGACATACGTTCTCTCTTGTCCTGGGGTTCATTTTGGATGCTTTCCGTTCACTGCATATCCTTTGCTGCTGGTTGCCAAGATTAAATTTCTGATTGCACCAACACTCATATTTTTATAACCTTGAGGAGAGTTTTTTTTTAAAAAAAGATGTTTTAAACATTTTGAATTAAGTAAGGGAAGACTGCTACCTCAAATCAGCATTCTGAAAATGCCACCTGTTATTGAGACATACTGTGATGACTTACCTTACACCATTCCTCATTGATCAAGCAATGACCTTCATGAATAAATGCACCATTGTTATAGCACTACCACAAACAGAATATTCATTATCACCGGATGTACTGTTAAGTCAAACACTATACTTTTCAATGGAGTGCTTTCATGGCATTTGGTTGAAGGTCAGCATATGCTGGTAACTGAATGACGAAAGATCACAAGCATGGGCATGAACGAGCTTACTGAATGTTTCAAACCACAATTGTAGGAAAGCCGTTCCATTGCATCTGCATCACATTCTTTAACAAAATCACAGTTCTATGGAGAGCTTTTTAAATGATGGGAATAAAAACAATAGACTAGGTTCTGTATTGTTGGGGGTGATAGACATAGGCGTGACATGTGTAAAACTGTATTTTCCAAGAAAAACCAAATATTTTGTTTTGAGTGCTGGAAATCGAGCTTGCCCTGAAACTTGAAGTGCATCTTTGAGGGGGGAAATTAGTTGGATGCCCCCATAACTACTGAAACAGGTGCATTCTTTATTTATTTTTGCAAGCATCACATCCGTGCTCTGCTGATTTTATCTGTAAATTTTCATCTAAGCCATCCTAATTTTGCCATCTGTGCTTCTTTGGGGCTTGTGTGAGGACTTATCACCTCCAGGGTAGAAAGAGGCTGCTCCTCTTTAGAATGTCAGTCTTTTACATTTACAGTTTCCTCCCGGATGGCATAACTTTTTTTCAGTCCCTGGTGGAGGGATTGTATTCCAGCTATGGGTGAGCAAGAGCCAAAGTGAATGGATGAAATGGTTTTGATCAGGCATGGGTCCCTTGAACACAAGTAGATTGGTGAATCTATTCCATCCCATGTCTGGGTGGATATTTTTAAAGAAAAAAATAATTTAAAACACTTTAGAAATCCACATGTTTTCAACAGGTTTGAAACAAACAGCTTTTGAATGAACATTTATGAGGTCCAAAAGAGGTTACATCATATTTCTTTTCTTTTACATAAAAGAACCTGTTGAAAATGTCTGAGTAAATACGCCCTGGAAGTGGCAGTCCATTGTTGCATGTCCCCTCCCTTCCCTTCCCTTCCCTTCCCTTCCCTGTACAGTATATGACTACCAGGGACTTTGTGGGTGGAGCTGAAAACTTGGAGCAAAAAGCTCCTGGACGCATTGGTACATTGTGATATATTACACCTTCTCAGGTAATCATACAGAGAAAAAGACATTGCAAGCAGCTAGAAGGCAGGAAAGAAAGAAAGAAAGAAAGAAAGAAAGAAAGAAAGAAAGAAAGAAAGAAAGAAAGCCCACTTCATACAAATTTAATTCATAACTAGCTGCGTTCTGGAAAGGTCTGTAGACACATGATCCAATCCACATGTCTACATTCTGTTCTGGGCATGATATGTCAGATGCAGACTGGATAGGTTTGCTCCAAATTTTTCATTGTACTGAAATCCTTCCCTGTCTCCAGGTATGTCTACCATATTTGCATAGTTCAAGAACACAAAAAAACCTAAGGTTGCCGTATTTCAAAAAGTGAAAATCTGAACACAGAAGTTGTTGAGCTTCTTTTATAAGACCTCTTTTTAAAAATGCATTTTTGATCTATTTTTAAGGGAATTCGCCAAAATCTACACTTTCATCATAGGTTGCCATATGTCTGGATTGCCCCAGTTGTTTCAGCAAATTCCGCCCAGAAACTTTTTGCAGTGACTGAATCCTGGCTATGTTTTCTAGGAAATTCCAGACGTATGGCAACCCAACAAAACCACCTAACTGATGTAAGCGATTTTAAGCTATTGACAAACTTACCTAAATTTGATTGTATTATTTGTATTTTATATACAGGGAATGCTTATTGGAGTAGCAATATAATGGTGATTGTTGGCTATATGCATTTTTAGAAACTGAAAAATAAAGTTAAGAAGGAAATGCAAACACACACACATGCACACAACCAGGCAAAAGGACTTCAGGTGTGTGTGGAGCAGGGCAAATGAGGGGTGTGGCGTAGTAAGAGTCCCAATAACCAAATAGAGAAGCCTGTCCCCTGAATTTCAGATTCTCTAATCCCTGATCTACTCTTAGCAGCAAGTTTCTGCCATTCAGAAGGGCACTGTTTTGATACAAAAAACAAAATCCAAGTAGCATGGTTATCTATCTGGTAAGGAGCTGCTATCATTAGCCTTTTGGTACACCTTGTTCCAATATTTGACTGATTTCCATAGGATCCAGAACCTGCTTGAGGTAGAGAATTCAGACTATATGGACCAATAGTCCTTAATAGTAAAATAATTATCCATTTTTACAGATCTGGTATTTTTATCTTCAACTGACATCAGTATCTAAAATCCTTCTGAAACTCTCCTGCATCCAATATTTAAACCAAGGAGTTTTGTGTACTGATCATACAATATTTACTGCCATGGGGAGAAAATTATGAAAGCAATTACTTAGAAATGGGGAGAGACATAGTCAACTTGTCTCTCTGTGTTTTGTTTACCCAAAACAGATAGTGTGCGTTTTTTCCTTCTGCCAAAGGCCAGTGGCAAGCAAATAACATTCTCTAATAAAATATTCTCTAAGTGTAAGCAATGACTACTAGCTTCTTGAAAAATAAGCCACGCATCATATTCATATCTCTCCGAAAGGCTCTCTACAAGCAAACTGATTCTGTTATTAAGCTATATTTTTGTTTGTTCTGAAAATAGTGGTTGGGAGCATAACTTGTCCAAGGAACAATATCAGCTTTCAAAATCATAGCAGTATAGCATCCTCCATAAATATGGGAGGGTTTTTAGTGATTTTTGTGTGGGTGTTTTTAAACTGAGACAGAGTGTGACTGAGTTAAGTAATCCAATAAACTTCGTGGCCCAAACAAGCCAGCATTTGAATCCAAGTCTTCCAAGTGCAAACAGCCTAAATCCTGGCTCTCATATGCAGGCAATTATTTCATAATTGTATCTGCCAGATACATTTTTGTGGGGTGCGTGGTTGTTTAATCCCCTTTGAAACAAAATCAGTAAAAATACAAACTGCTTTTTTAAAAAAAATCCAAGAAGTGTGATAAATGGGAAAAAAGCATTTGAAAAATATGTGTACATGTTGCTGTGGGTTGTGTTCATCAGTTGCTGCAATAAGTTATATTTTTATAGTCTTCAGTGAGCCATTTATAATTTAAATAAAAATAAATCTAAGCCATGTATCTTTTCTCTCTACCCACGAATTTGATTAATTGCTGTATTGGCACACAACATGCTTTCCATATGGTACAGTAATTTACTGTTTTTAACTAATACCATATTAATTAAAATTATTAACCCAGGTCACCCTGAAATCCATGGCAACAGAAGAGATGCAATATAACTAAAATCTCTTGATTAACAGAGAGGCCATCCAGGAAAAACACTATGGTGCTCTTGTGCAGTCCCCATTCATTTCATTGACACACAAGCAGTTCAGCATTTTGGTGAGTTGTGAACACTTGCGCTTCCTTTCCCCTCGGCCAGGATCCAAGTGCCAACCCCACCCTCCACCACCTGAGGGATGCTCCCATTGTTGCCAATGGGTAACAGGATGTCGGCAAGGTCTAAAGAGCTAAAGCCCTCCCTGCTCACTTTGGTCCTGGTCCTATTCATGTTTTTGTGGTACTTTTTATAAGGGCATTTATTGTTTAAATGCAACCATGTAAAGTTTGACCCTCGGGGAGAACTGTACCCCAGTGGTAAAAAAAAACTCCCATTATCTGAAATCCTGGAGAGCTGCTGCTGGGTAGTATTGGTGGTTGTAGTGATAATAACAATAATAACAACAACAACAACAACAACAACAACAACAACAACAATATAGACAGTAGTAAGCTGGATGGCCAATGGTCTGAATCAGTATAATGCATCTTCCTATATTCCAGTGTTCATTGGACTTCTTCACCAAATGGTTCTGATTGATACTAAGCTTTGCCATTCATTTTCTGAGGAACATATTTCTAGAATATCAAGAGTTGTGCCGTAATGCTCTAGATAACTCCTGCAGTGCTACACTAGTGAAGAAAGAACCAGCAGTTGTTCCCATCAGAAGACAGGGTGTCATGTTTTGCTTCTGGAAGTTGTAAAAACTATTCTCACAAGTGTATGTTGTGTGACGGAGATGAAACAGATTTTTGATGTAGGAATGGCACCAACATTGAAGTGTGGGCTTGATATTTCATTAAGTTTGAAAAATTGCAGATTTTGAAAAACTGGAATGAGAGAGAGTATGGGCAATTGAATTTCAGTGGTAGAATTTTGAAATCAATTTTAGAATGTTTATATCTGGCAAATGCGTACAGAATGATGAAGTCTTGTTAACGTTCTAATGACCATAGTTCTGAATAAGCATAGTGCTACATGCCACTCCAATCTCTGAGCGGTCTGAGATTCCAGGGGTACCAGGCATGCTTATCAGGATCTTTATTTCCTTTTGGAACAGTGAGGCACAGCAGAGTCTGTGGTGTCTTTATTGTATATGGGTTATTTACAAATATATGCAACCTGTGTCTAGATGGAGAGAGTGCAGACTATTCATATCCCAAGAGGGTCCTGTTCTTCCCATTGCTGCAGCCTTAGATTCCAAGAGACCCCACACATCATGTCTAACCTCTGAAGATTGCCCACCTTGTGTTCTTGCCTATCTTCCCCGGCTTGCATAAGTGACACATTTCCTGTTTGCTTACCTCATCATCTTTGGCCTTCTTAGGGGGTTAATCGGTGAGCCATTCCAGTGGGTATCTCTTGATGGTTCTTCTGCCAGGTGGTTTCCGGGACATGGAAAAACTGGTTTAAACTCCAACTCCTACTAGACCCAGGAATTTAGGGGTTTCCTTAGATTCTAATCCTTTACCAAATCCAGATATTTTGCGGGTCTTCCCCTTCCCCCAATTTTTAATACAGTGGTACCTCTGGTTACGTACTTAATTCGTTCCGGAGGTCCGTTCTTAACCTGAAACTGTTATTAACCTGAAGCACCACTTTAGCTAATGGGGCCTCCCGCTGCTGCCGCTTCGCCAGAGCACGATTTCTGTTCTCATCCTGAAGCAAAGTTCTTAACCCGAGGTACTATTTATGGGTTAGTGGAGTCTGTAACCTGAAGCGTATGTAACCCGAGATACCACTGTACTACATCTATATGGGAACTGATTGAATACTTGTGACTTGGTGGTTAAGCGATAAACCAAGACAATACTTGAAAAAGAAGGAGGAAAAGAAGATAGGCATAATCTTCTGCAGAATTGTATAGCATTGCTCCACGAGGTTCTGAAACCCATACACGTATAGTTTGAATAGCACAGGGATCAGCATGAGTAGCATTTACATGTGGATTCTGAATCTTAGAAGTGCCTAATAAGTCTTCCCCTCATCCTTGCAACTTGCAGTAACTTCAGTGTGGAAGCGACTAAAATTTTGGTAGGAAGTAGAGCTCCACAGTGCTAAAAATTATTCAGACAAACACCAAAACATCATATATTTCTCTCAAAATGATATCTGGCATGTGAACAAGAGAAGTCGAAGGTAACAACGAGACTGCCTTTACAATCCTGTATGCACTTACCAGGGGGATTGAGCCCCACTGAACACGGTGGTAGTAACTTTGATGTACGTGTGGATGTGATTGTGTTGTGAAAGCCTGCAGTGTAATTTTTGCATTTCTCTGTTCCCTGAAATGGTATAAAGTGCCATGGTGTGCAATTTCCTCTTGCTCATCTGAGCCAGTATACCTCACGCTGGACAGTGCTGCTTGCCTCTGCTCCTCTCAACCAGTCAGTAGCATTCTGCAGCCTTATAATTGCCTCTCCTCATTTGTAACTAGCCTCACTCAATCACATACCTGTATTTCTTTAATTTTAGAGTGCAAACCATTCATGGACTGCAGTGTGTGATTAAGCCTATTGACACTTCCAGACAGCCTGTTTATTGAGTATTCATCCTGATTTGCAGGGAGATGAGGTGGTGTTGGCTATTTAACAAACATCCCATTTTATTGGTTTGTGGGGAGGTCAGATGATGTTGCATCCTTCGGTTTCCAGTGCATTTTCCTGTCACTTAATTGCAAAAAAAGGGTCAAAACTTTTGAGGAAGTTGGTTTGTTGCACAAGAGCTCTCAGTCAACTAATTGCACAATGTGAATTTGCCAGTATGAGATTGAACACTACCTAAAAATACCAGCACTCGATGTGTCCTTAGCCTCCCTATTTTCTCTTGAGGGTTTTTTTTTTTTAAAGGAACATTGAACTGGGAGTAGGGATAATGGGTGGGATTAGCTGAATGAGCCCCATCAGTGGAAGCTCTGCGCAAGGACTTCCGCTTGCACAGTGCAGCTTTCTTCCCCTCTCCTCCCTTCTGTTCTCCCACTCCTCCAAAATTGGCTCTTTGGCATCAGGAGAACCTCCAGAACACCATGCAGGAAAAGGAGAGGGAGATTGTTCCATCTGGCAAGCTGAAATGCTTGTGCACACAATACATTCATCCAGTAACATTGTCCGACAGGGTAGCATTGCCAGCACATCATTGAACTACATTTTTACTTGAAACCATTACTTGGATTTCTTCTTCTTCTTCTGTCTTTCAAGGGTTCCTAAGTGTGCACATCATTTTTGTTGTTGCAGTTGACACCAGTTGGAACTACCATCTTTACAGGATTCTCTGGAAACAATGGTGCCACAGACATAGATGATGGTCCCAATGGACAGATAGAGTACGTCATCCAGTACAATCCCAGCGACCCAGTATGTGAAATTCTTATTTGTCATGGAGATAGCATCCTGGGGAGGGATGAACTGGACTTTGCTTTGCATGTGGGATTTGGGAAAGGGATTTGTATCACACATAGATTTATGAGCCCAAAAGCATTTCTTCAAGAAACCTGGCATTATTATTTTTTTAAGCTATTTGAGAGTGATTCTTTTTGACGGGGGCAGAGGGAGATGTTTTAATCATACACATGTAGAACAGATTATGCATACAAGTAAAACCTGACAAAAAAATGTGTGAAAGTTCTTTAGAGAGAATGTGCCATTAAAAAACCAAAACACTTCCTTGATTCTGCTGGTGGAGTTCTAGAATCCCATGTGCTGCTTCTTCCCACACTTATGCCCCTGCTGGATGTTCAAGAACCAGTCCTGAAGGTGTAAATACAACTGAATGCATAATGCTCAGCTCATATCAATTCCCCGGAAAAATAGGTCATGGCAACTGGAACTACTTGTGTAGGCAATTCTGTGTGTCGACCCAAGAAGGGCATATGAGTATAGAACTTTATCCTCCATTATGCCACATGTATAATGTACTTTTAGGATGACGTGGGAGGGCACTACATGTAGAATGCTTAGTGTGAACTAGAGTCATGAATGTTGGCCACTCATATGATCCATCCACTGTGAACAAGGGGTGGGATTCAGTGAGTGGGGCTCACTGATGTAGCCATTTTACATACTCAGGTCCCAACTCACTAAAGGATCTACTTGTGTAGGGGAGGACTGTGTGATCTCCCCAGTTCCACTGGTGATGATTGAACTTTTAACATGATCTGTGTGAACTGGTCCTAAGTGAGCCAAAGGTCAAGTATAGCATAGAGTTATGGTATTAATAAAATGGCACTTTCATTTGCAGCACTAAATATAAAACATAGTAGTACATCTACTTATCAGTGCATTTTATATCATTCTTAAAACTGGGCTTTGCATTCTGTTCTTTTTTAACTTACAAAAATTTCAAATCAGTGAGTTTATGTAAGTTTAATTCAGATGCATTTAGTCGATAAGATTTTTAAAAAGGTTTCCTAGTGGGCAGGTCGAAATAGTGTCATGATATTTTAGACTGCCCATTTTTGGAGGAAATATTTTACTGCAGAATTAAACACAATTTTATACACAGAAAACTTTTTACTTGTGATATATCTCTAAAATACTTCATTTTAGACACCATGAGCTTTTTTAAAAAAACACACACACACGTTTGGATTATTATTGCTATGCAAAGGCTTTAAATTATCAGTGGCAGTAAGACTATAATAATAAAACTCAGGTTAAAATAAGTACATTTTGATGAGAACAGGAGGAATGATTGCTATCATTTGTAGGTTGCTTATTATTCCAAGGTAATAGTAGAGACTCCATTGTGATTGAGATCATACAAAAAGCTGAGATGTGAATGGTTTGTATTCTAGAAAGTTATAGAATCAGTGTTCAAGAAAATTGATCAGGAGAATGATTGGCACACCTTTTGTTGGATTAAAATAATTACACTCACTGTTACTGCACTATTAGGCAAAAGCATGGGAAAACAATGTGTTGTGTTGCTCCATGAAACTTTGCCAAGGGTGTTGGGGGAGATGGAGAAAATACTGATATGCAAGGCTTAATATTCAGCAAAAGATGGACCTAGTTCTCACAAGCTGCGGATGATGTTGGTAAGCCCGTGTCTTGCTAAAGTATGCCATTTCGGACTGCCCATGCAGGCTCATGAGATGGAATGTTCCCCTTGCTACGTTTAAAAAGAGGTTATTATATGTAGACTATTAGTATGTCAAAGTGAAGGCTATGTGCATAGAATATATTTTAAAATGAAAGAGAATTAAATCAGCTGCAGGCTAAAGTGGATCTGCCCAAACATAGGTTTACAAGTTGTTGTTTTTTGCTTTAAAAAATCCTTGCTTTTCAATATTTCTTCTATCTCCCAAACATCTTTGGTCTTTAGAAAAAAATGACATTCACTGCAGATGTTTATTCGTTGTTATAGGCTTGATATGGTGAAGAAGTGATATGGTCACATCTCCACAACAGGCAAATTATGACACCGGCACTCTTTTTTGTCTTAGCTATGAAGGAAGTAGCTTCAAACAGAGTAGCTTCCATATCTGTAGGTGGAGTGTCCACAACATACATTAGATCTGTAGCACTCTGTGCCCCCACACACTTATGCTCCATCGTGTAAAGTCTCCCATCACTTGCAGATATCTGAATCAGTACATAGCAGTTCGATGAATTCTTGGCTATATAAATGATTCATTCTGGTTTAAATTTAACTGGTATCAGTGCTCAAAAGTAACTTGATCACAATTACCATATCTTGTAATGATTTTAGGTTGCACAACCTTTTAGGCAAATTACAAACTGAAGTGCTGTGCTCCTGGTGAGCACTTTCAGCAGGGCAATGTGGTCATTTCACGGCTTCACCGAAAGTCAATTGAGCTTATACACTTGTCTGGTGTTTTTTTAAAAGCATAGAAATGTCACAGTGGGGTGAGAAATCATTCCTAAGATCCTCCCATGGTTACCTCTTTGTATAAATGCACCCCCATGAAGAAGAATAAAGATAAAGCCATGGGAGAAGGCCTGTTGATTTGCCTAAAAGCTTGTGTTAATTCTTCAATAAAGGAAAGTCCAGAATTTTACCTCTACTTCATCAGACTGCAGTTTTATGCAAATTATGTACAAGTGTGTGTGACAGGGTGTTTTGACACATGCTGGCCCCTCATTCAAGGACCCATCTGCATGGGGAGAAGTCCCCTCCCTGGGTCCATTTATGCAAGCTTCCAACCACAGGTGATTGTGGTTGTGAGGGCCACATAACCACAGGAAATTTACAGCAAGAATAGTGCTGATTTTACAGTACTTCTGGGCCCATTAAGAAATCAGGCAACCCATTTGCCTTGGTTTCAACAGTCACCAGAAGCACACAAATGCAGCCTGGTCATGTGAACAGGTTCCAAATCTCCAAGAACCTCATGGTTGGTTGTGTCAGTTTTAGGTCCCATTTGCCATCACATCACTTGCTCTCCTTTGCTTCAACCAGAAACTGGGAGATATACAATGTCAGTTATATTCAGAGTAGACCCACCGGAATCAATGGACTTGTATTTACTAATTTCAGTGGGTCTACTTTGCATCATCCAGTTGGATATCATCATTTGTTCCTATCTAGCCTGAAATGTTTTAATTAGGCTTTTATTGTTGAAAAAATGTTCTTTTTCCTTGGTGGCATTTTTTTCTTTCTTTAATTGGAATAAATGTGACTTCACACTGTCATTATGCCAAGGGTCTTTCTTCTGTGGAAATTCATTAGGTCTATGGGGAAGGATGTGAGAGCAAAGTGAACTGATTGCTCACTGAAGAAAAGGAAGTGTTGTTGTCAGTTGCCACTGATGGGTCTTCCTAATTTGATTACATCATTTTTTCCCCTGTGACCTATATTTCTCTTTTCTTCATTTAATTTTGGCAGACTTCAAATCGAACTTTTGATATTCCTCTTACACTGTCTGGAGCAGTAGTTTTGCGTGAGAGGCTAAATTACGAAGAAAAAACACGCTATTTTGTCATTGTCCAAGCCAATGTGAGTATGACTGACTTGTAATTTTTGGTGTCCATTGCGAATATAACTGTTTTTAAGGGAGAATAGAAACTGTATCTTCATATTTTATATGATGGGCATTTAAATTGTCATTATCAGCACATGACTTTTTTTAATTCAAGAGGGCATTCACCCCATGAAAATCCATCATTTGATTCATGCAGCATTGTATTTGAATGAACCATTGTAGATTAAATGCTTCAAGCAGACCTTGCATTTTACTGTAAGTCAGCAAATTATTTTGCAATCCTCAAGTGATCATCATCTGTTGATGAGATATCAAATGACTTGAATGCATGAGAATCAGCCCTATGTTTCTGCTGCCATGTAACACAATCTTTCACATATTTACTGGTTATAAAGGTGTTGGTGTTCAGTTGCAAAATAGAGCCTTTTTAGTCTGGGAAGGTATAGAATGATGCATTGTAGTGTCAATGAGTTTTACTGTTCTGTTGCAGCTAGCAATACTAATTTGCTGTGAAATTAATTTAATGGCTGCAGTTTAACTGCATCCTTCAGCTCTGAAATGCAACCTTTTGAAGATGCTTTTTCTTTCACCTCAAGTTGTGTATATCAAATAGAGGTGTGTGTGAAGCATTTTCCTGACATGTTATGTAACAGATATTTCAAGCTGAGAAATAAAGTGATGCCTACATTGTACAGAGTATACCAGCTGGAAAGCTTTACTTGGAATCAGCTTTACTATTGATGTTGTCTTTGCAACCAGAGCTGGCAAAGTTTCCATTCATTGCAGAATTCTGCAAGTTACTTGCATAATTATAAATCCACTTAAAAGGAGTCCTGAATTCCAGCCATTCTTGTGCCATATTTCATTGAGGGTGCTTCCAGACAACTCGTTTATTGAGCAGTCATCCTAAAAGGTTTGCTAGGAGGTTATAATGACATTTTGTCAAAGCAAGTGTGCCATGGACTAGCTGGATGCAGAGGGGTCATGGGAGGTATTAGCCAGGTGACCTCCAAGGGAAGAAGTCTCAGAGCCTGGGGGATGGTGGTGAGACAACAATGAATGGTTAGAGGTAAAGGGAGCAGACTGGGAAGAGGTGTCAGAAGCAGAATAGGTGAATAGGGTTTTGTGAACAGGAAGAATCTGCAGCAGAGCACAGTTCAGACTCTGAGGCAGAAGCAGGGATACTTCTGAACCACTTCTGAGTTCTTGCCTAAACATCAGTGTAACTGCCCTTGTTATTGTTTCTTAATGTGCTCAACATTCAAGGAGTTCAAGCTAGGTAATTTTAGATCCTGGACTCCATAGCCTTTTGGGGGACCCCACTTTAGACTCCCATGTCTGTTCCTTCAGTTATTTCTCTTCTTCCTGCCAACACTGCCTTTCTGTGCTTTCTAATTGCTTTTACATTCCTGATACAATAGAACAAAACGAAGAAACAAAAAGTTTCCATCCCTGGTTTTGAAAAATGCTCCCCTCTGAGTATGTGAAGTTTTTTTTCCCATTTTAAACTTCCTTAAATCATAATGCCATAATGATTATTATAGGACTAAGATGATGTTTGCTTCTACTATTCTGATGCAAAACACATTCATTTGCGAATAAGCACTATTGTAAAAAACAGTAATGTACTTTTAAAGTAAAGACAACAACAAAATGAGCACCTGTAACTATGTATAATCCCTGATGGCTACCAGCTGTCTTTTGAATGTTTTCTCAAAAGATGAAGGCAAAGAAAAGAAGATGCTGGAGTGATCAAAGTGATGCTTCAGTGAGTCCAAGCATCCCTACGCCACCTTAGGTGCTGATGCTGGACCTGTTTGCTGCTTTCTCCATTATCAGTTACTCTCTGGGTAGCCATTTCAGGACTCCCTGGGTAGCGTGATCATGGACTTCAGTCTCAAGTTCCAGTCTTAGCTGCATATTGCCCTTGTTGCAAAACTTCTCTTCTTCTTTACTTGCTTCCACCTGATTTCCTTCCTTCCTTTCAGATCTTGACACAACTTTGCCTCTTCTGGGTGCAATGTAATCCTGCCACCATTTTCTCCCCCTTCTTGCACAGTATCAGCCTTCTCTTTCCACCAAGCTCCTGGGTTTATCATCTAAGATTGCAAATTCAAACTTTCCCCAAGACCACATCTCCAATATCAGTTTTTAATTTATTTTCCTGGAGACATTGCACTTTCTATTTAGTTGACCAGCTCAACAAATGTACATATAGTAATATAGTGGGTTGTATCCTGCTAAGCAGATTGCCTTGTCCTTAACAGTTTGATCACCAAAAGCAAGGCATTAGCAATGTTCTACCCCAGACCCCCCATCATGAAATGGCTGAAAAGCAGGAATGGAATGTGAATACAAAATTAAAAATCTTTGTGATGTGATAATGTTGCTACCGTTTTGAATAAGAATAGTCTGACTTAATACTTTTTCTACAGACTACTTTATTCCTACTAGAAAAGCAACAAAGAGAATTTATGAATTCTTCTGTCAGTAAGCAGAATATATAGAACACATACTGGTGTGCTGTGCTGATAAGTGATTCTATAATTAAAACCATACAACTTTCTCATTGGAGATAGAGGGGATTAAAATCCTTTGTTGTGATGTGTGGAAAAACAATGCTTATCAGTTCCAAATTTGCCAGAAAGAAAATTTTATCACATAATCTGTTTCCCCAAATCTTGCTAGATGGGAGGGGGGCTTCCATTTGAATGTTTTCTCCCTCACACACATGGCTAATATCAGATTTCTTTGCTGATATTGGATAACTTGCTTTACTTCTGAGACAAGCCCCATGACCCAAAAACAGCACAAAAGAAGTGTGATGATTTGGAGTCCAAGGAAGGAGAAAGGGTTTGAGGAAAATAATTTCTGTAGAAAAGAAAGATGTGTCATGGAATAGAGGTATAAAGGAAGGTCAAAAATGGGGGTGTTGGGAGGAAGGGAAGAAGATACATAGAAAAGGACAGAGCAAGGAAAGAGAGGATGGTAGGGTACAAAATATGATACTAAGATATAAAATAGTGAAATCAAGGAAGTGGGAACAAGGCTACCTAAAGCATATTTGCCTCTTGAGATAAAAAAAGGCTGATAAGCTCACTCACTCACTCACTCTCACATACATAACCACTCTTGGTTAGTAGTGGTCCCAGATTAGAGTTTTGTGGGGTCAGGGAGTGCAATGTTCACTTCCACCTGTCTTTGCAACATGTTTACAGCTTGCAGTTTTGATTTTCACATTATTATATGCAGTGATACCAAGACAAACAACTTTTATTGTCGGGTTAAATCCTTATTTTCTCCACAGGACCGAGCTCAAAACCTTATGGAAAGAAGAACAAGTACAACCACCCTTACTGTTGATGTCCTTGATGGGGATGACCTTGGACCAATGTTCCTTCCATGCGTATTAGTTGTTAACACTCGGGATTGTCGGCCGCTCATTTACCAGGCTAGCTTGCCAGAGCTCACGGACCCTGTAAGTACAAGAAGGGACTTTTTCCCCCTCTCCCTTTCTTTTATTTTCATTCATTCATTCTCTGCCTATGTTCAGGTCAATCACTCTCTTGTGTAGCATGATTCTCTGCCCAGCAAGCCAAACACAATCCAACAAGCATATATTGTGGCCTGTCAGGTGCTTGAACATCCTTTTGTTCTTGCAGGTCCATGAAGATTTCAAAAACTGACACCCCATCCAAAAGTGCTACGGCACACTGCAGTTGGTCCTGAAAAAGTCTTCTATTCAAGTTAACAAAATGGTTTATTTTCAAGTCTAACTTCAGCATGGGAACATTTTTTGTTTTTTTGTTAACACATAGGGAATGGAAGATTAATCTGGCTCTAATAGAAGGCTTTTTTGAACCCTAGGGACTACATTTGGCTCATGTGCTGGAAATTCTCCACCCCTGCTGTAGCAGAACATTGCTGGCAGAGTAGCAGAATCACTATTTTGTACCAGAGTTCAAGCAGAACAAGCACTCGTGCCACACCAAATGAGGGCTTGTTTTCATTTTACTTTTTGTACTTTGTATGTGTATATATCTGTATCTACACAGAGACACGTACTTGAGCACAATATGTATTTATTCTCCATCAGGTATTACAAACTGCTGCGAGTACCATTTCTCTTTCAGAATAATCTCTGAAATGGCGTTCCTTTCTTGACTAACATTTCAAGGGTATTTCTTCTTCTTAAGAGATGTCTGATTCCACATGTGCCTTCCCCCTAGACTCAGCAAACTATGGATGTGTAATGAGATATGTGTGCTCAAGTCCAAAAACAAACTAACTAAGAATTGGTCATGAGTCACCGGATACCTCTGGGCTTGTCAACATATATCCAGTATTATCTTCATCATGAACAACGTATCCTGGTCTTTGGCTGATGCTTTTGTATTCGGAGCCATTGCGGGTTCATCTGGGCACAAGACTAGTCACCTTACCATTAAGGCAGGCATGGATTGCTGATTATTTATTTACCATAGTAAACAGAGGTAGAAAAAGACTAAGGCCCTTAGTCAATTATTATCAGTGCTATTTTTCTAGAAAAAGAGGTGCTGCAACTCACCATGAATGCCTCCCTTGTTTTCTTATAATGGCAATGGTTCCCACTTGAGAGGTGCTGGAACTGAGTTACAGTGAGTTCTGGCTGAAAGAAGTCCTGATCTTTCTTTCTTTCTTTCTTTCTTTCTTTCTTTCTTTCTTTCTTGCCTTTCATCTGCCCTTCATCACTATTTCAGGTGGTTAGAGTGAGATGGAACACAAAATTATGTTGTAATCATTCACAATGTATTGACCTCCAAATTCTGTATTGGTTCACTTTCCTGCAATACTTTCCCTTTTGGTTCTTACTTTATTCTACCTAGCAAAAGGGTGGTGGTGGAGTTCAGCATTCCAAATGTCACATATTTATATTGTCACCTATACAGTAGCTTTTCCATTTATGGATGCTGGCAATTTTTAAACATGGGATGTCACACCAAATTAACCAGAATATTGCATTTTTAAGTTTTAAATGTAGCATTTAAGAAGGTCTTTTTTGGTCTGTGTCTGTAGCACAATTATTTTCAGTCATTGTTGTTGTTTTTGGTTATGTTGTTGTTGTAGTTAAAGCAGCCTGTGATGTAAAAAATAGAGAGAAAGAGATTACATCTGTAATGCAATTATTTCTTCTGGTAGCATTAAACAGCATGATACATTGGAAACATACAAAGTCTCAACAAAGGAACATTTTTTTATTTTACATGTGACTGAGGAGATTAAGGTGGCTGGCATAATTTAATGGACTCTGTTGAGGAGAACACTATTTGTTTAAACATGTGCTTTATTCATGACTTCCAGGAGCCAGCTGTTAATAATGCCTCTGTGAGAAACCATTGTCTTCTGAATATTAGTTTTAGGCCTATACAATGTTTTGCTTTGATTTGTAATATTCCACGAAGCCGCTTTTGGGATTTGGCTGGCCTTTTTTTATGGTCTAAATTGCCCCCAAACTGCCAGTTTTGTAAAGGAAGTTTTCCCAAGGGTGTTGAAGGAGCTATATTATTTGCTCCTTGTCAAGAATACAGATGTTAACACAAGCATTTATAACAGAAATAGCTACCCTGCGAGTCGAAAGGCTGGATGGTTAACAACTGGTTTTGGGATGCACAGGGGGCTAAAGGTGAAGCAGGTACTCGAGGAAGTCGTAATGGATGTGGCGGACTCGTGTCATTTCGGCAACACCAATATTTTTGCCTCCCTACCCTGCTATAACACTGATGGTATAATGTGTACTTAAGGTTGTAAGAACATCAATATTAATGGTGTTGAGCAGCTGTGATGTATTGTGACAGCTCAGTAATAGAACAGAAATCGGAGTGTTGCCTGCTTTCAGCCAACAAATGTGTAGTTTAAAGGGAAAATTCTAAGCATCTGAGCCAGCGTTTAATACGAGGCTGTTATCCATCAAATCAATGTGCCCCTAAATGACAGCAAGCTTAAAACACAATTGCATAGTTTTAAAATCAGAAGGGCGATTGATAGGTGTCTCGGAGACAGTAATTAAGATTTTTTGTTAATCGGTAAAGAAAGAGCACTTTCCCAGTGGACAGCAAAAAGTTTCATTTGTACCCCTCCTTTCATCCTTTCTCAAGTGAGTGTACATGAGAAAGGGCTGCAGATCTGTGGCAGACTGCATGCTTTGGATGCAAAAGGTCCCAGGTTCTTTTATGTCACTCTGACACTTGCATATCTGCATTTTATTTTGTTTGTTTATGATTTCTCTCCCACTTGACTACATGTACATGTTGAACATAACTTGCATTAGTAAGTGATACAGTTTCCCTAATGTAATTGTAAACTGAAAAGATTTCGGAACCTACTTCTTGGATGTGTCTGGAAACAAGACCAGAAGTGTGAGCCGTATGTGGTGTGGGTAACTCTACACCATTTGTAAACAGCTCTCTATATGAAGCAGCTGTAATTGTGTTTCTTTTTGCTTTGCCCAAGCCTCCCTCCAGTCTTTGTGTAATTTCTTATTCCTTGTGTTTGATCTTCAAAGAGAATATTTCATAGCAATTTCTATTCTGCATTACAGAAACAAATAACTGATGTCATTTTAAAAAGATGTATATTTTGTATGTATGTAGGTATTTATTTATTTTTCTATTTTTCCTTGAATAATGCGGTTCCATTTATGTACATAGACATATGCTGTAGAGAACAGAAACTGGGTGTTTGGGTGGGTCTGGAGATGGTGTTTTGACAGATACTCAGTTATTCTCTTTTCTGACCAACTACCCAGTGTTTCAAGCTTATCAAAAGCTTATCAACAGCCCTTTAGGAGTGAACTCCCACCTCAACACACAACACACACACAAACACAAATTAACAGCAGAACTAAAACACAGGATCAAAATCCATCCTACGCCATAGCCATAAGGTGTGTTCAGGCATGTTTCCCTGCCCCCATCTCTGTCTCTCACACACACACGTGCTAGGGTGTGACCAACTTAGCCCAGAATGACAGAATGCACCCCAAATAAATATGGCTGTCTGTTTTTGAATCATTGCCAAGTTCAAAGAGTTATTGTCATGCTAAAGTTCATTGGTTCCACTTAGCGGCATTGCTGCTGCTTTGTCCTTTACCATTTTTCATTTTGACTGCATGATTTGTTTTCAAAATGTTTTTAATCAGACATTTTCTGCAAGAAAAACGTCACAACCAACATTGTAGACAATGCATTTCAGGGCAATCTGTGATATCTGTGTATGTCAGAACGGATGTATTCTTTGTATAAATCTCTCCCTTCTCACCAAACTGAAGGTCATGAAGCCGACACATACACAAGGGCTTGCCAGCAACTCATTGTTTGTTTTGGCACTTAGTATAAAGCAGGGTTTTTCCAAATGACTTCTGCAAATATTATCTTAGAGAAAACACAATTCATCAAGGTTCTGCATGAACAAAGGAAAAGCTATTTTGTCTTGAAGTTCTAATGTCCTTCATGTGGCACATTTGATAAACCTGAGAACCACCACACAGAAGACTGCACTTTGTAGCTAGGGAATGTGATGAATGCCAATATGATCAATGCCACCCAGGCCAGGAAACACTGGCTTGGGATTTTTAAAAAGTGATATCTCAAGGCTTTTCTCTCTCTCTCTCTTTTTTTTTTTTTTGCAACTTACCGTTCTTCAGAGACAACTATGAAATTTCCACATGCTAAAACCAATGCATGCTACTGTGAATAATAAAACATACCTTGACTAATACTCAGGAGACAAATTTTAAGACTTAATTTCTTTCACATTTCTGTGTTTCTTGGACAGATTCAACAACATTTTTTGCTTCCCACAGTCAATCCTCTTTTTGGTGGCACCAGCAGTGCCACCATTATCCTCCTAATCTCTTCTGCCATCGCCTATTCTTCCTCCTGCTTCTCTCTCTCTTAGTCCAATTCTTAATGTATCCCAATGTGCCTTTTGTACACAGAATATTATGTTTGTAGATGGAGCTGGTAGCTGTGAAAGAATGGTTATCCAGTCTTGTTTCCGTCTCTTTCACCACTGTGTGTGTGTGTGTGTGTGTGTGTGTGTGTATCCAAGGGCACCTGAGACCTAAATCAACCCCTCTGCACCCTAATTGTGCCAATCCCAATGCCTATGATTACTTGCTTGCTTCTGGTTCCTATTACATGAGCCTAAAACTGTATTTCACGCATGGAGGAGACAGGAGAAAACAGTTTTTCTGAACTGATTGAGAGGTCTATAACAAACCTGGTTTCACATTTTGATAATGAAGAAACTTCAAGATTCAAGTTTTAGAACAGGATATACATTGTCATAAAGAGACTAGGTAGTATCCAACTAAGTTATACTCAGAGTTAGACCCATTGAAATCAATGGACATATAAGAGTCAAGATCTACACTGTGGCTTAGTACAGGTGTGAAGAACCTTGGACCTCCAGGTGTTGCTAAACTACAGCTCCCATCATCCTGGGACATTGGTCATGCTTGCTGGGGCTGATGTGAATTATAATTCAGCATCCTGAACTTAATCAGATATAACCTAGTGTTTCTTTTCTAAGGTTTTTAGGCTTCTGTTCCACCCCCACCCCTCTAATCTTTCTTGAAACCACTGGGCAGAAAATACTTCTTAATGTTATTCTTGTGTGACAAATTCCATCCTTTCTCAATCATCTCCTAAAGTATTTTTCACATTGATGCTGTTTTGCTCTTAGAAACAAAACACATTAACGCTTTGGGGGGTGAAATAAAAACTTTTCTAAAACTGTACACTATTCTGAAGGCAAAATAAATCCCTGGAAAATAACATCTCCCCTGTGAAATCTCAGAAGTGACACTAACAATTTCAAGAGCACAAGGTCAAATAAAACCTTTGTTTTTGTGACAGTGGTGGTGAAATTGAAGTATTTGTTTTCATGATACAACTAGTTGACTGTGCAGCTATAGTAAAGGCCTTTCCTTAACTATATAGAGAATTCTCTATAGCCTAGCATATATAGAACAGAAAAGAAACCCCAAACTGTGCAAGGAACTTCAAAGAAAGCTTCAAAGTCATCTCTGTGCTCTCTAGTTATAGGTCTAGACTGCGTAGACCTCCACATCTTACAAAGCCTTTCACTGTTCCTTTGTAGCAGCAGTTCAAACTTCTTATAGTCCTTTCCCATTTATGAAGGCCTCTCTGGCAGAGCAAACAATAATTTATTTTTATTTCAAGATTGTATGGCAATGCTGGTTCCAGTTTAGAAACATTTAGACACCTTAGTTCAGGATGACCATGTTCCCTCCCTCAGACTGGCATCACTGGGCACCTGCTGAAGCCCACATCACGAGGAAGCCCTTTGCTGACCTCTGGAGGCTCCCAGGGGAAGAATTGTGCTTTCTCCCACGCCTATGTGCCAGTTGTAATGAATAAATAGGGAACTTCCTGGCATCTAAACCAGGTGCCTCCCTGGAGTAATGTGGGGTTAGTGAGTTGTTTAGCACAGTGAAAGTATAAGAAGCCTAGGCAGGCTATGTAATCTCCATTCATCCAACTGATGAGCAGAAATTAAAGATGGCAGTGAGATTGGCATGAGATTGGGTACTTAAATGGGAAGAAGGGGAAAGTCTTTGCAAGTCTCCTCCCTCTTCCTTCCTCAGCTTCCACTCTAAAGCAAAGTTAGAGTTGTGTTTGGTTTGCCATGTGACAGAGAAGGTAGAACGAGACGAGGTTTTATTTTCCAAGGAAAGGCAGAGCACTGTCAAGCAAAGGCAACTAACTACAAATGCTTAGCAAAAACACTCTCAGAAACAGCCTTCACTTCCTCTAAGGGCTGCTTTGCAAGTCTCCCTACATTCCTCTTTTAAACCCACATTGGGTTTAAAGGGGGATCACAGGAAGTTCTTCAAAGCAGGTGAAGCAATCTTGACACCTGGATGGCCCCGCCTACCTGTCAATCATGTGATATTGATGTCATGGGGTTGACAAGAGAGTGCCCCCCCATCTATCAACTTTATCCCGAGAGGCTGGCCCTGAGAACCATCCTGGCCCCTGAACTAAAATGTTTCCCCATCCCTGCTTTGCCAAATTTACTTTACCAAAAGGGATGGAAGAAAAATTGTGCAAATGGCATGTTCATGGGACCAGAATGCAATTGTTTGAAATGATTTTTAAAGGTAAATAGCAGGTTCAGGGCATCTGATCCAGATCAGAAACCTGGCATAGGAAGGTATTGAGGGGGTAGAGGTAAGAAGCCTTAACTCCTTGTCCTCTTCTGTTATTCTAATCTAATTTGTTGGGTTCCACTCTTATTACCTGCACTTGAAGAAAAGCTTCCATTTATGCCACAATATATGAAATCAAAGAGCATACTCCTTTGCTTTCTCCAAAAACCTTGACACTTCAAGACTGCCCCTGAATTGATGGTGTTAATTAGATTATAATCTCTCATCCTAAACAAGTTCTTGTCAGATAATAAATTTAAATGCTAATGGAGTTGATGCATGTGTGCTTACTATCTTTAAAAAGACATTTGGTAGGTGGTGAAATATTAGATACAATTTAGTCCTGTCACCTCATCTCAGCCACAATCAGAACTTTAGGGATGGAATTAGACTCTTAATATTATTATTCATGTTTGCTCACTTGCGGCCATTTAGAAACAGTCTATCTTCCCATTAGGAAGTTGTAACTGTTTTGTTGTCATTGGGCTGACTATGAACAATTTGTCATTTTTGTGAGAGCCACTGATATATATTTTTTTACAATTTGTGGGCAAAAGCTGAAATCATTAGATGGGGTAGAGAAGAAAGCCAATTGCAGTTTCAGGTACTTACTCCTAAGGGTTTTATTTTGCTTTGTTTAATTGCAGCTGGGGATTTATTAACTATGGCATGTTTACGGTGTAGTGCTATGGATGTTTTCTCAGAAATTGTTCCACTTGACTAAGTGTTGCATCTTTAGTAGCTTTAGATGCGTGACAAACTGACATTCACCTTTTGGGTGGAAACTACTTCAACAGCTGTAAGAAGCTATTTCACTGAGATATAAAGCCATCCTTGTAATTTAAATATTTTCTTATTTATTTTTCTTGACTCCCCCCCCCCCAATATTTTAAAGATGGTTTCAGTTTACCACAACATGGGAACAGAGAGTCATCAGCAATATAAATACAAAGTGATTTATATACAAAGTGAAGGGGAATGTTAAGTCTTCAACAGATTTACAGCAAGACTTGCCAGGTACTAGATATTACAACTTAATGAAAACCGCCATTTCATATTAATGGCATTTAAATGAGATGCCTCTTTCAGCAGCATCAAAACAGAAAGGTTTGATGAGCTCCTGATTATGTGGTAGTTTAGGCTTAAGGCTTCATGCACTGTTTCAGAATGATTTCCCCCCTTTCTCATCCTTTTTTATTCTATTATTTTTATTTTTTACCTTTTGATGAATTGTCTGTCCTCCATGTGCAATCTCCTGATAAGTGGTGTTTTTCAGTAAATGTCACTGAAAACAAGTGAAGCGAAGGTTAAAAATTATGAAGATGTGAATTTACAGATAATTAATTTTTATCTGCATAGGGCTGCACAAAGAATGACAAGGCTAATTAAAAGAAATTGGCACTAATTTTAATATGGAAATACACGAAGCTTAGGAGTGGAGGGGTTTGTGATTCCCTCCTGGCAGATGTGCAAGCATTTATTTTACCTACACAGCTTTCCGGCTGTGGAAGGGTCTGTTTTATATGTGTGCTTTGCAAACGGTTCAGTTTTTAACCTGAAATTACATTAAAATGGCTATTTTACATAATGAAGTCTAAGTGTATCTTCTAACATTTAAAATGTGATGGAGGTTAAATAACTTGAGACTTTCAAAAGCAATCATCTTTCCTTCAAAATTTCTTTCTAAAAAGAAAAAGTTGTATACTTCAAAAAAAATTATACCTTAAAACTTAAAACTTGGAAAATTTGTTGTATTAGTCCTCTGTTCTGGGGGAGAGGTGAGGGGGGGGGAAAACCAGTTGTTAATGTTATATTAGGTTTACATCCTGTTGTTTAAACACTTAAAACTTATATGGCAGTCATAGAGGTGGCATCATTGTCAGTGGTGAGGATGATCAGGAACTGAAGCTCACATATGTGAGGCATTTAGGGGCAGTAATGCAGGAAGCGACAAGACAAAGAGGGAGGGCAAGTAGACCTGGCAGGACTCCTATACACATGCAGCCCCCCAGGGTGCAAGCCTGCTGGTTGCATGCGGAGTCTGCTTTACTATTCTGTTCTGTGCAGAGAACATACTGACTAGGCAGCCTATAGAAGTACTGAACCTCTCTACATTGGGGGAGGGGGGCAACATAGCATTTCCTTCCCCTGCCCCCCTCCTGATCATATAGGGTTTTAAAAACTTTTAAGTCACATCATCCCATCCCAGAAATTGATTTGGTGCTGGATCCTGATTGGGTATTCTCCAGGTCAGCTATTGCGGAGTAAAGGGGGTTATGCACAGCCCTAGAAACTAACAAATCATATTACCCACTTATAAATCTCAGTATGTAAATAGACCTCCTTTCTCCCACATACTGCTGCTCTTTCAGCCGAAATGACAGCTCTCCAGCATTTATCCAAATAAGGACTCTGTACAATTTCCAGTATTGATTAAGCCCCTGTAGGTACCACTGATGATTGCTGCAATGGAATCCCTCTGCAAAATCTTTTCTGTGACAGATTTAGGCTTGCTAAAAAGTTGACATCAAATTCCCCCTTTTTTTGCAAAAAATCAAACTTATTAAAAAATCAGGAGAAGAGGAAATTATTGTCTTTAATTATTTTGATCTAGTGATATGCATTCATATACTTTCATCATTAAATGTCATTTTTCACCATATGGAGATTCTGAAATGACATTTAGATCAGGTAGTTTACGATGCCTTATCAACATGCTTCACTTCTAAAAGATTTCTCATCTTTGTCACAGTGCTGCCACTTGTGGAGATAATCATAATTCTACTTGCCAAGCTATCCTGTTAGACTGCAAACTGATTGTTCATTAAAGGTTCAGGAAAGATGCTGTCTCCCTGTATTATTGTCACAACATGAAGTGCTTGGTGTATGTTGGGGGTACAATTAACCACCCCCAAATCTGACCAATGTTGGCTTGCCTGAAGTAAGCGCTAAACACAAATGTATGGATCACACCAAAAGAAATTGCCACATTGGAACTATAAAACAGAAAACACAGAAATAGGGGAAAGCATGAATGCAGATTTCCATGTCATTACTAGCAGATACGAATAGATTAGCAGAAATATACATTTTTCCAGCCAACTGATATCCCACTTGTTCCAGTTTGATACAAAGGGAGAAAATCACATGTGCATTGTCTTCTACCATGAACTAAACAGATCCGAGTGAAGAATTTTATAGGTTTCCTTCCAGCCACCAAGGGCAGACCGGGGCTCTGAAAGGGAGTGCCAGGAACCTAGCAAGGATCTATAAATTAAAGGCTGCAGTTCTGTAAAGGAGATAGAAGATATAATCTATACTGCTGAGCACCAGGAAAGGTATTACCCTCAGTTTATACCAAGCCTAACCTAGAGATTTTAAACTGCTTGCCAAAGCTAGGAACTGAATCAGCAGTTCCGAGAAAGTACATTGTAGCTTATTAGAAAGAGCTGTAACTATGAAATAAAATAATGTGCACAGTTATTTTTTATTGTAAATGCCTCTTGCAGTGGCCTCTGAGTGGGATCTTGACAGCATCAGTCAGGGAAGGGAATATGACCCTCCCCCCCCCCCCATGATCCCTCTGGAAATCCCCACAAATTGCCATTTGTATTGGGAGGGAAACTCCCATTGGTGTGAATGGAAATATCCTTCCTGATACAAATAACAGATTTGGCAGGGGACAAGTGATTGGTTTTTGCTGGGACCATTTCAAGAGAAAAGGGGGGTCAATCCTTCCTCCCCATGCAACATAATTCTAATGCCACGGTAGCTATTTAAAATGTATAAACATCAACATAAGAAGAGCTCTGCTAGATCAAGCCAATGACTCATCTAGCCCCACTTTGGGGGTTGGACTTGATAGCCTTTGTGGTCCCTTCCAACTCTACAATTATTTGATCCTGTGATTCTGGTCCAGCACCCTATTTTCACTGTGCTGGCCAGCCAGATGCATATACAAAAACCACAAGCAGAGCTGCGTGTAATAGTGTTCTGCACAACGGGGAGGCCTCAACTGGCATTCAGAGGCATAGCATCTCTGACCATAGGCATAGTGACTTAATAGGCATTGTAAGCCATGATGGCTGTGTTTTCCTTCTACTGTCAGAGGCACCATGCCTCTGAATGCCTATTAATTGCTTTTACATAATGGACGTCACATGTAATTTGGCTCTAGTAATTTCTCTCTGTGTGATGTGGATAAGTTCAAAGGAATGGCATGTTTATTATCCTGTAGGATCATGGTGCTGCCTGTGGATCAAAGGCCCTAAGCATTTGGAGTGTGATGGGGAAGAAAAAGAGGATTTGAGGGTAAAGCTCGTCCGGTTTCAAGAGAGCAATATGCCATGCTTCACAAGCTTTAGTAGTAGCCTGTCAAGTAAATTATTTTGCATCCTCCTCAGAATTCCCCATTTACTTCCATCTTCAGAAAAGCCCATGTATGGCACTGCTATACCATGCACAGTCCTTGTGAAGGGCAGGAAGAATGTCAGGCAGGGGCAGATGTGTTTTCGCCACTTTGCATGCCAGGGTAAGGTAACCTGGGAAGTGCTGCCCACTGAGCCAAGCCAAACATTGCAACAAGAAATGGACGGTAAGGGTTGTCTAAGGCAAAACAAATGAAGTTGCCATGGCTGTCATAGGCTTCTCAATGCCTGCCTTAGCTGCTACAACCTAAGCATGGGTGATGCAAAATCTCTTTCTTTTCTCATTTATTTATAGGCTTGTGTGTAGGCATTTGAACTCCTAATCATTAGCATAAATAATTAAAGTAAATCTGTTTCTTATAACCTACTTTATAATGTCAATGGCATTTCATGAGGTGAATTCTGAGCAAAGAGCTTGTCTGCATGCCTGCATTATTTATTGTTAGCTGAGGAGTTAGCCTGCTGTCAGTTACAATGACAAGGGCATTACTGGGTATGGAAGTTTCTTCTTTACAATTCAGCATTTGATCCATATACTAGGGTTCTCTCCCTCACTATTAAGCGCATAGGCTATAGTATTATCAGCATCCAAAAGAAGTTATAGCTTCTTGGCAACTAGATCTCACTGAGAGGGGCATACAAGGGGTGAAAGTGTACCAGGTCCCATGTCATCAGGAACCCAGACTCTTAGCTTTCATTAAAAAAAAAGCTCTTCAGAAAGTTATAAAACAAATTCTGGAGACTACTCCAAAGGCTTTGGCACTTCACAGACAGCCCCACTGCTAGGGTGTCTTAATCACTTCATCACTACTGCTAGGCAATCAGAAGAAGGAATGTTAACCACCCCCTCCTGAGACTTGGGAGCGGGCCCTCCCAGAGGTGCAGAGAAATCAGGTGAACTTGGGTGCAGGAAGATACTGAGCTATGTTTGTTTAAACTCCTCATGTTCACATTACTTCATTCACTCCCCAAATGGGCTGCTTTTACGGAATAAAATACCATTGGGCAGCTTCGGTAGGTTTTCTAAATTGGTGGGCATTGCTGCCTCAAATGGGAGTTTATTGCATAGTTTATCTATGTGCTATGTGGTATATATTTATATCTTGCTTTTCCTGCCAAGAACACAAGGTTGTATACATGTTTCTCCTCTGCTTTTATATTTGCAACTAGATAAACTGGGGGTGCAGGTGGCGCTGAGCCTTGGGCTTGCCGATCAAAAGGTTGGTGGCTCGAATCCCCACACTGCGGTGAGCTCCTGTTGCTCGGTCCCAGCTCCTGCCAACCTAGCAGTTCAAAAGCACATCAAAGTGCAAGTAGATTAATAGATACCACTCTGTCTGGAATGTAAACGGTGTTTCCGTGTGCTGCTCTGGTGTTGGTGTTCCATTGTGCCAGAAGCGGCTTAGTCATGCTGGCCACATGACCCAGAAAAACTGTCTACGGACGAACGCTGGATCCCTCAGCCTATAAAGTGAGATGAGCGCCGCAACCCCAGAGTCGTTTGCGACTGGACTTGACTGTCAGGGGTACCTTTACCTTTTTAAACTGGGCTTAGTTAATATATGTACATAAACAGTAGAAAAAGATAGAGGGGGTGGAGCAGTGTTAGCAGGATGGAGAGGGTCCCAATCCACATACAGTGTACTGGGCCCAGGAAATTCTCTTGGCATCTATGTCCTTGAATAACGGTCCTGCACCTAAATATAGCAATAGCATTTTAGACAGAGGTCAATAGGAATACTTTTTTAAAAAAAAAGAAAGAAAGAAAAAGAAAAGGTAACATTGACTAACAGCAATATCGTGATTCCTTTTGTAGTAGTGCAGCCTGTGCTTGTTTATTGGTGCAAAAATTATCTGATGTTAATTAACATACTTTCTTATGTTGAAACTTTTTGGACACAATCCAGCCAATGTTAAGCACTTCTAAATGTCATCAATTTCACTTGCTTAGATCTCTCATGCCGCTACCAATGCTGAAGTGCTTAACATTGTCTGGAATGTATCTTTCTGTTTGCAGTGATACAAATACACACACACACACACACAAACTTGTTTACTTTTAAAATATTCATTTAAAAAAAACAATGTAGCACATAGTAGTTTTTTAAATGGCAAAAGGATGTGGGATCATCTTTAAGGATGGTCCTGGTTGTGGGCAGGCCCCCAGGCCGGTTCCTCCCTTCCCTGGCATGGGCGGAATAATGCTGTTATGCCAGGGTGGCACCATGATCACCCCGGCTTCTTGGCCAATCCCTTTTGTGTGGGGTGATCATGGGGGGATATAAAAGTGGCAGCGTGACGCGTGGCAGGCACCTGATTCACGCTGCCGAACATCCGCCCACCCACCCTTTATTTTTTAGGTCCTCTGGCCTTGCTTTGGACTTTGGTTGGTCGCCTGTCTTGGGAATTTTTCCATTTGGCAGATTGGCACTGGCCACTTGGTTTTCGCCTACCTCTTAGCAATCATCACAACTTTGTAAGGTTTGGCGGTTAGGCATTGACTCATTGATTTTTGGGGGAAGGGAGGTCAGCCATTGCCTGCCCCTCCATTGACCAAGGGTATTCCGTTAAAGGAATCCAGGGCCTGGATCCTGTCCCAAGTTCGCTTGAGGGGCTAGGGCCATGCCAGGCCTCTGGGGACACCGAGGAGAGCTACAGGTGGGTTCCCCCGATGTGGCTTCCTCTTTGGGTGGTTTACACTTACTGACTTCCTGCAAAGGGGGCAGGAGTCCAATATAGTCCTTTGCCAATGCCTAAGCCAATACCGCTCACATTTCTGTAATTAATAAAGCTGTGGCCTAAAATTTTCCCAATAAGCCTAAACCAAAATTCTGTGTCAGTGTGAATTTTATTCTAACGAGGGGATGGTTTGGGGGCCTTGCCATGCAAGTCAGCGAATGACTGATTTTTCACTGGTAGGACTTGGAATTATATCTCCAGTTCACAGGAAACTCACAAATCTTGACAGCTGCAACAGACTCCTTATGCACCAGAGGCCCTTGAAGCTGCTGCAGTTGAGATCCGTCTTATACACTGCATTATTCATACAAATGCACATATCTGGGAGACTACCATAAATGTGCAAAAAGCAGCTTAATGCCATATATAAACAGGGCCAAACTGGAAAGCCTAGTGAACATTTTTTTTTACTGCACAGTTGTTACTTGGCAAAATGCAATGTTACAAAGTGTGTAAAAATACAAAGTGGTGTAACAACACCAACAGCGTATTGTATTTAGTAGCTCCGTTCAGTGTTCCTATTTGGTTAACCAAAAAAGTTTTAATTAGTTTCAGCAGTAAATACCTCAAAGAACATGAAACCCACTGCACCAGCCATTTTTGTGGGCACAGGTTTTGTTTTGTTCTGTTTCCCCTATGCAAGTCGTTGGAGACAGCGGGGGGGGGGTGATGCAAGAACTGCCTAGGGGCTCCATGCCCATAGCAGCAGGTACTTTGAAGGCCACATGGAGCCTTTGATAACTGCCCCAATGAATGTCATGAACACATTCAAACCAATGAAGACAAGTGACTAGATTTTTAATTCTTTATTAGTGAAGCACTCGGCTACATCAGCTCCTAACATTCAAATGATAGACAACACTTCCTGCTAACTAGCTGTCCAAGGAACCTATGACTGCAGACGTGTCCCCCATCTCAGACAGTTGGAGCAACAGTGTAGCCCTGCCACCCTGCCTTCTTAAGCCCCCTTGTCTGACATGGTGCTCTTAAGCACCCAACAGCTCCAGCTGCTCCCACCACTTCAAGCCCCTCCTGGAGCAAGGAGACAGCAGAGGACTCCAAATACTATTTCTGGGAGCACCACAGGCTCTCCAAACCCAGAGACCTCCTGAAGCTCTTCTCCTGCCTCATCTCCTTCTCACTACCTCTAGCTGCCTGGTCTCTTCCTGCTGACTCCCCACTTCCAACACCAGCAGCACAGAACCCTACAAATCACTGGTCCCTTGCCCTGAATCATTCTCCCCACCTGCCTCCGTTGCCCACAAATTCCCCCACTCCTTTGGGCTCCTGTCCATCCCTGGCATCAAAGCCCAGAAGCAGGTTCAAAGCTTCTAGAACACCTGCTTCACTTTAAACCACTTTGCCGCAGTTGGTTTGGGAGGACGTCTTTGTCAAAAGCGGGTGAATGCCGCTACTGTTCTGTTTTAGATTCCTGCTAAATACTACATTTAAGGGGAAATCATGAATGATCTTTAATAAAAGATATCAAATCCTCCAGTAAAATTTAAATCTAACATTGTTGTGATAGGAAGTTGAAGTCTGCTAAGTTATAGCATATGTGTTCCAAAGTGGCACCTCTAAATAAGCACTTCACTGTTTATCTTCCTGTCATATTATATGACAAGTATATAATGCCAAACTCAGAAACCTGCTATTTAAAATGGTTTGGTTTCCCCACATTCCATTTCTGAAATTTATGACTCATTTTCCATACATGCTTTGAATCACACCAAGCTATTCTTGAAGGGGTATGTGTGTGCGCATAAAACCCATGGGTTTTAAATCTTTTTTAAGGCAGTTCCTTTATGCGGCTGTACTGCTGCATTTTGACAGTAGCCTATATGTATTGCAACAGTGGGATTATAGTTAAAATGACTTCAGATTTAAAGCCTCTTTTTTTTAATCTCTCCAATGTACCACCTGTTAAAGTAGAATGGGAGAAGTTTAGCCATAAATCAATCACATGCATAAAGAAAAGTCCTATCTGTCTGTAGGTGGCTCATGCCCCAGGCTATTTTTAATGTAGATTTAAGAACTGATGAAATATGTACAAGCAAATGATGGTGATGATCTGTATTCATACAGTTTTTTAAAGGTTGTCACTCTCAATGAAATCTGTTCTTATCTGTGCCGCCGTTCAGTGCAGTATTAAAACTGTTGTGGATACATTGAAGTTGGTTGAAAACTAGAAAATGGCATCAGTCTCTTTGATAAAATTGGAAGATTAGCCAATTTCTTACAGTCTAAAATACCTGCAGTCTAAAAATGGGTAAAACTTTCAAAAGGGAGGACAATGAAGTACGTAATGCCAGAGTTGTGGTACTAATCAGTTTTCTCAAATCAAATGGAAACCAATAGGAATGAAATTGCAGAAACTTCCCAGGAATGTGAAACCCATCAGAGCACTGGGGTGGAGGAGTAGATGGCATACCTTTGCACTCTCAGCTGATGTAAGCAAGATCTGTGTCCTTATTCCAAACTTCAGATGCCTCAAACACAGATCTTGCTAGTAGTATCTCTCCTTCGAGAACTGATGTTGGGGCAAAAGACTTGCTATGTGAGAGTATTGAACTGCCTCCTCCTATACTCAATTTGCATGATTGTATATAAACTCAAACACTCCAGGAACACCTTAAGTCTCTTTACCAAAGTGAACAAAACCCAGATAAGTGGTGACTGCATATCCAATTGTGAACCAATAGAACATTTCCTGTTAGTTTCAATTGTTCTAGATTGTGCCTAAAATGTAGGTTTAAAAGTATTGCAAAATGATATGCTTGTGCAACTATATGCCATCTGTCTACCAATAGGGCATTATTTTATAGGGATTTGATACACGAGTTAACCTTAGTTACTATTAAGTAGAACCCACTTTGTAAATATTCTGTTATAATGTGTTTAACTTTCATTCCAGGCACGTGTGAACCCAATCAACGTCACGCCAACTATACAAGCTATAGATCAGGACCGAAACATCCAGCCTCCTTCAGATCGGCCAGGGATCCTCTATTCCATCTTAGTTGGTTGGTATTTGATTACCTCACTATCTTTTACAATCAAACACTGTATTATCAGCAGGCAGGCAAAGATTAAGTGGGGCGCAGAAACCTAATAACAGATTCATGCTGTGTCTGGTGTGATAGCTGCTATTGTTCTAGGCAAGTGTTTTACTGTGCGGTTTCTTCTTGTGGTTGTTTATTCCAAATTGGATTGCTGCTGTTTGAAGATTTAGCTTTCTTTTGGAAGGGTTTTGTTTTTGCCTCAGAATAATGAAGCAATTACATTAGATGAATCCAATGAAATGCTTGTCCATATACATAGATTTTGCTGCTAGACTATGTTGGGCTGATAAAAGAAAAATAAGAGGCGTAACAACAACAAAACCCCCTTATGTTAGATTCTTTGGTTGCCATGATTTTTTTGGGGGGGGCATAGGAAAAGTAGCTCATGAATAGTTCATAGGGTTAAGGGAATGATAGTAGCTCAGCCATAAAGCTCAGAAGTCCTAAGTTCACTCCCTGGAATTTCCAGTGAAAGGGCTGGTTAGAGATGATGGAAAAGACTTTAACTTGAGCCCCTGTAGAGCTGAGGTCAGTCACAGTAGGCAATATTGGGCTAGATCAGACATGGGAACCTGTCACCCTTCAAATGCTGTGGGACTCCAACTACCATCAGCCATAGCCAGTATGAGCAGTGTTTAAGACTTATGGGGTTTACAGCTCAAAAGCATCTGGAGAGCCACACATTCCCCAGCCCTGGGCTAGATGGACAAATAGCCTATGTCCTTGTGTTCCTCAGTTCCTCGTCCTCCATTTTAATCTTTTCCCCGTTACTGTGGATAGCCAGTTATTGCTGTTTCTTCATCGGTGCACTGCTGGAGGTGCTACAATTTCAGTGGGTGGCACTGTGGGTTAAAGCACAGAGCCTAGGGTTTGCCGATCAGAAGGTTGGTGGTTCAAATCCCCTCGACAGTGTGAGCTCCCGTTGCTCGGTCCCTGCTCCTGCCAACCAATCAGTTCGAAAGCACGTCAAAGTGCAAGTAGATAAATAGGTACCGCTCCGGCATGAAGGTAAACTGCATTTCCTTGTGCTGCTCTGGTTCGCCAGAAGTGGCTTAGTTATGCTGGCCACATGACCTGGAAGCTGTACACCGGCTCCCTCGGCCAATAAAGCGAGATGAGCGCTGCAACCCCAGAGTCGTTCACGACTGGACCTAACGGTCAGGGGTACCTTTACCTTTACCTGTACCTCAGATGTTCCATTGCAATGGAATAATTAGAGAAGCATCAGTATTTGCACTGATGCAAATTTAGCTGCTCAAGGGCATAAGTTGGTCATTCACAAGACCACCTGCAGCATTGAGCATCATGTCATGTGTGGATGTGATGTTGCCCCAAAGACTTGATGCAGTAAGGAGAGATGGGAAGGCTAAGTTAAAGAATGCTGCTTCAGCTTCTGTGGCAGAAGCCTCTGCAGCAGTGTAAAACTGGGCTGTCGGGTAAGTTTGAAACAAAGATAAACTACTAAATTGCATAGAGCTTATTCATGCTTGAACTGTCCAGTAACTGGGACATAGTGATTAACCTGAGGTATAATAGGATTCTGGTATGTGTGTAGGAGCTGAGACTATCACATATAAAGATATTCCATTTGGAATTAAAGGTGGGTCATTTAATTATAGCAAAGCAAGGATTCTAAAGCAGGGTGGAATAATTTGAATGAAGGCGGTTTAAATGAATAATAGAAATCAAGACTTAAATAACCGGGTTGGCGGTGGGGAACTGATTTGAATAATTGATTTAAATCAGGTTTTCCATGTTATACACTGTCTGTTTTCTGAACAAACTGTCTATTTTCTGGACAAACATGAGTACTAATTAGTTCCAATTAAAGCATATTGGTTTGCAATTAAATAAAGGCTTTATGATACTGAGGAGTGTGAGATATTTATCATGCTATCTTATGTCTTTTGTACTATCTTTTGAGTGTATATGTGTTTGTGTGAGAGAGAGAGCCTTTGTGCACACACACATAATTGCATGATGTCTTTTGGATGCTCTCTGTTCACATCAAAGAACATTAAGCAAGACCAATTGCCTGATGTGCCAATCATCCTAGACTGGACATACGCTATTTGATTGGAAGAGTCATGAATCTTCATAATTTGGAAACTGAGCAGTTTACAGTGCTCAGGTAGTTAGAGGGCATAAAGCAGGGAAGATGAACCCGTGGACCTCCAGCTATTGCTCCCAACAATGGCTGTATTTGCTGGGACTCATGGAAGCTAGAGTCCCAAAACCTCTGGAGGGTGACAGGTCCCCCAAGTGTGGAATAAATATTACTCAGGTGGGTTCAGTAGTTACTCCTAATGAGGTACAGGACGGAGTATCCTGGAACTTAAGACCTATGGTGTTTTTGGAGTTCCTTGCTTCCTGTAGGAAACCCATACTGATAAATACAAAAATACCGTATTTATTCCATCTCATTTATAATCCTCGATCTCAAAAAATGATATATATTTCCCCAGTGAACATACAGGAACAAAACCAGTCTACAGTGGTACATACGCTTCAGGTTACAGACTCCGCTAACCCAGAAAAAAAAAAAATATTGCTTCAGGTTAAGAACTTTGCTTCAGGATGAGAACAGAAATTGTGCTCTGGCAGTGCGGCAGCAGCAGTAGGAGGTCCCATTAGCTAAAGTAGTGCTTCAGGTTAAGAACAGTTTCAGGTTAAGTACGGACCTCCGGAATGAATTAAGTACTTAACCTGAGGTACCACTGTATTTGCCGTGTTTCATTTAAAATAATAATAATCACAGATTCCGTTTTTGAAACTAAGTTTGTATTAAATTCAGATTTCAGTTTAAATAAGCTTTTTATATAAAAAAGAGACTGTATCATGAATTTTTAAAGAATCCAATTTAAATTTTAAAAATCAAATTTGAAAGTCACCCTTTTCTTACCCTGTCCTGAAAACTCTTGCTGTAGAGATTTTTGCTTTTCCTTTGACTTTTCTTCTTTTTCTTGTCTGTAAGATTGGATGCTACCATCTACAACATAATAAACAGTACACCGAGACACATTGATACAGTTCACCCAAATATTTAATTCTTATTGGTTGTATTGTCCAAAGTTTTCAAAACAAGGTTTTCCAAAATTATGCAGTAAAACTAGTATTTTTAGGCAATCAGCTATATTAAGGCTGGATTCCTATGCAGGGTCTCTGCTGATGGGGCTTGATAGCTGAATCTCTTCTCCTAGGGTTGAATCCTATTCAAAAGCAGCAGCAACAGATTTCCACTTCTGCAGCACCCCCTCTGTTTCCTCTTCCCCACCCCTCCAAATCTTCCCCAGAGGGTTCCCCCAACTCAACAGGGAGCTATAGGGGAAAGGAGAGGAAGGGAAATCTCCATCCTGCTACTGCAAGTCTCTCGTGCTGATGGAACAGGTGTGTTGGATACTGCCTATACCTACTAAAGAGCCAGTGGGAATCATGGTCATGATCCTTTGATGCCCTCAGAGAACCAGTCCATTCTAGTGCAAGTCGAAAGGCAGCAGAAGTAGTAAAGAAGTGGAAATAACTGAATGAAGGTAACCAAGGGCAATCAAGCACCATTTCACTGGTGACTTGGAAGAAATGTTTTATTAGGTTTAATTTCCTCACCAGGTTGTGTGTCTGGTGAGGTAGGTTTCATATCTACCTGGCTGAATCAGGGTGCTTTGTTAATTACTGTATACAAAAATGGCTGCTCCTCTCAACATCTAGCCAACCTGGGTACTTCGGGATGTTGTTGGACTCTAATTTCCATCAGCCTGACCTAGCATGGCCAATGGTGAGGAATGATGGGAGATGTAGTCCAACATTATCAGTAGGGTACCTACCATATTGGCATTGCCTGAGCTAGCACTTGGTTTTGCAACTTTCAAGAACTGGTCAAGTGTGGATTCCTGTAACAGGGACTCATTGTGAGCTTAGGAGAAGCCCAGAAATCCCACTTTGAGGAATACTTTGGTTGTGAAAGTCTTTGCAAAGACATGGCTGTCTTGAATTGTTCAGAGGCCATGTCCCAATACTCCGGCCTCCAACTGAATATAATGCCAGCCAGTAACTCTTTGCCATCTCCCACAGTGTGCTCTCTTCCAAAGCAAAAGAAAAAATGAATCCTGGTTGTTCTGTCAATGTGCTACAAACCATAAGCCTTCCAAGATTTGCTAGTAGGTGCTATGTTGTAATCCCAAACTACTGTTTTTCATAGAGAGTTCTGTTTTTATCAGCTGAAGTGGCATTTCAGCAGCACTTCCTTTTATCAGAGCATTCCAATAGGTGTCTGAGCCCTAGGAGATGATCATTTAAAATGTGGAGAAGATTACAACCCCTCTTATCCTTACTGAGCAATTTACGTAATTGCACGCCTAAGCGATTCAAGTACATTTTTGTGATCTCTTTCATCTTCCTTGCCGCATATCCAGTTGCCCTGTAAAAACTAACTTTCTTTCTTTCTTTCCTTCCTTCTTTCCTTCTTTCTTTCCTTCTTTCCTCATACATTTCTGCTTATTAGTTAAGCCCCTGTTGCTGTTCGGATGTCTCATATCCTGATTGCTATAATATCATAGTCTGTCATATTTTGCTAAGAATAACAAGAAAATGGAGATGAGGAGACAGTTCATTATGCCACAGCTGCATTTGTAGAGCAGGAACATTTCAGGCTTCTCAGTCCATTTGATGTACTAATTATGGTTGGCTTGGTGCGTGTTCGCATTTCATCTAGCGTACGGCTGGTTCAGAAACTGGAAAATCCCCCGTGCAGAGAAGCCCCATGGAGGAAATAGCATCTGTGCCCAGCTGTGCCCATTGTTACAACTGCCAATTCTCCAGAGCAATTTGCATGGGTGCAGCGGCAAATGTTTCCGGCCATCACTCTTTCCTGTGTTGTCATTGGGAAATGGCACCAGTTGAGTTTGTGGTGTGTGTGTGTGTGTGTGCGTGTGTGTGTTTAAAGGATTTTTTAACATGAATAAATTATGGATGGAGCATGACAAAGCATTAACGAAGATAAGGAAAAACAATTGTTTGTGGTGGAGGGGGAGAAGTATCAATTTTTTCAAAAATATCAATAACAGGTTCAAATAATTGTGATTAACATTAATAATAATAATAATAATAATAATAATAATAATAATAATAATAATTATACCCTGGCTTTTCCAATGACAAGGCAGCTTGCAGATTAAAAATTAGAACAGCTAAAATATAGGGCAAAAACAATGATCGAAACACATTTAAATATTGATAGAATTAAAAGTGTAGAGATAAATCTATGAAAACCATACGAATAATTAAAATAAAAACAGCACGGCACCAGCCCTTTCATTAAAAGCAGTCCATTCCCCAAAGGCTGTTGGAACAAGAAAGTCTTCTCCTGCTGGTGGAAAGACAACAAGGGGAGTCTAACTTCTCTAGGGATGTTAGCTAGCGATGATGGGAGTTGTAGTCCCAAAACATCTGGAGGGCTGAGTTTGCCTATGCCTGCTTTAACCACTACTCCACACTGACTACAACTACTAGCAGGCACCTTTTCCTTATGAAAAGAAAGATGCTCTTTGGGGCCCGAGTTTGGGAATCTCAGTCTCAAGGGACTCTTGACTGACAGACTCAGGCTTGGACACAGGGACTAGGTTCATATTCAGCATCTCCACAGCTTACATGTTCTTCCCGATATAGCTGGTTTCTTTCCTACTGTTTCAGAGTCCTTGGCTGCTCTCAGAGCTGAAAAATGGAAGAGTGGGCAAAACCAAGCAAAGGGAGGTTGCATGAATAGAACTCCCAGTTCGCTCCTCTAACTCTGTATGCAATCTATTATTTGTTTCTGATTTAAATCTGTCTATCTCTCTTTCTGTCTGTAAATACTGGTGGAAATACTGGTACTCATAGACTGTTTAATTCCAGCAATTTGATTACATCGTACAGCTTCATCATTTATAAACTAATGTTTTCTAATGATCAATCCCTTCTCTGTGCCATAACTTAACATTGCCAAGGTGACAAGCTAGATTGAAACTGTAGGGGGATATAGATTGAGCATTTTTCAAAACACAATTCTATAGTGAATAGTCAGCAATTAAATTAACCTTTATTTTAATTTTAAACTGTTTTAAAACAATTTTAAACTGTTAGACTTATCCATACAAAATTGAATAATTCAATCCCACCTTATCTAAGAAGTTAACTGTACTCAGAAATAGCCAGTACTTATGAAGGACTATTTCAGATGCTATTTCCTTTCCATACTTGTATCCTTAGAACTGCTCTGCATAACAGATTTTCTAGCATTACAACAGTCGGCCTTATTCTTGTCTGAATTTTAGCCACCAGACATACAGAACAATTGACTTACTGCTTTCGAGTATGCAATAGAATACAGCTGCTCTATTCCTTTTTCCATTTATTTAATTTCTACAATAGCTTGATAGTTTCCATTCACATAAAGGCATGGCTTTCATGCCACATTCTGACAAAGACAATCAGGACTCATTTTAGCATACAATGTGAATTTCTCTAGGCTCTTTTCAAGGTTAGTCATCTCCACTGTCGGCAGTTCTGCAGAAAGAGAGAGGGGTATGGGGAGGGAGAGAGAGAAGATTGAGTGGCAAATCTCCTACGGGATGAGAATTTCCTAACAGAGCCCACACTTCCTGTAAGCTTTGGTGGATACTGTAGTGTTTTCCAGCTGAAAACACACAATTTACAATAACATCCATTTATTTCGCTTCTCATTATAGTAGCACTAACAAAGGCCAGCATTACCAATCATTGTATTGTTCATACTTTCAGCATATACATCCCTGTACCCCTCACTCCATTCTGTGCTAGCTTTGCATTCAGCTACAACCATGAGTTATTGGTTTATTAACATACCGCATCATGCACTTTTTCATAGGCTTTCGTTCCCTATGTGCATAGTAAGAAGCACAATTCCAAAAGAAGTTTGAATGTACTGATGCTGCACAGAGATACTTTTCTGCCTGTTTTTTCCCACATGTTCAGACCAGAGCCCACAATAGGTCTTGAATGTGTGATGTGAGGGTTTCAGGCAAGGAGTTAACCTCTGACTACTACTCAGCTTTCACCCAAGAAATAAATTGCAGAGAAATCAGCTATACCAGCCAAGGTATCCATTTTACAATTATAAGCCCATGTAATTATAGGCCAACAGTGATTCTATTCACTGTTCCCTATAAGAGCTTCTACATAAGGCCTGCTGCAGCTCTGAACTACTAGGAGACCTACTCTGCTCTTCCTGACTACAGAATCAAGAGCTGGAACTGATGCTGTAGGTACATCATGTCAGAAGCACTGCTTTAGTATTCTTCCTTCTGGGGAGATCTAAAAGTCCATCTGGATAGAGCCTGTGCCTCCTCCAGGGGTGTTGTGAAGGAACAGAATGTATGTCTAGCTGAATTCAGGAGGGCTATTTGGTGTCCCTAAAACTAAGTGCATCCAAAAGCGTTTATCAGAATGGTGTTTCACTTACCAACCCTAGGAAATGTTTTGCAGTTTGATGCAGCCTGCAATACGTTTCATTACCGATCAAATCTCAGCAATCTATACTATCATTTTGCAACTAGAAAAGAAGATCCTCTTTCTGAAATGGAATCACTCTGTATGGAAGACCCTAAAGACAGCGATGAAGATAATTCGCTCTTTCCCCCTCTCTTATTTTTGTGTGCAATGGATAGAGACATTCATCTGCTCTGTGCATGGGTGAGCTCTATACACAGATCTCCAGCACAGCAAGGGGTATAATTGTTAAAACGCCTAAGTGCGGATGCGCTGGGAGAGATGGGGTACGCTGCTGTAAAGTAATGCTTCTAAGAAATTGTTCTAGAAAATTGTTTCCTGCAGGAAAGAAGTAAGATTGTGTGAAAGTTCTCTCTCTTGTTACATTGCAAATAGATGTCATCTTTATTCTTGTTTGCATTCAGAGTTGTTATTCCATCCCTCCCCTTGAACAAAAAAAGTATGTATGCATGGAGTAATAACATTTTCCTGCACTTTTCTTGTGTGCAATTTTACAGCTTTTGGAAATGCCATACATATTCTATGTTGTAAGGAGTAAGAATGTTTCAGGAACGTTGGGAGGAATTACAGGGGGGAAGGACTGTAGTGCAGTAAAGGAGCACATGTTTTGCATGCAGAAGTTCCCCAGATCAAGGCCCAGAATCTCCAAGTAGGACTGGGAAAGACTGCTGAAACCCTTGAAAGCCACTGCCAGTTGCTGTAGACCTTACAAGTTGATGTGGAACAATGGCTTGATTCCATATAATGGAGCTTCCGATGGCTTGATATAAAAGCTGCTGATCAAGTGTTCTCCACTTCAAATATTAGCATGCTGGCATTTCTACTCATCTCTTTTATGAAAAAATAAAGTCTCTTGAGGCACCCCAAACCTATTAAACATGGTGATCAAGGTCAAAAAGAAAGAAGGGTTTCTTATACACAGCTCTATCGAATATTCACACTATGGTATTTCTTTCGTTTTTTGTTTTTAATTATTCCTTTATTGATTATTTGAGTTAATATATATTTAAAATAAAGTTGTGATTTTCCATGCTGATCCTTTTTCTCAATTATCTGTTCAAACCTCGCTGTCTTTTTGCAGGGACTCCTGAGGATTATTCACAGTATTTCAGTATGAATGCGACAACTGCTGTCCTCAGCCTCCTAAAGCCAATAAACAGGGATTTGCACCAGAAATTTGATTTGGTTATTAAGGTAATTTCAACTGAATTCTCATTTCCATGTGTTTGTACATTACTAAGTAGCAGTGTCCATGGAGAATGTGAGGATTCCTTATACAAAAAGGGGAACCGTCAACTTATAAGCAAAGATTCTTCTAGCAGTAAGGTGTAAGTTAAATTCAATGCCATGTTAGAAGTAACTGATCTATATCATTGTAATTGCTTTGACAATAATGTTGCATGGGAGAAAACACACTGAACTTGGCATCCAGCAAACATTTGCTGGCATTTAGTTTCACTTCATTACGTTCAGTGAACCTTCTGTCCCAAATCGGTCTTCTCCATTATGATGTTTTGGATTAAAATTCTCATGATTCCTGACCATTGGCCATGCTGGCTGGGACTGGAGTTGCAGTCCAAAATATTTGGATGGCACCAGGTTAGGGAAGGCTGCCCAATGTTTATGCATGTTAACTCAGAAGCAAGTCCCTCTGAGATCAATTTTACTTGTAGCCCGAGTAAATATGTACAGGATTACCAAAATCAAAATGAACTTTTGCTGGATTGCGCCTGAAATATTTGTTACAAAATGTAATTTTTACAACTACCTTTATATATTGCAATAAATTTTACTGACCATAATTCAATACAAAGTTAGGCATTATTAAACCATTCAAAGGACTTCCCCACACCTATCGTTAGTCTCTTGTGGCTACCATGTTTTGATTTTCTGTCTTGAGGAGCTGTGTTTTTCGGAGAAAATACAAACCCCAAGCTTTGTCTGAGACATGCCTGAATATATTTTTTTCTTTGACATTTATAGATTTGATTTCATGTGGAGGACTGTGTGGGATTTTAAAACTCAATATTTTAAGTAACAAGCTAGAAGTGAAAATTGCTTCATTCATTCCGTAGAGAGGCTTAGCTTGCAATTCTGTATATCCTTAGTTGGGAGTTAGTTACTCTGAATTCAATAAGACTTATTCTGAGTCGACATACATATGATTGCAGCTTCAGGCAGCCATTTCTCCCAGTAGATAGCACTTTTTCTGTTGCCACTTCACCATGGGCTCTGAGCGCTTGTCAGAGAATCCAGCATACCCTAGATATTCATGCTTCATGAAAAGACCCTGAAATCACAGTTGCTGACAAAATGGAAGTTAAACAGTTCATTGTAACTTGGGATTTCCCCCTGCAGACAGCCATGAAGAATCTCATTCTGAATGTAGTGGGGACAGTTCTTACCTGTGTCCACTCTGAGGCTGCAGTCCTATGGTCCCTGGGAGGATATCCTAGAGGCCATGGGATGTTTTTATCTCCCTCTCCAACAAGAGGGAGGGGAGAGGGTACACAGTATATTCTGTCAAACCCATATAAGCTTCAAGGGACACCAAGTATATACTGTCTGTATCAATGGTTTTATGCTGTTTAAGGTGATGATTACCATTTGAGTATGGTAAATATATGCTCTCTCTCTGCTCTCTCTCTCTCTCTCTCTCTCTCTCTCTCTCTCTCTCTCTCTCTCTCTCTTCATGTGTATATACATATACAACCATATTAAGAAATGTGACAGCTATTGATGCCACTAATTATAGGGAATTTATTGAACAATTCATTTCCATGCCTTAGTTGTTAGACTACTTCTCTTATTTGAATGCTTCAGGTGTGCATAGACATTAGTTAAGACAAATGCTTTCACACATTTGAGTGCTCGGACCCACATTCACAAATACCTGTTAGTTTTTACTGGAAAAAAATAACTGGGGATTGGTGCTAAGTAACTCTATAACAATCTTTAAAAGAAAGAAAAAACCCACCAATTTCCCATGGCCACATTGTAGTACCTTAATAACTGGCTATATTATTAATGGAAATTTTTACAGGCATTATTAGATTCGAATTACCATGGTTGGTGAGTAGTTGAGTGGATAATAAGCAAGGGTATCAATCTGTAAGACTAATAATATGCCACATGCTTGAATAGTATCATTTAGCACAACAGTGTCGAAAGTTCCATTAAGCTGGCAAGATGTGGCAAATTTGCTTATCTGGGCTTGTGTTTTGTAGTGTGTAACTCAACAAAATATCTCTCTTTATATCTGAAAGCAAACCTATTCATAAAGCCAAGTAACACCAACATTAATAAGTTTTCCGTACAAATTTTAATGATACCCTCAAAAAAAAATTTTTTACATCTGTTTCCATCTTAAAGTCTTTGTCCTTATCTTGGGGAAAGATTCTACCCTACTTCCATTACAAGTTGTTCCCTTGAATTTATACTTCATGTGATAAATTATTTTGGATGAATTTTCTGTTATATTTTTGTGAACCTCTGCTGTAGTATTCAGTGAATGAATAGTGCTACAATTGTGCTGAAAAGTTGGGAATTATACATACTAACAGATAGCTCAATTAACTGAGTGCCAATCCTTATATAGGCCAAATAGTACCATAATTTGGTGGAAGACCAAAGGTTTGCAGAAGAGTCTGTGTGTGTGTGTGTGTGTGTGTGTGTGTGTGAGAGAGAGAGAGAGAGAGAGAGAGAGAGAGAGAGAGAAATGGTCTGGCAAATTTTGAGCATACCAAGAGGTCATGGAATGCTGACTGATTGTTGGATGGGATAGAGGTAAGGAATAATGGAGTGGAGTATCCTGAAAGGAAGAAGGTGTCAACCAGCTGGTAATGACTGGAGTATACTGCAACATTTTGTTGCAGATCCCACTTGTATTATTCTTAAGATAGTATAGAATCATTCTGAGCCTTCTGTGAAGGATCAATTGACCATAACTCAATGATTTTTTTTTTTTGAGAATTATTCTCTGTGTACAATACTTGGTGGCTCTAAGTAGTTTGACTGGTTCCTTGCCTTGTCGGGTTGGTGACAGGTTAAATATCACCTGTACCCCCTGAGCACTTTTCTCTTCTAAAACCGCTTTCCTGAAAAAATCTAGTAAAGGGGTGACACTTCACAGGACCAGCCCTGCCATTAGGCAAAGTGAGGTTGCTAACAGGCAGTTGATCTATTCTAGGGTATCATGAAAGGTTAGGAAATTGTTAGCTCCTTAATTTAGTTTATTTTTTTACTCTTGCACAGAGTAGTGCCTGTATGCTTCTCTGTCATATATACCAAAATAACCTGGCCAGCTTTGGGGACTGTGCACCTTGACTTGTTCTGTCTCGGACAGGAAAATGCCTTGGGCCAGCCTGGGATGATGGATAGCCTGTGTGGAACACAGTGTGAAAGCTGCTCTATCACTGCAGCCCTGAGCCTAAGTAGGAGAAACATGTTTCTTCAGCTGAATCAGCCCATGAATGCATGATGCCATGTACTAACACATCAGTGTGGGAGCATGAAAAACTCCCAGGCTATTAGCATAGAGCAAAAACCACAACACAGAATGAAAAAGCCATACTGAACTAGCATCTTGTTTTATAATAAAGGCTTACATAGATTGGTGAAAATTTTGCTTCTGTGTTGCAGCCAACAAATTTCAAAACATGATAAGAGTTTTCATTACAATCCTGATTAACAGTGTGTGTGTGTGTGTGTGTGTGTGTGTGTGTGTGTACTGTGCTTTGCTTTGCTTTGCTTTGCTTTGATAATCCATGATTATTATGTGGGGCTGGGAAGGGAAAAGGCAGTGAATTGTTTTTAGCTCCTTTCCCTTTGCAGCTTTAGGTCTGTTAGGGACTCCTGAACTTCGTTAGTAACAATGACCCCTACTTAATTGCACTGGCTACCTAATTAAGGTTGGATTTGGTTGAGTGGCGAGTGAGGTAAACTGAAGGAACAGGTGCAAAGAACCGCTTTGCAAAGGAGGGGACCCTGCCTACTTATTGTGAAAGATACAAAGGCAGAATCATTAGATTGGAAAGGATACTTTGCTTTACATTGTCTCTATTGCTTGTGTTTTAAGGCTTCCAAATTTCCTTAATCAGATTGATTAATCTGACCTCTGATTATTATTGTTAATTTGTACAGAGCCATCTCTGCACAGAGTCCAAGAGAGCAATTAGCTGCCCAAAGGAGCTTACAGTGTAGAGTTCAACACAGGGAAGATAACACAGGAAGGGTCCAAGAACTGGAGGCAGTGATAAACTAGGCAAAAAGAATATGCATTTGACATATGCTCTTGCTTGATTGCAAGCTTAGTTTCAGTAAGACATGAGAACTAGTGGGGTTTGCCCAGCCCAAAGGCTTGACAGAAAAGTTGGGTTTTGAAGAGGGATTTGATGGAAGTAGGAGAGGTGTCCTCGTGCAGAAGTTCTGGGAGGCACTTCTGAGCATGTTAGGCAGCAAAAGAGAGAGACGGTTTGAGCACATGCTAGCTTTTATATATCTGCAACGAATTTGACCTATAACAACAACAACAACAACAACTTATATCCTGCCCATCTGGCTGGGTTTCCCCAGCCACTCTGGGCACTTCCGACAAGAGATTAAAAATACGTTAAAACATCAGTCATTAAAAACTTCCCTAAACAGGGCTGCCTTCAGATGTCTTCTAAATGTCAGGTAGATTAGCACTGTGGGTAAAGATATGTGCTAAGTACTTAGAATACTCAGAAATTGCCATAGTAGAACTATTGGCATATAGGCTGGCTTAGAGAGGAAAGGCCCCCTAATGAACAGTTCTTACATCTTGTCGCCCTTAAATATGCTCAGGATATATATAGATATATTATATTCAGCATTAGTTGACCCTTCTGTCAGCATTTGATCTTATTAGTATAGGCAGAAAGGTATAAATTCAGCCAGATGAATATTGATTGGAGACTTTTTGTTTCTCATCAAAGCACAAAACTTCCTTCAAGGTCAGGCTTGAAGAGCAATAAAAGCCTTCCACCCTGATCTCAGGAGGCATTTGGCAAGGATAACTTTTGGCTCAAATTTTATTTTCAAATTCTTTATAAATATTACATAGCTTCTGATTTGTTGAATAATCAGTTATTTCCTTTCACTTTCCTAGACAAGAAAATGTATCTTTTTGTTATTTGCAGTTCTGTGTTGATCTCCAGTAGGTCTGAACTGGTCCTTAAAACGTTTCAGTGCATTCCTTAGTTGTGAACATTTAGTTTTTTAAAAAACCAAGCAGATACTTCTCTACTGTAGTGTCCTCCATTAGCAACCTGGGTATTTACTGAGCGGCAATTTGATAGGAAATATTCAGTTAGCCAACAGATCAGAAATGAAATGGGTATTTTCAAACAAAACAGTAAATAAATGCAGAATTCTGAGTACAGCTGATGCAATGTCTTCGTTTTGGAGAAGCAAAAGTAGACGTGGTTTTCCCAGCTCTCACTAACCTGAAAGCAAAGACTAAACCCAACTTCTTCAGACCATGTCTTTGGTTAGACTGGCCATGTCTCTTTCCTTACCAAAAGCAGCCATGGGCAGTCCCAGTCTCAGTTAAAGCAACACCATGATGGGATCCCAAACAGGATTAGGACCACTGTTTTCCTACTGGAAATTGACACCCCCATCTCACATCTGCTACTTGTCCCCCTGAAATGTGCACCATCTCTCCTCCACTGCAGTTTTGGTGTTATATTATTCAAGTTACAGCAACAGCCAAGGCGACCTTTTTTCATCTTTGCCGCATCAAGCAGTTGGTCCCTTACGTTTCCCGCCCCGACCTGGCCACAGTGATCCATGCGACGGTCATCTCCAGGCTTGACTACTGTAATTCGCTCTACGCGGGGCTGCCCTTGAAGCTGTCCCAGAAACTCCAGCGGGTACAGAATGCTGCAGTGAGGCTCCTCACGGGGTCTCTGCCATGGGAGCATATTCACCCAGTGCTTTTCAAGCTGCACTGGCTCCTGGTGGAGTACAGGGTCAGATTTAAGGTGCTGCTTTTGACCTTTAAAGCCCTTCACGGCCTAGGACCCTCGTACCTATGGGACCGCCTCTCCTGGTATGCCCCACGGAGAGTCTCAAGGTCTATAAATAACAACACCCTAGTGGTCTCACGCCCTAAGGAAGTTAGATTGGCTTCAACCAGAGCCAAGGCCTTTTCAACTCTGGCTCCGGCCTGGTGGAACTCTCTGCCTCATGAGACCAGGGCCCTGCAGGGTCTGATTTCTTTCCGCAGGGCCTGTAAGACAGAGTTGTTCCGCCTGGCCTTTGGCTTGGAGCCAATTTGATTCCCTCCCTCCCTCTCTTTCTTTTTTCTTTTCCTTCTCCTCCTGCGATGAGGCTACATTTTAATATTTTAATGTTCCTTTATTTTAATGTTGTATTTTATTTTTGTTTTTAAGTTGTAATCATTCATCTTGTTTTTATTGTTGCTTGTAAGCCGCTCTGAGCCCAGCCTTGGCTGGGGAGGGCGGGGTATAAATAAAAAATTATTATTATTATTATTAAATGTCCTTTTTCCTTTATAATTACTTGACAGTTACCTGTTCCTTGTGGCCATGCTGGTGTTTAAAATGTTGTACAAATAAGGAGAGGTATAGAAGCACATCATTCTGTGTACAGTGGTATCACAGGTTACATACGCTTCAGGTTACATGCGCTTCAGGTTACAGACTCTGCTAACCCAGAAATAGTGCTTCAGGTTAAGAACTTTGCTTCAGGATGAGAACAGAAATCGTGCTTCAGCGGCACAGCGGCAAGAGGAGGCCCCATTAGCTAAAGTGGTGCTTCAGGTTAAAAACAGTTTCAGGTTAAGTACGCACCTCCAGAACAAATTAAGTACTTAACCTGAGGTACCACTGTATTGCATAATTTCTTGTCCTGATCTTGCACCTCTGTTGGCCAAAATGTCCAGGAACTTCAAACAAATCAAGGTTGGGGAATCTATGGCCCTCCAGATATTGTTGGACTCCCACTGCCATCTTCCCCAGGCAGCATTGGCAAAATTGAGGGTGATGAGAGTTAATTATATGGAAGCTTAAAGGCAAATACAACTAAAATGCTATACAGTTTCCTATTCCTGGCACATTGATTGAAGGAGATCTCAGTTTACTTTTTTTTAAGCAAAACAAAAAAACCCATAAGCCTTTGCTGCTGTTGATGCAAGAGAACAACATGATTATGTCATTCCTGCCCTCTGTACGATAAAGTCAGCCCTTAGTATTGTGTCCAGATAATTTTGCCCTCCTATAGCACAGGGAAAGGGAGATGTTTGGATCAGCACTGAATTTGGGCAGCAAGAAAAGAAAATATATATTTAACATAGGTGTCTGTGTATGCATGTGTTTGTGCGCATGCACGCATGCACGTACCCCCCCCCATATTAAATACTTGAACAATCTCATCTCATGAAAGTGACAGATTCATTACACTGATTATTTGTGGTTAAATGATCTCTAGTAGGGGAGGAATTGAGTGTAATCAATTTTCCTCTAAGTATGTTTCTGATTGACACAGATTTTTTGAAACCTGGCCATCCTATCTGCCTCCCCACCCCCACCCTCCTTCTCTCGGTGTGTGCATAGATGTAGTGGTGAGGAAATAGGAAGAGTTCAAAAATACCATATCAGCATTTTCTACCTATTTCTGACACAGCTGGTGTTTAATTGGAGTAGACTTTGATATTTAGAATTAATGCTTATCCTTTAAAATGAACGAGGTGGTGTTTTTTACTACATAATTTAGAATGTGCAGCAGTGATGCAGTCAGTAATTTTTTCCTTACTTGCCAAGGAGATATTTATTATTTGATGGGTGATGCTGAGATTTATAGTGATAGGATGGAATCCTAAATAGGCTATGAAGTTTCTGGCATCCATCCCAGCCCCCAAGATCCAATTAGGCCTGGTCTCAATCTTTAATTGGGCACTTTTTGACTTGCCCCTTCGACTGTGCTCGACACACGACGGTCAGTGTTGCTGCCCTCTATTTCCCTAACGCACCAAGATAGGACAATAGGTGCTGCATTTAAGGCGGCGGGGGGGGGGAATGAACGAATTCCTATGCCCCACAAATAACCCAGAGATGCATTTTAAATAAAAGCACACAACATTCTACTCGAGTAAAAACACTAGGCAGGCCCCACAAATAACCCAGAGATGCATTTTAAATAAAAGGACACATTCTACTCATGTAAAAACACAGTGATTCCCGGACCATCCGCGGGCGGGATTGAGAAGGCTATTGGGCCGCATCCGGCCACGGGCCTTAGTTTGCCTACCCCTGCTAGAGCTGGGGCCTGAAAGTGAAGGGGACCGGGCAAGGGTATAGAAGCCCTGTTCCACAAGCACACGCCTGATCACACTACATGGGATCTTTCTTGGGGCTTCAAAATGACAATGACCTCTGGAATATGGTGTCTTACGCACAGTCCTTCCTTGAGTGCAATGCTTAATATTATTTGGTTATTTATTTATAAGAATAAATGATTTTGCCAGTCATGGTTATTTAACAATTTGTTATTACTGTGTGTGGGGTGGCTGGTTGGTTGGTTTTTAACATTTGTAATAATGTTTTTGGAAGCTGGCTTGCAAGGGCCTCCTAAAAGACATCTTACGAATGTTTTTAATGAATAAATAAATTCTGTTCGAGTTAATAGCCCTACTTGGATGGGGGCTGACTTTACCAGTAACAAACACACTTTTTGCTTTTGTAGGCAGAACAAGACAATGGTCATCCTCTTCCAGCATTTGCCAATCTACATATTGAAGTTCTAGATGAAAACAATCAGAAGCCTTACTTCACAGAAGCAGCGTACGAGGGCTTTATTTTAGAGTCCTCCCCTGTGGGTACAACGATCTCAGATAACCAGAACTTGACGTCTCCACTGCAGATCATAGCTTTGGATAACGATGTAGAAGAGGTTTGTGTTTTGCATTGTTAAAACATTCAAGTGTGCTCCGTGAAATGCCATATTTGTCCATAAACGCTGGATGATTTCATAAATAGATTTTTAATAACCCGATTGCACCAAGGTTTACCAGTGTAACTGCTGCATGTGACACACACAAAATGTGGGTTAAAATAAATATCAGAATTTTTGGAAACAGTCCTCAACAGATTACTTTCCCACAGTACAAAGACTGTTTCAGGCTAATCTCTTGTTTCTGTGATCCATTAAAAAGCAGTGAAATATTTTCTCTAGTGGTTTTTGCAACTGAAGTGATTCAATTCCAGGCTAGAATGGCAATAATGTACTTGAAGGGGCTCTGATTCAGAGTTTTTTCTGATTAGTTCAGGCCATTAGACAAATTCAGGCAGGAATGGCGAACAAAGTTTAACAATAAGGCTTGATTAACCATTAGGGTGGTTAGCTAAGGAAGTTCCATCCATAGTAGTAAAAAGATACGTTTTTGCCATTTAAAGGTAAAGGTAAAGGTACCCCTGCCCGTACGGGCCAGTCTTGCCAGACTCTGGGGTTGTGCGCCCATCTCACTCAAGAGGCCAGGGGCCAGCGCTGTCCGAAGACACTTCCGGGTCACGTGGCCAGCGTGACATCGCTGCTCTGGCGAGCCAGAGCTGCACACGGAAACGCTGTTTACCTTCCCGCTAGAAAGCGGTCCCTATTTATCTACTTGCACCCGAGGTTGCTTTCGAACTGCTAGGTTGGCAGGCGCTGGGACCGAGCAGCGGGAGCGCACCCCGCCGCAGGGATTCGAACCGCCAACCTTTCGATCGGCAAGCCCTAGGCGCTGAGGCTTTTACCCAAAGCGCCACCCGCGTCCCTTTTTTGCCATTTAGAAGGAAACAAAACATTGTGTAGAAGGCAGATCGTAATATTCTTCATGATAAAGTCTAAAGTGATACTGTGGATAAACCTGGATGCTTTTCACAGATACTGTGGATGCAGCTTCACAGATTGTCACCGCCCAATCATAGCATAGGCAGAATGGCTAGATGCAGAGGACAGGACAGGACCCCGGTATTTTCAAGGGTTCTACAGAGGGCATACACCTTATAATGTAGTAGTTAGAAAAGCTACTCTTCTCATGTTTTACCCCATAGATTGGTCTCCACCAGGCCTCCACTCTTCTCTGTCTTGTTCAAGCCTCTTGAGGTCAGCATATGTCTCCTCCCCTTTCTCATATTTAGTTTATTTTATGCAGCCATAGCTAGATGCCTTCCTGTTCTACCAGTCACCCTTCAATTATATCTTTGACAAGTTCCCCGTTTATTTATTTATCTATTTTAGAAAGCGCTCTATTGTACTGGATTGCCTGCCTCTCAGTAGTGAAAAGCCACGCCTGCTGGATTCCCCTATATCCTCCTTTACATCTAACTAGGCCAATCTAACACGAACTAGCATACATAAGGATCAATTCTGAAAATGTGTAAAATAACAGGTGGTTTATGAGTGACTTTTTTATATAAGCAAATTGCATAACCCATGCTGAAATGAAGCCTTAGGAATTTTTGAAGGAGTGAAGAAAATGAGATGGTTATGCTTTGACTTTCATTTGGGATAAATGCAGGGTGAGATGTGTTTCAAAAGCAGCATGTGGTGCTTGGTAAGGAATGGGTTGCTATCCAGAAAGGCAGGAGAGATCATAGCACAAGCAGATATTTCATGACTTACTGAAGGGTTTTAATATAAAAATGTGATGGGCATGTTCCAGCCAAAAGTGGGCACTTTCAAGTCCAATAGATTTGAGTGAGAGAATTAAAGATGAGTTTAAATTTTGCCCATTGACATGAGAATTTCTAGATACTTAAAAGATTCAGGGCACAAGTTCATGAGACAAATTCACACATAGTAGATGCACATAGAGCAAATCATATTTGTGATGCAAATTTAGATAGACTTTCAGAAGGAAAAACAAAAATCCAGCTTTAGTTACTCTGAGCTGCAGGATGAAAACAGGTTATTCTGGACATGATACATTAATTTCCCACTAGGCAAATTAAGAGGTTAGGTGGGTGGAGTCTTACTGGCACTGTTCTTTTGCAGCATCTCCCAGTGAGTAAATTGTTTTTCAAGTTTAAAAAACAGAGTAGGGACAGGATCCACTTCAAAAGGCTTGGGGCTTAGGCCTAAGTGCCACCTGATGACAGTGCTGTTCCTTGCTGAAATCTATAGGACTAGGATCATGCCTCACTTTTTTATGGTGTTTTTCTTCATACCATCACAATCTTCCAGAACCTTGAAAGTTGTTGCTGCAGTTCCTATAAGTGTCTGGTGCATGATCTTCAAATATACATGCACACAGCATGTGGAGCAACTCTCTTGATGGATGCATTATTTACTGGCTGCTGGCATCTGATGACCATGCCATACAATGTGGTCCTAAGGTGGAGACATGTGGGAATAGGCAGCGGGGATGACTTCCAAAAAGCCTTGTTTCCTCTTGTCTCATTTTACCCAGGTTTCCACCCTACTGCTCATTTTGAAACTGGAAGGGGGTTTTGTAGCTCAGCATAGCCTGTCAGTATATTGAATCTATATAGTACTGAAGACACCAAATTCGCTGACCCATGTTGCCAGGATAAGTGGGTGGGGAGGAAGAGAGAGAAAAAATGTGTTTCACTGATGGCATTAGACACCTAAGAACATAGAAAGCTACCTAATACTGAGTCAGACCAATGGTCCATCCAGCTCAGTATTATCTAATTTGTACAGTTCTGTTTGAATGTTGTAACTTGCCCTGGGACCATAGAGTAAAGTGCAGGATGGTGGTGATAATGTTAATACATTGACTGGTTTTCAGAACCTCTCCCAGTCCTGCCTGAATATGCCAGGAATTGAACTTGTGACCTTCTGCATGCAAAGTTCTATCACTGAGCAGCACTTCCTCCTGGTTGCTCAGTCTGGGATGTTGATAAATTTATAATTATTCCTGGAATTTTTGGTAGGGACCACTTCAGGAGTAAGAAGAGGCGGTGGCCAAGTTCTGTTACCAGCTGCATCCTTGGAAAGAGAAGAAACCTCCTTTCCAACCTCACCAGCAGTTCAGATGGCTGTCACTCGCTCCAGTATTTTAGGAGCCTGTGACTATTGGATTCCTAGATTTTGCATCCCTGACTAGTTTCCAGAAGCAATACAGGAGCATTAGAACTCTGCAGAACTTGCATTAGCTTGTTGGACTTTTAGAAGGATTAAAAGAAAGTGAGGCTTTGGGGGCCATGAAGCTTTTAAATAGGTCATCAGACTATATAAATAAATGCTCATATGTCAAAACAGGTATCTCTGTGACTAGATAGACTCAATGGCAGCACAGGGAAAAGGAAGGGGGAATAGAATGAGCTGCTTAAGTAATTTTTCAAGAATATTTTCAGTCAAGTTTTTTAAAGTGTCAACTTTGTCAACTAACATCACTGTAATCTCATTTACATATTATCAAAAATATTTAATTCAAAATTAAAACACGGTAAATTTGTTTTCCTGCATTAAATCAAAAACAGAAATAAAGATTCAATGCTAATTTAATTCCCTGTAGACGAACCCCTGGGGTGTAACAATTTGATTTCTGCATGTGAGAACATGAGCATCTGAAGATTTGGTAAAATTAATGAACATGCATTTTCCCTCTTGAATCGAAAGACAGAAGTTAGTGTTAATTGTGTGGAGTTCACAAGCTCAGACATGGAATTAGTGTAGAACATTAAGTATTCATTTTAGCATGAGACTTCTGCATTAGCTTCAAGCTCAACATTAACTCTGTAGCAGAATGTCTAGATGAGGCCTGTGAAACTTGAGATCCACAAAGTGATTTATGCTCTTGAGCTATCTATGTTATCCTACCCAGAAGGCTGATCTACAATAGAAGGAAATTATAAATGCAAACAACAACAGCTGGCATAATGCAGGCTCCAAAGTCAGTAAAGCAACATGGCATATTATGGTTTAAGACAGTGTGAAAGGGATTATAAACCTTGTCATGTGACTCAGGGAAACTAACATAGACAGCGAGTCAGTATGGTCCCTCTGGCACAGTTCAACTGACCCTGAAAAAATGCTCTGTCCCTTTCAGGGAGAGAGAGATTTCCCATGGAAGCCAATTATAACCTCTATTGGTTGTACCTTACCTCTAATACCATAGTTTGTAATCCCATGTGTGTGGCAAAGATTGTCCTTCTGGGCCATCATTTGCAATATTTTTCACAGTTGCCAAATTGAACTGGGAAACCATTCTGGATTTGGAGTTTCTTAGCAGATTACTGGCAAAAAACAAAATTTGTGATGGAGATGTTGAAATCCATTGCCAAGGTGATTCAGGAAAGAATCTTTTGAACTTCTGTTCACTAAACTGAAACCTATTGTTGTGTTTGCATCCATTTAGTTCCCTGGAGGTTGGGGTGGTTCACATACAGCTCAGAGCAGAATACTACTATTTAGCCTATATTCAGTCCCTTATGTATTCTCAAAGGTTACTGCAGACCTTAGAGCTCACCTCAACCCCTTTATTTGGCTTTGCATCCACATCTAACTAGACGATATTCTAAGAAGACATTTCTGTCCCACCCATAATTACTCCAAGATATGCACTATATGGATTTCCACAGCCCCCTTGTCATTAGGCATTAAACAAACTTCAGGGCAGAAGCTACATCCTCCTCAAACACCACAGAGCCGGTGCCGATTCTCCATACCCTGTAGTATTGTTTCTCCCCACAAGGCAAGACTACACCTCCCTCCTAGTCTGTGGCAAGGGGCAGTGAGCATCCTCAGCATCTTGTGCTGCTACTCTGCTATGGTGCTTCTAAATGTATGGTGCAGCTCCCAATATGCAAAGTTATGAGCAGGGCCTCTTCCCAGGAGACAGAGTTACCCTGAGGACTAACAAGGCTTTCTGATGAAATACCCAGAGTCAATTCAGCTCTGTCTATGCTCCTTGCTTTGCCCTGGCTGGAGACAAAGGCAAGATGAATTCTGGCTTTACCCCTGCTTTCCCCCCACAGGTTGCAAGACCTTGGGTGAATCAGTATAGTGGGACTTTATCCAATATCCAAATTCATAGCTCCTGCTGTTTAGTACAAATAACATCTGCATATTATAGGAAATGAACACAGTGGTGTCAGGTTCCTGTGGCCAACAACAAAATCCACCCTTAGCCTCTACTTTTGTTCAAAAGCTTTATCTTCATAAACACAGTGTTTTCTGAGGAATAACCAACACTGGTTTTCCATAAGAGAAGATGTTGGGGAACCCCAGTGTACCTGTATAAATGTTATTTAGGAATTCTAATTTCCCCAGCTAACAACTTACCAGTCAGGTAGCTTTCTCTTTTTTTACTTCTACTTCCTCCTTCTACCCTTTTAACCTTCTTAAGAGATGGTGCAGAAATATTTCTTCTGTTTCCTGCAAATCACAACATGTGTGTGTGATCTAACAGTGCGAGCATTGTTAACTTCAGAAGAGAGAATGCACATGAGTTTGTGACTCCCCTTTCATGAATAGGGAAATATCAATGGTGATTATAAAGGGAAAGTGTTTTGAGTGTTAGATTCGGTCTAAATTTGTAATCTTTACAAAGGAAAGAAGATCTTGATAGTGCTTTTGTTTGGTGGTCCATTGTTTTTACATGTCTTATTTCAATAGCTTTTTAAAGTGGTTCCAGGCATTATATAAGTTTACTGCTTACACTTATTTTATTTTCTATTTGCTTCATTTTGTTTTTTAGGTCCCACCAGGTGCCATTCCTGTAGGTATTTTTAGATGTTTGTGTGGGTGTGTTAACTCCTTCCTACTCATTGACTTCACTTTTTCTCACCTTTCTTCCTGTATAAAAAAACAAAACAAAAAAATTGACCTGTCTTTTGCTGAATATACTTTTTCAAAACACTAATTTTGGAAGAAAAGAAAAACCTATTTGATAGCAGCATTCCTTTCTCTGTTTCCATACCTCATCTGAAGATCAGAACTGTGATTATCTCTTCTGAAGATGCGGCAGCCACATCATGTTCAAAGCTACCATCTCTCTTCCTTACTCCCTTTTCACCCATTGCGCACTGTCCTTTATTTCTCCTACTTCTTGTCTGCACACAGCAGTGCTACTGACATAAGACAGAATGCAGAACATTGGGGAAAGAGATGCATCACATGTGAAAAAGATCCTTAGTACTTTCCCTGTTTCTCTTTTCCTATTCCTGTCAGTTGCAGTGATGCTGTTAATACTTCTTGGAACACGAGCGACCACCTGTAGAAACTTCCTTTTGAAATATCTTACAAGTCTTCGATATTTCAATTAGCTGGTAAAAGGAAAGTGTGTCACATTAATGGGTGTTTACAAGGTTTTTATAATACATATTTGCTTAGCAAATAAATGTTATTGCAGTACTTGAAGAAAAATTATATGGAAACTTTTGAAAATGGGAAGTCCTGATGTTGTTCTGTCAGAAAATTGGTGTGTGGAATGAGACCTTTATTACTCTTCTTAGCTGGCTTGCTGCCTAGGAGTCTGATGACTTTCAGTTATCACAGCATACTCCACAATAGCATCTCACAAATACTATTCACAACAGCGTTGCAAAAATACAGTTTCACGGGATTTGACCTGGGGAGCACATTATTTGGCTGCCGTTGTGGCACATGGTGCTGCCTTGTTTATTCAGAAATGTAACATTTCCACTAATCCCAAAACTGTAACAAATTAGATGAAGGGGAAAACCCACCACCTCCTCACAGCTCGGGCCATGCTTTATATATATATATATATATATATATATATATATATATATATATATATAATTTCATCTTCTGGGCTCTTTGGTCACAGTGTTCAAATATGTATTGCAGAGTACACTTTGCAGAGGAAAGTATTGTAGGTTGAGAGTATTTGTGGTGTGTTGGATCCATTCTTAAAGTTGACCCAGTAAGTTACTAATGACTCACTTGAGTCTCATTGATTTCAGTGGATCTCACTCTAAGCCTGGATCCAACCCAGCATTTAAAAACAGTTCCATAGAGGGACACCAGCTCCTGGGAGCTGAGCAGTTTTGGGCCCCCTCAATATCTTTTGGGAGGTGGCTAGGGCTGCCCAGTGTTGAGGGGGTGGAGGAGGCTGAGTGCGGAACAGCTCCAGCAGCTAGCTCTTTCTCCTCCTGCTGCTTCAGAGGGGAAGAAGGGTAGAAGCAGTTGGAGGAGGCGCCGCCAGCCATTGAAGCCATGTAGCCACTGTGTTCCGCTCTGCCCCCAGCTTCTCTCGACATCCTGATATCACATGTGTGATTTTGACCCTGCAATCGCCCTTGCAAGCTGGCACCTCTGGTTCTATATGAATGAAAGCAAAGAGCTCCATCGCATTGAAAACTTAGCCATTTTTAATGCCTTCTACCATTTTTTAAACCAAGGGAATCCTCTTATTTCCCAGTGATGTGGGCCCTTTTTTCTGATACAGAAAACAAAAGATCCTTCACTCTGATTCTTTCTAAATGGCTTGCTTTGTGGCACAAATGGAGATCTTCAGCCCTTTGTTCTATGACACACAAGCTACAGCCTCACACCAGTTGCCAACATGTCAAAGCTATTGTGCTTCCCAATTACGTTAAGCATACTGGCAGCTTTCTCAAGACCTTCAATGGAAGCAGATGCTTTGAATCATAAATTATCATCTTCCCATTGGCGTGTTGAAATCTGCATTGTAAGAACGGCTGTTTTTAGCAAATATGTTATCAGCGAATGGTATAATGCTTTCGCTATGGACTGCGGTTTTGTTCATCTGGCAGGTGGCTGGAGTCTTCACCCTCCCACTGCTTTTTAAAAGTTTGATCTCGAAATAATTGCTAAAATGCCCAATTGCCAAAAGACGGTTATGATCAGAGCTCAAATTATTTGGGAAAAGGCTGATGGCTTTTCAATGGCACTTCTGGTTAAAAGGAAAACAGTGCAGTGGGGATAAGGACTGCCTCCCCCAGCACCTCCCTCCAATTCAATAAGAGATTGTAATTCCGGCAATTTAGGTAAACTGTATTGCATTTCCTCCCAAATGTCATTGTCTGTCTAGATACATAGTACTATAAATAAAACAGCCTGCATGCATATTGTTACTAGACCTTTGAGAATGTAATAACCATTCTCTTCATTTCTCTTTCAAGACAAAGGACCCCCTGCTCCATATTTTTCTAAACGACTACAACACGTTTTTCACTGTGACTCAGACTGGCATAACTCGCTACCTCACCTTGCTTCAACCAGTTGACAGGGAGCTCCAACAGCTGTACACCTTTTCGGTAAGCAAAGTTCAGTTGCTGATTTATTGTTGGAGAACAAGTAGGATATTTTTGCCGGATATGTCAAATTGGCATAAATTTTAAGAAAGCTGTTTCACAAAATCAGAGAATTGGAAGAAGTTTTGTAGGCAGTGATGTCGAACCCTCCTGTTGTGTGCAGGAAATCCATAACAAGAGCAGCTGTCCCCCCTCTGCTTTAAGACCTGCAGCAATGGGGAGCCCACCCATCCACCCTACATAATTCAGTTCATTATTAAACTGCTTTTACAGCTACAAAGTTTCTCCTTCTGTTCAATCAATCTGCCCTCTGGTAACTTCAACCCATTGGATCAAATCCCAGCCTGTTGAGCAGCAGTGATCAAGTCTTTGCCCTCTTGAGTAGGATAGGCTTTCAGGTATTTGAGAGAGTCGTTGTGTGTCCCACTCAGTCTTGTCTTCTCCAGGATAAACATACCAAGTTCTTTCAACCTTTCCTCTTTGGACTTGGCTTTCCGTACTGCTGACCATCTTTGTTACATTCCTTGTTAAGCATATAGATACAAAGTTATATCTGGTGCCTTGTACTTTCACAAGAGGTACAGTGGTACCTCAGGTTACATATGCTTCAAGTTACATACGCTTTAGGTTACAGACTCTGCTAACCCAGAAATAATGCTTCAGGTTAAGAACTCTGCTTCAGGCTGAGAACAGAAATCATGCTCCAGTGGCACGGCAGCAGCAGGAGGCCCCATTAGCTAAAGTGGTGCTTCAGGTTAAGAACAGTTTCAGGTTAAGAACAGACCTCCGGAACGAATTAAGTACTTAACCTGAGGTACCACTGTAGGGTCTTTTCGTAGACTTCAAATCTCCTGTGAGACATGCTGCCTTCATGTGCACAGTGTGGTACATTAGTGTACTGTGTGGTGGTAGTGTGGGCATCACCTGACTCCCGACAGCTGAGTCACTGCTTTGAGGAGGTCAGGTGATCACCACTGTCCCATCACACATCTTCTGTGACTGTAGACTCTGCTGATTGGTTCTGCCTATAATGAGATCATTTGTTATAAGCAAATGAACAACGACTGTTACTGAAGGTGTTACAGGCTTGCAAGTCATAATTTGGAGCATGAAACCCAGATGATAGTTAATCATTTTAATAGCTTACTTATTCCTTTTGCTTCATCTTTACATTATCGGGAGCAATTTCACACATATTATGCAGGGCAAACCAAGTTTGCAAGTGAGTATTTGCTGACAGGGATCGGCAGTCATTCCTAGCTCCCTAAGCAACACCCTTCTTTTCAATTTACACCTTTAGATCTACAGCTTTAAAAAGGTAATGTGTGAATAGATCTAAAGGAGAATAAAAAGGAAGTAGCTCACCAATTAAAATAAAACATTTCCCCCATGATTCTCTTGGATATAATTCTTCACCTGGAAAATGTTTTGAAATGGGATTTTAAAGTGATTACAGGAACTGCTCTAATCAGTATACTGAGGTTGTGTGCATGATGTGCTAAAGCTCAGTTTCAGTTATACTTGAATTATTATGTTCATTTAATTGTATTTTTTCTCATGTCTGTTTTTGAAGATGATAGCTTCTGATGGTGTGCAAGAAAGCCCCCCAGTCACAGTCAATATTGTTGTGATTGACGCAAATGATAACTCTCCAACCTTCTCCAACATATCATATAACGTCAAGATTTACACAGACATGAGGCCTGGAGAAAGCGTTATCAAGGTACATTTGTTTTTTCAGCATGTTCTTGAACAAAGCCTATAGTGGAACATATTAAATGTAAATAAAAAATGTTCAGGAGGAAGGATCCTGATCTTCACCCGCAGAGCTACTGTTATAGGGCAGTATACAAAATAAATAGAGAGAGAGGGGGAGAGATGATGTTAGATAGACAGATAGATAGTAAAGTAAAGTAAGCATGAGACGGAAATCCAGACAGTCTTTAATTTCAATCATTTCAACTTGCCTTGTGAAAGATGTGTTAGGAAGGAAAATCGGAAGAGTCAAAAATGTAAAGAATGCATTCTCATTTTTCAGTGTGAAAATAAGTAATACTCATTTTCCACAAAATCTGTAGTGGGAGGAAATATTTTCTTGCTATTGTTTCTGACACCACTGGTGGCCTCTGTAGAGGGAAAATCAGTACATAACACCTTTCAGAGGCTTGTATTGAATACTGTTTTAGACAATTGAGGACTTATTTGTTTTGGGGGTTTGTTTTTGTTTTGGCTTTGTGAGACTTTACCTTGAGATTTGGGCTTTGTATATAGCTTTAGTGCTATTCTTCAATTCAGCTCTTGCAGAAGTTGATCCTTAATACATTTTCTCCTGAGCTGTAGATTTTTTAAATCACTGCTTACTACAATTATATATTCATGTGAGTAAAGAGATTCAGACTGGCAATTTTGTTGCATTGTAATTGGACAGCTAATTGTTTTAAGATACCAGTTCTGGTTTCTTCTTATTATCTTCATTTACCATAGATTAGCTCTCTAATCCTGTTGATTATTTTCTTATTGCTGCCATTCAAATAAATGAAAATTAGCCATTGCTTCCAAATGAGTTTAATCCCAAAACCACCACATTTGCTTTGGGATGGCAATTAGATTGGCTAATAGGGTCACTCTAGTTGAAGCAACATACAGATTTCCCCCCCTCAATATTCCTAGAAAAGGTGCAGAATGTGGCATGCAAAACGATGAGTTACAATGCTTGGGGCAGTTTAGGAAAATTATCAAATAAGACATGATAGAGGTGTGTATCTTATGTGTGATATGGAGAAAAATGCTAAAACTCAGGGTTCTCTAATGAAGCTGAATTGAACAGACAAAAATGAAAGACTGCTTCACACATCATGTACTTAAAAGTATGGAATTCACTGCCATGAGATGTGGTGGTGACCACCAACTTACCGTAGAAGGCTTTAAAAGGTGAATAGACAAATTAATGGAGTGTGAGGCTATCAGTGATGGCTGTGTTCCAGCTCCTGTATCTAAGGTACCATGCTTCTAAATACCAGTTGTTAAAGGAGAGTGAAATTGCCCTCACCCTGTTTACAGACTTTCCATAGCATCTGACTGGCCAATGTGAGAACAGTATGCTGGACTAGATAGGCCTTTGGTTTAATCCAGCAAGGCTCTGCTTATGTTCCAATGAGAGCCAGTGTGGTGTAGTGGTTAAGAGCGGTAGACTCATAATCTGGGGAACCGGGTTCACATCTCTGCTCCTCCACATGCAGCTGCTGGGTGACCTTGGGTGACCTTGGGCCACTCACCTCACAGAGTGTATGTTGTGGGGGAGGAAGGGAAAGGAGAATGTTAGCCGCTTTGAGACTCCTTCGGGTAGTGATAAAGCGGGATATCAAATCCAAACTACTCTTCTTCTTCTTCTCTATATGCACACACGTGTTGCAAACAGGACTCTTAAATTCTCTCTGCTTCTTTGTTACTTTATTCTGTACTACTGTTCCTTTAACTTTAGATTGCATGCTTCAGGAGCAACAGTATTAACTTTACCATCAGCGTTTTGTCAGCATGATTCAGGAACCTTAGGCTGTGGACAGACAAAAACTTATTGTAATGATTAATAATGGAGTTATATATTAATAACTTTTCAGAGTGGAGAGCCAGTGTGGTGTTGTTGGGTTAGAGGGTTGGACTAGGCCTGTGGAGAAGCATGTGCAAATCCCCACTCTGCCATGGTTAACTTGACCCAGTTACTCTCTCTCTGTCTAACATAACTCACAGTGAGGTTGTGAGGATAAAATGGGCAAGAACTGTGTGTGCTGCCTTGAGATCCTTTGAGGAAAGACAGGATATAAATGTAATGTACTGCAATTAATTCACTGCAGCAACAGAACTTGGCTGGAAATGGTATTATGAAGCCATCTTGGCCAATTCCGTACACATTCATTGTTGCTGTTCCACCATCGTCCCTTGCCAAAACTGATTTTGCAACATGTTTTTTAAGCATGTCAGCAATACCTGGGAAAAGCAGAGACTAACTCGCATTGATCAGCACTGCTGCAATATATGTATGCATATTTATCTTTCATATGCAGCTTATTTACCACAACACAGAAGGTGATGAATAAAGCACAATGTGCCCATAGCAGTTTTTTAAATATGGCCAATTACATTTGCATATTGATTGTTTATATCAATATCAGTGTAGTCTCACATAGGGCTTACTTCTCAATAATCCGACAACTTTTTCAAGAATGTATCACTGTTTTTTAAAACTCATTTTTCTTTGAATGGTGTGCACTCCCCATATCTACCACCTATGTGTATCTTAAATATAACAGCAAACCAAATTGCTCCCTTGACAAAAGCTATGGGCTCCCTTGATGTTGGCATGGGGAGTAACCACATGATCTGGATGACCCACAATATCAGAAGGGCGTGTTCAACTTTAAAAATGCATGAGTGGAACAACTTCCCCTGGAGCATATACCACAGATCAGGAGGTACCTTGGGGGTCAAGAGGACCCCAGCATGGTTAACAAGTAGACTCAAAGCAGCTATTAGAGGCGAGAAGGCTTCCTTTAAAGATGGTGGTGACAGACCAGAAAGAAGTTATTGGGGTCATAGTAGATGGCTTGATGAAAATGTCAACCCAGTGTGCAGTAGCTGTGAAAAGAAGCAAATTCAATGCTAGTGATCCTTAGGAAAGGAATTAAAAATAAAACTATCAATATCATAAAGCTGTTATACAAGTCTATGGTGTGACCGCATTTGGAATACTATGTACAGTGCTTATCGTCTCACCACAAAAATAATATTTTAGAGTTGGAAAAGCTCAGTCCAGATAAGAATGAGGCATTGTTAGTGGGTAGTTCCCTAGACCAGGTGGCTGGGAGGCCACACTCTCTGTGAAGGAACAGGTAAACAGCGTGAAGGTACTTCTGGATCCCTTACTGTCGCTTTAGGCTCAGGTGGCCTCGGTAGCACGGAGGCCACTTAGAGTGTTTGTAGTAAGATTCTAGCCATGAACTTTCTGATTCATATTTCAGTTGCTTAGCTACTCGTTTTACATCTAGATGGTGTCCAACTGAATAATTTTCTTACCTTAATTTATTTATAAATATATACACTCTTGACTCATATAAAACATCAAGGTGATATGGAACAATATCTGCAAGTACAACAAAACATGAAATACACAAAAAGTATGTTGTGGCTTGAGGCACCATGCACTTTTTATGAAGAGTCACAATTGGCCATAGAGGGCATATTGGGAGTTGCCTAGCAACTACTCATGATTCTTTGCTATTCTGTCCCATTTCATAATGAATATCCCCGACTTTAGCCAGCATGTAGCCACTTATAATGTAACGATAGAGACCATAGCTTTTGCTTCAGATTAAAGGGCATGGTAGAATAGCAGCTTCTCCCCCACAACTCTGATCCCCTGGTGAGCTGACTTGCAACACCAGAATTCACTCAAAGAAGCACCTGGAAACCACGAGGAAGGCAAGGGAGGCTTCCTGGAGTAAGGAGTCACCTGGGAATCTTCCATAGGCTTGGTAACTTAACAATACATATTTTATTACCCTTTGCATTAAATGAATTTGTTTCTATATAAGGCACACATACGCAAATGCCACTGTGTATGTACCAGAGTGATCAAATCAAAAAGTGAAATCATTTTGAGTACCCACTGTGATCTCATATCAAGCATGTACTTGTGCAACAATTGATTCATTCTGTTCATGGGGTATTTGATCTCATAAATGAGGAGAGACCAAATCATTCCCTCATCAGGATGTATCACCTTTGGAGGTTTTCATTATTAGCAGCTGAAAATTGTGGTTGACTTTTATTAGAGTACTGTGAATGTGTCTGAGATAAAAGTCAAGGGCCACTGTGTCTTTTTAGTTGCCTCCTCTTAAACTGAAGAGGGAGAGGCCATGTGGTCAGTAAGGTGGAGTTAAGTACCTCCTCTACAGAAATAATTTTCAGTTTTCTGAGCTGATCAGTTGTCAAGAGGTCAGAAGTGCAGATTGTTCAGCTGACTGACCTAATGGAAGAGAAAGGGGTGACTTTGCCATGAGAATATTGAGGAAAGGGATTCACTTGTGAGGTCTGACTGTGAATGAAAAGCAAAGGCTTTTGTATAAAATGCAAATACATAGAGCTATACTGTTATCAACAACAGTAATCTGAGAAAAAAGGTGTGTGTTCACAGCTGGCACTGAAATGAAGGGATTGCTCTGATTTTACCATTTGGTTTTGACCATGAAACTTGTCATAGGTAGGTAGATAGAAGGGCTGGTGTCAGTGTCCTCTGTTATTGATGATGACACAGGCTGAAAGGTGGAAGGGCCATAGCTCTGTCGTAGATCATGTGCCTTGCATGCAGAAGGTGTCAGCTTCAATCCCTGGCATCTCCAGGTAAAACTGGGAGTGACTGTTCTCTGAAGCCCTAGAGAACCACTGTCAATCTGTGTAGACGATACTGAGCTAGATGGACCAGTACACTGACTCAATGTAAGGCAGCTTCCTATGTTCCTAGGTGATTTGCCTAAGGCTATGTTCACTGAGTCCTCAGCTGAGCTGAGAATTAAACCACATGTTCTTTACTGCTTAACTATATCTCATCTCACCTCTTCCCAGCTTATAACCATCCTGTACAGGTGATGACAATCCCCTTCCTCTCTTCTTTAGATTTTAGCTTTCTCATTTGCCATACCTTTACCTTGCTTTTTTCTGCTGCCAAACCCATTGAGTCTCCAAGGAATCTGTGTGGACCGCTTGGAAAAGTGATGAAACCATCCCAGCAGTGAATGCTGGGCTCAGGGTGTGGCAGCAGACTCTTGGAGAAAAGAGCTGCGTATTCACCCCTGAAAATAGCCTATTGAATGACCTCAGGAGTGAAGGAGTATGCTGTCCCACTGTCAGAAATGCAGTAAGATTAAAGTGTTCTATGTGGAATAGAGATGCAAAGGTGAAGGATTTGAAGTGGCGGTCCTGCCAGTGTAACTTCATGGCCACAGCTTCACTGCTACTGCCACTGCCACCATCCCAAGCCCTATCCAGGAAGGCAGCTCTGCCCTACCACAAGCATCACTTACTTCTCAGTAAAATATATCTGGCCAGCCCTGAAAATGTACTTATAGCAATGATGACTGCAGTGAGCTTAAATATCCTGTTTTTATATTTTTCAAAAGTTTGTAGTTCTGCTATCTGGATTGAATTTCAAAATATGCATTCCCATTACAGTTAGAGTATAAATCTGCTTTGGGCTTTTGGACTGCTATAAAGAGTAGTTGATTCAGGTAAGAAATTATTAATTTGATATGTGTTAAACGCACTTGTTTTGGCAGATCTCCATTTACCTCAAATTAAAACATTCTTCAAGGACGAATGACATTTAGGATTGCAATGCTTATAACCTACCTGGCAAGATAGCGCACATGAAACCTTTAATCTAGGCTATATTCACACCATTTGTCTAAAGCACACATTAACAGAATCTGGAGAGCTATAGTTTGTTAATGGTTCTGCGAATTGTAGCTCTGAGATCTGCTGCTTAGCAAACTACAGTTCCCGGGATTCTTTGGGGGGTACCATGGCTGCTAAAGTGGCACAAGAGTACTTTAAATGTATGGTGTGGATGTCATCCTAGTATTTAAATACTAATTCCTTTTAAACTGTTGGTTTCTTGAGTTTGGGGGCTTGATGGTGGAAGGATTTTGGATCAGATGAGATGTCTGATTTTATTGTATATGAAATTGTAAGATTTAGGAATTTGGCTACTATCCCAAAACACTGACTCCAAGCACAGAGGAACATGCCTCCAAATAAACACGTAAAGGATTGGGCTTCACATCTCTTAATTAAGAAACATACAATTTTAATTGGAGGGTTGTATATCAGTCATAATCACACAGATCTTAATATACATCCTTGGAAATTATGCAGTTCTACTCTGTTGATTTGCCTCCTAATTGCTGTATAATCTTATAAGGACCCTTGCCTCCTTCGAGTGATAATCAGCTGCGATAGCTTCAAAAGGAAAATGGCCCAGGTCAGTCATGATTAGACTGTGAAACCAGATACTCCAATAAAAAGAAGTAGGTTAGAAAAAGAGCCCTGACCTCAGTGCGTTTGTGCAGTTAGACAATAATTCATGATGAAAGGCTCCTTCTATTTGCTAATTGAGTTGCATTACTGAGATAGTAAAACATTTAATTTGAGTGGCATATAGTTGTCTTACAAAAATGACAGTTCCTATTCCAGTATGCTATCTGGCGTGTGTGTAATTTGTCAGATGCATTGGCCTTAAAGCTTTTTAAGATAAATGTTTGGAAAACATTAGGGTTGGATTAATCAATGGCGTTTGCCATGTGCAGAGCTGGCTACAGGATTTTAAGGATCATTGGACAATGCACCAGTGCCCTACTTTATCTGGAAGAAGTGGTATGTGCAAACTGACTTTTCCTTTACACTTCCTCTGTCCATCTTTGGTGCTCCATGGAAAGTCAGGGTGTTGGGACTGTTGGCGTGGTGGGCCTTTTGCCTGTCTTGAAGCCACCACAGATGTTTCTCCTTTTGCCCAACTGACTACCCAGTGAGGTACATCCTCAACATCTCTCTCCATTTGTTTACATTTTGAATAACTTATTGAATTTGGACCCATTTCGTGAGTTTGTCATTTAGGATTATTTTGCACACGTGGCTTTGCTCACAGTCCCACACACAGCTTGCTGACTGATTACGGATGCAAATCTTCCTGCAAATAATAACTATAAAAATTTAACACATCACTGGCCACACAGAGCCAGCTTTACAAGCGAAGGTGAACTTTTTTCAGTTTGATTTATCTCCAAAGTGGATTTCTGAGTAAACAGCCTGTGACAAGCACCTTCTGAACCTAGTGCCCCAAGCAGTCACTGGGTCTGCTAAACTCAGCCCTGCCTGACCTCAAAACCCCAATCACTGGCTTTCCATATTTGAAATTGTTGGCTCTTTCCCATGTGGAATGGAAGAACGAGTGCACACAATCAATGACGGAGTTCAGGGAAGAAGTAGGTGGGTTTGATTTACTCATTGATTGGTTACAGCCAATTGAATCCTGGGTTCTTCCCTTTCTCCCTCTTACCTTAACAGTAACCTTTGCAACTGCAATTTTGAAACTTGTGCGGTTCAGTGCTTTCACAGTCCTCAGGATATGGAGATAATTATTTTCTCCTTATCCATCCCCTGTGCCTGACCTCTGTCTGGAGAAGGAGTTAAAATGGATTCATCTTTCTTGAAGTGAGAATGGATCCTGAGATCCTGTGTATTATAAATACTTCCCTGCCACCTCATATGTCCTTGGATGTATCTGATTTTCTGCCACAACTCCTCTGACTTTTCTACCCTTCTACCGCCTCACCTTGTTTCACACCACCTCCTTCTTTACTTCCATTTTTTATTTTTTTAAAAATAATTCTGTTCTTAGACCAAGGTAAAGTTCGCAAACTAGGACACTACTTCTGGTTTTGCAGAGTTCGTAAACCGAATAATTTGTAAACAGGACTGTTCTTAAACCGAGGTACCACTGTTAATTGTAGGCTTCAGGTCTATGGTCAGCATGCAGTTGGAAATAAAATAAAATGAAATGGAAGACACCAAAACAATGTCAGGTAGAATTTGCCTTTCTCTTATGTACTTACATTTTCCGAAAGCAAATCTGTGAAGGAGATATGCAATAGTCATGCTAGAAGTTATTTTCCAAGTGTGGGGAAAGAGTTGCATCTGTGTATAACGTTCATTCGGGAATTGTTTTGTAGTGCTTAAAGATCTCTCAGTGCTTTTTTTAAAAAAAATATGCTTGTGGCTAAGGATGATTTTTTATGAATCAAAGTTAGAAATGACTAGCTGGGAGGGAATAGGCTAAAAGCTGAATTATTATGCACGAATGTAGCTTTTTTCAAGATTTGGTTATAATTACTTGATTTGACTATCTGGTGACACACCTCCATGGAACTTTCAATGTCATTTTCCCAAACTTTCATATCCAGCTTTTTAAACTGTAGCTCTTGGTAAATGGATTACATTCTGAGGCTGAGAACAAACAAAACTACCATATTCAGTGGGCTGGCTGAGTTTTGCTTATTAATCCAGAGGTGTCAGCTGCAGTGCCACATGGTAATTGTCATAACACTGTAGGAGTAGCTGGAGTAAATTTATGTTAATTGTGTATGACTTTGGGGAAGTGGATTTGTTTGCCTGGAACACTATTTCCATGTGTGGTGGTGGTTGGAAGGCAAAGCCATTTGGAACACGACAACTGCAGGTTTCAGTTTAGATCAGCAGGAAGTAATCACATTAGGCATTTGGGAGTCAGACCAATTTGCCTGAACTTTTAGTTCATGACAGACTGGAGTCAGAGTGTCTTATTAGCTTTTCCAAATCTTGGTGGAAAACATCACTGGTTGAAAAGGGTTTTGTCCCACTAAACTAATCCTTGTTCAAAATGATTGCAACAGATCAGAACTGGCATCCCAATAAAGCAACATGGCATTGTTAAGGCACAATGCTATGAAGGTTTCTTATAGCTTCCTATTTGCATAATGAGAATCACGTCTTTGCCTCAGCATTAACAGAACATATTTATCATTGTCAGCTTGTGAGCACTGCACATTTTAAATGGAACAAAATTGCTGCTACTGCATGAAGAAGATATATAGGAAGAGCAGAGTGGATCCCTTTTTCAGTCTCTTTTAGATGTTAATCCCCCCCATCCCAAAACACCTAAACTATGGAGTCTATCAGCCAAAACCACCTGCAATTTGAATTTCCAAAATCATAGAGTGCTGTGACAGTTCTTTGACTTTAATTCTCCCTTTCAGGCATCTTTTTACCCCCAAAATGTTATTCAGATGACTTAGCATTTCAAAGCACTTTCATTTGTAAATTTAATTAACCTTGTTAATTTATGTATTTGTGTATTCTACCAGTTTCCCTTTTCGTGTTGTCGCACTAAAACTTGGCTGAGCTCCAAGTATGTAATTAAATGGTTAGGACTTGCATTTTGTGTGAAGCTCTTATTTATCTTTTCCCCAACCCCTTTACTGCTGATCTAGAGAAGGTTATTATAACACTTTTTAAAGCTGTCATCAACCTTTATTAGGGACATTCGTTTATGAGGTCAACAACTATGAGCAGTTTTGCAGGGAAATTTCTAAATGATTAAAGGAATATATGAATTGAGAGATTTCCTTTTCAGCAATAAAAATGAAACAAATAGTTGACTTCAGTGCTTTAACACTCTGCGGATCTATTCAAGTGGTAAAAATCCATTCTAATGGTGTGATACAATTATATAGTTAAGCTGTGGGATTCTCTCCCACAATATGTGATGTCCATCAACTTGCATAGCTTTAAAGCAGCCAGTGTGGTGTAGTGTTTCAGAGTGCCTGTGAGACCAGGCATCAAATCACCATTCATCCATTAAGCCAACTGAGTGACTCTGAACCAGTCAACCAAACCTACCTCACAGGGTTGTTGTGGGGGGGGGTTGCATTGTACTGCTTACATTCAGTGCACAAAGGGGGCTGTGTGTCTCTCCCTTCCTGTGTTATCTGCAAGGAAAAGGCGACGGCTGCTGTTGCTCACACAGTGTGGGGCTCACTAAACCTTGTACACTTGGCCAGTATGTAGAAATACCTATCGGAGATCTAAGTAAATGGGATTATGTAATAGTTTTTCAAGAAGCTGGTTATGATAGGAACAAACAGACAGACAAACGTGAACTGAAGAGCCCAGTTTGGAACCAAACTCAACAAGTCGTGTCATACATACAGTCTTCTTACTCAAAGGAGGACTTATTGGACAGCTCCTGTGTCAGTCATAAAGCCACCTACCCTTCTCACCAGGCCTGTGAATAATGCTAACAATCATTGTATTAGTTATGGGGCCACCTCCTTTCCCCGTGCTTTGTTGAAGGAGTGTGTGTGTTTTAAGGGGGGTGTTTTAAAAAAGTGCCTGCCAAGCACATCTGTAATTTGATAATTATACCAGTTGCTTTGAAAATGAAATAAAAAGCAGACATCCTGCATGAAGCATGAGGAGTGTTCAGAAAGAAGCCGTCAGGAATAGATTGATATGCTGTATATATGTCTCAATTCAGGAATAAAGGCAGGTGAAAGCACAGCTCGCTGTCAGCAAACAGCCTTTCTATTTTCAAGTACATCAGTATGCAGCCTGATAGATCAGTATTTTTGTAGGTGTCATGTCTCTGTCTGGTTCAGAACTGAAATTAGAGAGGCTCAGAAGTGGAAGAGAAGGGTGAAACTGACTCCCTTCTGCACAGTTTTAGAGATAGGTGTACAACAATAATGGACTGTGTGGTGGGATGGAGGTTCTTTGATGACCTCCCAGCAGATGGCCTCCCAACTGTTTACTGTGAGGGGAAAGGTCAGTGTGGCGCAAATGCACCCATGGAGCTAATCCACCCACCACACCAGCACCAAAAGATGTTCTGGAACATCTTGGGTTAAGTGATCTGCTGCTGCTGCTGTTCATGCTTTCTATAATGTAGTTTATGCTTCATCCTATATCACAGGGTGTCCATATTTGATTCATGATTGTTTGATGCCTCACACAGAAAATAATCTCTTTATTTTGACAGCAATTGAAATTGGGTTTCCTGTCATTCAAGCAGCAACCCTAAGGGGAAACAAAAATTTAATTCTAATTTTCAATTGCAGCTCACTGCCATGGATGCCGATGAAGGTTCAAATGGGCGGATCACATATGAAATCCTGGCTGGAGATCCGGGAGACTTTGTGATCAATGAGCAAACGGGCCTTATCACTATTGCTCCAGGAATTGAATTGGTGGTAGGACGTTCCTATGCCCTCACTGTCAAAGCATCTGACAGTGCTCCTCTTGCACAGAGAAGGTAATTAATATTATAATTAAATATTTTTCTCCATAGCTGAGAAATTAACCTTTCTGCACTATAATGAGTAGAAGGTGTAAAGGATCAGTCATCAAAGAAACATGACGCCTGTGATTTGGTTTCTTTAGAAAAGGCACTTCAGTCGGTTGTTTGCTAAGCATGCTATTCAAAAGAAGCCTTTATATCTGAACTGTTGAGGCTCATTCATGAAATTAGTATATATCCAGCACACAGATATATGCACCGTAATATGTTGATTGGGCATTAGTAGTAGTAGCATTAGTAGTAGCAGTAGCATTATTATAGTAAATTCTAGTATGTTTAAGTTTGCTCCATCCATATTTGTAGTGTGTGCTTGTTTAAGAAACTGAGAATGAGAGAAAGGAGGAGAGAAAGCAAAGCAATGAAGGCAAAAGTAGTTGTCTGTTCTGTAAATTGTCAACTATCATGCAAAGGTAGTATATCCAAATGTCCTGGAATGAAAGGATCGCTGAGCTGGAGGTAACCTTTTATCCAGATGATACAATCTTATAGTGTGCCTCAGCTCAATTTGGAGCACAAATTGCAAGCTGTGCAAACACCGGACAAGCAATGAAATACACTCCATGGAAACCTACATTTGCACTAGCAAAGTCATTCAGTTTCTAATCTCCTACTTGTTAGATCTGGGAAGCGTAGAGTAGAAAGAGGCGATTTTCTCATACCAACTTGGCAGAAGCAAAACAAAACAAAGGTTGATTTTAACTCACAGAACACTTCAGGTTTGAATAGAATAGCTGAGGGCCCTTAAGCCTGATTTGCATGTCATAATTTGCAGGTGTTTCCCCACTTTAAATGTGACAGTGTATATACCTGAGGGGAGACATTCCACATAACAGAGCAACTTTAAGTGAGGTCAGATCCATTTTGAAATTAAATGAAATTTCATTGTCAGCCCAATCCATTCTGGAATGTGTATTACATGTTTCTGGGAATGTATATGCCAAGGCTACCACTGTGTTGGCAAAAAGATATAAATTGGCCATCTTAGCACCACAAAAGTTCAGAAAAGCAAAGCTGGAGAAACAAATAGAGACCAGTTAAGGAAGTGTGGCTACTCAGTTGTAAGACAAATAAAAAGAAAACACAACAGACTAAAACAGATACTCCTAAACCTTTCCATGCCCTGTTTGGGTGACACTTCGCTCCCGCCCTTCACTTCTCCATGCAGTGTGAGAGGCAGGAGAGGGACTTTCTCTCCTCCTGGTTTGAATGTTACCTTTCAGATTTAGGAAGAACCAGGTGAGACAAAGAACCATTCTAAATACCATCAGGCATAGATGTGAAATATCACCAAAATAGCCCCTAAGTGGGCAAAACCAAGCTATTCACTCTATGGAGAACGTCTTCACTCTTTAATTGCAACTGTAGGGATGTTTGGTCATTAGTCCTCCACAGGTATGGCTTATGTGTGGAGGCAGGAGTAGAACTGTGGATGTCACCACCTTCAACAGCCACCAGAAAGGAGAGCCAAGATACGTAAGCCATTGACCTGATTGGGTGGAGAACTGAGGTACGTACAAGGATATATACATAGGCTATCCTTTCTGATGGTCCACTGAATGTGTTAACGTTGGTGGCAGAGCCAGTGGACATAGGGAATGGGACTCACAAATGCAGGCCCATCTCCCCGTCCATGTGTCCAGTATACAGTATTTACTAAAAGCTATCATCTGTTCAGACCTACAGTTGCATTTAAATGTGAAGAACTCTGCATTATCATTGGAAAATAGTGGTATATAGGCTCAAAATCCACAGGCATTTAAACTTTTAACTCAGCTTATTTTGATGTTGTTGTTGCTGCTGCTGTTCCCAGTCATTTAATATTGTTGCCATCACATTTTCTAATGTATCATTGCAAATGCAAGGGCCAGAAGATTTAAATGAAAGTCATTGCCCTCCGGGTTCTATAATAAATTCATAGACTATGACAAATTCACTGAGTGTGGTACACACGTCCTTCAGGCTTTACTTTTTCCATCCCTGCATTTATAAGACTATACTTTATCTGTTTTGTTTTTTGTTGATGCCATTTAAGAAGCAAATTTCAATATTCAGCATAGCACTCTAAGGCATTGTGTCACCCATACTATTCTTTTGTAGCCTTAAGAAAATATTCATGGTTTTCTTTAAAAACAAAACAAAAGTGTTTCCACCAAGTTGGTCAGATGAAAGGAATTTCAAGTCACCTTTTTCCCCCTATCACCCCAGAGATCTAAATAGCTTATTTATTTATGCATAATTAATAGCTTCTTAATCTTTTAGATCTATAGGGACACAGGTGGTATTGTGGCTGTGGTTAAACCACAGAGCCTAGGACTTGCTGATCAGAAGGTCAGCGGTTCGAATCCCCATGACGGGGTGAGCTCCTGTTGCTCAGTCCCTGCTCCTGCCAACCTAGCAGTTCGAAAGCACGTCAAAGTGCAAGTAGGTACTGCTCTGGCGGGAAGGTAAACGGCATTGCTCTGCTCTGGCGGGAAGGTAAACGGCATTTCCATGCACTGCTCTGGTTCGCCAGAAGCAGCTTAGTCATGCTGGCCACATGACCTGGAAGCTGTACGCAGGCTCCCTTGGCCAGTAAAGTGAGATGAGCGCCGCAACCCCAGAGTCAGTCACGACTGGACCTAATGGTCAGGGGTCCCTTTACCATTTTAATCCTTAGATCAGTTAGATGTTTATTCACCCCATCCAAAAGAAAAAAGAAAAGAAAAACCATGAAGTGAAATCAACTAAAGTGGCCAGTATAAAAAGGAAATAATTTTTGAATATTCTTTATAATGATTATGATTAAAATTATTTTTATCCTTCCTTTTTCCTAGTCCAGGACTCAAGGTAGCTTACACAGATAAAGCAGAGCAAGCTAAAAACATAGAAAATACAATGATTAAAATGTAATTAAACACTAATCTTTCTGCCCTGTTAACACCTTGTGTCAGATGCATCAGATGCAAAGAATTGCAGGGATGCAACCCAAAGGTTCAGAAGAAATGTTGAGTGCTTATTGCCAAAGTGTGCAGTGTGGTGTAAAGATTTTTCCAATAATAATGATGATGATGATGATGATGATGATTTTGACTGGGTTTTGTTTGTTCCATTGTCTTTGCAGGAGCTCCATCACTACTGTTTACATTGAGGTTCTTCCTCCAAATAATCAGAGCCCACCCCGCTTTCCCCAGCAGATGTACAGTCTTGAACTTAGTGAGGCCATGAGAATTGGTGCCATTTTGCTAAATTTGCAGGTACAGAATGCTTCAATGTAAGCATATACAGAACTCTTTCTGCTTATGGATGTGATGGTCTTGATCCTAGCTACTTGCTGTTTTCAGGGTCTGTTCTGGACAAATACTACTTTATAGCGTGGGGGTGGCGGCGTAGGGAATCTGTGGCCCTACAAGTGATGGTCTTCAACTCCCATCAGCCCCAGACAATGCAGCTAATGGTTAGGGTTATGGGAGTTGTACTCCAACAATGGCTGCAGGGTCACAAGTTCCCCATCATTGCTTTGTAACATGGGTTTCCCAAACTTGGGTCTCCAGCTGTTTTTTGACTATGATTCCCATCACGCCTAGCTAGCAGGACCAGTGGTCAGGAATGATGGGAATTGTAGTCCAAAACAGCTGGAGACCGAGTTTGGGACCCTACTCTATAGTATGGGTTTTCTGCTGCCATTTAACCCTTTTCTTATTGGTTTGCCTGCTGAGAAACCTCTGCATGTACATCTCAGGCACTTCTGAGGTGCATGTTCACTTCACGTAAAGTGTTGGTTGGGCTTCTTGGATCTCATTGTTTCCCATCATGGATTTGAAAGTGCCTCCTGGAACAGAGCCAGCAGTCTCCTTTGGCTCCATTTTGTAGCGGACAACAGTGATGGACTAGTGGACTTTTAGAGTAGCTTACCCATCATTATAGATATTTTTTCATTGCGGAATCCTTGCTAAACCTCTGAAAATTGTTGCTCTAATTTGTCTTAAATGAAATTCATTCATTCAACATAACAGCTTTTGTCATACAGATGTTTAGGATCTTCATTTGCAGCTGTTTAAAGGTGTGAAATGTTAATACGTATGCAATAGTAGATAATGTTACACAGTGTTTTTAAGCTTCCAGCTCCATAATAGTAATACGTATGAGGTGTACTTTTATAATTTTACAGAGATTTGACACCTGAAATTAAAAAATAAGTGTGGTCGTTTGGGGGGTGGGGAGAACCACTGTGTTCTTATTTATTTGTTGTTGTTTTTAAAAACTGTGGAACCAAAACATTTCTTTTTTATACTTAGAAATACAGCCAAAGTTAAGCACTGCTCTATCACATTGATTTAAATGGGTGATAGTTAAGCACATGCTTAACTTCAGAACTGGATTGTGTATTATATTCTTAAATCAGATACAACTGCCCCCCCCTTTAGATAGCCTCTCTAAGAGGTATTGATGGTATTGAAAGATGCCAAGAGGTCAGGGAGGATTAACAGGGACGTATTGCTTCGTCTCTCTCCCAGCAGAAGTAATTATATAAGGCAACCAGGGCAGTTTTTGTGCCAAAGACAGGCCAAAACCCTAATTGAAATGGATCTAGAAAATCAGTCTTCAATACCACCTGGATCTGTTTTATTAATGTTATTGTCTAATAATCTCTTCATTCTTTTCAAACTGATTATTGTCCAGTATAATTTTTAATACTGCATATTTTAAGAAGGGCCCAAATAGGTGCAATATTTAAATGGAGCAATCCTATTTGTTTTAAGGAATGCAGTAATAAATAATCCCTACTGAGTTATTTTGAAAATTAGCTGGAGAATTTACTGCCCGCCGAAAACCTCTTTATTACCTCTCGTTCTGTCAGTCATTGTTGATTAAAGCTTAAGTATGCAAATACTCTAATTTCCTGAAATTCCAATAAGCAATTACCATGCTTATGAGAGCACACTCTCCATGAAGCCAAAATGCAGACACTCTCTAGAGGGGGACAAACACATACAATCAGTTGATCTAGAGTTAAAGCTGTCAAATGTTTAATTGTTATGAATGAGTTGATTAGCATTTAAAATGTGTTGCCCATCACTACTCAGGATTTGTTCTTTGTTTTTGTTTTTTAAAAAATTCCTAATAAAAAAAAGAAGCCATTGCAATCTGTAACATGTCACTTTTTCTCTGTTGTTCTTCTGAAGGCAACTGACCGAGAGGGTGACCCCATAACATACGTCATACAGAATGGAGATCCTCAGCAAGTATTTAACCTTTCTCGAACGTAAGTAGAATAACCCTTATGGCTGAATTTTCAACTTCCCAGCCCAAATGAATATGCAGATTGTGTGCAAATAACACAGCTTCTAATCGGAGGTATTCAGCTGTTTGAATTTGAGCTCTCAGACACTAATGGGAGCTCTGTGAATGGTACTGAACTTTGAAATTGTACACCCGAGACCATTTATTTATTTTAAATGTTTGACTAGGTAAAACCCACTGAGATGGAAACTTCCATTATATGAGTGACCTGGGATTAATTAGAAGCCTTTAGACTTGCCAGGTTTCTCCTAATGACAGTGACTTTTTTTTTTTTACTTACCATTTCTTGTCTGGAAAAATGAAATGTACTTTAATGAAAAGGAAGACCTTTTGGGCCCATTGTCTGAATTCAGCACCAGACATTCCAGGCATTACTAACTGAGAAAGCTTTTAGCATTCTTCCTAAATGGATGCCACCTTAATTAGTGAAAAGAAAAGCCCTGGAACACTGAAAGCATATGTACCAGAAATAGTGAAAACCTTTCCTTTAAGGGCCTGTCATTTGCAAAGCTATTATTTGCTTGAATATTAATTGCAGTAAATGGAGAAAGAAGGATATATTGAGGGAAGGTTTCCCCCTCTCAGAAATTAGGAAAAGAGCAAGCAAGGGTCTTATCATTATGTTCTCAAAGCTCATGTACTAAGACATTTGTTCACCAGTGTGAATGCGGATATAAGCAACATACTAAAAACAGAGGATGCTGCAATAATCTAGGAACTTTTCCATTCCTCAGGTTGATGGTATGCTTCTGCCACTGCAGATTATTATCCTGAACCTGTTTTCTGTTATTTCTATGCAATTTACTTTCCATTGTAGGGGAAAATATATACCGTATTTTTCGCCCTATAGGACGCACCATCCCATAAGGCGCACCTAGTTTTTTGGGGGGGGGGATAAAGGGGGGGAAATTATTTTTTTCTCCAGGCGCGGGGCGGGGGAAGCCCGAGCTTCCCCCGACACCAGCCCCCAGAACAGGCAACTATCCGCAAGCCGTGGGAGCCCGGCGCTGGGCTCCCACGGCTTGCGGAGAGCTGCGCAAAGCTCGAAGCCTGGGCGCGCTGAGCTCAGCGCGCCCAGGCCTCAGCATGCAGGCAACTCTCCACAAGCCACGGGAGCCCAGCGCCGGCTCCCGCGCCTTGCGGACAGCTGTGCGAAACCTGCATTCATCCCATAGGACGCACACACATTTCCCCTTCATTTTTGGAGGGGGGAAAGTGTGTCCTATAGGGCGAAAAATATGGTATACATATTGGGGTCTGGCTGTGGAAACTGTTGCACCAGGTAGCTGGCAGTTTGCAAATGCATAAACCATCAAAAGTTGAGAGCAGCATCTACTTTTGAATGAGACTGGGCTGAAAATGCCTCTCACTTAACTGGCAAAAAAGATTTCTTTGAGAGATAAAGGAGCTGCTCCTGACAGCATTTCTCATTGGCAAAATAGTCCAGTAGGAATTACCCAGGGGTATTTTGTTTTTGACTTCCTTTACAAAAGGAAAGATGTCTGCCTCCATGGCCAGCTTATTTTTTTTACTAGTTATTTTAAAAATGAGTGACTGTAGCTTTCTGTCTCATATCTATCATGGGAAACGCTTTCTCTGAAAAATGCTAGAAATTTCTCTCTCTGCAACTTCAGAAAATTTACCAAAATGCCATCCCCTCTCCACCCCTCCACCCCCGCCCCCCAAATGTCTGAGCCAACTAACTTCCAGCTAGCACTACTTTATAATATGCTTTTCTGTGTGCACTCATTAAAAGTTACAAAAGGCATTCATATTTCCAGGTTATTCCAATGAAAGTAATGGGCAATATTTGCATTTGAATACATACAGTAGTTATTCATGCAGTCCCTAGAAGCAAGTATAGTAGAGATGCTCTGTAGAGCATCCATGTTCAGAACATGCAGTATAATATTATGACAGGTTCTCTCTAGTGAGCTGTAAGAAAACAGAAGTACTCCATTTCTGCTATGAACCAACATAACTACTTAATCCATTTTATTTATTTAACAAAATCTCTAAGCAGCTTGATTGTAATGAAACCTCTAAGTGTTTTGTTTATATTTTACATGAAATAATTTTAATGCCAATCAAAACAAGTCATTAAAAACTTTAAAGAAATCAGTAAGGCAGTAAGGCATGAAGGGGCTTGACTGAACAAAAATGTTTGAAGCAGGTGCTGAAAAGCTACCAGAGAAGTGGCAGGACTAAAATCAGGAACAGGAACCAAACATCTAGGTCTTCCCTGATATCATGCTCAGCCCCTCCGATCCAGCTGCACCTTCCCCTGCCCACTACTACTGATATTGGGGGCACATCTTCACAACTTCCTGCTTCCTTGCCTACCTAGGCACATTGCAGCACCATCATATGGCATCACTACATGCAATTGGGAAATTAAGTTCATCGATTATATACTAAGGCCTAGTAGTAGGAGCATCGTGCACTGTCAGGCCAAAGGTAATAACCACTATAACACGCTGTTTCCTCTGTCTCCCTCAGAAGAAAACCTACCAAACCAAACTTTGTGAGAGCACAATCTTTTACCTTGGATAAGGGTCACAGGCCTGTCTGTCACCCACAGTACCTGGCCTATGGGGTGGGGCAAGGGGAAATCATCAGTCAATATATGGGACCCCCTTGATGTGGCCATTTCAAGGGTGACCTATGGCAGAGTCTATACTGAGGCAGGCTCTGGAGGCACACTCACACCCAGCTCTATCTACTCAGCCAGGAATCAAACAATACCCCACACTGCAATCAGCCCCTGCAATCAGGCAGGTATCTTACAGGACAAACAAACTGCTGTAGTAAAAAAAACAAAAAACCCACCCACTCTTATTGGCTAGGAAAAGGAGACCAGGTAGGGGTAGGATAGGACCCAGCAGACCTTCCCTGATTAGTCCTCCTGTAGGTCTAATATTGCAACTCTGGTACAGTGGTACCTCAGTTTACGAACTTAATCCATTCCGGAAATCCGTTCTTAAACCAAAACCATTCTTAAACCGAGGCACGCTTTCCCTAATGAGGCCTCCCACCGCCAGTGCCCTTCCACTGTTCAGATTCCATTCTTAGAGCGAGGTAAAGTTCTCAAATCAAGACACTTATTTTGGTTTTGCGGAGTTTGTAAACCTAATCGTTCATAAACCAGACTGTTCTTAAACTGAGGTACCACTGTATTACTGATTAATTAACTAGCACCTAATTAACAGCAAAAAATAGAAATAAAATATAAACACAGCACTGATCTTCTCATTTCAAGGCTTCTTCTGATTTCAGAATAAAAGAGTTTTAAAATGCACTGTTGGTAATCTAGGGCCAGTGCTCCCTTTAGGAGACGGGAGCTGATGTCAGAAGAGCCAGATCATGTTGTAGGAGCCTACATGGCATCTCCATTGCACTTTGATGTTCCTGGGACAGAAGGGCATGTCTATGTTATGTATGCAAACTTTTAGAATTAGAAGAAACTTGGTGGTGAAATGATGCTGCAGCATATACATGCCTTAGAACTGACTGATGTAGAGCAGTTTGTCTCTGCTTCCAGTGAACTCAGATGACCTTAGGATAATGGGAGCCATTGAATTCAGAACAGGAATGGAGAGAAACAAAATACTTAATTCTAGTATTTGGATGCCACAACCAATCACTTCTCAGATGATCAAGCAGATCGGAGAGGCTTGAAATACAATCCTATGTCCAGGGGCATCCTTTAAAAGCTAAAATGAAGTTGGAAGTAACTGGACATGCTCTCCACCTCCAAAGGCCATTGTGGCATGGCACATCAGTGTCAGATAGCTCTTAAAGAACCAATTACGGTTTTCCCATGCTGTGCCAGTTTCTCATATCTTCTGCAGATAGGGGTCGAGCAAAATGGAAATATGGGAATAGGGAAACCCTTTCCCCACGTATAGCACCATGTGGAAATGTCTGCTAGCCAGTAATACAAATAACTCAGTATGTAGCTGCACAGAGAAAGTGGATTGTTCACACCCATTGTCTGCTGTGAACCTTTTGCCTGAAAAGTTGATCATGAATTCAGATTTCTATTGTGACTGGTTGTGTGTGAAAGCCACAATTGTTTTGCTGCTTATATTGCCAAATTAGGTAAGCTATAAGGAAAGTATATAGTTTACTCACAATGGTATAATAAAGATGTCCCTGAATTGAGAGTTCTGATCTTCTGCATCAGCAGAAGTTAATGAAAAAAACATACTTGCCTTGTAACTTCCTCCGTGAGAATAGTTTTGGTCTATTCCTAGCACTTAGCGGTTTGTGGTTTGTTTTATTTTTTAATGTGAAAACAAAGTAGAAAGTACTTGTCTGCAGTTTTTACAGAGGAAAACTTGGATGTTTTTTTTTAAAAAAATCACTTTTTGCTTTGCTTTGGATCACAATGAGAAGTATTCACTAATGCAACCAACCCAGCGGCATATAAACAGTGCTTGTCAATTTTCAGGAGCCATATTTTGATGTAACATACATGTTTGTTTTATTGCTAGATCCGGACTTCTAGCCTTAGGAAAGCCTTTAGACAGAGAAAGCACCGATCGCTACATTTTGATTGTTACAGCCTCAGATGGCCGACCAGATGGGGTAGGTTTCTTGTAGAAATATAAAAACAAGTTTCTGAGACCTGAACAACTGGGCACTGAGAGCAGCGCAGCCAAAACAGGGCAAGTCTTTGTTAAACTGTCTATAACCCTCAGTAATTTCCCTTTATTTTGGGAGGTTTTGTGCCAATGCCTCCAATGTGCTGTTTTGGAAATAGAGCTGCAACTGAAATGATTTGTGTCACATCCTCTGACCTCCCATTGTTTTTTTTTATGGCCAGTACAGACACTGCAACTGCGAGGGACATCCCATGGGGGGACATCTTATGGCTGTTCCAGCTCCCTGAGGCCAGGACACTGCCCAAGTCTCTCACATATCATTTTTGAACATTTTCCTTTGCACTCGTAACCTGAGATACTTGTTGTGCCATATAAAAACATTTTGCCAGAATCTCTACAGAGACTTTGCACATGGCAGATATAGTTGGTTCAATTTCCCCCCTAGCACTGGGGAAATCATTTTGAAAATGTTGTGTGACAAATCATAAGGAAAACTGTATCAAATGTTTTCTTCCACTAGCTATGGTATAGAGAACATTTTTTTACAAATTAGGTTAGCTCTTGAGATGTTAGGAGGTTTTGTTTTCTTACATTATTTGTTATCAATGATGATGTAATTGACTGCTAGTGACAAGTGATCTTTCTTAATACTAAGAGGTAATCTTCCATTTACTGCCTAATACTACATTTCTCTTAAATGACGTCAACATATCCTGGATAGTAGTCTTTCTTTGGATCATGGTTCCACTTCTTCCTGAAATGTGCTAGTAGTTCATACTTGCTACTGTAAATGAAGCATCGTTTTGGGGAATTGAACTGTTGCTTATAATGTAAGATTTTGGTAGTGTTTATAGTGCTAAAATTAAATAATGAAAGCATTTATGAGCAATGAGTTGCTAGTAAACCGATACTATTCTCTTAACAGTGAAATTCATGTGCTGTGTTTAGATACAAGTGTCCATAAGGAGGCAAGCTTAGAGAGGAATTATATATTATGAATGACAGAGGACTGCCATAAAAACATGGCAATGTTGTGTCTTGTTCTCCTCTTGAAAATCAAGGGATACTCAATACACGATATTATGTTTCCCTATCTCACAAAGCTGCAGCCAGTGGAGTGGACCCAGGGAGGATTACAGCATGATAATGTCACACAATGCTGCTGTTTTGAAAGTACGCTTGTGTCTGCCATAACATTTCATTCTGCACTTTGGAGACTACAGGCTGGCTCACATGTGTAATATTGCAAAGGTTCTATGCCACCCCCAATCTCTGCTGAGAAGTAGCAAGATTCCATGGGAGTTCTAGGCACTCACTCAGGGTCATGCTTCTGCAGGGAATTAAGATGTGGCAGAGACTGTCTTTAAGACATATGGTTTATATTGCACATATTTACACCAGAAGCTTTCAAGGTAGGGAATGCAGAGTTTACAGCATTCACAATTCAAGGGGGTCTTGTTTCCCCAGCAGTGCATCACTGGCTTTCCAAGGCATCCTAAACTTAATCTCTGTGCCTCTGTCCCAGCCTGCCAAGATGGTTTTCTGACCTTCAGCTCCCACATGGTGTTCTACCTATTCGCTGTTACTCCTTCTACCTATACCCTGTTACTGAATGCAATTGTGAGAAAATGTGATAGCTCTTTCCATGCTGTAAGATCTATGATGTCTTATCACACATTGAATTCATCACTTGGTAAAGGATGCCTGGGCAAACCAGCCTCAGGCAAAGCTTCTTGGCTGACAAATGGCACAATCCTTTACCTAAACCTTTCATCCTTAGCCTTGAAATGTTATTTTTTCTCCACTGGCTCTATGATCCCAATCTACCAAATCCCTGTTCTGTGCCTGTCTGTGGAAAGCCCATAAGGAAGATTATTTTGATGTCTTTTTTTCTCTCTCTATCTTTGGGAAGATACTCCCCAGGGTGGGAGTGGGGATTGGAATACCAAACAACTCAAGTAAGGATTTTGTCAAGTAAGCAATGAGCAACAGGCTAGATTCTGTCCTGTTGTTCATTGAACTTTCCTGCAAAGTCCATGTAGATTTCACATTTTTATTTCATTATTTTCTTGTGGATATTCTTGTGGAAAGGAAAATGCTACATGAGAAAAACAAAAATAAACATATCATACAGTATATGCATCTTCCATCTAGGGACTTTGCATGCCTTCTCTGTTTAGTGCACAAAGAGTTTTCTCTAATGAAGATATAACTCAAGGGGTGGGGTGGGGGAATCTGTCCAAGGTGCAACCTTCCGTATATTAGCACTTGGATTTTAGTACTTTTACCTTTATTTCATTTTAAACAGAATGTTTGGTGAGCAGAAAAAAAATATGCAAATTTCTAAGACTTGCAGTTGCATTTATAGGAGCATCAGCAAGACTGTAATGAGGTACAGTATGGGAGCTCCTGCTTCAGTTGCTTCATCTTGGCTAGTTAACTGTCACTGTAGTTACACCTTTTCATGGGAAAGGTCACATTTGCATCTTTGCTTCTAATTACTGCACTCTATTTTCAGCCTGTAGCTCCAATACATAAAGTAAAAGAGGAATGTATTGAGCTTTCCATCAGTAGGATGTAGCATCCAAGTGTGCATGTTCAGGATATTCCCTTTCTTAACCCCCCTGGAATCTCATATTGCTTGGAGATTGGAGTAATGGTATAGTAGGACAGTCTGTTGTTGTTGTTTAGTCGTTTAGTCGTGTCTGACTCTACGTGACCCCATGGACCAGAGTACTCCAGGCACTCCTGTTTTCCACTGCCTCCCGCAGTTTCGTCAAATTCATGTTGGTAGTTTCAAGAACATTGTCCAACCATCTCGTCCTCTGTAATCCCCTTCTCCTTGTGCCCTCAGTCTTTCCCAACATCAGGGTCTTTTCCAGGGAGTCTTCTCTTCTCATGGGGTGGCCAAAGTATTGGAGCCTCAGCTTCACGAAATGTCCTTCCAGTGAGCACTCAGGGCTGATTTCCTTAAGAATGGATAGGTTTGATCTTCTTGCAGTCCATGGGACTCTCAATAGTCTCCTCCAGCACCATAATTCAAAGGCATCAATTCTTCGGCGATCACCCTTCTTTATGGTCCATCTCTCACTTCCATACATCACTACTGGGAAAACCATAGCTTTAACTATACAGACCTTTGTCGGCAAGGTGATGTCTCTGGTTTTTAAGATGCTGTCTAGGTTTGTCATCGCTTTTCTCCCAAGAAGCAGGCGTCTTTTAATTAGCTAGTGGCTCTGAAAGGGAATGCAGATCCCCATCTTTACTTCAAAAGATGATCCCGTTCATTCAGTGGGGTCCAAATGAGCACTGTTGTGCAGATGTAGATACACATCCAAGTGTGCATGTTTGGAAACCTTATGCATGGCAGATCTCCCTTGCTTGATCAGGGTATCATTTATACAAGGCTATCAGTGTATGTAGACAAAGGTGCTATATATTCATAGCTTATTTTATACTCTCATAAAGGTAAAGGTAAAGGTACCCCTGCCCGTACGGGCCAGTCTTGACAGACTCTGGGGTTGTGCGCCCATCTCACTTAAGAGGCCAGGGGCCAGCGTTGTCTGGAGACACTTCCGGGTCACGTGGCCAGCGTGACATTGCTGCTCTGGCGAGCCAGAGCCGCACACGGAAACGCCGTTTACCTTCCCGCTGGTAAGCGGTCCCTATTTATCTACTTGCACCCGGAGGTGCTTTCAAACTGCTAGGTTGGCAGGCGCTGGGACCGAGCAGCGGGAGCGCACCCCGCCGCAGGGATTCGAACCGCCGACCTTTCGATCGGCAAGTCCTAGGCGCTGAGGCTTTAACCCACAGCGCCACCTGCGTCCCTTTATACTCTCATAGCTGAACATTTTAGGCTTTGCCTAAAATTTCCCCTCCCAGTTTTCAGGTAATTTCTTTTCTGTGACTCAGATGCTATTTATTTATTTTTTTTCATGCATAATCTTTATTGTTTACAAAATCAAAGTAAAAAGCAAATTATTACATTTCTTTACATTATCTTTGAAATGGTGACTTCCTTCAGTCTTACCACAAATCGTCCTTGTTCATAATAAACATTATTTCTGCATTCCTTTGTTTGTAATGCCATTAATCTATCTCGTTTATGCATTTCCTTTGAACATTACCCTTTATCTTTTACAGAGCATCTTTAAAACCCACCAGAGTTATCTGATCCTCTGTTAGACTTTCCAGATATCTTGTAAAACTTTCCCAATCTTTGATAAACCTCTGATCTTTGATGTATCTAATTTTTCCTGTCAACCTATCCAATTCCACATAATCTAGAAGTTTTGATCGCCATTCCTCCAGTGTCGGTATAGCCTCTAATTTCCAGTTTTTCGCTATTAGGACCCTTGCTGCCGTTGTTGCATATTGAAACAGCTTGTGATCTTTCTTCTTAATCTCTCTACCTACCAGACCCAGCAGGAACGCCTCCGGTCTTTTACCAAAAGTATATTTTAGCATTTTCTTCATTTCATTGTAAATGCTCTCCCAAAACCCTTTAACCTTTTGGCATTCCCACCACATGTGGTAGAAAGTCCCCTCCTTTTCTCTGCACTTCCAGCATTTGTTATCGGATCCGTACATTTTAGCTAATTTTACAGGGGTTAGATACCAGCGATAAAACATTTTCATTAAGTTCTCCTTTAATAATACACAGGCCGTAAATTTGAGATGTTGGTTCCAGAGTTTCTCCCACTCTTCAAAATAAATATTACGACCGAGATCTCTGGCCCAATGTGTCATTACTGCCTTAACTTCCTCGTCCACTAGATTCCATTCCAGTAATATTTTATACATTTTGGACAAAATTTTTGTATTGTTCTCCAAAATCTCGGTTTGGAATTTAGATTTCTTATCCGCATATCCTTTCTCTTTTACATCTTTCCTGAACATTCCGTGTATCTGATGGTAATGCAGCCAATCAAACACATGGGACTTAACCTGGTCATACGGCCTCAATTTCCACTTCCCTTCCTCCTTCGTTAATAGTTGTTCATAGGTTGCCCACTTGGTTCTCTTATCGCTCTTTTTAACCGACATGACTTCTAGTGGTGACAGCCATTGTGGTGTTTTAAGTTCTAAGACATCTTTATACCTTTCCCACACTTCCATCAGAGGGCCCCTAAAAATGTGGTTCCCAAAATCTTTATGTACTTTCTTCTTCCCATGCCACAGATAAGCGTGCCACCCGAATCGATTGTCATGGCCTTCCAAGTCTAACACTTCCACCTCTTCTAATTTTATCCAGGCTTTAACCCAGCACAGGCATGATGCCTCAAAGTATATTTTCAAATCTGGCAGGGCAAAGCCTCCCCTCTCTTTAGAATCCGTTAATAGTTTAAATTTTATTCTCGGTTTCCTCCCCTGCCAGATAAATTTGGAAATCTCCCTGTGCCAGGTTTTGAATATCTTTATGCCTTTAATCACCGGGATGGTCTGGAAATAAAATAGCAGTCTTGGAAGTACCGACATTTTGATCGTGGCTATTCTCCCCCAGAATGACAGTTTGAGTCTACCCCACATTTCTATATCCTTTTTAACTCCTTTCCATGCTGTTTCGTAGTTGTTTTTGAATAAGTCTATGTTCTTTGACGTTACCCATATACCCAAATATTTCACTTTCTTAGTCACTTCTATTTCTGTTTCTCTTTGTAGTTCCTCAATTTTATCTGCTAGCATGTTTTTAGTTATTATTTTTGTTTTCTTTTTATTCAATTTGAAGCCTGCTACTTCCCCATATTGATCGAACTCCGTCAGAACTTCTTTTATTGAATCGAGTGGGTCTTCCATTGTTACGACCAAGTCGTCCGCAAAAGCCTTAGTCTTGTATTCGTGTTGGCCAACTCTGATTCCTTTGATTTCTTTGTTGTCTCTAATTGAGTTTAATAATACCTCTAATATCATTATAAATAATAGTGGGGACAGCGGGCACCCCTGTCTTGTACCAGATGCTATTTAAATCCATACATTCGCTTAATATTCATTTTAATGGCACATAATTCTATCATTTTACATTTCAATAGCAATAGCACATTGCAAAAGCATCCTGTTTATTGTCTTCTTCCCTTGGGGAAAAAAAAAGCTCATGTTCATCCAATTGCTCTGTTACTGGGATATTTTACTTGCACATGCACAATTACAGCCTTTGTTGAACTTTTAAATGATAACATAATTTATCCACAAAACAGTTTTTGAGTCTTGTCTTCTGCCACTGCAGTTGGGTAGGAGAGCTGGAAAAAAAATCTCATCTGGCAACCAACACGCCCCTTTGGTTTCCGATAGTACACGGGTAGACAAGTCTAAAAAGCCTGGGACACATCTGACAACCAATGCACCCCTTTGGTCTCAGATTACTTTTGATACTGTCAAAAATAATCTACAGTGCACACTTTGGATGTGTGTGGATTATAAATGTATCAGCTCTCCTACCCTATTAACGCAGTACCTTCTAAGTATCACCAGGTATAATGTAATTGTGATAATCCAACTCTGTAGCATTCATTTGTATAATGGTTTTAGATAGTTTAGGGTTTTGTATGGTTTCTAATTTGCTTATATTCTTATGGATGTTTCCCTTATGGTGAATAGTGGAATACAAATTTCAATAATAAGCACTAAGTATCCTCCTGTAAGGTAAAAACATCTGCTTCATAATTTTATTTCCTTTTTCTTGCAGACATCAACTGCTACAGTGAATGTGGTTGTAACAGATGTAAATGACAATGGGCCAGTCTTTGATCCTTTTCTGCCTAAGAACCTTACAGTACTAGAAGAGGAAGCCAATGCATTTGTTGGTCAAGTGAGGGTAAGTCTGTTGCTAGCAAAGGTGAACATACTGATTTGAAATTGTCTCTAAGTGAATTAAAGCTGCCAGGTAGTCCAGTGGATGACGCCAATTTATGAAGTTGGTTTTAACTACATTTTCGTTTTAAAAATGAACTTAAACATATCTCAGTAGATATAATTTGCAAATGACCCCTCCCTGCCTCCCAACCCACCATGAGGCAAAATCCATGCATGAACTGTTGGGAATGTGAAATGCAGTGTTGCAAAAGGGACACATGGATACTAAACCCTTCCTGTCCACAGCTTTCCTTAGTATCTGGGCAACTGTTCCCCATGAAACCATCTTCAAACCTCTCCTGTATTGCTCTCATAGTACTTGGGTAGAAATGAAATATGTTACCCATGTTTCCCTCTAAAATTCTTTTCTGGCCCACATTGTGATTAAGGCTGCAGTCCTAAACACTAAAGTGTAAGCCCTATTCAATGTAGTGGGATTTCCTTTGGAGTAAACATGTGATGTTAGAACCACTTCACTTTTTGCAGAAAAATAGGAGGTACCAGTTTGATGGAGCCTTCGTTTCTCATCTGTGGAAAGATGCCTTCCACAAATGTGCAAATCCAGTTTTGGAATATTAAGTAAGAAATGTGAAAACAGTGTTCATAAAATATTCCAGAACAAAACTTGAAGTGAGCCTACACTGTTTGAAACTGGGATAAAATTGTGGCTGGTGGATTTTTTTACATTCTGTAGGATATAGTCATGTCATTTTAGAGTGGCAATAAGCATATTTTTCAATCTGTTTTGTGTTCTGTCAGGATGCTGTCAGTGTATCATTTCAAACAACAAAATGCAACTCATTCCTTAGCTTGGGTAGTAGAATAGAATAGAATCAGTCCTCCAACACATCTCTACCTTCTGTGTCATTGTAATTTTTAAATCATGCAAAGTGCTGTCTTCACTGAAGCCAGAATTGTCATCTAGTAGTAAATATGGAAATAACAAGAAAAGTGTTGGCAAAACTTTTCTCTTCTCTTCTCTTCTCTTCTCTTCTCTTCTCTTCTTCTCTTCTCTTCTCTTCTCTTTCTTTCAAGAAGCTTTAGAGTAGTTTGTTTCCCAGCCAGTTTAATTGAGCCATACACTTAGCTGTGCACAAAGAAAAGATAAATAACAATGCAAATAAAAAACTGCCTTAATTTGAAAATGTTAGTTGCAATTTGAGTTTGACTCCTTCAGTTGCTTTGTAGATCTAACAAACAAAGAGTAGACATCATGATTTGTAACTCATGTAGCATGAAAAGCTTTAACATTGTCAAAAGGAACTGAAGTCTATAGTCTTACTGAGAATTGGGTCCTCACCCACCCCAACCTCCACATGTCCAAGTGTTCTGTTGCAGACAGCTGAATATGCATAAGCTCCCCAATGCATCTAAATGCAAGATGTGTCTCTTCCATGAAGGGATCTGTCCATACAGAAGACTATGCATGTTTGTATTTACATCCACAGGTTCTGTGCAAGCAGGACACTTGAAGGTAGGGTAGTGATGAATTACTCTTTAATTAGTATTCAGTTCTCTGCAGGGCACGAGACTTTAATGACTGGCTCTATTAAAGAAAATTAAGAAAAAGGAACAAAAAGAATGCAGTAATTAAAACCAGCATGACTGGGGGCATAAATTATTAATTCCCCACTAATTGTTCAAATGAACTGAGCAGTTAAATGGAAATACATCATTTATCTGCTACTCATGCTGAACAGGAAGCAATAAAGGGAACAGAAAGGAGGAAGCTTTTAATTAAAGGAACAGTAGTCTTTTGTTCAGGAGCCTCAGCAGAGCCTTGCCAGTGCACACCTGACAGTTTAAAACAACAACAACAGCACACCACAAGTCAGTCTGAAGAAATACGAGACAACTCAGAAAACTGGAATGGAACTATTGTTAGCAGAGTGTTAAACAGGTCTTTCCCACCTGAATGTAGATATCCTTGCTTGAGTTTTTCTTTTGAGCATGCTGCTGAAACCGAAACAAGAGAATTTCCGACTGCATAGTTCCTTGGAAACTCCAAGCTACATCAATAAACCTCATTGCATATTCAGAGCCAATAGAAAGTGTTAATATCCTATGAAGTAAAAGAGCTCACAGCTGGTATTCTTGTAGGTGGTGGCATAGGAAAAACCCCTGCTGGGAATGGGGGAAGGCAAAGAAGATTAAAAGAAGAAAAACTAAAAAGGACAAGTCTCAAAGTGTTGTGGATGCATTTCATATCCTTTAAACTCCACACAGTACTTACTTGACTGTGGAAATTGGAGTTGTACCAGATTCCCCACTGTTCTTTTAATTTTATCATTGGGATCCCCCAAAGTCAATTTTTGAATGCAATTCCTTTTCTTCTTTTTAGAAGGCCACTGTGAAGCAGAAAGATTTGAGAGTTCAAATGCATGAAACTGACAGTGAAGTTCAACCATATCAAACCACTTTTCTTATAGCTATTGACTTATCTTCTGTAGAACATTAAAATATTTTGATCAAAAATTATATCCGAGATGTCTTGCGAGATCATATTTTAATATTTACAACTAATCCATTTTTAAGAAACATGAGTGTGGATCACACAATTCCCTGGGTTCTAAGCAACCATTTATATTGCTGGTGGGAAAGGGGACATAGTGATGCTGGAGATGCCCAGTACATTTCAAAACTATGTTGAATTTGAGATTCTTAGGACTGGAAATAAGAAATACTATTATTTCAGTTCCAGTTCCAGTTTACAGAGCTCTTTATTCTCAATCACGTTAACAATTTGTCCTAAGTCCATTCAGTAACAGCAGTGACTAGGCTGTGACCCACAAGACTCTGCTCTCAGTCTTGATGAGACCTTCTCTGAACACAGGAGGGGGAGGATCCTGTGGTGGGCATTTGTGTGGGACCTGATACCCTGTACCAAAACCAGAGCTGCTTCCCCAGAAAACGCCTTGTCCAAAGGAAGGGGCCACAATACTGGGCTTCCTTACTTCCTGGTGGTGGTTTCCCATCTCAGCCCTGGACCATTCCCATCATCACAGTGATTTGAAGTAATGTGGCAATGGCTGGTCTGGGCTGATGCTTCATCTCCTCCTTCTTGGTCCTATTATTTATTCTTTGAATATGCATGATCTATTTTATGCTAACATTGCGTGGCTCGTCTGTCTTCTTTGGCCATATTCCACTGGGTAGCATTTCATCTTCAGCTTAAATAATCTAAAACTAATGCTACTGGTCCACCATTCTCCTTTGAGTCAAAGAACTCCAATATTTAAACCCAGATTCCTTTTTGTTTCTGATTGTGACCGTGTCTACATCAGTACAGGCAAGAACAGAAAGAAAAGATAGTCGCCAACAGAATAATACAAGAAAATCTGTGGCTCATAATGTCTAAAAATTAGAATGATTGGAAATTGACCAGACTCCTCTATCTTCTTCCAGTTCACGATCCTTTCCTATTGTGATGTGAGAGAAATGACCACAGTCCTCCTCTATTCTTTATTCTGTATTGGGAAGGAAGAACCTTTGCCCAAATGCCAGATCCCCTTGTGGCTTACCTTCTGGAGACCACATGCCAGCAATGATGGGACTAACACAAAGTAGATAGGACTGTGCACTTCTCACACACATCATATACACACACCTTTTCATACATTCTCTCTCTGTTTTCAAGTCTTAATTGCTGGATATGTGTATGATCTTCATGGAGATCACAGTGCATAGACACTCTTTTGTTTCCAGCTGCAGTCCACAAAGATCCTCCCCACCCCCCATTGTGACAATTAGGCTTAAAAACAGTGCACCATTAAGGCTGGCAGGAGCTTTTCTTTCCCCAAGACTAAGTACTGCATAGGGAGTGATTTTTGGTGGTGGCACCTGCAGTGCATGGGAGACTCAACCCTTCTCTTTTCAGCTGTGATCCCTTCCAGGAAAATGACACCCCATGGTTAATGGGAGCTTCCAGTTACAGCCAATTGAAGGCTTCCCTCACCAGCTTAATTGCTGCCTGGGAAAATTTGGAATGTGTGTGTTGTGGATGGCTAACCACTGTGGCAATTAAGCTTTAGAAACGTCCACTGGCACCAGTGTAAGCTGCTTCAATTTTATTTTTAATCAATCCTGTTTGCTGTGTGGAGTGGGTGGGACAAAGTGGGGAGATGCTGGGGCCAACATTCAGTCCCTTGGCTGAAAATTCCCAACCACTTTCCATACAGTAACCTTGGGAAAGCTACCAGGCTTGTCTGCTTACACTCTCCTTCCACACACCGCTTCCTAAGTTCTTTGGTTCTTTTATTATCCTGCAACAGTTTATCACATCATAAGGGCTGGGTAATAAATATATAATTGTAACCTGCAGGTGACCTTTCTATTTATGCCTTAATTCAATAATACTCTTTGACCACCTTTGGAGAGAGAAGCCTTAATTTCTGAACTGGGCATCAAACTCACAGAGGGATTGGGGGGTGATATTGTGTAAAGGGGGGGAATAAAATAGCAGTGTAGAGTACAGAGTACACTCTCTGGCTTTGAAATGTTGACCAAATAAACTGAATTTATAAGAAAATTACAGCATATTCCCTAATGTTCTATGAAATTGAACTATTACTTCCTAGGCAGGGATCATCCCGTTCCTTGGTTATTTTTCTTAATGTCACAGTGGGAGTCCTTGAAGGGGGAAGAGAGGAGAATAGATTATGTCGGAATTAACTTCCTGAATTATTCATAATTACAAAGTTTGAAATATTTTCCATTTTTAAGAAGCTACTTCACACAATGGGGCACAGCATGTTACATATTCTGCTCTGACATGTGAAATGTAAAAATGCCTACATCCCTTTGCACTGAATCTCTTTCTCAATTAAGAATCCATTGGCAAGTTTAATCTTTGGGAAATAAATAGAAATGGCTAAGAGCTAAGTGCTCCCTTTTGGTATCCTAATCCTTCCCTAGCAGGGGGTTTTCAGAAAGGCACTCCAGAAAGAGGTACTGTAGGTGTCATGTAGACAAAGGACGCAATACCAAGTTAAAATGCATTTAAATCCCAGTGAAACTATTGGGACTTAAAAGCACAATAAAGTTCTTACATGCTTATGCTTAGGTACGTTAATGTGAAGGTTCTAAGAATTGGAATATACAACTTTACATGGATTTTGGAGGGTTCTTATGTTATTTTAGGTGGTTTAGTTTATCAAGCTACACCTTAAAATAACCACCTGTGATATCTTTTCAAAACTAATTTATGTGAGTGCTTTGCTGAGAAGTACATATTTTTCTGAGTGCCAATTTTCCTTTGGTGATGGAGGAAAAAATGTTTCTGTAGTGGAAAATCTAAGTTTCCCTCCACCCCAACCCCCCCTTATTTCTAAGATAATTCTCACTTAGATGAGCTTAGTTATGCTGCATTCTGTGGCATAGGGGTTAGAGTGTTGGACTAGGACCTGGGAGATCAAGGTTCAAATCCCTGTTTGGCCAAAAAGCTCACTGGGTGACCTTGAGGCAGTCACTCACTCTCAGCCTAACCTATCACACAGGGTTGTTGTAAGGGATAAAATGGGGAGGAGGGGAACCATGTATGCCTTAGAGGAATGGTGGGATATAAATCTAATAAATAATAATTAAATTATGATCTTCCCATTCAGATGTGCTTTTTTCCACTAGTTGAAAGGTTTCATTAAATATTTAATTCCACATCACTATTTAAAAATCTGCAGCTTTGATCAAATGGCTTTAAAAGAAAAGCTAATTAAACAGAAAACTGGGTAAGTGCCTGATTCATTGAGTCCTCCTGTTGACACAGGGATTTCTTCAAGGAAAGTCCAGTTTAAGGAAACATCACCAGCACTTTAGAGAACATGATTTCTGTACAACGCACTAGTTTGCAGTTGGCCGTTACTCTGGATCCAGTAATTTTTACAGTACCATGCATCATCAGAATTTTGTGGGTGATTTATGTTAGCATGATGAAAATTGCCTGGTCCTTGCTACATGAGCGACATTTCAAAAAGATAAGTGCAGCAGTGGATGTGTAGCTTTCTGCACCTGCAGTTCTCTGGACTGGGCTTCTTGGTTTAACTGAGGAATGTAAGTGTTATTCTTGTAATTCCTGTGAATAGGTTTGAGTTCTATATTTTAAACTTTGTGGAAGAACTAAATGTCATTCCATCAGCCTTTAGGGCAAAACAGATAATGTTTAGAATGGAGTCAGTTATTCCAATTAGGATAATGGAGAAGGTGCAGACTGTAGGACAGTGGCAATTTAATGTTAGTATTTGGTTGTCAGCATCATGGAAATGACTAGTTGGCACACATTCAGGTTCCTGTTAAAATATGTGGTCACACACATGTCTGGTTTACAACTATACAGTTGTACCTTGGAAGTCAAACGGAGTCCATTCCAGAAGTCCGTTCAACTTCCAAAACATTCAGAAATCAAAATGCAGCTTCTGATTGGCTGTAGGAAGCTCCTGCAGCCAACTGGAAGCCACAGAAGCCCTGTCAGACATTCGGGTTCAGAAGGACGATCACAAACCGGAGCACTCACTTCCGGGTTTGCGGCGTTTTGGAGCCAAAACGTCCGAGTACCAAGGTGTTCAGGATTCAAGGTACGACTGTATAGAAATAGCAGACTTCAATCTATAATTCTAATTATATATTATTGCTATTTATTAAATTTCTATCCCGCCCTTCATCCAAGGATTACGGCAGTTTGCAAGATAAAAACACAAAAATATACCATAATAAAAAATAAAAACTATACCCCATGCACCCACCCACAGTTTAAAAGTCCATAGATTGTTAAATTAGTCAAAGGTGTGGGAGAAAGGGAATTTTTTGCCTGGCATCTAAAGATATGTAATAAAGGAGCCAGGCAAGCCTCACCAAGGAGTGCATTCCACAAATGCTCTAAACTAATAAACCTGAAATTTTTTTTCCTGCATTCAAACTTCCTGGCACATTTTTGCTCCAAATGTTAAATTCCAGAGCTTTAAGAAAGGAGAACTTCAGTAAATTTTCAGAATCATACTGCTGCATCTCTCTAGGTATCTCTGTTTGCTTAGTATCTGCTTAGTGTAAGGTCATTTTATTTTAAATTTTTGTGCTTTGCTGCAGTTTGTTTTTCATGCTGTGAAAATTCCACATGCCTTGCCTCTGAATCCAAGGTATTACATTATGTACATTACAAAGAATGGTAGTCAAATAGATCAGGCAGTAGCAAATACTGTAGAAACTTCAAAAGAACTGGCTTGTGTTACAATTCTGATTGTGTATAATGAAAGTACAGCCCCAACAGCACATATCATCACCCTCTTCCTTTGTTATAGTCATTGACAAGATGCAGCTGTTGGCAGAGAATAAATTTAAGTTTTTGCTTCTAGAAAAAAAGGGGAGAGAACCCTAATTCATATTTATGCAGAGTTTCATTCTAAACAGACAATGCATTGATTCAGCATTGAATATAAACAAGCCCGCCTCCAGATAGGTGTAGACAAACATTAGCAGCATTTATCTGTTCTCTTATGTGAGAATTCTATGGATAGATATTAACTTAATGATACTGCTCTGTAGCCATTATGGACAGCAGCCTTCGAAATCTGCCTGCATTGATGGTGTATGATCTCAATCTGTCTTTCATGCTCAATGTCATGGATCTCTTCTCATCTTTTACATATAATGCTGCTCCTCCTCCCTTCCTGTTTAATCTACTCCTTTTGAATAGTTTATACCCTTCAATTTCTACATTCCATTCATGAGTCTCATCCCACCAGGTTTCAGTAATGTCTGTTAGGTCATATTTGTCTTCCTGTATTAAGAACTCAATTTCTTCTTGCTTGATTCCCATACACTGTGCATTAATATAGAGACAACTTAAACCCTAAGTTATCCTTCCACACACAGCTGCCTCCGTCCCTCTCCAAAGGGAGTCACATACCACTACCAGATGTCTCTTCCTTTTCTTGGGAGTGGCAGGAATTGTTCTGTGAACTGTTTCTTCCTTCTATTGCCACCCCAGTGTGTTCTGAGGCCTAAAACTACTGTTTCTTCCATGGCCGAAAATCAGTGTCCAAGGTGATCGCATGGAATAAATTTTACAGTGGCCTGCTTTTTTATGTCATGTTCTTCCGGGGAGTCATCTCCTGCATTGTCAATCTCCCTTCCCCCTAGGGGCACCCCACCTGCATTCTGTTCCAGGACAGCCCACTCTGGTCTACCAAGAATTTCCTCATCTTGCCCAATAGCGCCAAGGATTGAACCATTGAACCTGGGAGCTTCTGCAAGTAAAACAGATGCTTTACCACTATGGCATTTCCCAACTGTTATGTTCCTATATTTTTATCTCCTCCCTTGAGCATGAGTCTTGATTTTCTTTCTTTCAGCTAATTCGGGATATGTAGTGTAGTAATTGGGTCATAGGCTTTTTCGAAACCTTCATTTACTTTTATAGGCTTCTCACAAAGGCTTATTGGAGCAAAAATTGCTCTGAACTTTTCAAGTGAAGAAAATGGCAATAATAATAATACTTTTGGTGTGTGGTGGTGGTGTTCTTTTAACAAATGAAAATTCTCTTGTTACTTGGGGGCATTTCTGCTTTCTGCTCCCCTGATAAATTAAGAGCTACATGTTTATACAACTTAACTTGGCTGTTGAATTTTAGACAGCGATAAATCTTTTTTAATTTACTATTGTCTTAATGGGTGTTGGTTGTAATCCAGTTAGCAGCTGTTTAATTGCTTTCATGTGGCCCTTGTTTAAAGCAAATCTATCTGAGCGCACACATTGGCTCCGTGGATTAAGGCTTTGAAGATATAGTGTTCTGTCACTACTCCCTCAGCTAAAATCCCCACAATGCATTCTGTCTTTAAAAAAGAAAAAAAATATTTTGCAACAAGGTTTTAAAAAAATGTTTTTAATTTGTACTCTCTATGACTAGCTACCGTTAGCAACTTTTATTGCAAAACTCGGGTGCAGCCAGTCTTGGGAGGTCTGGCCTAGATTTCCAATCGAACTGTGCATCACAAACATATTTACCCAGTAGCAGCTGGCAGGGCTGAGTGGTTGGAACTATGTTGCTCTCCCAGCATCCCAACACCACACCTTGCTGCGGGTTATCAAGAGGTAGAGGTGCAAGGAAGGGAGCTTGACATGTGCAGCCACAGTGCTGAGATCGTGAAATTCTCTCTGGCCCTGAGACTGTACTGAGCCAAATGGCCTTCCCCCCTCCTTCCCTGTCTCCCCCTTCAGAAATGGCAACAGCACATGGTGTTTTGAAGCCAAGAGAACACATTTCCCCATCTGTGAAATGAGAATAACAGAGACCCGCCATATTATATACACTTTTATGACAAGACCCTGCTTATATGTGTTGCTACCATATCCAAATACCTACTAGGATTGCTATTTTTTGCCCCTGATGGCCGGTTATTCTTAAGGCGGGCAGAAATCTAATAGATGTTGGATGGAGAAGCAGATAGTCTAGTAGTAAATGTTGCACCTGCTGAATGTGTGTCTAAAATGGTAATCTTGGGGCACAGATCCTATTCCTCTAGCAGCAGCCTATCAGGCAAAAATGTAACCTGTGCAGCATATGCTACTATTGTACCTGAGCCCCCAATCCCAGTGAAAGCAGTTTCTTTCAACTCTCTAAACATTAACACTAATACTGCAGACACCACATTAGGCACCACATAGGTGTTGTTCGCAGGGATGTGTTAACCTGAGACACAAATAAAGCTGAAACCACCAGTGTTTATTGTGTTGATGTAGTACAAAAGAGAAACAAGTGTGTGATTTTTATTAACCATTTTAATTAACTTTTAATTGATTTCCATGAAGATAAATGGTTTCATTATTATGCCTCCCACTGAGCACCATGGCAGGATATTAAATGTCTTTGGAAACTTCCTGACAGTAGTGCTGATAACCAGGGACTTTTATGTTATGTAACAACTTGTGAGGTGCTATCTGCAGTCTCTAAGAAAATTGCACAAACGAAAATACCTTACTCAAGCAGGCATTCCCTTCTCTTATGCAACCAAGTTACTTGTGCCTTGATTTATTCAAGGTAAAGAGAAGTGGAGGTGTGGTGTCACATCTGCTGATATTCTGAGTTCTGTTCCTCTTCTATGGTTCTAATGGAGTAATGTAGCAGGGCTGGCTGTGGGTCCAAGTAGGACTAGCAGCAAGTGACCGAAGGAACAGAGTCGAGGATTTCATTCACCCTGGCAACTAGTAACACTCAGCAGAAAGTGGAAGCAGGCAGAGTTTCTTTCTTTACATTGTAGATATAATTCAAGAGATTTGGGGAAAAGTGTTGACTTTAAGGAAATGGGTCTGAATGGAGTATTGTACCGGCTACTGTTTATTTATCCTTACTGCTTAACTATTTGTTACAGGTGTGGACTTCCTAGCCTTCTTCTTAATTCTTGGTCCCTACTTGAATTTAGCATCCCTGCATCCAGTTTTAGAGCAACCCCAGGCAGCTATGTAGGCTTATTTTTGTACCTTCCCACGACCTTCAGGGACCTTGATTTTTGGAAGCTGGATTTCTGTCAAGGAGGTTTGGATTAGTGGCCCTGGATGCCCATGCTTTCTTAGGGTTGTGGGGCTATGAATCTGATATCAAAGAATCTGAATTCCTTCCATTAGCCTGCAAAGGGTCTATTTGTGCTACAAACTCCTGATTTCATGTTTCTTCCCCTCCCTTATCTTTTAGGCTACTGACCCAGATGCTGGAGTAAATGGTCAAGTCCGTTACAGTTTGGCAAACTTCAACAATCTTTTCCGCATAACATCCAATGGCAGTATTTACACTTCAGTGAAGCTAAATAGAGAAAACAGGGACTATTATGAACTCATTGTTGAAGCAACAGATGGAGCTGTGGATGCCCGCCGTACAACGTTAACTCTGGGAATCAAAGTTCTGGATATTGATGACAACAGCCCTGTTTTCACGAATGCCTCATATACAGTGACTATTCCTGAAAACCTGCCCCCGGGCACCGTCTTTCTACGTTTAGAGGTAAGAGAGCCATGAGTTCCCTGAATATTTTCTGTGAAGAAGAATATATCTTAATCGTATTGCATCAAAACCAGTCCACCTAGTTGGCTATCTCTTAAGAGTAAAAAATTTAAATTAGTTGAGAGAGTAGGGAACAAAAAATAAAACTTCTAATCATTTATTTCTGGGATTTATATTAAGTTTTTAACCTACAAAAGGCAGTCTATAACACTGGCAGTCTTCATAATAAATTAATTAAAAGAAAGATCATCAATATTTGAAATTAGATTAATACTAAAATATCTTGAGGCACCATTAGATCTTCTTTCCCACCCCAAAATGGTACTTTAAAAAATTGAATTCCTGAATTATGACTCCTTATTAATCTCAGCATCTCTTTGAATTTAATGAAGTCTTCTTAATAGAATCTAACTCCTTTCTTATGGTACAGATACAGTAAACTACAGGAAAAGGGAACCTGTGGCCCTCCAAACACTGTTGAATTTCAACTTACCCACAGCCCCCAACAACATGTCTAATTCTTAGAATGACACAATCCAGAAACAGCTGGAGGATCCCTACCCCTGATTGCACCTTGAAGACTTCTTGAAATTCAGCAACTTATTTTAGCTTGCTTACTATTTTCATGATTGTAAAGCAAAACTTTTTTACCAGCAAGAGAAAGCATATGCATTATAATTGCGGGGTCTGAAGGTACTCCTGGATTTCTTCAAGATGTGCGCAAACCCATTTGTCCAAAGGAGAAAGAAGATCTTGGTGTGCAAAGAAATTCACATGTGGTCATTAAATGGATGAGGAAGCTGTTGCAGCCAGTAGAGATCTATATGCATCTTCAGATTCTTGCAGTACAAACAGGTTGCTTGTAATCCAGTGCAAGATGCTTCCTCCTACCTCCTATCCCATTTTTCATGCCAAGTCACAAAACTGAAAGGGGGGAGGGATGCAGTGGCCTTATAAACACAGGGCAAAATAGCTGACCCCCTCCTATATAGCTGCACAGTGAACAATTGCAATATGGTTCAGTGGCATAGGAGTAATTTAATTCTCAGGTTCCTGGGGAGGGAAGAAAGCACTATAGGCATATCAGCCTCCTATTCCAGGTAAAGGACAATGCACACCAAGGTGGGTGGGGTAGAGAAAAGAGCTCCTTCTGTCTCTATGTCTGTCTCTGTGGGGCTGTGTTTTCATGGAGGTATTGTGCCTACAGTCCGGAGTTCAGAAGGACAGAAGTGCCTGTGTTAAGATTTATTGGATCCAATATATTGTGTTAATTGATTTTTTTATATTTTTTTTAGGAAAAGACAATTTGGGGAAATGTAATTACTCAGATTAAACTAAGCAATAATAATTTTTGGCCTCCAAAGTGGCGGTGGTGGTGTTTTTAAATGAAATCTGTGTATACTGCCTTTGCTGGAAGCCAAAATAATGTTCTTTATGTCTTCTAGGCTAAGGATATTGACCTTGGAGCCAATATTACCTATGGAATACGAACCCGGGAAGCGTTGCAGTATTTCTCATTGAACAGATTTAACGGGGACCTGTCACTTATAAAGTCCTTGGATTTTGAGTCATTTCCTGACCCAGATGCAGCATTCACTTTTTTAGTGGAAGCCTTCGATATTGGTGGAACAATGCCTCCAGGCCTTGCTACTGTCACTGTAAGAATAAGGGTAAGAGTTAAAAAATTCCTATCTTCTAACTTAATTAGCTGTATGGTACCATTAAACAGAGACCCAAATGTATTTTTGCAGAAGCAGAGGCACCCAAGAGAAAACCTCTTCTTTTCCCTACAGTTTTATAATGTTCATTCTCTTTCATTTGCATATATCTGCAGACGCTATAGCAGGAACTTGTTCACATTTAAAATGTACAGTACTAACAAATATAATTGCTTTGCAAATGTACGTAATTACAGAGCTATGCCTTGGCTCCTAGATTTGTGAGTTACAAAATTAGATTGGTGAATCCTTTAAATTCCCCCAAAGATTGAAATAAACACTCAACAGAATTGTTTGCCAAAGTAGCAACATCTATATTTCAGTTTAAGTTCGCATAAACCCATAGTTTTATGAGCCTCGCTTATGGATCAACTGCTTGTACATGCTGCATTAGAATTTCAATTTCTGCTGTCACAAGCTCCAGCTTTCCAAAAGAAATGGCCGTGTGAAAGCTGCTTTTTCATTATAAATATTTCTTTGTTCATAATTTAGTGCGGGATCTTGTTACTTTATTCTTCCTGCTTTTTAAAGACATTAAATTATTAAGTGTACAATCAATACATTTTAAGTGTAATGGTAGCAATGTAAATTGTGAACATGACCCAAACACATGCTTGAAATGTATGCTCTTCAAGGGATTGTGATTGGCTGCTGTTCGTTGCTAAATGCACATTGGTGGCCCATTCCACATTTTCTTGGAATGGGGAATGACCCAGTAGTGGCACACATGGGGCTTACTGGATGGCCTGCAGCAGGACAGTGAAGATGTGTTTATCTGAAAGGGGCAGTGTTTTAGCATCTTTCATCTCTGCAGAAGATACAGTGGTACCTCGGGTTAAGAACTTAATTCGTTCTGGAGGTCCGTTCTTAACCTGAAACTGTTCATAACCTGAAGCACCACTTTAGCTAATGGGGCCTCCCGCTGCCGCCGCGCCACCAGAGCACGATTTCTGTTCTTATCCTGAAGCAAAGTTCTTAACCCGAGGTACTATTTCTGGGTTAGCAGAGTCTGTAACCTGAAATATCTGTAACCCGAGGTACCACTGTACAAGCTTGATTTATTTCTTTTTCATTTGTTCAGTGGTTTTAATCTAAACTATTGGTAGCTGGGTTCAGTTTGTCAATCTTCTTGCTGTGGAATGTTTCAACTAAATGGTGGTAAACGCCTGAAGTAACCACAGAAGAGTGAATATTATCTCAGCCAGAATATTAACCTAGTCCGATGCCAGAGTATTTTACATACTCTGTACAATAGGAACATTAAACTGTTCCACATGTGAATAGTACCAGACATACCTCTCTCTCTCTCTCTCTCTCTCTCTCTCTCTCTCTCTCTCTCACACACACACACACACACACACACACACACACACACACACTGTTTTCAGACATTCAAAAGAAAGCGTAAGGGCTCAAACGGCGTATGGTGTTTCAGGAGCACACACCAGCCCTGCCCCCCAATATCACTATCTGTTCTTTTTTGTACAGTGAGCAAAAAACTCTGCGGCAAGAATCTAACTGCTATCAGCTGAACACAGTTAGAATTGCCCCTTCAGTTGGGAACACTGATTGTATAGGATTCCTGAGTTCAGGAAGGATTCTGACCACATTCAATGGGCCTTGTTGGGGAACATACAGATCTGAAGTAGAGCCAGGGTATTAGAGGCAGGGCTTGTTTGAACAAGGCACACACCTTATTTTTATGCTTCTTATTTTTCATCATTTAGCACACTTTATCCTGTGCATCATTTAGCACAGATTACTCTTCCTTTCCCGTATGTTCTGTTCACTGATCATACTTTACCTCCTTTCCCATCTTCATTTTGGGCCATTTAATGGTCTTCTGAGCAGTGAGCCTTCCCCCCCTATATCTTCTGTTGTACATGAGACACTGTTGCTGTTGGTTAGGATTATGTTGCTATTAATGAATTATATCCTATTAGGTATCCAACTCAGAGTAGACTCATTGAAATCAACGTGGCATGCCTATTGACTTCTCTGGTTGTACTCTGACATAGTTATATACAGTGCAAAAAAACCCACCTCTCTAGTATCTGAGCTGAGACAATTTGTATTTTCATTTGTGGATTTTTTAATTCTCTCTCTTTAATTTTTTTATTTATTTTGAGCATCATTTGAATGCATACTATTGTTCTCACATATTTTCATGCGACCTCTATTAATGTACATATTGGTGTGTGCAAAAACCTATCTCTCAGGACCAGTAAGTGACTGAATTGTCTTAAAAAGAGTCCTTAACAATACACCCAGTTTGGGCGTACATATCTCAGCTTATTAAGCCAAGACGTGCACTAGCTTTGTGCAAGCAAGTTCTGCCTTCATGCCACCCCTTCTTGGCGTGCCATGATCAAAAGCTTCCTGGGTTAAATAACCATGGTTTCCTGTAATATCTGAACAAAGAAACTACGGGGCAGTACCTTGTAAACATAGTATTCTGGTTACATAGTAACAGAAAACTATGCTTAGTTAAGTAGTCTACAATTGTGCTGCATGAGGAGCAATGAGAGAGTCCTAGTGGGGCAAGGTTTGTGCATACGAACAAAGCCAATGTTTTTTATCAAATGAAAACATTGGCTGTTGGCACCTTAGAGACACTGTAGATAAAAACGTTTCCCCAAAAAAGATTAAAGTAAAATATTGCTTGCTATTAAACTAAAACATTGCTTGCTATTAAAAGTAATATATTGCTTGCTATTAGCAGTTGTATTTAGTGTTTGCGGTCATAATTTGTCTTTGTAGTTGTACTAAGACAACAGGATGTGGTTGTTGGGAAACGTTATTATGTAGCTTTCTTTAGAAATTATTGTTCTGACATTTGTGTACATTCCAGACCACACTTGTCTGATTTTTACTTTGTAACGTTGTACAAATGAACATGGAAGGTGTTCAGAGAAGGGCAACCAGGATGATCAAGGGCATGGAAACAAAGCCTTGTGAGCAACGGTTGAAGTAGCTGGATATGTTTAGCCTAGATATGAGGAAACTAAGAGGAGGTATGATAACCATCTTCAAATATCTCAAGGGCTATTACATGGAAGATGAGCAAGCTTGTTTTCTCCTGGTCCAGAAGGTATGACCCAAACCAATGAAATCAAGCTACAATAAAGGAGTTTCTGACTAAATATCAGGAAGAACTGTTTGATGGACTTCCTCAGAAGGTGGAAGACTTCTTCCTTGGAGGTTTTAAAGCAGAGGTTGACTGGCCACCTGTCATGTATGCTTTATTTGAGATTCCTGCATTGCAAGAGGATGAACTAGATGACTCTCGGGATCCCTTCCAACTCTACAATTCTATGTTTCTATAAAAGTCATTTTCAGGCATCTTTGCAGTAGTCAGAGTCTTGACATCAACTCGAACTAGAATCTAGTGCATATAGCATGACGGAACAGCTGAAAGCCATGTCGAGATGTTGTCATGTGATGAACCACATGTAAGTTCATCTCAATGCACCAATTGAATTGTCCCCCCCCCCTCCCCATGTCACTACATATCTGGATTAGAAAAAGCTACCTAGTCTGGATGATGATCCACTACACATGGACTTCTCATCACATGGTGGCAAAAGCCATGTAGATTGACTTAAAGTAGTGGTGTGGCAGTTGTCACATGGGCCCTAAACAATATTTGTCAAGGCATGGCTTGCTAAACTTGTGAGGGATATGGAAAAGATTATCTGATTGCTTCACCATGAGCACAGATCCTCTACTACTTTGTGCCAGCTCCTGAGGTGCATGAGGCAACTTCCAGATCAATCTCTTAAAGCTGGATGGTGGATGTAGAAATATAACATGGTACAACCCTCTTGGGGAGGGTGCACTTAGACTATAGGTGGGGGTATCCATTTCTGACTGCTCCCACAAGGGAGAATGCTTATAATGGATGGATGGATGGATGGATGGATGGATGGATGGATGGATGGATGGATGTGTGGATGTGTGGGTGTGTGTATTCTTTATTCTGTTTTTATTTGGAGAAAAGGAATGCACTGGCACACTGGGCAGTATGTGTAATAAGAAGCTTGAACAGATACCAGACTCCTGAACTTCACTTCGGTGTTTAATTGTCTGCCTGCCTTTTATTGCCTCATATACTTCATTGTGAACATTATCCCTTAATTTAAATAATTAGCTTCTTTAGGCTTGCAGAACATTAAATATGAAAAAGAGGCCGTTGTGCCATGTTAACAACATTACTGCAATTAGTTTAAGGTCTGTTTAGTTTAAAGAGAAAGAATAAGAGAAAGTGGCCATTTTCGACTGTCATAAGAAAAGTAGCCAAGACTTGCGAGGAGAATCCCAAAAAGTTTTCTTAAAGGACAAGGCAAAGTCATCCACCCTCGCAATACTCAGTCACTAACTTGCTATAGGTTTTGCATGAAAATCTTGGGGAAGGGCCATAACTCAGTGGTAGAGCACATACTCTGCGTGCAGAAGTTCAGTCCCCAGCATCTCTAAATGGAACTGGGAAAATCTGCTGTTTGAAACCCTGGAGAGCCAGGGCCGTCTAGTCAATGCAAAGCTAGATGGACCAAAGGTCTTACATGACATAGCAGCTGCTTCAGTTCAGCCCAGCAGACATTGTGTTTTGGTGGCAGTGAAAGGGTTACTGGAAGTTTCAAAATGGAGGGAGGGGACACACACACCCCTTTCTGCACCTGAACAAATGTGAGAGTAGTTCCTCAGGCTGCAGGCATGCAGGGAAAAGGAATAGGTTTGGACTCAGGCCATTGAAAACAGTGGTGAGGGAGTGGAGCATGACAGTGAGTCAGACAGACTGATAATATGTAATGGAATTATATGGTCATCTGGTCATCAGTCATTACTCCAACAAAAAACAGGGCTGAGGTTAAAAAATATATCATTTTCCTAATGACGCCATTTGAAGAAAATCTGGGTTTCTCCTAGCAGTAGCATTGTTACACTTCTCCTAGCAAATCTCGGCTCTCATTGCAGTGGTCACTTGGTATTAGTGAATCCTGCCATGTTGACTTGAATCACTTTGCAATCAGTTCTTTGGTTCACTGTAAACTCCTCACTGCTTCATCTCCATTATTTCTGATACGATTCTGCTGTAGATTCAGTATTACCAATAATTGTTGCAGACAGTTCCACTGACAACAAAATTATAAGTGGCGTTAACTGAAATGACTTAGCAGCAGCAGGAGTGGCCCATGATCATCTTCTGTGTGAAAAATAAATACTCCCTTCCTGTACTTTGTCCTGAAAATTTGTATCATTAGAAAAGTATGCAAGACCTGAATCTTTGAAGCTGAATGTATGCACTGTTCTCCTTTTCTAGAATAAAAATGCAGCAATGTTTGATGCAGCAGAAGTAATGTTTAGAATCTGACTTGACCAGGGCAATGTGGGCCGAGAAATGACTCATTTCTTCGTTTTTCCAATGCCAGCTCCAGGTGGGCATGGCTGAGGACACTGAAGACTGGCCCTTTGGAAGATCTGTGGAGTTTTGGATCCCACATATTCAAAACTGCTGACCCCGCCCCCTTCACTAAACACATCTTTTCAGCTACTGACAGCAATAGCTCCCTTCCTTCCCAGGCTCTGCTTTCTCCTTCCTACTAACAGAAAGGCCATTGGAAAAGTACTATTGCTTCAGGCTAACTCCCTCCAGGCATCTATAGTGTGGGGTCAAGATCACACTTTCATTTATTTAAGGAATATTTGTGAAACATTTGTTGCTGTTTTTCATGGCCCATTATACAATAAAGTGTATATATTCCGATTATCTCATACATATATATGTGCCTATATTTTGTATGAGAAGCTTGTCTTTTTAAGGACATCCAAGAGAACTGAATCATTTAAGCTGAAGGTATACACTGTTCTCCTTTTGTATAAAAAAAACCTAGTACTGCCACTAAAATATTCAATACACCAGATGTCATGTTTTGAATCTGAATTGACAGGGACCATGTTGGCTGAGAAATAACTCCCAAATATTTGAAATGATTTCCCCATTCAATTATTTAGTGATCTGAAACACATATATATTTCTTATATTCATTTGTAAATATAAATACTTTGGCTTTATCATAGTTGATTGCCACCCATTCTGCCTTATAACCTAAACATTTATTCATAAGTGTTTTAAGTTCGGCCCAGGATTGTGAGAGTAATGCAACAGCATATGCATATAATGAAAGTGAGATTCACATACTTGATTGGCTAGATAAACTGACTTCTGGAACATGTAATTTGGGAGAGGGAATCATTCTAATATCAGTTAAACAAAGGAGGGTTAGCTAGCATTCCCATGCCTTCCTGCACATGTCCTTGTTTTTGTAATCGGAGCAGGCAGCAAAAAAAGAGGGTTACATCAAGCTCTTGGGTTTTATCAAACTGTGTGGGTTTGACTGAAGAAAATATGAGTACGTTCTAGAACAGGCATAGGCAAACTCGGACCTCCAGATGTTTGGGACTACAATTCCCATCATCCCTGACCACTGGTCCTGTTAGCTAGGGATCTTGGGAGTTGTAGTCCCAAAACATCTGGAGAGCCGAGTTTGCCTATGCCTGTTCTAGAATCAAGTTCTGCTAATTGATACAAAATAGAAATGAAAACAAGTTATGTGTTCCAGTAATGTGTAACTAGAAAATAGATCTTAGTTACAAATAGATCTTAATTGCATTAGTTCATTTATCATTCAGTTCCCTCAATCATTCCTTTTACCACTGATATCAACAGGAGATCCACACAGTCTTCTTTTATCTGTAGGTTCCATGTTTTCCTCCCAAACAGCATGAACTTTGCAGGCATTTCACTATCTCCCAGGGCATCAGACCTGTCAAAATGTAAGCAGTTTGGGCAAAGCCTCCTCATAGGCCATCCTGTAACTTTCAGTTCAAAAACCAGCTGCAAATCTCCTGATTGTAACTTCTCTATGTGTAATCCTATTGGCATGTTTCCACCCACTACTTCAATCCAGCCTAATTTCAGACAGATTGAGGAAAGGGAAATGGCATACATAGCCTAAATGCTATCATACCTAAATTTTGTGATTGTGTATACTTTCACTGCTTCCCTCCCTTTATTTCCCAAGCCCCAGTAATCTTTCTTTGACATCTCCTGGCTTGTTATTTTCACTGCTCTTTCTCAACTGCTTCTCACAGTGACATTTCTGTGAACAGCACACAGCATCCTGGCCCGTGTTATCAATGCAAAACACTGCCTTCAGTGCAAAGCAGTTAAAACAAGTTTTATTCATTCACATGTTTCTCTGTATGTGCTTTAGAAATGATTAACCAAATGGCAGTTCATTTCTTTAATTTTTCATTCATTTCTAAAACAAATGCAAACTAGAAATGTGAGCGTAACAGGTGAAATGGGCTATGTTTTCATAATCTAGTTGATTTACAGGTTGAATTGTACACCATAATCTAATTTATCTTCATCTTGTATAACAGAACTTTAGCTTTCAGTGAGCCTCTTATTTGCCATTATTGGCTAGTGATTTTGTTATCTCTTCTAATTGCTTGCAGCCCCTCCAAGCACTATTTCCCTGCAGACCTCCCTAAAATGAATGGAGGAAGCAAGAGACCAGGCTAAGCAGGCAGTAAAAAGTTGGCCAGTTTTCAGTACCCTCGCATTCTTTCTCCATGTCTCTAGAATGCATGTCCCAGTGTGTCCTTCACTGACCTTGTGTTTGTTTGTTTACTATATTTGTTTCCTCTTTTGCAAAGTCAGTGTCAACCTCTTAGACTCTTAAATATAATAGAGCTGATTTGTCAGTTCACATCTTGATGGAAGGGTGTTGGCAGATCTTGCCAGAGCCAAGATGACAGAGATGGCTTCCGGAAATCTTGTCTATCAGTCTTTATTTTTACTGTGGCATAATTCTAAGGCTAGCAAAACAGAGTTCATAATGTGCAGTCAGAATTCATGACAATCTTCACATATACCTTACTTAAGTATGAAATCTCAGAAGAAAAGCATGCATTTTGTCTTCTGCTTTCAGGCTGTATCTACTGCAATATGAAACAACATTTGGATTTTAATCAACAGAAACAATATGCAGATCACTATTAATATTTTGCATGGCAATATTTGATTTTGTACTATGAACTAGCATCAGTCTGTTTAAATGATAGGGAAGTAGTAACCCCCTGAGAATGTTTACAACAGGTATAGCTCTAGGGTTCTTCTGTGGGTAGTCATCCTAATCAACGAAAGAGATAACTGAAAGTGATTATATTTAGGTAAAGATAAAGGTAAACAGACCCCTGACCATTAGGTGCAGTCGCAGATGCCTCTGGAGTTGCGGCTCTCATCTCACTTTATTGGCCGAGGGAGCCGGCGTACAGAGTGTGCTGTCAAGGCCGTCTCATCTGCAAATGGCATCTCTCGGATAAGGACCCACCACACTTTTGTCTTGGTGTGGAGACATGCCAGGTTGAAGGCAAATGAGATAAAAAAGGCCCCAATTCCTAGCAATGGCAGATATTCTCCAACCGTAATGCATTCTTCTCCATGCAGTTGTGCATAAGTAACTTTACTTGAGGACATAAAAGCTGTATGACCAAATCTCCCTGCTACTTTTAAAATGTCTTAATTCTTTACAATGTATTTATATTGATTGATTCATCTGACATATTGATTCATCTGACATATGCAGGCTAGAGAGAATTTTTTTCTTCTCTTTTTCCTTTTGTGGGATAACAAAGCCTTCCTTAAAAAAAAAATTGCAGGCTGGACACTCACAACTTTTCATTCATGGAAAATAGCTGCTCTTTTAAAACTATCATTTTACCTAATTTTGATTGTTCACGTATACTTTCAAAGGAAGTGTGCCCTTTCCCTCTAGCTAAATTACTATCATATCCAACTTGTCCACTCCCTTAATAGATTTCTCCAAATATTATTTCAGTAACTTTTTTTTACAAACAGTGAACTTTACAAGGGATTAAGAACAAAGCTTGTATATCAGCAAAATCATGGGGTAGAGTTCTCCTTGAACTTCACTACATAAAGCTAAAGGTTTAGAGTTGAATTTTTGAATGTCTGTTGAAGAACATTCTGTGTTGCTAATTGTGCAACTTTCACCTCACCAAATATTCATGTGTTGACTGACTCAGTAGAAAAAATGAGTTTTTAGGTCAAAAACTTCTTGTCTTTCAGCATTTTAGCTAGGGCTGCGATAAGTCCTGATTTTCCTGGAACCAGCCTTTGAAAATTGCATCCTGGATAATTTTTCAGAAATCAGCAACGGGGGTTAAATCATGTCAAAAATGCCTTTAAAAATGATTGTAGCTTTACTAAAAAAAAAATCTCAAAAACTTTGGTTCCCCTACAAAGAAAACCTCAACAACTGTGTCCCGATTTTCACTTTTGCAGATATGGCGACCCTAATTTTAGGCAACTTTGCATTCATACTTTTATTTGCTCCTGATTTGTTTACCTTAGAAATATAAATAAGGCCTTCCAGTCATTTCACATAGAAGAGGATGTTCTGAAACATTCTTATCAGAGGATGTTCTACATCATTTCTCTTTTTGGCATATCTATTTATAGTTGCTGATTTCCTAACACAAAGGACATAAGGACATGCAGAAGATGAACACAAATGTTTAGGCGTTCTGAATTTGTCATCTATTATCGGGAAACAGTACAGACACAATAAAGGGACATAGCAATATCTGACAGGGCTGAATATGATGTTTGCTTGAAATAATCCCTTGTTTTACATGTTCTTGAACAAATAGGAAAAAACCCCACATTTTGGGGGGCGCGCGATCAGTGTACTGAAAAATATTGGCACTATTTTTCATACATTACAGTTAAGCAAGTATTTCCTACACAGATTATATCCATAAAGAGAAATGTTTGGTATGAAATAACTGCAATTTAAGCAATAGCCTACACACTATCTCCATCTTTTATCTTCAGTTCCTCCAACTTCTTGGGCTATTCAGATTGCACCTTTGTAGTGTAGAGGTAGAGTTCCCAAATTGTGGTCCATGGGTACTTCATTTAGGTGGCCTACAACATGACTATAAAAAGACAATTGAAAAATAATTCAGCAACTAGCACAGTATATTACAATTGCTACAAAAGGCAGAAAACTTGTTAGGTGGTCCACCAAGACCCTCATGTGGTCTGTCAGGGGCAAGGGAAATCTGGAGCCACTGGTGTAGAGGCCATCATGTGGATAAGCATATGAACCTTACTTGATCTGCAGAATATGTTTGTCAGCTGGAAAAAGCTTTTCCCCAGGCAACATCCAAACAGGCATGTGGTCTTTCCTTCACTTAGCATGTTGAACCTGACAAAAAAAAATCTTCTCCCCCATCTACTTAATTTTCTAAGCTTGACCAGATTCAAACTTCGCCAATGATAAGTGGGAGAAAGTAGGTGATAGGCAAAACAAAAAGGGGAAAAAATGCATGGAACTCTATCTGCCCTCCCCAAACAAACATGAACTAGAAATGCAGACACAGAGCGTGCGCGCACACACACACACACAGAGAGAGAGAGAGAGAGAGAGAGAGAGAGAGAGAGAGAGCGCTTGGTGGCATTGGTGATTACTTGGACTGGTTGTTGCATTGATAGCTTTTCTTGTGCTGGATGAGCAGCACATCCAACCACAACAGCTCTATTCACATGCTGAGTGAATACATGGGGATCACACTCAGGAGTAGCTATACCTTCAGGGTTTATGTGAAAGGGCCCTGCCACACACATAGACCCACTATACCCAGTCGAGAACTCTGGCCAATATGGGTTACAAATCCAGTGCAAGCAGATTCCCTTAAACTGGGTTGGTTGTTTTTTTCCTGGTTGATTGCTGCCTCTTCCTGCATGCATGGGAGAGTAGTAACGTTAGTTTCAACATGTGAGTGGAACCTACAAAAACTGGCACCATGGGAGCATGGTTAAAGTCCCCCCATAGGATACATAGGTCATGCATTAATGATGATCCTGAAAGTTAAGGTACCATATTTCGTATCAGAGTTTGTTATTGCCAGTGTATTTGATTGATCACAGTTTCTACAAAACCCTGGATTTGATCCAATTTATTTTACATCACGTTTTGTTAAAAATAAAAAGAGCCCCCCTCTCAAACCTGTTGGGTCACTCCAAACCTCTGAAACTAATTTCATAAGAGATTACAAGATGAAAGCTACCTATCAGTAGTTATTTTAAAAATAAAAAAGTGATATGCTATTTCTCAAGATGCTACTCTAGATGCATTTTCACAGCTTACAAGAATTTGCTCAGTCCCTGGAAATCTCATTTATTGAAATGACAATTGTTCTGATGAAGCAGATCTACTCAATGTCAATTCTTTACACATTTACATTGCATGGAAAATTTTGCATCCTCCTCTTGAGTACCAGTCTTGTGCGCAGATAAGTAACACAATTGAGGAGCCAGAAGGCCTGACAGTAGTAAATGAATTGGATAAAGAGAAGAAGCTGAGCAGAGCCTAGTTTGAAAGACCTATTGTGAATGTGTCCATAATTTCATTTCAGCTTCAGCAGTAAATTCTTAATTATGTTTTGCAGGATATGAACGATTACTCCCCAGTATTTAGCAAACCTCTGTACAGGGGCATGGTTGCTCCTGATGCAATCAAGGGCACGGTTATAACAACAGTTGAAGCTGAGGATCTGGACCCTCCGGTAAGGAAAACAATTTTTTTTTCTTAATACCCTGCACCCAGGAGAGATTTCTTTAAAAGCCGCATAAGTGCCCTTAATCCTCTGAACAACATAAGTGATTACTATGATTTATTTTTATTTATTTTAACCCAGCAGTGGCTCCTATGCATTTTTATGCCAGCCTATCCTCTGGCTTGAGCACTTCAATTATTGTTCTCAAGACGGATAAAGCCATAATGCAGAGTTCTTTTTTACTTCTCCCCAGCTCCCCAATGCCTCCTCCCTCCCTGCTCCGCTTTCTTTTTTTATGGAACAATTTATATGTGAAATCCTTATCAGGGTTTAGTGTGTTGATGATAAACAGGAAAACGCAAGGGGTGGGCCTGCATTTGGAACAGCTTTCTGGCTCCAACAGAAAACAAAGCAAAACTTTTGAAGGGCTGTTATTTCCTTGATTTGCTGTTATTGTAAGCCTCCAAGCATGAAAAGTGTTGTGTGTGTGTGTGTGAAGAAATAAAACACTGCATTAAAAAATCCTTTTGTTAATATAATGTAAGAATATAGCAGCGCAGATTTGTTGGAATCAGTTTTCCCAGCAGCATCTGGGTTTCAGTCTGGCATTCGATTGACAGAGTTGTATTATATCCCATGGGTCAACTCTGATTTGTTGGTCAAAGCACTGATCTTAGAATCATAGAATTGCAGAGCCGGAAGTGGTTATGAGGGTTATCTAGTCCGACCCCCTGCAATGCAGGAATCTTTTTGCCCTGCGTAGGACTCAAACCAATGACCATGAAATCAAAAATCTCATGCTCTACCGACTCAGCTATCTCACGTTCTAGGGAGCTTAAAGGGAAAAGCTCAGTAGTTGTCAGACTGGTCAACATTCACAGGGAATATGCATGTATTCCCAGTCTGTCACTAGTGGGAACATGACAGTCCCATGCAGTGCTTTTTTTTCTAAAAGAAAAATGTTTTGGGGTACTCTCATTTTCCTACTCATATTGAAATACTGCCCCTCAATGAGGCCAAACTTAGATTCACAAAATGTTTAGGGGTATACGTACTCCTGTGTCCCCCCAGAAAAAAGCACTGGTCCCGTGTTATAGGTGCCTTGGGCAAATTTCATGTAGGAACAATCCCTGCCTCTGGGGGTGGGGGACTTTCTGCAAAATAGTTACTTTCCCCCACTGGTCAGAATCTAGTTGTTTTCTCCTAGTAGATTGTATCTCTGCAGTCTTCAGTAATCTCCTTCTAACTATGGACAGTGACCACAACATTATTCCAGGTTACGCAAATGGTTGAAAATGTTGGCAGAGGATGGGAAAGAGAGACTCCCCTCTACTCTCCCTAAACATCTTGTTACCAAAGCCAGCAGATAATGCTGTTTTTAAAAGGGATGAGTGTTTTGGGGTTTTGTAGCACTAGCCTTTTTTGGATTTAAGGGATTTCCTGAGATCTAATCCATAGAGGAATTGAAGTTTATCTCATCACAGGAGCCTGTTTGTAGAAGGGCTCTGCATGATCAACACCATGTTTAATGTAGGTATTAGGATACAGCAGTGATTTATCTTGACTAGCATTTCTGTACAGGGACCGCGAAAAGTGCTACTGTGGCAGTAAGTTAAAAGAAGCCGCAAAACAGTCGTGAAAATGTTAATTTTCCTCTTTGCTATGAAATCCTAGCTTTTGGCAGAGGGTTGTGGACATCTTCAGCATTCCACTGAATACTTAATCAAACATGTCTCTAAATGGGCTTTAGAGCTGGCAGTTGGAAGAAGCCATTTATGCTATCTAGTAATTTTTCGTTGGCAAAGTGCCTTGAGCTGACATTTGTCCCATCAGTTTGAGAATAAGTGAACTTGCCCATTATTATTGTGCTTGTCCCTCCTGTATCTTCTCTACCTCCCTTCACATTAAATTCTAGCATAGTCAGAGTGGCATTTTTTATTGTCTTTAGAGGAAGATGGTGGTGGGCGGGCGGGGGAGTGCTTATTTACTGCAGTGAGCATAATGCCACTGAAGGACACCAAGTAATTGTAGCCAATCTTATCAAAACCTGCTAAGCTTCAAAATAGTCATTCAATAGCAGTCTATTAGCAGGGGGCGAAATAGAGCCATTAGGACAACCAAGGAGAGTGTGTATAATTTTCTAGCTTTATTTATAAGTAAATAAGCCTGGAGATGAGGTGTTAAGGGAGCCTCGTGGATACTTTATTTACACATTCCTGCTGGCAAAGCAGGAAAAATACTTTCCCTTTCCCCTTTTTCATACCATATTGATGAGTACGATTTTGGAGTCTGCAGGGAAACACAAATGATAAAGATCAGATAGTTTCCTCAATTATAGCTATAGAGCAAGGGTTAGGAACTTCTGGCCTATGAGCCTGGGATAGGTCCCAAGAAGGCCCACAAGGCCATTTCACACAAACCATAACCACTTCCCATGTTCCAGATATCAGGTGTGGGGCAGGTAATGATGTAGCTACAAAGGAAGAATTGGGAACTTAAAGTGAGCATCTGATTATTCCTTTCCTTGCTGTTAGCAGTAACGGCACCAGGATAATATTTGACAGGGACCACAGAAGGAGCAAAGCATATTTATAGGTGAGTGAGAAAGAAAACTAACAGCGTATGTGAATGACAGGTGAACAGAAATGAGGGGCAGGTTGGTGGGACAAGCTCCTTGTTGGCACTTGCCCACCTGTCTATGTTTTCATCTGCTTCCCTATATCTGTTTTATTTTCTTTGAGAATTTTTGGTGGGGGTTGATTTTCATTATATATTGTATTTTTAAACAATGTTTTGTCTGTAAACCATGCACGGAATAATTATTGATGGCCAGTTACATAATTTCCATTGTTAGGCTTTTAAAAATGCAATATAAAAGTTAAGATTCCAAACTGCTCAAAATCCAGTATTACAATATAAACCACGCTAAGAATTAAAAGTTAATGATCTTGTGAAAACTGCAATAAGAAGTGCAAAAGCCAAGTAATCAGAAACAAGCGTAAAATAAAGAAAGGAGGCTGATCAAATTCATTTATAATCTAGATAATTAAAACCAAAGTAGCAGGCAAAATACATTAACATGAAGGAATAAACTTTCGTAAGTGCTTGGTCATCTAGTGAGGCAGTTAGGAACATCTCAAGGCAAAGAGTTTCCAAACCTACACCACTCACCAGAAACAACTTTCATACTCATTCCCAGTAAGAGAGAGAGACCACCCAGTCTAAAGGAGAGTGAAGTTATTCCCACATGTTTAAAATAGCCCTGGCCGTTGCCTTTGCTGTCCACCTAAAGCAGTGACACCCAAATGAAACTAAGACATTCACACTTCAGAGAGAAAGAGAAGCATGCATTTCTGATGTGGATTTCCAGTTTTTAGTTGTGGTTTGCAGGGAGCCTTCATCACGAAGGCCCCTTCCCCAACATCCTCTTCTCTCATGTATGGATCTACCCCTCTCTTACATTGTTGCTGTCAACCATGGTTTAGTAATACAGTGGTACCTCAGGTTAAGTACTTAATTCATTCCGGAGGTTCGTACTTAACCTGAAACTGTTCTTAACTTGAAGCACCACTTTAGCTAATGGGGCCTCCTACTGCTTCCGCGCCGCTGGAGCCCGATTTCTGTTATCATCCTGAAGCAAAGTTCTTAACCTGAAGCACTATTTCTGGGTTAGCGGAGTCTTTAACCTGAAGTGTATGTAACGTGAAGCGTATGTAACCTGAGGTACCACTATACATTTGAACTGACACTAGACCCCTGAACCAATATTTGTGAACCCGCTTCAAACCCTTATTGTGGACTCTGGTTTTTTTTAGTGTTGCTTAGATTTGGCAAGGTACAGATGTAATGCTACTCTATGGTTTAAGTCTGACCAGTTAAGGGAAAGGACATTTTTGCAGTGTAGGTTCTTTGGGTCGATTCCTCATTTACAAACCAGTGCTTTGAACTGAGGTACCGCTCTGGCGGGAAGGTAAACAGCGTTTCAGTGCACTGCTCTGGTTAGCCAGAAGCGGCTTAATCATGCTGGCCACATGACCCGGAAGCCGTACGCTGGCTCCCTCGGCCAGTAAAGCGCGATGAGCACCGCATCCGTGACTGGACCTAATGGTCAGGGGTCCCTTTACCTTTTACTATTAAGTCTGTGCTGGGCTGCTCACTGTTCCATAGACACTATAGCTTGGGTGTAGGGGGGCGTGTATGGATACAATTCCTTTTGTGACACACTAACCACACATTTTTATTGTAATGCTTGTGGCATTTCCATTTTTAATGCTTTGGAAGTTGAAGCTTTGAAGCCCTGATCTTTGATGTTTATGCAAGGAAGTAAATCCTATGGAGTTCAATGGAGCCAATTGCCATTTAAGAACACATAACATCATGCTGTTAGTTAATATAAAGATTCTTAATCTGGCAGCACTCACCCCTTGAAAGCATTTGTGGAGGATGATAGTGGTAGCCTTTTTTATGTGCTAAAGCACATCAAGGCAATGCATAGCTTATGTCTTTTGCTTAGCATAGGATATAACACCTCTCCTGGTATAAATGTGCTCCAACCCAGGGTTCTAAAATGTTTGATGTTCACAACACAAGCAAGCATGCTTTCTGAATGACTTGAAGCAACATAAACAGATAATGAATGTGACAGATAATGAAAGCAAGTTTATTAAAATAAAATAAAAAATCCGTGTTAAATCTTCCTTTGATGATCTTTGTCAATCAATTGCAACTTTGCCAATAACTAGAATATCCTGGTGTTGTTGTTTTCTAAAATGATGGAAGAAAAGTAGCTTCCTCAGAAATAATGATCTCATGCCAGCTTTATGAATTCAATAACTAATTACCTAATGTGCTGATGCTTAATGATAATTGTAGGTTTTAGTCATTGGAACAGAGTGTGATTGTTGCTATTCTGAACCACATTATCTGGGTTTGAGTAATTTCTTGCTAATTATATTTTGTAAAAACATTATTAAATCAGGTTTCCGCCTGACATTAAGAATATAATCGTCTTAGTGCCTTCTGATCTCATTGGAATACCTTATGTTTGAATGATCTAAAAATTACCTATTCCAGTAATATATGATTTCTTAAATTCTGGTACATTAGAAGCCCTTTTTAGGTGTTCACAAAATGTACATGTGCTCACCCTACCCTCAGTATGCCTGTGTATTCGGGTTCCACCCCATCTCTCCTGACATGTAAAAGTATGCAGTAAAATGTTAACTGCTGAGGAAGAACCAGTGGTTGAGCACCCAGCATGCATGCAGTGGGTCCCAGGTTCAGTCCCTGGTATATCCAGGCAAAGCTGGGAGGGACCACTTCCTGAAACCCTGGATAGCTGTTGCCATTCAGTGTAGACAATTCTGAACTAGATGGGCCAGTGGTCTGACTCTAGGCAGCTTCCTACGTTTTCTCTCAGACCTTCATATTCAATGCACAAAGAGAAGAAGTACCAGCAGTAATAAACCAATGAGAGAACAAATGGCCTCTTTGGAATGCCCTGTAGGAAGCCATCATGTGCCTTCTATTGAAATGTTGTATCATTTCTGCAAGCTGAGCCAGAGCCTGCAAAATGTTAATCAGACCCATCTTCCAAATACTTTTGGGGGTTGCAATTCACCACAAGGAACTGATCAGAGTTCTGAAGGCTCATCACATTAACTCTGGAATTGTTAGAAGAGAGAACAAGTTGCTTTCCATGTCTCCTGATCTGTCTCTTTTCTCTTCTATATATGCGGTAGAATTTCAATATATGGAATTACTGCCATTCTTTGAGTTGCCTTTCTCAATTTACACCCATGCGGAATGGAAAGTCATATATAGTTTGATTTCAGAGCCTCCCGTTAAGCAGCATTGGATGGTAGTTCTCTTTCCCCTTCCTGGAAATGGCATGTTTAGGATGTAATTTATTTTCTTCTGAGGCTGCAGTATCACCGACAAGGTTTGATATAGTGAACTTTAACATGTAAGTCTAGAAAAAAACCATAGTGCATTGATTTAGTTTACCTTGTCTGTGATACAGAATTCAGGCAGCTGATTTGCAGAAGGCTTATATGAATCAACCATATAATAAGCAAACTTGCAGAAGCCAAGTCAAGTGGGAAGACTTGGTGAATAGTCATCATACCTCATTATGGCATGCAGGAGCCATCTCATGAAGCAGAATCTCTTCTCCGTGAAAGAAAACACAGCTAAATTTGTACTCCGTGAAAGAAAACACAGCTAAATTTGTACTCTCTGTGGCCAGTGTTCTTTTGATGTTTTTGTAAAAAAAGAAGAAAAGCTCAACAACAATAAACAAGGTCTCCATAACAGAAGGAAATTGCTCAAGTAAAATTTACAGTAATTGATCTGCCTAGTATTGCCTCTGTCCACCACTGACATAAGGTCCTCAGAACGTTGCCCAGAAGGTAAATGAGGTCCTATAGAATGACATAGAAAAGCCACACATAGAGGATGGAAACCACTGAAAAGCAAAACAACCACACACAAAGACATATGTGTTGCATAGCTTGCATATACAGTTGCTTCAGCAGCTCCTGTCTCTAGGACATATTGTTTATGAACTTACAGTAATTAACACACATACCTAAAAATCCTTGTAATCAGTTTTGTATTCTGATTTACAGGAGATGGCATGGGGGGGAGACTCTGCAAAATTGTTAAACATTTGTCTTTCTATTAGCTCCTCTTGCTACTAATAATTTTAGTATGTTTTTGACGGTGTGTGCAGAATTAATCAAATCCCGGGGCTTTACCCTTCTGATGGGACAATAATTCCAATCTGCTTCTCTGAGGATTTCTTGATGACAGCAAAAAAATTCCCTGGTGGCTGCAGTTTCTGACTGACCTCGAAGCATCTGGCACCTCACATGGTGACAAGAGAATGCGATGTCAGGAATGGCGTGTTATGTTTTAGTGAGGACAGGATATGACAGTGATGAGGTAGCACACGTTATAATAGCTATTCCTGTGAGGATTTTGTAAATAATAAGATGAAAAGTGATACAAAAAACCCCTCTCAACACTAATTTTCCATATGGAATGTAAGCAGCATATGTGGGGCCCATAAGTGTCAGTGGTGCTAAACAAACAACTCTGAAACTGAAGCGTTTGTATGAAAATCTGGTTCTAGATGTGACTGAGGAGAAAGTGAGTTTCATGGAACCATTCATCACCCATGAACTTGTAGGGGCTTTCAGGGAGACTGTGAGAAGTTTCTAAACTTGCCAGGGGAGTACCATGTAGGTCAGGGGTTCCCAAACTGTGGTCTGCAAGTCTCATAAACCACATCTATGAGCTTCATACAGGTGGTCCACAAGATGTCTATAAAAATGCAATTAAGAATCATACAGTATCTCTAGCATCTACAATGGCTACAACAGGCCAAAAAAATCATTAAGTGATCCACCAAGAACCTAGAGCACTTTTCAAGTGATCCGTGGGTTGGTGGGGGAGTTTGCGAACCACTGGTGGAGATACAATGCAAGAGAGTGTTCCTGTCATTCTTTTGAAAAAGGGTTTCTGCCTTTCATGCACAAGTGAACTTCTATAAGCAGGAGCAGCCTGGTGGCTTTCCACACTGAGGATAACCCAGTGGGAACAACACTGTGCCATGGCATAGCATTTAATAAAATAAAACGTTGCGTGTCCCAACTCAGCTGTGATTGTTCTACAAATATTGGATCTGCATATGACTTTTAAAACTCGTTCCAGGCCCTTCCAGTGTGCCAGCTTTATGATACCTATTCCCTATAGATCCCATACCTGGCTAAATGGTTGTGTATTCTCCAAATGTGTACTTCAGCATTCTCTGTTATGGCACGAAGGGGGCACATTCCTCTGACTGCTTTCAGCAAAATGGTTTGGACTTGGCCCTCCCAATCGCCTTTCTCTGTTTCACCTCCATGATGTGAATTAATGCCTGTGTTGTATTGGGGGGGGATATAAAGCACCCTGAAATCAAAACAGGGATGAAGTGTCTGTGACCTTCCAGGTGTTGTTGGACTAGGTAAAGGTAAAGGGACCCCTGACCATTAGGTCCAGTCCTGGCTGACTCTGGGGTTGCGGCGCTCATCTCGCTTTATTAGCCAAGGGAGCCGGCGTACAGTTTCCAGGTCATGTGGCCAGCATGACTAAGCCGCTTCTGGCGAACCAGAGCAGCACACGGAAACGCCGTTTACCTTCCCGTTGGAGTGGTACCTATTTATCTACTTGCACTTTGAAGTGCTTTCGTACTGCTAGGTTGGCAGGAGCAGGGACTGAGCAACGGGAGCTCACCCCGCTGTGGGGATTCGAACTGCTGACCTGATTGGCAAGTCCTAGGCTCTGTGGTTTAACCCACAGCACCACCCGTGTCCCTGATGTTGTTGGACTACAACCCCCATAATCCCTGGCTATTGGCAGTGCTGGCTTTGGCTGATGGAAGTCCAGCAGCATCTTGAGAGCTATAGGTTCTCTGTCCCTAAAATAAAGCAATAAATAAATCAGTGAATTGGCTGGTTGGTTGGTGGTCATGCTCTATATGATTCACTTCCAAAATTCACGATCAGTTTTGCAAAAGAAACAAAAGGTTGTCTTATTACCTAAATGCAACCAGATTCCATTTAAATGTCTACATCTTTCTTAATAACACAAAACATCAAATACCAATTTTCACTGACGTTTTCATTAACATGATTGGTTGCCACAAGCTGCGTTTACTAATATGATGCAAAATAGTTTTGTTGTTATTGATCACATATTCATTGATGCTTGCCATCTCATAACCATCAATAAGTATAACAATGAATTTACTCACAGGGAAAACAGCACAGGGATAATAAAGATTGAAAACAACTAAACCAGTTGCTTACTTACAAAGGGAAAAGTAGAAAATTGCATCAGTAAAGGTTTTGCTTCACGATCCAACTGACACCTCAGCTGAATAACACGAACGCCGGCCCTGGCCTGGTGGAACGCTCTGTCACAAGAGACCAGGGCCCTGCGGGATTTGACATCTTTCCACAAGGCCTGAAAGTTGGAGCTGTTCTGCCAGGCCTTTGGTTGGGGTTCAGTCTGACTCCCCTTTCCCCCACAAGAACTTGCATGAAAGTGGCCTCCCAACTTTTTCTCACAGGCTCATATAAGATCAGCATAAACAGTTGGGCCTGGTGAGCATTTAAGGTCCCCAACCCTAATCTGTGGCTTACCATCTGACTGGATTTTACTCTGATCCTGATCTGATTTCAGGATGTATTTTAATTGATTGCCTGATTTTATGTTAATGTGTTAAACATTTGATGTTAGCTGCTCTGAGCCCGGTTTTTGCCGGGGAGGGCGGGGTATAAATAAAAAGTATTATTATTATTATTGAACATATTAGTGATAGGCAAACCTTCCCATTGCATGGAATAGGCATTGGCATGGACTCCCAGTTTTCCTGCATAATGTGAGTTTCGTACTGCTACCATTAGAATCCAAAGGGAGTTAAATTTAATTCACCACTTGCCACTCTTTGTTTTAGAAAATACCTCTAGTATTTGCCTTATTATCTCAAGCCCCCCCCATAGCATACTGCAGACCACAGTATAACATTAGTACAAGTGGTACATTCAACTTAAGAATTATGAATATAATGAGATACATTAATTACAGGTGTTGCATAGTTTCAGACTTAAAAAGCTCTTTTGCTTGGACCAGAATATTTCAAAATGGACTGAAAGTGTAATTCCGTTCTAGTATCAGAAGCCTTGATAATTTTTGACGAGGTGACTTCCCCCATGATTTTTGTGTTGTAAATGGGTCTCCAAAGTAACATCCCTTTGTCGTGAGATCAGTAACCAATGTGCTAAATGTTTTTCCCCTCTGTGGCCCTGGCTCTTCCTTGTCAGTGGGCAGGTTGCTGTTGATCCTGTAGTTTTGACTGTTTTTTCCCCCCCCAAATGCCAACATAATAATATTGGGTTGTGTTTTAACATTTAGGTTTTCTTTTCCAGCCCATGCCGTATACAATAACCAACGTGTGTTTTTCTTATAGGGGACACCAGCAAGTTGGGTGAGATATAAAGTGGATGTGGTCCAGTTCCCTTACAGTGCAAGTATCTTTGATGTCGAAGAAGATTCTGGACGTGTGGTTACTCGTGTGAACCTTAATGAAGAGCCCAGTACATTATTTAAGGTAATAACATCCACATATGCACTTTAATATGTTTTTGCACTGGAGTGGCTATCCCCCAGCCTGAGGGCTCCATCACACTACCTAGCATTTTTTTCTGGTCTTCCACAATCCCACTGAATGGACGCAAAAAGAAAGACAAATTAAATCAGAGCCAGTGCTGGGTTTTCACTAGGGATAAGCAATCACAGATTCTGCTGCAGTGTCTCCAAGCTGCTCAGTTTGAAACAATCTTCAATTAAATCAGAGGGATCTACACTCAGGCAAATATGTATAAAATGAGGAAGGGGGTGCCTGCAGTTCTTATTCTTATTCTCTTTTACTTTTCCTTGTTATCAAAGCTTTGTACTGACAGTTGCTGGTTGAGGAGATCCATTAAGTTAATTAATGTTTGCAACTCCGTTTGCATTTGTCTGTTAGGATTTCAGTTGATGCTGCAGCTTTAAAAGCTCAGATTATAATGCATCATTTTACAGAAAATCGAATTCAGTGTAATTTGCGGGATGAGTGTATATATATATATATGTGTGCTTTCGTAGATTTTCACGGGTACAGGAATGCAGGTTTTGGTGTCCTCGGGTGTCTTCCCGTGTAAAAGTTGGGGTGTCTAGGCGACGTTTCGACGAGGTCTCACTCGTCATCTTCAGGCTGGTGCTTTCGGCTTCTTGTTACTGGAACAGAGCAGGATCTCAGTGTTTGAGTTCTTATAAATACTGTTGAGGGGGTGTGGTGTATAGCCTCCAATGTTCTGGGCAGAGAGGAAGTTCCCAGGCTAGTGTGCCTTTTCTTCTTTTGTTCCTTAATTACTTGAGGGATATCCTGAGTGATTTCTTGAGTGATATCCTGAGTACCACTTAGGTGGGTCATTAGGTGTGGATTAGTTGCTAAAGTCTTTGTGTCTTGACCTCTTGAACTTTGTGAAGAGTTTTTCTGAGAAGATGGCTATACTGCACTTAGTTGTGCTCTGGCTTGGCTTCGTGTATAGGGGCGAGCTGTGGTTTTGTGGCTTGTGTCAGCCAGATCTGTGTAGGGATTGCAGGGGGGTGCAGCATCCGGAGGTGCCTCCATGGTTTGGCTACTGGATGGTGTCTGTAATTTATCTGTGGAGAGGGTCTGGGTTTGGGTCTGGTGTGGTTGATTGGTGATGGCGTTCTGTGTGCCTCTGGATCTGGTGTCAGTTTTTGTGGGGAGGGCTAATTTCCAGATGTCTGGCAAGCGGGATGTGTCGTCACGCTTGTTCATGTTGTGAGGGTGTTTCTCTATCTCGATGGCTTCCATGATTATTCTCTTGTGGTGATGTTCCATGTTAAAGAGCAATTTGGAATCTGCAAAATTAATTTCGTGTCCTGTTTCTTTCATGTGTTGGAAAAGAGAGGAAGTTTTTTCTTCTTTTTTGACGGCATTCTTGTGTTCTGCGATACGTGCATTTATTCGTCTGTTTGTTTGTCCAATGTACGTGGCTGGGCAGACTTTGCAGGGTATTTCATAGACCCCTTGGTTTTCCAACTGGATTTTATCCTTGGGGTTTCTGAGGATATTGGCTATTTTTTGGTTGGTGCAAAAGGCTGTTTTGATATTGTGTTTATGGAGGATTTTGCTAATTTTATCTAATCCACACCTAATGACCCACCTAAGTGGTACTCAGGATATCACTCAAGAAATCACTCAGGATATCCCTCAAGTAATTAAGGAACAAAAGAAGAAAAGGCACACTAGCCTGGGAACTTCCTCTCTGCCCAGAACATTGGAGGCTATACACCACACCCCCTCAACAGTATTTATAAGAACTCAAACACTGAGATCCTGCTCTGTTCCAGTAACAAGAAGCCGAAAGCACCAGCCTGAAGATGACGAGTGAGACCTCGTCGAAACGTCGCCTAGACACCCCAACTTTTACACGGGAAGACACCCGAGGACACCAAAACCTGCATATATATGTGTATATATACGCCTGGCTGACAAAGACCACTTGACAACTGAGTTACAGAATCTCTCAAATGTGTTAATTGCCAATGGATACCAGCAAAACAGGGTTACGAAGCTAATCCAAAAAGAAACACCCCCCAAAAACCAAGACACAGAAGAAAACAATGGCATGGCCCTCCTGCCTTATATCAAGGGCACTACAGATAAAATTAGCAAAATCCTCCATAAACACAATATCAAAACAGCCTTTTGCAACACATGAAAGAAACAGGACACGAAATTAATTTTGCAGATTCCAAATTGCTCTTTAACATGGAACATCACCACAAGAGAATAATCATGGAAGCCATCGAGATAGAGAAACACCCTCACAACATGAACAAGCGTGACGACACATCCCGCTTGCCAGACATCTGGAAATTAGCCCTCCCCACAAAAACTGACACCAGATCCAGAGGCACACAGAACGCCATCACCAATCAACCACACCAGACCCAAACCCAGACCCTCTCCACAGATAAATTACAGACACCATCCAGTAGCCAAACCATGGAGGCACCTCCGGATGCTGCACCCCCCTGCAATCCCTACACAGATCTGGCTGACACAGGCCACAAAACCACAGCTCGCCCCTATACACGAAGCCAAGCCAGAGCACAACTAAGTGCAGTACAGCCATCTTCTCAGAAAAACTCTTCACAAAGTTCAAGAGGTCAAGACACAAAGACTTTAGCAAGAAATCCCTCAAGTAATTAAGGAACAAAAGAAGAAAAGGCACACTAGCCTGGGAACTTCCTCTCTGCCCAGAACATTGGAGGCTATACACCACACCCCCTCAACAGTATTTATAGGAACTAAAACACTGAGATCCTGCTCTGTTCCAGTAACAAGAAGCCGAAAGCACCAGCCTGAAGATGACGAGTGAGACCTCGTCGAAACGTCGCATAGACACCCCAACTTTTACACGGGAAGACACCCGAGGACACCAAAACCTGCATTCCTGTACCCGTGAAAATCTACGAAAGCAAATATATATATATATATATATATATATATATATATATATATATATATATATATTCCCTGAAGAAAATACTAGTTCAAGTTATGATAATTAATTATTCTTCTCTGATATGTTGGGTTAAAGCAGTTCCTTTTTAATCACACATTTTCTTAATTGAAAAACATGCCAGCAACCCCCAAAAAGGTATCTCAATGAGTCTGTGTACTTTAACCCACTCATCTGTCTTCTTGAAAAACACCATCTGCTTGCCATGGTTTTCTAGCTTATTTGCTTATATGTGTGTGTGAAACTATGACATAAAGTGAAGTCGCTTCATTTTTTATAAGTAGAAGGAATGTGTTTAATGGGTTTTAGGCATCTTGATACCTCTGCTTCAGGAAAATGTTGCCATGAATAATCCATTAAATTATTCTGGGACCATCAAAGATTGCAGACGTGTACCTTTCAATAATTTAAGTTCCAATCCTAAATATTCTTACTAGGGAGTAAATATCCACAGGATTGTATGCTTAGTAGGAAGTAAATAGGCGTAGGATTGTACTGCACATTAGTTCTAAAATAAAATTTTGAGAAGACAGAATGATACTAATGTTAAATCTCTTCATCATTTGCATCTATGTAAAAAACACTAGAAACCAAGTTTTGAGATACAATAATGCCAGTATAATTTACACACATTATCTTGTTATCCTAGTATTTGCTGTCTGCAGTGATTCAAATAATTGTGCTCAGGAAGTAGTGAATGTAAAATTGAATGCTTTGCTTCAAAAATGTAATAGACTACAACAGATTTTGCATAAGCTCTTTTACACAGAGCTTCCTTGCCCACAAGAGCTTCTCATTCCATGCCAGTGAAGACTGCAGATCTGCTGCCTCCATTACAATGAATTGGGTAGCCTATATCAACTATAGTGTATATATGTATATTGTATATGCCATGGTTTTATTCTGTATTTTATGCTACGAAACACCCTGAGATCTTTGGATGAAGGGCAGTATACAAATTCAATGAATGAATGAATGAATGAATGAATGAATGAATAATATGCAACAACAAAGCACACATCTGGAATGGAGCAAAAGCTGTTGGTTTCTGGATTCTCTGTTTGGAAATTTATGAACTAGTATTTATTTATTTACTTATTTCCCTGAGCTTTCTAGAGTTGTTTTGAGGTTCAAACACCTGTGGTGAAAGATCCAAATAACTTTTAGGGAATTGAAAATCTTTTCAGTAAGACTAGCGAAACTTCCCTGGGGACTGCAGCACACCCCTAATTAAAGTCCTTCCACTTTTTCTTTTCTTTTTTGCATAATATACTTTAATATTTCACTGTGGTTCAGAATATTTATAGGATTAAGCTTTAGGGTTAAAGAGTTAGAATTGCACTTTGGGTTCCAAACAGGCTTTTAAAAAAACTTTTGTTTTGTTTGTTTGTCTTGCTACTCATTTTTTATTTCAATGTTATTTTTGCCTTTAAACAAAAGTGAGTAAGTTCATTAAAAAAAAATCAAATGCTGCAAATCTGACAGCAAAAGAAATTCAGAGTGCTTTGCAGTGATGCAGTCACCTGAGCACATCATCATCACACCTAAAGAGTTGGCTAGTCTGTGCAGAAACAACAAAAGGAAATGGACTCACTGGCAGGATTTGAATAAACTTTCACAACTTTATTGAATTTAAACATAGAGGATGATAATGTAACAACATTCAATAGTATATATACATGTAGAATATAACAATGTAACAAACCAGAAGGGGAAGTTGAGGGAAGTCAGGTGGGGAGGGAGAGGATTGTAAATGTAATGGTAAGGTAGGATTGGATAATGGTATGTGATATTTGATATTTGCAATTACAAAATCTCAATAAAAATATTAAAGATAATAATAATAAAATTGGCTAGTCCGTGATGAAGGAATTAAGAGTTTTCTGGAGACCTGCAAAGCTTGTAGCTGGCTACTTCTACCAGAAGCCAAATGGCATGTAATATGACTGTGTGTAAGACTGGAATTGATCTTCACTATGTTTGTGTGCTTGATAGCTCGTGGTCATTGCCTATGATGATGGGGATCCTGTGAAGTTCAACACCACCACTGTAGAAATTTCAGTATTGCAACCCTCAGTAATTCCAAGGTTTACCCAGGATGAATACAGGTATAGTATGTCTCCCATTTCTACCATTACATGTGGGATAATGGTTAGAGTGTTGGACTATGACCTGGGAGAGGATGGAGCTCACTGGGCGACCTTGGGCCAGGCACCATCTCTTAGCCTAACCACAGGGTTGCTGTGACAATGAAATGGGGGGAGGAGAGCCATGCATATCACCTTGAAATCCTTGGAAGATAAAGGCGGTATGTAAATGTAAGGAATAAATATTTAAAATATCATCAATATTGCTAAAGGGAAATGTGAGGGGAGGAGAAAGAAACTATTATTTGAACTCTGTCATTATGTAGGCTGTGAAAAGTATAATGTAATCAGGAAGCAAAGTTAGCACCAAGAAATAAACAGCGATTTCCTTGTCAGGCATGTGGATTGTATCCAACTTAAGTCATATAGCAGACCCATTGAAACAAATGAATTTAGCTAACTTAAACCCACTGGGTCTACTCTGCCTATGGCTCAGCTGGACACAGTCTTGTGTAGTTAAATGTTATACGTTAATGACAACTACCTGTGTCTCGTTCATCTGGCTGGTTTTATTTAATTGGTTGCATTCATTCTTCAGTTCACTGATGGACAGTTACACAGATATGAAGGGCTTATAATTGGATTATGTACCCTTTTATGGCTCCCCTTAATGTATAGAAAGGATCATAGAATTGTAGAGTTGGGAGGGACCTAGAGGATCATTTTGTCCAACCCTCTGCAATGCAGGAATATGTAGCTCTCCCATATGGCAATCGAACCTGCAAACTTGGTGTTATCAGCACCATGCTGTAACCAGCTGAGCTACCCAGACATTCCATGACATCAAAGGTCCAATGTCTGCTTATGCTGAGACTCCAGGTCCACCTCAGATCTCTTACCACAAAACTAGAGCTGCTAAACTGAAGTGATTGCATTGTTCTCTTATTTACCATGAAACCATTCAAAAATGTAATGGCATTATTTTCATAGCCACTTCATTTATATACCACTTTGCCATGTATGTTATGCTCAAAACATCTAGAACAAAGCATAACCAGAACAATTATGCAACGAGAGGGACATAATTCTGGGATAGTTAATAGGATGTGTCAGAGCAAGCAGAGAAATAAAATGATTTGTTGATTGAAGCTAAAGCATGTGAGGAGTAGAGTTGTTATGCTAGGTTGCAGGGAATTATAAGAAAGATCCCTATTGTGCTGTATTGTTAATTCTGAATATAGCTGCTTTTCCATTGATCCATTTTTCATATACCTGCATGGCTTGTATGGCATTGGACACTTATTTGCCTATGATTCTAGCTATGTGAATCACTGGCAAATAAGTTACACAATTTACACAGGAACTGGTAGGCATGGACACATCAGCAGGCTATGTACAGCATTTGGATAATTGGGTGCTTTAACAAAGAAGATGAGTTCATTAAATGATGTGCTCTGCTGCTTATGGATTCATTCAGAATTTGACAGTGGCATGTTTTTAGCATCGCTGTGACTGTAATCTGTACATGTGCAAAATTAATTTGAAGTTAAAAAAAAGGAATCTTTCTGGGGGAAAGGAACGCAGAAGTCCTTCTAACTCTTTCTAGCATTATAAAATGTGCAAAGGCCAGATGTGAAATTAAAGCTAAAGCAGAAATAGTTAAATTAATATCTGGTTGTGTGTGTGTGTGTGTTTAGAAATGGCATCCTCTTGTGATTAATTACCCTTTTTAAAAAAGTAAAAGATCAAAGGTACCTTGGATTTTTGTTAATTAATGCATATCTTGTCCTCTTACACAACTAGAAAGTCATAGTTAATAGCCATGGACTGCAATTGTAGGCAATAAATTGCTAGCTAAAGAGTGCAATCAATAGCTATTAAGTATTGCCTGTGGGCACATTTAACAGGTGTTCAAGCATTTTATGTCAAGTAAAGGAAAATAGTCACATCTTTCAAATGCATTGAAACAGCAAAGTAAACCCTAGGCTCCATTTTGGGAAATTGGTCTGTTGTTAAGGAACACTAACTTTCTGTTAAGGGCTTTATTTCTTGCAGAAAAAGTGAAATACCAAAGGTCACAGTGTTCAGTTGATGTTGTTGCAACATGACCTTTCTTTCTATAAGCATGATCCAGTGCACAGATTTCTAATTCACAAGAATGATCTTGACTGACCAGAATGTTCTCCTCTCTGCTCTGTTTCTATTTCCAGGCATGTGCCATATAGGGTAAGATAAAACTGTGACTGAGAAATTAGTTGTACATAACAGTTAAGGAGACAGTTTGAGTGAAGACAGATGTTAACCTTTCAAAAGGAGAGAAGCACTTTGCTTTTACTATCCTTAAAGTGTGTGTGTGTGTGTGTGTGTGTGTGTGTGTGTGTTCTGCTGTCAGTTCTGTCTGTGCAGTTTTGTAAACAGTTTGAAATCTTACTAAATTTCCTTCTGCAATGTAAAGTGTGAGTGTTTATACACAGAAACGTGTATGTGCCTATTTAAACAATATTTTAAAGTTAATCAACCTACTTGGCACACAATGGAGTGGACAAGATTGACTTCCTCAGCATGGGAAGCGAATTGTTATTTCACCATTCATCTTGCCTGCATGTACATCTGTGGTATAAACTATGAAGCTGTGTTCACACCACAGCTAAAAAAATGCAGTAAACATTGTCAGCCTTGACAATGTAGCAGCCAGACAGCAATCCATGCTTTCTAAAGAAGATGGTTTTGTAAATACTAGACCCTTGTCTTGCCTATGTATAAAGGTAGCCTTGATGTCAGTATCCTAAGAGAGCTCGTGTATTTTTCTCTTGCTGGTTAAGGTTTCCTCTGGATAAGCACCACGGTGGTTCAAGAAAAGCTAGTTTTGCATTAAACACTAATGTTATTTATTAACCCAACAGCTTAACTATGCTTTCTTATTTATTACCAAGAAACCATGATCCTTGTTTAACTGTGGATTGTATTACGTTTGAACCCAGCACCCTTACTTAATCATCATTTGTATGGCCATCCCACCACAGACACAAACCATGGCGGTGAAACAAACCAAAGTTTTGAGAAACAAACCATGGCTTGCTTGATTTATCTGTGATACAATTCATGGTTAACTCATAGTTCAACAAACCATGGCTTAGCACTGTGTGAGAACCAAGCCAATATCTTTCCAGCCATTTCATCTCTTTCCTGTTCATTTTCTGTATGGGCCCCACTTGAGTATAATGATCCCAAGAACATCTTTTGCTCTCACAAACCAAAGCATTTTCACTAGCAGGACTTTCTCTTTAGAATGCTCAAAAAGGCACAACAAATCAAAGTATTCTTCCTTAGAGGATTCTGTACAATAATACTTCTTTTCTCCTCCTTCTTTCAAAGTCAAATAACTGAATCTCAGGACACCTCCCTAAGGGAGTTTAATACAGAAGACATGAGGCATGTAATCATAGCAAGATTCTGCATCAACTGCTACAGTAAAGGAAGACTTTCTTCTGACCTTCACAAAGAAGTTTTTAAAAAGTTTTTTCAGCTCTTACTATTATCAAAAGAAATGAAGGGGCTGCTGAATAAATTCTTAATGGCAAACATCCCCCAGCAAAATCATTTTTAACAAATACAGTCATACCTCGGTTTACAGCCGCTTCAGGTTGCGTTTTTTTGGGTTACGGACCGCCGCAATCCGGAAATACTGGAAGGGGTTACTTCTGGGTTTCAGCGGTTGCACATGCTCAGAAGCGCCAGATCGCAACACGTGCGTGCACAGACGTGCAGACGCAGGTTGTGAATGCTGCGAGTTGCAAACGTGCATCCCACACAGATCACGTTTGCAACCTGAGTGTTCACTGTAGTATAAATTTATCATAAAAATTTAAGAATTCTTACACCTTCATTTTTCTTTCTTTCTTTTCTTAGTTATTTATTTAGCAGCACATCCCACCTTTTCACTGTCTTTCGGCGTACAGAATAACCTTTCCATATCTAATTCATCTTGGCAACTATGCTGCAATACTTGATTGTTAAAGAGCTATTTAAAGAGTGCAGTTTGAACCCCTATTCTTTTGATACTGAATAATTCCTGACAAAAATATTGACTTCTAGCTTTCATTTTGAATCCTTGCAAGGACTACACAAGGATGCATTGCACCTGATGACATTAAGTCCATCAGAATGAAGTTTGACATTTATCTTTAAGGATAATAGGCCATGTCAGTGGTTCATTGTAATAATACCTAAACTCCCTTGTCATCTTTTTTTTGAGGTAAATATCACTGAAAAGGTCAAAACTTCATGAACCAATATGACAAATGTAAGGAGGGGGCATAGGAAAAGACACACAATCCCACTGAACATACCTTGCAAATAATATTGCACAGAAGAAAAAGAAACAGTTTAAATTGGCCTTCTGGAAGCAGTGAATGTTGGCAGCTCAGCCTATTGCAGATGTTTTACTGACGTGGTACAGCACACACAAGCACAAAGGCATGCAAAGGTGAAATGCTATAAATTAAAATATGTCAGCTAAACTTTACAGAGCTCTAAAACAGAATGATTTTATTCTCTGGTGCTCAGTGGAACAGAGAGTGAACATTAGGACCACTTTTCTTCTTAGATTCATGAATGGAAGTCACTGCAGTGTGGCTCTTTACCACACTAGGAAAGGAATATCCAAAGCCCCAGACCGCAGGAGAGAGGTCTGTTCCTCTTCTGTGCTTGTGGGTCCCCAATTTACAATCATCTGATAAGTGGGAAATGCTTGAAGTTACATATATCCTGTCTCCATACCTGTGACCAGCAGATCACATGCATTCATTGCCAAATGCAACATCCAGCTTCAAATAGCACCCATCTCAGAGGAGTACACATTTGCACTCCTGACATTCCTGCAGAGTCTGTTATTTAAGAGCTTGATGGGCAGGGCGTGGAAACTGTTGGGACAACTTTGTTGTTTCCATCCAGGTCTGAACATCTTGGTTGATGCCTGAATTTCTGAATTGTGACTCTTGAACTGTGGCCATTGCCAAGCCTATATATGCCTGGATAAAGATCTTCTGTTACACATAAGAGCCTCTGTTGGCATATGTTGGGCATGAGACATGACAGCGTGTTATAATGTACACATTCTTCATACTTAGGGGGGTTGGAAGGGGACTATGACTGAAAGAGACAGGTTCCTACTACCACTTTTTTATAAAAAAGCAAATATATTCTTAAGAAAGCCAAGACATGTTTGTGAGTTGAGGCCCCGTCCCCCACTTTCTGATGAAATAAGACACATGGACACCAGTATTTTACGTTAATGGGCTAAAAATGGCCACAACTTTATTGGTTACAGAATGTGAGTAGTATTGGCTTAGGGCCTAGACACTGGATCTGAACAGACTATACTTGACTCCTGCCCACCCTGCAGGAAGTCATACAAGGGTTAACAACCTGTAGGGGGAACATGTTGGTGGAAATCAACTGGAAACTCCCCTAGAGTCATCGAAGGGTCGTGCCATGGCCCTAGCCACCACCTGGGCTTCAGACAGGAACCATGACCACCGGATTCCTTTAATGGAATACCCTTCACGGGGATGGGTAGGTGATGGCCACAACCTCCCCTTCAACACACAATGCATTTTCCAATGCCTAACCACCAAACCTTACAAAGTTGTGGCGATTTGCTACGAGGTAGGCAAAAAAAAAACAAGTGGCTGGTGCCAATCTGCCAAGTGGAAAAAAATTCTACCAGGCCCCTTCAACAGGTGACCAACCGAGGTCCATAGTAAGGTCAGGTGTTGAATGCATGAGAATAGAGGGAGGTGCAGGAAACAAACAGGCTGAGCCATGGTCCTGTGTTTGCTTAAGAGCAGCAAACCACGCCCCCTAGCCAGCCGCATTGGCTGGCAGGAAGCGAGACCCACTCACAACCCCTCCCCTCGGCGATGCTGAGGAGCTGGGCAACCTTAGGAGCAGGGCCATTGTCGAGTTGCTGCTCGGCATTCAAGGAAAAATCAGTCTCACACCTTAGTAGGTTCCGAAATATGGCTGCCCCTAGGGCTCATGCAGCACAGCTTTTATTGTGTGAAATCAGAAAGATACAAAGTACAAGCCAAGCAATTTGTTCTAGCAAGCAGATAAGAACCTTCGCACTAGACCATGCGAGCATCAGGCCATGCCACGTTAGCCAATCATATAGAACAGCACGAGCTGTTCACGCGCTGTTCATGCTCCAAGGATGCTTCTAGCTATGAAATCACCCTGTAACAATAAGAACTTTGCTCATGCTCTCATGTACAAGCAATCATTTTCCCACATATCCCCTTTTTTTGTTTATATTATTAGAGGAAAAGAGGGACCATTAGTCCAAATCGTACACTTCATTGCCTAAGCGTCTACACTTTGCAACATAAATTCCTCTTGTAACCCCTGTGGTGGGCCGTGGTCGGTACCACCATGCAGTGCATTGGGAAATCAAAGAGGGTATGCATTGAATGCAACAACACACCATAATGAAGCCAGCAATACATGCAATTACAATCAATAATATTTTTCTTAACCATAATCCATTAGGTAACCAAGAAGACAACCACTCCCATGGATCAAAACCTTCAGGTGGATTCAAAGGATTATGGGCTATCATTTGTTCCATATGATCAATAGTAGCAGAGATATTGGTCGATTGATCAGTTATATACATGCAGCAATGAGAATGAATTAAGGCACAAATTCCACCTTTAGAAGCAAGGATCACATCTAAAGCATAATGATGTTGAAGAACTACATTTCTTATTTCTGATATTTTTTTGTTAATCATTTTTAAAGCCAAAATGGTGGAATTAAACAAATTTTCTGTCCAGTTTGCCAATTTATGCAAATCACGGTAATTCATGGCTGCACCTAAAGAAGGCAGAAGGGACCTAGAGATGGCCGTCCCTGTATATTGAGAAATAGGTGATAGTACTTCCCTTTTGTTACGCAAACGGACCGCTGGGAGCTTATCTATTTTATATACCAAGGGTACTACTATACCTAACGTGCAGGTACCAGAAAAGGCAGAGGGGATTTCTTTGTAGGCACGTGTGCCACAAAGTAACCATAAATCAGATTGAAGTAAACATGCAGTTCTGCTGCTCTTTCTCATCCAGTCGAACCAAACATAAAAGTCTCTACACGCAGCTTGTTGTTCATAGGTCATGTAAGTTGTGACATTATTAATTAAAACCTTTGGTCTGCCACTCATGGTTGTAACATTAAGAAAACAAGAAGATCCATTAATGTATTCATGTGTCCAATTACAATATGGATAATGACCTAAAATTTTTTTGCTATTGTGATTAAAATGAAAACAATAAGGAGCTAATTCTACAAGCGATAGAAATACAGGAGGTAAACTTATGCGATTGTCCTTCATATTATTGCTAATCTTATATGAAGCATTTATAGGAATACCATGTAATAGAATGCCAGATCTTTTTGATTGAGGAGGGATATGCATACACATCCAACAATCAGAAAGGTTAAGCATAGAAGCAAAATGATTAATGTCTCTAACGTAAGTATTGTTAGTCCAAATCTGATGATAAAGTTCAGGCCTCCTGGCCTTCTGCAAAAAAGCAGCACGACGAAAGCGGCGTTTTACAAAGTTCACGGAGAGGCTCCATCCGTGTGAAGTGGAATTGTGGGGCCACTCAGGACGATGCCATATTGGTTGCTCGGGGGGGCAATAAGGGTGAGAATGGTAAATTATTCCAATAGCTGTTTCCGAGCAACCTGCGTGATATTTCGTGGCTCGATTATTGGCATGTAAAAACCACAAACCAGGAGAAGCCACACAGCCATTCCTGCAGATACAGGAGCCCATTTGCTGTAAATAGGCCTCATGTACTGCTCCGTGCATTGCTGAGCCAAAAATCCAAACCCAACGAAACGTGGTGACACAGATGGGATGGTCGCTATTGGGGGGCAAAACCCAAGCGATGCCGGTCTGACGAGGGCATCCTTCAAAGCCAGGTTCATTTCCCAGACAAGAGGCGGCAAAACTGTAACGATAAGTGGTAGAAACGGTGGCTTCCCAGGGGGAAGGGGGGCCAACGCGATAGGGTTGAAGATGGCCTTTCAACGTGCCAGGAAACACTGGAACCGCTGTGGAAGGTGACGTAATCCAGGGCACATCAATATGGCGATGTCTCCAACTGCAATGTGGGTTGAGGTCAGGTGAGAGGTCATCACCGGCAAACAGCGTAAAATACGGTTTCAAGGTGCTGGTGTCTCCTTGGGCGAAGACGAGGCAACAGAAGAGCGCCAAGGTCGAACGCAAGAAATCAAAGAAGTTGGACCCTTCCACTGTGGATCTGGAAGCAACCTGTATGACACTAAAGGACGCTGCAATATTTCTTCCTTCCAGAAATGAAGTTCAGCAGGCGTAAAATTCCTGTTGCCAAATAACCAGGGTGACCAATATGTGATCTAAGATGTGCTTCAGAAAATTGACAAGTCCTGGCCTGTATCAAAGATGGGGCACTTTGTGCTGGAGTGACATTGCTGTGCGGTAGATCTGCACTGCGCACGAAAATGGTCCACTTTGCCACATCCAAAGCAGGTTTTATCCTTTGCAGGATTTTTGGACACGGTGGAGGACAGAGCCGTGGCTAGCAGGCAAGCTTTATACGTCTCAGTCCCCACTGACTGGCAGGCTTTAAGCACATCTGCAATGGCTATATTTGGCGTTGTCATCAAAGGGCGCAGCGCTTGCTTACAGTCCTCATTTGCATTATCAAACGCAAGCTGGTGTACGATCACTTCTTGGGCTGCTACGTCTTGAACTTGCCGCTTAAGAGTGTTATTCAAGCGATTGACAAATTGTCCATAAGGCTCTGTAGGGCCCTGTCTGATGCTGCCACCGCGCTCATTCTTGTCATCAGGAACAGAGGACAAAGCTTCTTGGGCAGCAGCGGTGGTGGCTGCCCAATACATAGGATCAAGGGCCAACTGTTGGGCAATAGTAAGAAAATTGCCTCCTCCCGTCAGCCCATCAAGAACATCAGTTTGGTTCAGCATGATGGGGGCTGGGGGTGCAGGGCCATTGTCCTTGACAGAAGAATACAGTTCCTTTATGAATCTCAAATCAAACTGTTCGTGCCGGGCTGGGCCTCCCCCTGGGGGGGCAGGAGCAATCACAGGAAAAAGATTAGGAGTTGTAGAATCAAAAGCTAGCAACGGAGCAGCGGCGCGAAGGGATTCTTGAAGTGGGGTGGAAGCGGTGCCAAATGCCTTGGGCGGAGGAGGTGGAGGAGCGGGGGGTGCTGCAGAATTTGAAGAATGCAGGGGAGTGACAGGAGGAGCCGAAGGGAAAATGTCCGGCGGTTTAGGAGGTAGGTTTGAGGCAGGCAAAGCGGGAGCTGGGAGGGCGGGCGAAGAAGCTGTTGCGGCAGCCAGAAGAATGTTTGAAGGAGTTAAGCACGACATAGCTTTGTAGACGTTACACCAGGCATGCAAAACCTTGACATCAATCTGAGGATGATTTTGAAAGAAGTGTCCAATTTTTTTCCAATCGTCTAACTCCCAATTTCCGTCCTGGGGGAACCAGGGACAGTGAGTGTCCAGGGCTATTATAAGGGACTTAAGGTCAGCTTTCTGAACAGCAAGGTTGTTACTGGCCAAAAGGAATTTAAGGTCTTTAAAAATTTTTTTCTGTGGTGCAGAGAGAGACTTTCCCATGATTGCAAGAGTTGCAAAAAGAGCAGGGAGCACTTACCGGAGGGATCCTTAGGAGGATGAGGGAGGCGCCTTTTGCCCTGTCCGGGCGGAGATAAGTGCTGATAAGTTCGTAACGTAGTCCAGAATCACATTCACACGGGAGCTCTCACCGGGGATCCACTACGTGGATGAACGACGCGTCTGCAGCCCTGCCGGGCGAGGTGAGGCTGAACGTTGTAAAACAGCATGAAGTCCGAAAGAAATCACACGGGAGCACTCACCAGGGATCCACTACGTGGATGAACGACGTGTTGGTGAGTGCTGAATAATGAAAAACAACGTGAAGTCCGAAGGCAGTCACACGGGGCACCAATTGTCGAGTTGCTGCTCGGCATTCAAGGAAAAATCAGTCTCACACCTTAGTAGGTTCCGAAATATGGCTGCCCCTAGGGCTCATGCAGCACAGCTTTTATTGTGTGAAATCAGAAAGATACAAAGTACAAGCCAAGCAATTTGTTCTAGCAAGCAGATAAGAACCTTCGCACTAGACCATGCGAGCATCAGGCCATGCCACGTTAGCCAATCATATAGAACAGCACGAGCTGTTCACGCGCTGTTCATGCTCCAAGGATGCTTCTAGCTATGAAATCACCCTGTAACAATAAGAACTTTGCTCATGCTCTCATGTACAAGCAATCATTTTCCCACAGGCCACCTGCACAGGCCCACTGTCCCTTTGTAGAAATGGAGCCCCTCTGTGCAATTAATGCAAGATTCTGGCTTAATAATTGACCTTTACAGAAACAGGAAAAGCACTTGAGGTAAAATACACAGGACAAACACAGCCACATATTAGCTTTTATCCTTTTTACCCATTCAGTTCCATATGTTTCGACAGAAGTTTCTTAAGGGACTAACAGTATGTTTTCATTGAAGTGATGTATTGTTCTTTGAACCTGATTGCATTAGTTAACTCAAGGAAGTTAAATCGATAAGGCACAATTACTATAAGGTTACAAAGAACATGAATTTTGGTGTTTCTCTATTCACTTCCTTCAAATTCTCCATATTGAATGCAAAAGCACCTTCCTAATTGATATTGATTTCTCAATCCATAGAATTCAGCAATGTCAGAACAGGAGTTACAGAGATGTTACTAAAAAAAGAAAGTGCTAAAAACAGGTTAGGATCAAAAGAAGGGTTTTTACACGCACTCCCCCAAAAATCCATTTTGAATTTTTAAAGACTTCATCTTAGAAAAGTGGACATGGAAGGAATCTAGCCTGCAGGTCTTGAAAATAACAAGGTAGAAAATTGTTTGTACTGTATTTGAGTTTGTCAAACGTACCTTGCTCACCAATTACATCAATAACGTATTGTTATCATTACTTGAATTTTGGTGTCATGCAGACCAATGCAGATGCCAGATAAATGAGAAAAGTTTAATTGAAAACTAGTTCAATCTGTTGGATTACAATTAAATTTATGATTCTTATCCTGTCATCCATAACTTCACTATAGTGTCTGCTATCAGATTTCAGTCTGCACCCAACTGCAGCCCAAATGCTTCTATATGGGAAAATCAGTCACAAAATAATTCTGTGGCTCTGCATTTCCAAATATCTTACTAAGCATTAAGTAGCAAACATTTCTGCTGTTCTTTAATGAAAAGCATGTCACTCCAACTTGGAATTCAAATGTGAAAATTTTACTGTATTTTTCGCTCTAAAAGACACACTTTTCCCCTCCTAAAAAGTAAGGGGAAATGTGTGTGCGTCTTATGGAGCGAATGCAGGCTGTGCAGCTATCCCTGAAGCCAGGAGAGCAAGAGGGATCGGTGCGCACCGATCCCTCTTGCTCTCCTGGCTTCAGGGATAGCCGCGCAAAGCCTCTTCAGGGCAATGGGAAGAACGCTCCCCTTCCCCTGAAGAGGCTTGGCACAGCTATCCCTGAAGCCGTGGAAAGGCGCTGCGCAGAGAGGGAGAGAATTTTTTTTTTCTTGTTCTCCTCCTCTAAAACTAGGTGCGTCTTATGGTTGGGTGCATCTTATGGAGCGAAAAATACGGTACCTTTTTTAGGTGCACTACTAGTAAAGGCTGTAGCTCTTTTCACACATTAATTGTGTACATGGCAAGCAAGGATACAAAAGATAGAAAAGGGCAACCCAGTCAATCAATGGGGATAGAGCAAATACCCTATGAAAAAGGTTACAATGCAGGGTACTCACTTGACCTCTGTTTGCTTTGCATGGCTCCTGCTTACCAGGAGGTAAAGGGGGATTAGGCAGAGGCTAGCAAGGTGCAAACACACCAGCAGAAGCCCAATATTCAAAGGAAGGATGACTGAGTTGGTGTTAACATGCTTACGGAAGCAGAATGGATCCCTGTATCCCTGTTGGAGGAGCACACTTTATCCTGGATATAATCACAAGGAGACTCTGCTCTTAAGAAAATAAAAGGCTGTGTTTATTGCAGGAAGTACATATTGAAAGCAAAGGTCCTAGTTCTAACTAAGGTGGAGATGTGAAGACCCATGCATGCTCTTTCATCTCAGCAAGAGACACAACAAAGTTGTCTCCTCTCCCAAGGAAAGGCTGAAGAAGGAAATGAGGCCAACAACTCTGAGAGTATTGGTCTAAGGGAAGATCAATAGGTCTAGGAAGGTTCCTCTCTATCTAGCCTTCCCATGCAAGTATATCAGCGTACGGTGAAATTTCACCCCAACATACTGAAGCTGAGTTAGAGTACTGGAGTTATCTTAGAGCCAATTCTCTCTTTATATTTTGTATTTTGGTATGAATAGATAACTAAATACAGAAGATGTGGGTTTCCCTGCATATAGCCTGCATAGACACATACATGCAGAATTAGATGTGTGTCTATTTTGAAAAATCCAGTCTTTCCCATAATTGTTTCTAATTTTATATTTGCATGCACACACCCTACATTCTGGATATGCATACATATTGTCATCAGATGTACGATCTGAGTATAAAAAGTAAAATGAAAATCGGTTCTAAGATGCATCAAACAAGAGCAATGGGATAATCCATCCATGCTTGTCATGGACATTTACAGAATGATCAGGGCTCATATTTGACCTGATTTGAAAAGATTCATATAGCCCTTAGGCCTACGATGTCCTGCAAAATGGAGAAAGGTAAATTGATTTCAGCATTTTCCTTTCCTTTCAAACTGATCTTACTGAATAATGGCTTCATGTTAAAAGGTGCAGGGAACAGCATTTTATTGCCAAGCACATTTATTTGTGACTGCTGCTTGACAGCAGAGACATTTTAGAGAGAAGCTTCTCAGGGCGTGCGTCTCCATTGCATGGCCCTTTTGCAAAGACAATAACTAGCAACTACATTATTCTTTCTAGCTCAGCCTTAGTCCTGAGCTTACTTCTTTCGGCAAGTTTATCCAGCCTCTTTTGTGCAGAAATCTTTTGTGCAGAGGACAGGAGTAATCATAGATGTGCTTAAAGCATTTAATCAATGGCATAGATTGCCCACCAACATTTTCTGCAATAAGGCTGGGGGGGATCTTATATGGCTGTGAGAATATTGGAATTCCTTCTACAAGCAATCAGGCAGACCCATGTGGGAAAGGGATTAAAATGTTTACATATTCACTTGTAGCAGGAAATTTAGGCAGCAATCATGCCACTGTTCTAATGTTTGATTCAAGCCATTATTGTTGCTTTATTCTGTATGCTTAATTTTTTCTTTATTTCATGTCAGGCAACCGCTGGAATTACATGATCCTAGTCATACATAGCTTCCAGTTTCTTCTTGTCTCCCAGTCAAGGAGAAAAAATCTTGTATATATTATTTCAGTAGAGCACTGAGAACGTGACAATAAGAAAAAGCAATCTGTTTTGCCCAATTTTGCAGGCCCCCTCCTGTGAGTGAAGGCGCACCCAAAGGAACTCACGTTGTTGTTGTAACTGCTGCTGCTTTGAATCAGACGATTATCTATTCCATTGTTTCAGGAAATGAAGACGGTAAGTAATACTGTCCCAGGTGGTCTAGTACGATACATGAATAAAAAGTACTTTTAAGGGAGAGGGGAGGGAACAAATGTCACTAATTTTTCTTTTCTTTGCTGCATTCCAGATGTGTTTGCTATTAATAACAGAACAGGTGTCATCTCCGTCAAAAACCCACTGGATTATGAAACTGTGAAAAGCTATTTACTTCGAGTGCAAGCAGACTCACTACAAGTGGTCCGCTCCAATTTACCTGTGCCATCCAAAAGCAAGTTACTTTCACCTTTTTATTATTTCTTTGTGCATTTGGATATTTGAGCAAAAAGGTCATGTTGCTCTCCCCCTCACTGCCTCCCCCACCACTGATGCTACACACATTACCTTAAGAATTAATCTGCTATTTTTTTACGTTGTTAGTTAATTCCTTCATGTGTTAAATTTGCCTAGCAGTTTCAGATATAGTAGTACAAAGAGAGCCTCAAGCCACTGCAACTTAATTCTATTGTAAGAATATCTAGGACTCTTACTGATTTGGCTCTTACTGTGTGCTAACAATATATGCCGTGTGTTGTTTGAAAATGTAATGACTGAATACTGCTGTCCTGGTGCATCACCAACAGCTCTCTTTTGCACTGCCAGTCATTTCATCCCTGCCCAGCCTTCTCCACATATCAGTCTTTCTGAAGATTCATCACAGTTTGGTAAGACCATCACTACTACCACTGTCAGGGTGACACAGAATGCCTCTCTTCCATGGAGTTGTAGTAGCATATGGCCAATAAAAGGCTATACAGCTATATACATGAGCAGTGGTGCCTGCTACCCATTGGGGTTGGTAGGTTGGAAGGCAGGGAGGCCAACAGTAGGTGGAGCCAGAGCCCCCTTGCCCTCATCCTCTTCCCTGCTGAGTTCTACAAGGCTAATGCTGAGACTAAAGAGGCTGACAGCTTCATCCTCTTGTCTGGTTGTAATTAAGAAGGTGGATGGGGTGTGGCCTAGAGCTCTAGTTGGTGGGGCAGTGTCCTATCCATTCTAATGGACCAGCCTCCGCTGCTCATAAAGGATGTGCGCGCACACACACACACAATATTCTGTTTCCTATCTTTCATTTTAAAGGAAACACTTATGTGTTTCATACATTCTCCTGTACCAATTTACACTCAGCTTCTGAAACCTGAAGCAATCTTGAGTTAGCAACTTTTCTAAAAGTTTCTTAGTACAAGAAACAAGTATTTAAATGAAAAGTGTGAATCATAATTAAAACTGGAAGATTTGGTCAGATAATATAGCAATAAGTTCTGCATGAATACTTTATGAAAGAGTGTCTCCTGGTATGCAGTCAGCAAAGAATGGAAGTCTTTTAAACTTTTCAATGAGCATAATTAAATGTTCATGAAGCTAAATAAGAACAATACATTAATTGGTATCTTAAATTGATTAAAATTTATGGCCATTTAATTTATGAATATCTACTTGCTTCATCCCAATTAATTAAAGTTAATGGATTTAAGTAATAGAACAAGGAGATCATCTTCAAGTTTTAATTTGGTTGGATGGGCTTACTCTGTTCTTCTACAGCAGTGGGGTGGAATGCGTAGCCCTCAATATATTACTGGACTCTAAACTCCAGTCGGCTACAATCAGCATGACGAGTGGTCAGAGATGATGGGTGTTGTAGTCCAGCAGCATCTGAAGGGTCGCAGGTTATACAGAGGAAATAATGCACATTTCTGCTTTTCTGAAAACATTTACCTCTCTGTAGACACACTTTTCTGTGTGGTTTTCCTTTTTCTTTTGGTGTATTTTAAATACAAGTCTAAGTTGTGATATGAAATGTTTTCTGGTGCCACATCTGCCTTCCAGACTACAGAAGTGAACTGAAATCAAATCTTGGAATTATACATTTTCTGTGGCAGAATGGGGTAACTATTGACATGGTGGACTATTGCTCCATTATAAGGACGTCATGCAATTAACTGAAGGGGCCACAGTTCAATAGGAGAGCACACGTTTTCTATGCAAAAGGTTCCAGACATCTTTAAGTGGGGCTGGAGAAGACCTTTGGCTGAAGCTCTGGACAGTTGCTGCCAGTAGATAATGCTGAGGTAGATGGGGACTGGTGGCCTGCCTCAGTACATGGCAGTTTTGTAGGTCCCTGAAAAGTGGCAAAAAAGATTGTTCCGTTTCAGAGCAATGATGTTTCCATCATAAGATATGCTGCTAGTTGGATAGGGATGTAGGGGGAAACTCTAAGGGGCACAGCATGTCTCATAAGCAATTGTTTGAATTAATCCAGCCTTCCCATTTGTCTCTGAGTCATAATAACCATGAACCAAAATACTGGGAGTCACGGCAACATGTCTTCTGAGAACATCAAAACACTTGGCTAATCAGACTTCCAAATAATAATGAATTGCAGGGCAATTAAAATAAATTTTGTGATGAAGACAACTTGAATTTTATTGATTCCATTTTATGTTTTTGCTTCAGGGCATATCCTTGTAATGTTTCTCATTTTCATAGGCAGTATGCCAGAAATGATCCCAAAGACTGATGTGAGTGAGTGCACCTCTTATTAAAATTAGCATTCACAGAAAATATCACTCATCACACACAGCTGCTAGCTCTTCCATAGCAAAGAAAGTCTGTGTTATTTCCTTGTGTGTCCCTGAAAGGCCCCAGTGGTTAAATAGCTTAAGATTCCTCCAACCCACAGAGCTGAGTTTAGAAAATGGAAGGCCATTTTTTAATATATAAAAAATCTCTATTATCAAAAACATATTTTAATTAAGTAAAGCACTATTTTGAAGTATTTTTTCCTTATTCAGCCACTTTTAGAAAGTAAAACAATAACAGTATTCTTTCAGTCAGTGGCTGTCTGCCAAAACAGCCTCAGCTCTGCACTTTTAGTAGGGAAAAATCCCTCAGCTTCAATATTTCTTTTCCATTCCAATACCTCTTTATCAGTAAAATGATAACAGCACCATCTATATGCATTTTATGGTTCTATTTTTTGTTTTATAGTTTCCATTGTTCTGCTACCTTTTGTTTTCCAGTACTGTTTCAGATTGTGAACATGGCTTCTTGAGGCTATTTATTCCCAGAGGCTCAATGTTAAAAATTAGTACATATTGATTATAAAGTATGGCTCCCTTAAACAAACACTTGTTGGGTCCATGGGGTGTTTGTCACTTTCATTTCTTCATTCACCAGAGTCAAGATGAATGCAATATTCTTGACAACTATGAAGCATGTAAATACCATACTTTAAAGATGATGTGATGTTTGTGAACCGTCCACCAGCCCTGTTTCACTTTCTTTCATTTCCCCACCTATTTTAGAAATTCATATATGGTTGTTGAATGATCGGCAGAGTTTATCATCATATGACCTAAGTTCCATTCTTGATGTGTCTTTACAGAAGCTGTCAAAAGTGTATGACACAAGAGTTCTCCTTATCATATATAAATAGCTGCTTCTTTCATATATATATATATATATATATATATATATATATATATATATATATGATGGATGTACCTAAATGCTAATGATCTTCCAGACAAGATCAGAAGACAAATCTTGACGCACTTATAATTCATCTAGAGTTGGTAATTGGAAGAAGAGAAAAAACAACAGCATATGGCGGAGATGGCACCACTGACAGGCAAAGGAGAAGAACAAACTTTAGGTGCTAGAAATATGGTTCATTCCAGGCCTGCCATGTTTTGGGGTGAAATCCATCTTCAAGGGCATGTTTCTACCAGCAGCTGCAATGGATGGATTCTACAGTCACTGCATTAACCCTTGCATTTGAGAATTCCTGCTGGACACATGCGCCTGAGGAAGAATGGGAAGAAGACTCTTGAAACCTATCACTTCTACAGAAGTTGACCACAAACATCTTACCCCACTTAAAATGTTGAGCCCGCAAATGAAAAGAATTTGAGACAGAAAGCAAAAATCAGTAATTTTGAAGGGGAAAAGTTAGAAGTCCACCTTAAAACAATGGTGGTAGGCCACTGAGAGTAGTGGGCAGGGCCAAAGACACCACTCATCTTCTCTCCATTAAGTTCCTCACCACCCAGCACTGCTTCCTTCTATTTTTAATAAGAGAGAAGCTGTGTGGCATGGAGATAGGGTGAAGCATCTCTCTCACACACACTGCAGATATCCATCCATGCAACATACCAAAAAGGGGTGCCTTTTGGAAGTGTGGATCCAGTTGGATCTGTGCTTTGAAAGCGCAATGCTAGATACTACAACATGTGAGTGTCACTTTAAGAGAATGCACCTGGCACTTACTCATAATAAATAATATAAGATACACTCACCTGAGGGGAAAGAAAGAGCATTGCAGTGAAGTGGAATGGAGAATTTCAGGAAGCCAAAGCAATGTGTGAAGGAGAAGCTTGGAAAGCAAAAGAAGAACAAAGAGATCTAAGAGGATAGAAGAAAAGTGTGACAAGATAATATATTTTTGTAAGCATTATACCTTACTAAAGCCATGGCATGTGGGAAATATTATTATTATAGTCACAGTCAGGTGTTTTCGTTCCAGAAAGGCCTAACAGAGAATCTAGTACCTTACGGCTTAGTAATGTAATCTGATTCACACCAGTGGGGCTCTATCCTACTGGTAGATCACAGTGTTGTCCCATATTCTAGAGAGTCAAAACTGAGGGGTTTTGTCGCATATTTTCTCATATTTAATTCTTACAGTACCCAAAAAATAAGGTGGCTGTTTATATTTCAACTCAGTTCTCATGACCCCTCAGGTATAATGCTTGACGGTTGCTTATTGTACAACTGCTGACAGTAGTTGTCACAGTTTATTATCTTTTCTTGAATTATCACTCCTGTTACATATGACACCCAACTTTAGCAGGCTTTGGCAGAGATTCAGTGGAAGAAGCCTCCAGGCTGTTCTAGTGTCACTCTGAAAATGGTCATGGATACAAATAGATGGCTGAAAAATAAGTCCTCAAAGATAAAGGTGTTGCCAGTTGGCAGATGATGCCTAGTGGAAACTTCATCTTCGGTAAATGTTACCTTTGATCACTATCTTCTTTTTGCTGTTGTGTCAGCTGTAGACTACGAGGTTGTTTATAGCTATAGGATGTTTACAGAGAGAATGCATCTTCTCTTCTGTTTTATCACCTCAAAGAGCAATTGCCATGCTCAAGAACTAAGCAATAGAGGTGATGAGTATTTCTCAGGTGGATAATCATATTGCGAAAAAAGGTGTTTAGTTTCCCTACCACCACTTTTAAGTTGAAATGAGGCAGCTTTACTGTTTAGTACCATTTAAGAAATGTGTGCTGTTTTAAAGTTTCTATTTCATGTGTGTGTGTGTGTGTGTGTGTGTGTGTGTGTGTGTGTGTGTGTGCTGTTTCAAAGTTTCTATTTCATAGATAGATAGATGATAGATAGATAGATAGATAGATAGATAGATAGATAGATAGATGATAGATAGATAGATAGATAGATAGATAGATAGATAGATAGATAGATGATAGATAGATAGATAGATAGATAGATAGATAGATAGATAGATAGATAGATGATAGATTAGATAGATTTATGTTGGGTACAGGTAAAGGTAAAAGATAAAGGACTCCTGGATGGCTAAGTCCAGTCAAATTTGACTATGGGGTGCGGCACTCATCTGCACTTTCAGGCCGAGGGAGCCGACATTTGTTGGCAGACAGCTTTCTGGGGCATATGGCCAGCATGACTAAACCGCTTCTGGCACAATGGAACACCATAACGGAAGCCAGAGTGCATGGAAAAGCTGTTTACCTTCCCACCACAGCAGAAGCTATTTATCTACTCGTGCCACTGTGGGGAACCTGCAATCCTGCCATCAGTGTTATTAGACTAAAGCTCCCATCATCCCTGACTGTTAGCCATGCCAATTAGGGCTGATGGGAGTTGTAGTCTAACAACTTGAGGCACACTTTCCCCACCCACCCCACTTTAAATGAAGAGATGTGATGAAAAAGCTATGCTACTTCCTAAGATTATGTGTAGCAATTTGCATTTGCAGGACATCTGGAATATTTTATTCATGTGTATGAGAACTACATATATCACCCCACTAAGCAGCAGCAGGGCTCAATAGCAGGAGTTCACCATACAACATTAGTGGAAGCCAGTTTATAATTCCTTGTTGGTACCTATTCTGCATTAAAAACACCCCGCTCACACAAGTATCTTTCTGCCTGCTGCTCTGTGGAGTGAGTGGGCAGCTGGACCTTGTGAGAGAAGGGGAGAGGGAAAAGTAGAAGGCAGTATCCTTCCTTGGGCCCTCCATCCGCTCACAGACACAGAAAGCCTTGGGGTTAGTTTAAAAGGGGCACAATACAGAGATTAAAGTCTTTATTCTCTACCACACTTGCTTTTAGAGCTAGGGAGCCTGCTCTTATTCAGAGCAGATGCTTCAGGGACAAAACAGCTCAGCTAATAATGAGGTAGAATCCAACTCCACCCTTTGAGTTGTATATCTGCAAGATCCCCACCAGTCTTTTAACCATGAGTTTAAAAACTCTTGCTTTTGCTGCAACAGACTGACCTGGCTATCTTTCTGGAAAGCCTTCATCAGTTTAACTAAGACCTTAAGTCAAGTTTATTTTTTCTCCAGCTAATTTAGTTCTGTTATGTAGCTGTGCCAAACTTCAGTTGTCTGCAACTTGTAGGAGGCATGGAAATAGCTGAGTGTGGCAATATCTTATCACGTGACAGATTTAAGAACATAAGGGAAGCCCAATCAGGTCAATGGCTCATCTAGTCCAGCATCCTGTTCTCACAGTGGCCAACCAAATGCCTATGGGAAGGCAACGAGTAGGACCTTAGCACAACAGCAAACTCTCCACCTGTGATTCCCAGTACCTGCTATTCAGAGGCTTACTGTCCCCAGCACTGGAGGCAGAGCATAGACATTGTGACCAGTATCCATTAGTAGCCTTACCCTCCATTAATTTGTCTAATCCTCTTTTCAAGCTATCCAAGTTAGTGGCCATCGCTACTTTAACTATATAACATCAGAAGAAGTAGGAATAAGACATAGGTTGGCAGTAGCCACATGTTTTAAGGTAATATGTAGTTTTCCAACAGTATCAGAAGTAAAAATGCTTGTGCATCACATTTTTGAAGGAAAACCTTCAGAGCAGATTTGGGGAGAGGGAGTGCAGGGGTTGTAGGGAGGGGGAGAGAAGGTGATCTGCCTTTTGCTGCTTCTGGCAAGACATTCAATATCACCCATTAACATGTTGTAGCTCTTGTTTATTAAATTGTACTACATTGTAATTATTTTGCACTCCCTTTATTTTGTCAAAATGGTCCATGTATTGAAGTTTAGTTATAGATAAATGTATTTACATTTACCAGATTAAACTAGTGATTGATTGTTTAAAAGGCAGGCAACTGATGAACTGAAATAACAGGTAAGATTTGTCATTAAATTACTGTGATGTACGTGGCTGAAGCCAGGTTTTTAAGCCAGAAATTGAGCTTAGCAATAGATGGGTTTATTTTACCTGCCAATATGCAAGAACATCCTGGCAGATCATTAAGGGCAGAACTGCATAAATTGTTACTGATGCCCATCCAATTTATATTGCTCACCCACAGTTTAATTAAAGCGGCCTTTGTAATAGAAATAACTGTCTACTTTTAACCTACTGTGGAAAAGAACAGGTGCTCCATTCTTTTTCTGCTGAGCATTCCTCTGAGGGAGGAGCAACCAAAAGTAGTGTTCACCTAATGCCATGGAGCTTGGTAAATATTTCATATAAATATAAGACTGAGGGCTTGGGCAAGACAGTAGGTTAATGAACCCACAGTGACTGCAAATTTTATTTAATGTTCAGTGGCCAAGTGGCCAAGCACTTGATTCCTGTCTGTGGGTACCAGTAATTTCTGAATAACTAGGAAATATCTGGGTGGTCCTGAAAGGGGACATGCCTCCCCTTTCTCCACCTCTAGCTAAGCATGGATGTATTCTAGGTCTCTCTGTGAAAATAAACAACAGAATTGCAGATTGAGTCATAGAATGAGTCCAACTAGGAGAGATCTGGGGAGAAAGAGCTTTAGAGGCTCTGTAATCTAGTAGCATTTTGGGGTGCTCACTGCCTCCTTCTGGAGATCTGATGTTGGCAGTAAATCTGGAGTTTTGGTGTGTATCCACCTTTCCTTCACTCAGCTGTTACAAGATACCATAGGCCTCCAGTAAGGATGGAGGAGATAATTTATTCAGTTTGCATTCAAATATGCATGTACCAAACTCTCAGTTTCCTAAACAATGCGCAAGCTGAAGCAGAGCCACCTTTCAAAACATTTCTCCAAATTTTGCAATGCTGTTCTCCAGCCAAGTAATGTGTGCATAAATGCATATACTAGGATAAAGTGTGCATAAAATGCACGTTAGTTAAAAGAGCATACCAAGGAAATTTGTTTTGCAAAAATGTGCATATTAGGCAAAATTACCTACAAAAAAATTGTCAGCTTTAGGAGAAATTTGCCCTAAAATGCTGATCAATTTTCATGAGCACTTTTAAAGCACAGAAATGTGGAGAACTGAGCTTAAGCTTGGAAAAATGAGAAACTGGAATTGACAGATTTGTCTGTCTGTCATCTCCAGTCACCTCCCTTCTCAGGGAAACCAAATATAGGTAGGCACTGCACCCCTGAAATTTATCACCATGAAGAGAAATAAGGTGTGAATAATGAAGTATAAAACTATTCTTGATATATTACAATATTGCCTGTTTAAAACCTATCATTGTCCTTTCTGAGCATCACCTTTATCTAGTGCAAAACGCCTCTAACTTGGAAGCATTCACCATGCTTTTTTTTTTCTTTTAAAAAGAGAAAAAGATCAGATATAGTGAAGAAGGAATGAGCTGTGGGTAAAGCAAGTCAAGAGCTAGTGCAGCAGAGTGTCTAAGATTCTGAGTTGGGAAATCTCTGGTTGTAATCTCACCTCAGTTGTGAATTACATGTCTCTCAGTCTCCACTCCTCTGCAGGATAATAGTACCAGCATGTATTTCAAGCTGTTATAGTGAGTTCTGAGATGAGATAATGTATGTAAAGTACTTTGAATATTTTGAAGTCCCAAATAAAAGTTAAATATTTATTATTGCTTTTGCCATTACATGGGTTGGATCTAAGGAACTGTGAGCAGAAGGAGAAAATATATTACTGCCGTTATGTGAACTCTTGAATAAGTGCTAGTCTCACAGTGATGAGAAATATAGTGGAGAAAGAAAATTCATGTGATAGCAAATAAACTTCAGTGGACCATTTAAAAACACATCATGAAAAGAGTTTTGTGAGTGGAAGAAATCTAGGTTTGGCCTCACTTTACCCACACAGCATGTTTCCACTTAATCAGAAACAGCCCTTACTGAAGAGGAAGACATTTTCCACTAGCAAAATAGCACTCTTGGTTTTAAGCCAATGTTTCTAGAGTAGCCGGTAAAATAATGCGGGATTGTAGAGGGCAATAAGGGAGAGTTTGCAGTTTCTTCATTTCTAGGGTTTGCATAGTTTCTGTATTGAAAGGAAAGCCCAATATTTAAAACATAAATTCAGGTGTTCCCCCTCACATGATTAATGATTGCATGTGAGAGTATAAATATGGGCCTCATGCACTGATCCCACACTGATTCCAAGCTGTTGTCTATCAGCTTCACCTCTCTGCCATTAATGTGTTAAGAGATGTATCTATAGGGGAGAGATTCCTATTCACAGGTAGACTCCCACCAAGATGTAGAACCCTGAAGTGAGTCTCCCATTCTGCTTCCACACAACGATTGCTTTAGGGATAACTCATGGAGGGGCTAAAGCTTCCATGCTGGAAAACAAAACAAAACAAAATCCTGGGGAAGTGGGGCAGGATTATGCTAGCTTACTTCCTCCATATGTCTCAATAATTTTAGAATAGCACCTGCTCCTATGTGCATACACTGTACCCTTCACCTCCCTAACCTCATGCTGGATTCCATTTCATAGTTGAGAGTGACACAAAAGTCTGTTGTAAATTAGACTTGATACATAGATTAGATGTGTTTATGTCACACATGGTGTTTTTGCAGTTGCCTCCACTATCAAAACAAATACATTCCTCTTGCATATATCTGCTTGTGTGAAGAATGAGATCTGGGATTCTAACATCTGCTAGCCCAGACTGGAAGGCAAACCAATGGCTATATTTTGACATATCAATTCTTCCATTATAGTCAGCTGCTGGTTGCTTGGGAGCTTCTTAGCAGGAAAGAGTTAAATAATGAGTGACTCACAGATGCTGTGCTCTCAAGCTGCCAAACCAATGAAATATATGCCATGTATAAAAATGAACTGATGAGCTGAAATGAAGGTGTTAATGAAATTAAATGTCATCGAAGTTAAAGCTGGAAGGTAGATTGATTTATGTAGATAAATAACTATATGGACTAAAGGCTTTAATAGTTTAATGTCAGAAATTAGAAGACACAGAAATAACAGAATAATTTTAATTATGCAGAGGAAGGGATTACTTGACATTTGAATAAATATATTGAGCTAAGTAGACCAGTAGTGTTGAAAACACTTCTTGTATGCTCCAGTTTCAGCTTTCTTTCTATGACCTGGAAGTACTGAAAGCTACCAAACCAAGGTCTGCCAGTTGCCTTTCACGGTAACATTTTAGCTAGCTTAGCTTAAAAAGAAGAAGTTGAAAGTGGATTTAATTCTCTCTCAACTTTTAACAGAAAACATAAATGGAAGTTATAATGCAGCTTGCTTATTATTTCCTGTTGCAGAACATGACATACGGTAAATGTTCAGCGACGTGACCTGATCGGCCATTTGTATTTGACTTGGGTCATGTCTGGCTAAGTTTTGAAAGGGCTTCTCAGTTGGTAGAGCATGAGACTCTTAATCTCAGGGGTTCAAGCCCCACAATGGGTGAAAGATTCTTGCATTGCAGGAGGTTGAAATAGATGATAGTTATGGTCCCTTCATTTCAACTCTACAATTCTGTGATTCTAGCAGAGCCCCTTTTGTGATGGTACTTACTGTTCCAAAGTACCATCACTCCTGTTTTTCCCTGCCTGTGGGAGCCATTATGTGCTAGCAGCCCACAGTATACTTATCAAAAAATGAGTCCAGCCACCTTTTACCAAAAAAGGCATTGATTCTAGCAATACATAGTGCACCAGGCAGGGAAGGCGGAGATGCTCTAAACATTTATTTTGTAATGTGGGTTCTACTCACAGAAATATCACACTTTATTTTCCTTTAAGAAAGTCTTTTCCTACTGCCCTTTCGCCCTCCTATTCCTTCTAATAAGCCTCTAGAACACAAACAACAGAGTTGTGGTAATACTGCTCTCCCTTGATTGATAGTTATAAGGATTGCTGAGGTAGTATGTGGCAAGTCATTAGAAAACCTCTAAAACAGTATTGTTGTTGTTATAGTAAAATAAAAATTGTCCTTTATACCTTGTTTAAAAATTGGAAGCATCTTGGTGATTACGCAAATATCAGTGGGGAGCACAACTGCAAATAGGGTTTTTAAAAAAATACATTTATCCCATTTTTCTTCAAAGGAACTCAAGGCACCATCCTCAATTTATATTCACAAGAACCTTGTGAGGTAGGTTAGACTGAGTATCAGGCTCAAGGTTACCCAGTAAGTTCCATTATGCTACATTGGTTCTTGTGAAAGTGCAGAGGTGTGCTCTGTTGGTGTGCCACAATCTCCCCCCTCCCCTCCCCGTTTACTTTCAAATCAAGAACAGCAAGCATTATTGAATAAATCTTTAATTTACATTTTAAATATATTATGCAAATTTCTGCTGTCCAGCAAACATGGAACTTAAATTAATCTTTCCTCCTGGAGTAGTCTGCCAATAACTAGCAATTTACAAGCTCTGCAAATCTGGAACATTTATATAGATTATAATTGTGCAAAATACTCTTTCACTCAGGAGTTAACTGAAGTAAAGGAACTGCTGAGAACAATTCACTGCTGTAGTTCTAAACTAGCAGAGAAATTTTAGCCACTGCTGAAGGCTGGGAGATGGGAGTTCTGATGGAGCCAAGAGATCCCCAGTATGCCCATAGAAAGATCCATAGGTGTAGATTTACGACTGGCAATAGGAGCTGAAATAGCATGTGTCAGAAGCAGCCTTGGATGCTCTGAATCCAAAGTCCATTCATTCCTGCAGTAGGCCTACAAAACAGGCCCCCAAATTATACCAGCCTAGAGCTACCAAAGGTATTTTCCATTACATTGGTGTCAATAGGTAGGGAAACAGTCACAAAGAAATAAATTGCAGGGAGGGAAGGGTGCAACTGTCTGCAACAGAAAATTCTAGAAGCATCACCTTGTGGTGATTTAAAACAAGACCTGTAGACATCAACAAAGAAATTGAATAATTGGATATTCTGCTGAGGTATCACCAGTTCCATGTTCATCTTCTCATGCATATAAAGCATGAGATTCCATTTTCTTATGAAGTTACATTTTTCCCAATCGTTGGACTTTAAAAGATGTCATATTGTTGACACCTTGGCCAATATAGGAAGTGGTTTCTGTTCCAGATACAGCTATGGAACTCTTTTCAATAAGGTACTCAAAAAGAAAAGAGACCAAAATAATCAGGGTGACGGATATGAAGAAAACATGCCCCATATATAGCAGTATAAAACAGCCATAACTTGCCGTCATGGAAAAGAATCAACTCTGAAAGGAAATCATTTCTCACTGGCAAATGGGATTTCTTTCAGCAAACTGACTTTTCACTTTTTTCGACAATGTGTCAACTTCTTTGATTATGGAGTCTGAAACTGATGTGGGGTTTTTTTGTGTGCGTGGGTTTTTTTTTAGATTACTATGTACTTTTCATATTGATGTTCAGGCTTTGTGCTCTTGTGGCCCAAGGTTACCAGAAAGAAAGTTCTTTCAAATCTAAAATCTATTATTTGGCTGCGATGAGTTTGGTATCCATTTTATTAGTACGATTACTCATATTCAGTTCACACTGGGAACCGAATTGTAGTTACAAATACAAGGCTAGATTTCATTTGATTAGATGCCTCAGTCTTATCCACTGATGATGATAGAGTTCGTAGCCATATCGTTCAACCTGCTACCTTGCTATATTTTGAGGCAAAATTTCCCATTCCTAAGAGATTCCTACCAAGACTTTCATATGACAGAGAGTCATAAATACATGCTGTGACTAGTCCCACATCAATCTCTTTGCTTTGTCTCGCTAAACACAAACCCCACAAATCCTACCTCCTTGTTTCTTCTTCCACTCAATAATGGCTTCACCTTTACCACTTTGCTACCCTGCCCTCACTCCTTGTTGTGAAATGGTCTCTGTGTGATTAACAACCCAACCATGTAAAATTCTAGTCTGTTTTCAGAATGAACTGCAGTCACTGCAATATCAGTGTCCTGTCACGACTGCTGGCTCATTTTGGAGGAAAGGTGGGGTATACATTTAATAAATAATAATCATGTGCCACATCAGTAAAATATTGTGGCCCTTGAAGTATGGATCTGTGCAATTACAGCAGGCAATAACTACCATGACCATGCTCATATGCGGGGCAGTGATACCACCCAAAGTCATTCTGGAGCTAAAGAAAAGGACAAAGGAACACTTCACCTACATGCCGTTGTGGGTATCATAGCAGCTACAACTTCAAAACTCCATGCAGTTGAGGAATGGAGTTGCATAGGCCAGCAAGTCTCACACAGAATACCATTTTAGCAACGTCGGCAGCAAGCCACTCTATGCAATGTGCACAGTGTACCTTAAGATCAGGGCATTAATGCTACAAATTAATTTCCTTCCATTATGTGTCTCTTTTCAGAAATGCTGATAACTTAAAAGCACTCAGTGTGTAGCCAAATTCTTCTAATTCCTTGTGTTTTATTTTAGGTAATACTGCCAAGGTGTTCATTGAAGTACAGGATGAAAATGACCATGCTCCTGTCTTCACAAGAAAGCAATACATAGGAGGCGTGTCTGAAGATGCTAGAATGTTTGCTTCCGTGATGAAAGTGAAGGTGAGAATTAAGCAAGCACATGGCTGAGGTCCAGAGTCCTGTATCTTGGATGTCTAAATATTATATGTTCATTTGGATGTCCTCAAAAGGTGCAACTATGTAAAGCAAATCCACCTGCCTATTCTAACACTTAGCTTTGAGTCTATCAGAATGCAAAGATGCCATTTGGTATGTATACAAATATTTTGTTATTTATGGGTTTTAAGGTTTGCTTGTGAAAAGAAATTTCAGAACTGATTCAATATATAATTATTTATAATTCCTAAATAATGAATTATAGATATTCATTTATACTTACTATAATAATACATTATTATAGTATTATTATAGTATAGTATAATTAATACCATAATAATACTTTTTAAAGGCATGCATATATGTCAGTCCTGATAGTCCATGCATATGCGCAGAGAGGAGGTGCTAGGGTTTTGGTACTGGCATGAGATTCTAACTGGTGGGCATGGGCTAGCCCATGGGAAATTGCAGCTCCAATGCAGCAGCGGCTGCCACTACTGTTACATTGACTTGTCCTTTCTTATAGTTCCACATAGAAGCACTTGCCCTGGTGTCTTTCGTGGCAGCGGTGAGATAGGCACCAGAGGCATGGCAAAGAGTTTGAACAGCTGTCCCCAGTCTAGGAGCTTTTCTTTCCACCATCTTGTGATCCCTGAAGGAAAAGCACTTTTCAGATACCATTACTGAATCATAAAATTAAAATAAGACTTTAATCCAAGCATCTACACTTGCATGTTAACACCATCAAAATCAGTAAGAGTTGATTCAGAGAAGATGGCATGGATCCCAAGAACCATGAATGCAGTTAATTTCATGGAAAGGGATTTTCTTATCCCTGACTCCCCTCCTTCTCCCTTTACAGCCATCTTTACCCTTGAAAAGCCTCTCCAGAGAGTTGAGAATATCACAGGGGATATTGGGGAAGGGGGTGGGTCCGAATTGGGCAGAGGTCCTTTCCACTAAGGCAGTTATCTAAAAATATTTTTTTACTATTTTTCTATACATACAAAAGCATAAAATTACCCTAAAATCAGATTCACTACTTGATGTTCGTATACATTTTAAAAACTTGTATACCAGGGTGTTGCATTTGAAGGGAGTAGGGGGAAAGATAATGGGGAAAGTACCATATAAGCAAGTATGTTTATGAAGAGATTACATGTGACTAGAATACACTTATGTGTGTCCTTATCTATCTTCCTCATCTTGCATTTTGTGCAGTCAACATGGGGAAGAATCTAAATTGCTGACAGGTTTGTTGAAAAGTGTCCATGGATGCCTGGCCTACCAAGAATTCTCTTATTTGGACCTGATTTAGGGAGCTAGAAATCTAATGGAGAATGACAGCAGTTTATTAAAGAGGCCCATTATTTTCCCTCAAGGTAGTTCTTCATAATGTTAACTCAGAGGTATTATGGTTAGGTTAAGATTTAGAGGAGGGGGAAAAAGTAAGCTCTCATCATTCATATTTTCTCACCGTCTCTGACAGTAGCAGCAGGAGACAGGAGGCCTATTGGGAGGAAATCTACATCCAGGAAAGCAAACCCTGAAATCAGAAAGGCTAAGCAGGAATCATTATAGCTTAAGAAGTGGACAGAGGATATTAGGAGTACTTGATTATCCATAAATGTGCTACAGAAATGTACAATCACTGGACTGACTATAGTCAGAAGAATAAAAGTGCTTGTATCACAGAGAATTAAACTACTGTTGTAATTTCTATTTACAGCCAGTCTGTAGTTATAATAAGTTGCAATAAGGAAACCCATCAGTTCCGTCCTCTTGGTCACCAATGTAAAAAGAATGAAGGCATTTCTTATCCACAGAAATGTGTTCCGTTAACAAGAGATGGTTGAGCCAACTTTGGCTGAATTCGATTGCAGCCCTATACATGATTCAGTTCAGTGGAACTTACATCTGAGTAGACATGCATAGAATTGCACTATTCATTAGTAAAAGCCCAGCTATCATCTCATACGTCACAAAGGTGGGCATCTTACTATAGTGGGTTTTGTTTCTTTGTTTGTTTTATTTTAGATTTATGACTGCTTCTTTCTGTATCTAACTGTCACCCAACTTTCTTTTTAACCCTAAAATAATTACATTTATTATGACCACGTCATGCCTCTGATGTTGGCCATTGTATCATGTACTGCTTTATACCATTTAATACCAGTTGCTGAGTACCACAAGTGAGAAGAGCATTATTACACACAGGTCCTGCTTGTGGGATACCCATAGGCATTTAGTTGGCCACTGTGAGTACAAAATGCTGGATTAGGTGAGCCTCTTAGGTTCTGTCTAATTTTTGACCTCTTACATCTGACCTTCCACATTTTGCCTTATAGACTTTCACAGAATTTAGCACTCTAATCCTAAATTTGTTTACGAAAAGAATAAACCCTTCTGAGCTCAGTGAGACTCACTTTTGAATAACCATTCTTAAAATTGCAAGTAAATAATCCAAAATATAGGTTGACTTTATTCCATCCCAGAAGCCATTATATTAAAAAGAGAGAGAGATTTTGACTCAACCATTGAAACAGCAATCACAAAACAACCTTAACTGCATGTATATTCCATGTTTATACAAAAAATCATCATACACATCCATTATGTAGGGGAAAGAAAATCGATTTACTTGATCCGTGAAGTGCATTTTCCAAGTTGATTGACTTTTACCCCTTCCAAACAGTAAGTCTTTTAGAATGAACATTACTGTAAATGAAAGTTGTATCTGTACCTTTTCCAAAGAATTGTCTGTCTAGATAGGCAGCAAGAAAGTACAGATCAACTAAATCTGCAAGTTACATAAAATCATGAAATGAATAACAACCCTGCAGTTTATTTCTCCTTCACTATTGCATAACATTACAAGGCAGCAAATGAAAAGAAAGCAAAATGTAACTATAAAATACCCTGCCATGTTTATGTGTCTAGACATAAGTTAAGTTTTATGTAACTAGACTACAAAAATAGTGTTCTCAGAAATGAAAAAGGACATTCCTGGCTTTAAATTTCTTTAAAGTTCTACATTGTAATTTAGGATTCTGAATTTCATAATTGTCCTCATTAAATTGGAGAAAGCAGTATGCTTAAAATCTAGTCAAGCTTTTTCAACTAATGTCACTTTGACCCTGAAGTTTAAAAATTGCATTAGTACCAGTATCAAAGAAATTCATTGCATACTTATAGTTAGTTTTGAAGATGCTTGCATTTGAATGTAAAAGCAAGTCATGCCATTGTAAATTTAACATCAAAGATCATTAAATGTGCACGCTTTAAAATAAGATGTAAGGGGAAAGGTACTTGATCTTTTAATGTGCAAGAGGGATGCTCCAAAACTTTGCTGACGTATGGATGTTTCCTTCTTATTGCCATTACTACGAGTTTCTCAGCAGTAAAACAGCAGGCCATTGACAATGATAAATCTAAGCAAAAAACCGAATACAACCAATTAGGAAATATAGGCATTGCCACAAATTTGTGGGGAGTTTTAACTCTTCCAAAGCTTGCATATAGTGCATTCTGAATAGAGCTGTTAACCCTCCGTTGGGCTATTTATTCATTTAGGGAAAATAAATGATAAAATACAGTTAGTTTGGAAGTGCCTTCTGTTGAATTTCTGCAGATGAATTTTATTTAATTGATGAAAGTTAGATCACAAATTTTGAAGTAATTATTTGTACTGATTAAGATTTGCCTTCCATAATTATTATTTTTTAAATCATACTTCACAACAGGTAAAACATCTCTGCATTCAAACATAGAAACATAGCAAGTAAAAGTATTCACAGATACGGCAATCATCACTAGTATTTTATCAGGGTAACGGAGGCACAGGAGCCATTTTTACAGTATTGTTAGCCTGGGTAATGAGACTCTGTGTAGCACTGGATATTCAGATCTGTAGGAATGTAGCATACTGAGTTAAATGCCTATTTCCAAAATGCCTGTCTCTTGTTGCATGGCTATTTTACTTCAAGTTAAAAAGTTGCAAGAACTTCTTTATTCTTGCAGTAGGCAGTATTATGATGAATGCACAAGGGAGATCTGCTGAGTAAGAAGGTATCATTTTTACATTGTCTGTTTTCTAGTAGATTTGTACTTTGGAGACTCACGAAAGTATATATAAAAAAAGCCAAACTGAGATCAAGAAACCCAGAATTAAAGGGGACTGGGAAGGAACAATACAGAGCGAGGTGACACACTGAAGAAGTAAAACCATTAATAATGAAGGGCGGTACGAAAGACAAATGGAGGCTGTAGCTGCCTTACCTGAGAAAAGGAATGAGGGTGCATTGTGTGATTCATGGCCCTTGCTGGGAATTTTAGGGGCAAAAGATGGATTGGGTTTAAGAAAAATGTCCAGTATATAGAGTGGCAACTGGCAAAAAAAAAAAAAGCAGGGGGAAAAGAATGCTTGGAGACAAAAAATATTCTGGAAGAAATTGTAGCAGCTTGGAACAAAAGCAGCTGAACGTGTGGGACAAGTATCCAACAAGTAATAGAATTCCTATGCAGACAAGCCAAAGCTCAAACAGGACACAGCAGTAGAGAGTATTGCCATTGGTAAAAGACAAAAGGTCAGGTTTCTGCCAGCCATGAATTAGTCAACCTGGACACTTCTTACTGCCTTCCTGAAAAGCCCCAAGTCACCAGACCAGATACCATCATCAGCTCTACAGTTCCAGCTTGCAAAGCCAAATTCCAGAGGGGAAATCACAAAGACACAAGGCTCCTCCAAACCACCTTTCTGTTGAGCATTTATGATTATTTGTCTTCATGATGCTTTTCAGGTAAAGGTAAAGGGACCCCTGATCATTAGGTCCAGTCATGGCCGACTCTGGGGTTGCAGCGCTCATCTCGCTTTATTGGCCGAGGGAGCCGGCGTACAGCCAGCATGACTAAGCCGCTTCTGGCGAACCAGAGCAGCGCACAGAAACACTGTTTACCTTCCTGCCAGAGCGGTACCTATTTATCTACTTGCAGTTTGATGTGCTTTCGAACTGCTAGGTGGGCAGGAGCAGGGACTGAGCAACGGGAGCTCACCCCATCACGGGGATTCGAACCGCTAACCTTCTGATCAGCAAGTCCTAGGCTCTGTGGTTTAACCCACAGCGCCACCCGTGTCCCTGCTTTTCAGGTAGTCATATGCAATTCTGCTTTCACTGAATAAATTTTAATTGAAAAGCACTATAAAATGTTCCGAATCAATTTCTTGCATTTTTCTTTTGTATTTAGTTACCCCTCTATCACTCAGCTTGGAGTAAAAAGTTTGGGTCTTATTGGTATGGAATGCATTTCATGTTTTAAAGTGTGTAATTTATACAAAGTTAAACAGACAAGCTCTTTAGGCTTGTGCACACTTCAAGTCAGTATAAACAATTTTCACTATAATTAGTGTCACTTTAATAGTCCTGGATGATTTAGTTATTGTAGTTATTAAGTTTTCGGGTAGCAATTTATGTGCATCATATCAAATGTGCCACAGCTGCATGCTTGTAAATTGACCTTCACTTGCCACAGATGTGTGTGTGTCTGTTTTGTCACAAATTCATGAAAAATGACTTCAGTCTGATGAGCAATAATCTAAGTAGAAATTAATCCCTGAAGTTTTTAATCCTAAAAATTGTTATATAGCCTTAATGTCTGTGCAATAATTGTAGGCTCCTAATTGTCACATATAAATATAATAATGAACCAGAAATACAGCTCTTTGTATGGCATTATTTAATCTCTCCTGCTAAATATTATTTGAACTAAGCAAAGAAACAAAAATCATCAACAAGTGCAGTTAAATTAAAATGGAACAAAAATAAAACAGGGGGGTTGTTATGTTTGAGTATAAAATGAAAGTAGATCTGTTATGTCCTTGCTGTGCATTTTAGTGGCGCAAATTTGACCACAGGTCTAATACTGATTATTCAGTTTATTTTTTTATAAAGAAATCAAAGGGAAGAAGTGAAAACAATGCCTTAGGAAAATCTTCTTTGTACAAAATAAAAATAAAAATGGGAAGGCTCATAGGAGCCAACTCCTGGGAGCTATGGGAGTTGACAGACATTTCCACTCAAATAGTGTGTGTGCACTGCGTCATGTGATCAGTTATGTGGGGCGGGGCTTACCTGGGCCCCCACAATATTTTATTCAAGTTGGCACCCCTTGGAAGGCTACAGAAACTACCTTGTTCAAAATTCTTAAAATAATTTCACAAGCAGTATAAATAGTTGTGAAATATATTTTGCCTTCGTAATCTGAATCTGAAATTATCAGTAATTATTGGGGAGGGGTGAATTTGTAAGAAACTCTGCAGGCAGTTGTCTTCTTCATCACAAGCAATATTATGGCTTCTTGGATATCATAAAGGTATTGGAGACCCCATACCCCTCAGAGAGGTACAGTTTCCAGAGTGGTTTAACAATCAATCCCTCTTCCTAGAGAACTCTGAGAATTGTAACTCTCTCGTGGGGGAATATAATATATTGATCAGGAGAGAGAGAGAGAGAGAGAGGAACATTTTCCAGCCAGAAGGCCAGATCTTAATCTCCCCACCCCTGGCAGGCCAAATCTGATTGTCAGGATTGGAAGCACACTGCTGGGGCTGTTTGAAAGCCCTTTTGCAAACAGCTCTGCAATCCAGAGGTTCAAAGCGCAGATTTTAGCATTAGTTTCAAATGGAAACTGTTTGCCAGTCCTGGAGCAAAGCGTACTTCCAGCACCCATCAGCACCTTGCTTCAGCAAAGAAAAAATTGGGATGTCACCTTAAGCTCCTGATAGCTCCTTTGAAGTCCTGTTGTTGCCTGCCTCATGCCTGGTATCCTGTGTGATGACAAGTGTAGGACCCATAGGTGTGACTTACCCAGATACAGACTTGCAGGCCAAGTGGGGAGGCCTAGTGGCCAGGGTGCCCCACCCTGATATTGAGATAGAGATTTGCTATAAAAAGTCAGTCATCAACAGAACGAGTTGCTTTAGAATTGTATCTATCTATTCTTGACAACCTTCGTTATAATTCCATTTCTTTAGAAATTTCACATTAGAACAGCTGTTCCTTTTTTACTATCATTCTAAGGCCAAATGTTACACCATGCATTTTTGTGGTGAATAAGTAAATTAAATATAAACTAGCAATAATTGCAGCTATTAATCTATGGGATTTGAAGCCTGAGATTTACTTAATATGATATGATTTTAGTGCTTTGCATATCAATTGTGTTTTCACATACCTTTTGTTTCCCTCCACATTATTTAGTCCTATCTCTTCACTCTTCTCAACGCCTTAATTTTGCTCTAAAAAGAATAATTAACACATGTTATCTTGTGGGTGATTAATTAAAGGAGTGAGCTTTCAGTTCAATACTGTTGTCATGTTGCTTCACTGCTTTCCTGAGCGTTAACATCTGGTTATAACATGGCATACTGGCATTGTTTAATTTTTGCCCAGTTTTTTTTATATATATCATTTCTCCTGACCTCACGAGGTGTAACAGGAAACCAAAATATGTTCTTTATATTATTCCATTTTTACTTTGAAAAAAAGGCACTAGTTTTCTCAAACCTAGGGCTGCCATATTTCAAAAAGGGGAAATCTGGACACAAAAGTTATCAAGGTGTTGGGTTTGGGTTTGGTTTTTTTTGCAAAATCTCAACAACAAAAAATGAAGTTTTTAAGCCAAGTCCACATTTCCCTGGACATTAAAGAGATTTCCTCCCGGGGGCGCTGTTTCCAATGGATGGCAGCCCTAGTCAAACCGTATCCCTGGCAACTCTAAGGTTCCAATTTGAGACTTATCAGTAGCCTTGGGTTCATCTTATGCCCTTGCACAGGTGAGGAGCAGGCCTGATTGTACTAGGATTGTGGTGGTAGCTTGCAAGTGGTGGTGTGTGGACAGTGGTTGAGCTGCATCATGGCCAGAGAAGGAGCCAGTCAGTGGCAGCAGTGGGCTCTAAGGGCAGGGAGAACACCAGAAGGATAAATGGGTTTCCTTCTGCACCATAAATGTGGATTTGATTCTGGGGCTTTGGGATTGCTGTCACCGGTCTCCCCACTCTCCCTCCGTATATTAGATGGTTTTAATTATTGTTATGGACAGGTGTTGCCAATATGTATCACACACACACACACACACACAAACACAGATGGAAAGTAAGCCATGGGACTAGCTGTGCATGAAAATGCAAAAGTCTACGGTCTCCCCAATTTGGTATAATAAGCAAATTGCAGCAGAGGAATGGGTAGCAGGGCATAGATGTGACCAAATGTAGTCACGTGTATTTCCATTTTGTTATAATTTGGAGTGAAAGTAGCAGTGGCTGAACAAAAAGGCAGTATTGTTTTAAAAGAGAGGAATTCCAGGATATAGTAGAAATACCACATTTTGAACTTTGAGCTAAGCTTCTAAGACACTTTTAAGAAGCTATAGCTTCATGAAATTCTTTCTGATTTTGCAATAAAAATGATATCAAAAAGTTAAGGGGTGATACAGTTTGTCTATGTCACTTTAGTAATGCATTGCACAATTATTTTGCTTTTATGGAGTCTGTGAGGACTACTGTACTGACCCATCACCCTACCTTCTCTGTGGACTCAGCAAAATGTTGCTCAGGGCCTGAAGACTGCTGAAAATTTATCATTTTATTAGCAGTGACGGCCATCAGTTGCTAACCATTTCTTTTTCTCCTTTTAAGAAAGCAAGCTTAAGTCAAACTAGCTACTTAAAGCAAGGAGGGGGACGGATAAACTCTCATCAGTCCTTTTGTGCATTGCAGCCTTCCTCACAGGGTCATTCTTAATTTTAGTTCTAATATACTGAAGGGGCTCATAAAACGGATAGGCTTTCCTAGTCAACATTAGCTCCACTAAAGCAGATGGCAAATTCAGATGTTTCCAATCACAGTTTCCGGCAAAATATAATAGCTTTTAAAACAAGATCACTTTTCTCCCTGCAGGAACTGACAGCTTGATGTATATTTTCAGTTTTAAAAGCTACATCGCTGTCCCAGTATTTGTAACACTTTGACATTAGTGCCTTGTCTCACACATATAGTTGTGAGTAAATTTGTTCCCACATTTAGATGTTATTTATACTCTTCTTTTTGCCTTGCTTTGACCCCAGTTCAAATACCACTTGTTTCCATCATTGTATTGTGACTATCTTGGTTGTCCTGATAGGTGGTTTTCCGGCTATAAATTCCCGATAACTTTTTCTTCTTTTGAGTAATCTTATTGATCTACAAGGATGACTCATCTACAAGTGTATGTCCTCCAAGAGCAAAAACTAAACACATCCTTGTAAGCTTCCATGCTAATACAGTATATGTCTTTTACAACAAGTGTCTGGATGGTATTTACTACTTTCAAATTCTGAGTTCCACATGCTCACCTTGTTTCAACTCTGCTGAGATTAGGTTTCTCCCACCCCTGCATTATAAAGAGAACATTGGAACCTGCTGTATTTGCAGGTTGAAAATAGGAGTAGCATTGGAGACGTACTTTGTGTTCTTGGATGTTTGCTTCACTGAGACATGATTCAGGCAGCCACATAAAGGTTTCTGGCCATGTAGGATTGGGTAATGGCAACATGGGGCCCTAAAACATCAGTGGCTTAAAGCCCAAGTACATAGAGACAGTTCCACATTATATGTTTTATGTGCATTTATATTAGGGGTGTGTCCAACGTTCAAGAGACTGCGTTCTACTCCCACTACTCAACCATGATCGACCAAGGACACCCCCCCCCCCGCCCAGATCGACCTGTAGATCGTGATCAAACTGTTGAACTATAAGATTCAGTTCAGACCCCAATTTGGCACATCAGAAAACAGTCCAAAGCACTTGGGAGGTTGCCCAGTTCATCTTGGGGTCTAAGTCCTGATCTACTTTGGCAAAGCAAGCAAGCAAACAAGGCTTTGTCTCCCCTCCTCACCCACTGGAATTTACTATTGGGACATCTTTAAAAAGCTATAACTTTTCTCCCTTTTGGTAGAAGTAGATGAATGTTGCAGGCATACTAGCCCCTCAGGAACAGATTAAGCCTGCCAAATAAGTCCAGGGGTATTACAGTGGATACATTAGAAGTTATTGTGTGTGTTTTTAAATGAAATGTCTATAACTTCCCCCTCCCAGCAGAATTGCATAAAATTTGTAGGCATAGTAGTCCTTCCTTGTAAGATGAATCCTGCCAAATTTCAAAAGTATAGCTGCTTTGTTTTTCTGACAAGGGCAGCATTCACTGTTTTGTGGTTGATGATTCTTTCCTAATCTAGTGTTTTGTGGGCAATTGGCCCTTCTCCCAGCCATGCTGTTTAATATACCTTAGTCTTTCCCTTATACAAAGGCTAGCATCGCTAGGTTCACTTTTATCAGACACTTGTCTGTAGTTGGGGAGAGGGGTCATATGGCTATGGGACGTTGACATTTTTAAACACAAACCCAGCCAATATCTATGTAACCTTCCCAATTCCTAAGCATGGCTGAAGAAGTGGGTGACAGGATCACATGCTCCTCTCCTCTGGCCTCTTCCCTTTCTGACATAAATTCACCTCACCCTCTCCCTTGCCACTGAAAACTTTGGATATCAGTTCCCACCTTAGCAATGCCTAATAATTACCAGGATTTGAAATTAACCAATAAAAAAAAGATGGGGATCATTTCATCAGCACCAGCCCCTTTTTGTTAGCCTACACATGGTGTTGTTTGTTTCAGTTGATAACCCACACAGCCTGGTTGCACATATGGATTAGTTTTACAACAGTCTGTATTTTGGAAGATGCATTGCAGGGCAAAAAACAGCAGAAACAGAAGCACATTCCATCTATGCTTCGGTCCACTGCCACTTCTCTTTCATCTTGACAATTCGGTGATTAGGTCCTGATTGATTGCATCTCTATGCAAACAGTGTTAGTAGATCGGTTTTCATTATTTGGAACACTTGGTTAAAGATGCCATATCTTCAAGAGATAATTGCCGATGAATTGAGTTAATCTAACGACAGTGGCTGCAATCCAGAATGTTCCATTAGGCCATTTGTCAGCACTTCTGCACATGTGGTAAATGGGCACACTCCCCCCCCCCCCGGTTGAAACTCTTCATGCTGTGTCAAAGGCTGTTCCTGAAGTTCATCCAAGTTTTGCAAGCAGTTTATTGAATGATGCGGAGGCTGGAAAGTTATCAAACATGCTTTAAAATGTCTGTATGGTGTGTTTTTTTGAGCAGCTGGCCACTAAAGGTTGATGGAAGGCATACCTCGGGAGGAGGAAGTTCCGACCTGGGGTGTCACTACTGAAAAAGCCATCTCCTTTGTCATAAGAAACGCCACCTGTGATAGAGGTGGTGCTTCAAAAAGGTCATTGGTAAATGATTATTTGTATGTGGCAGGCTGATCTGGGAGGAGATTTTCCTTCAACTAATATGCTAGATGGGACTGATGGGACTTGTAGTCCAAATCTTGGGAAGGTCCTAGGTTGGCGAAAGCTGATTTAAATTCTAGTTAGTATACAAATCAGAATCTGAAATCCTGATTTGATACTGGTTTGTTCTTGCTAGCTAGAGTTCAAACAAACCACAGTTCCCAGAGTTTAGATATAGTGGGGAAATATTGCTTGTTTAAGATTAGAAGTGGAAGCTTTCGATTTATTCTTCTCAATTACAAAAGAAGAGGAGAGAGGAGGCTTACCAGAGCTCATTCACCTAATGAGAGACCATGGGCTGTACAGAGCACCCCTGATCCACCCTATGGCTATAATCCAATGGTTTTCAATCAGGCTAGTCCACCCTGGGACAACCCAAGGACCGTCCAGCCCTCCACAGATACAGTTCAAAATTAATTTGGTGATGGGGCTAATGCTTAATTAAGGTTTTAAAAAAAACCAAGTAAACATACAACTGGCAGTGGGCCAGAGAATGGAGACATGTCTCCTCCCCATTATAGGAGGAGGGGAATCAATTCTGCAGGGTGTTCCATTACAAGAGGCTTCTTTCCCACCCCCACCCCCTTCTCACCCAAGCATTTCCCTTCATAGATGTGAACAGGAAGCCTATGATGAAGCTTTAGAAGGATTTGGTATTTTAAGCACCTTTAAAACATGCCTCAGTTTAGCTATAAATTTGCACCCGAAAGATAATGCCGCTCCTTATTTTGACAGTTGAGGTGAAGTCTGACACAGAGGACATATAATATTTCTCAACATTCATTCATAAAAGAATTGTGAAAACATCTGCGTATTTATGTCTGCCACATAAACAAAAGAAAATATATAATACTATTAAGATCAACTGTAGTCCTTTCTCTTTTCTGACAGGCATATCACTACCCTTGAGGCGTCATGTATCTTCCCTTAATGAAGTGACAAAAATATTTACCTTCAGGACAAATTATAGGGCTAACAAGCTCCCTTCCCTTGTGCTAAAAAGGACTTGTGCTTGTTATGTCATTGGCTGAGCTTAGGGTTGCTCTGGTGGTCCCGAAACAGATAAACATTATTTATTTATTTTTACTAACGTTTAAAGATGTATTAGAAAACACATGAGAAAAACAAATTGCAGACAAAACACACGATCATTTTTTAATAAATTGACTCTTTATTTGTGTTCAATATTTCTTTTACTAGAGTGGACAGTAGTCTTCATGTCAATCTTTTAAACAATTTTGAAACAAATGTTTCAAACAGATTTTGTATCTGTATATGGTTTTAATTGTATCAGTGTTTAATTATTTTCACATAATTCCCCCCCCCCGGTCTGTATTTAGTGGTTCTTGTTTTTATCTGTAAGCTGCCTTGGGTCCCATCAGGGGGAAAGTGGGACCCAAGGATTCCCCCTCATAATGATAGCGTATGCAATAAAAGCATCAAACCTGTTTGTTTCCTTAATAGTGGTTACCATAACTTTTCTTAAAAAATCTGTGCGAGTCAAACGGATGCTCTAGCCAAAACCCTTCATATCCTATTAATTTAAATGGGAGGGATTTAAGTGCCCTGAACAAAATACCCCACTGAATATTAAGCAGACCCATTGAAAGGAATGGACCGAAATTAATCAGGGCCGTTAATTTCAATGACTCTACCCTGAGTTCATTGAAGATGGCCCAAAAATTATTCTGCTTTCCCCCACATCCTTGATGCTACTTTTGTGAGTCTGAATGAGAGTCGGGGAACCTCAGGCCTTAGAAGTGTGATGATGCCTTTTCTTTGCCTGCATGGAAGATGAAGTGTGTGTTTGTGTGCCTGAAATATAGCCTACTACTCACATCCATTGTTCTGTCCACTTTTCCCTCTGGCCCCAACCACCACTGAAGTGCATTCTCCAGAAGGTTGTCCACAAGGGAATGCAGCTCTTGGGCTGGCTGAAACAGGTTCTCCACCCCTAGCCTAAATTTTTCTGGAAGCCATGAAGCTACTAAAAATTAAATTCTGATATTACAAATGCAGAAAGCAGTCAAACTGATTATCATAATGCCCATGAGATTAGTTTCTGTATTGATTACAGAGGCCGCAGTGCTTCTCAGTATACATAATTGTCTCAGTAATTACTCTTCCTTCTTTCTCCCCCTTCTTTTTTGAACCTATCAGGCAAATGATAAAGATACGGGCAACTACAGTGCAATGCAGTACAGACTCATCATCCCTCCAATCAAGGATGGCAAGGAAGGTTTTGTGATCGAACCTTATACAGGGCTGATCAAAACTGCTATGCTCTTCAAAAACATGCGGCGATCGTATTTCAAGTTTCAGGTCATTGCTACAGACAACTATGGAAAGGGGCTGAGCAATAAATCAGATGTACTTGTAAGTATGCATTTGGGGGCTTATTCTTGCTGCAAAGTTTATTGTAGACGACGTTGTGCTACAGGCATCCACCCTCCTTGTAGTTTTTTTGTTATTCTGACTGCATATGATGAGGATACAATAGCTGGTGTTGTCAGGCCTTCCTAAGTAGCCCATCAGTGGGTCTTTAAATCTCCTGTTCCTGTTGCCTGCCTGGGACTGAAGGGGACTGACTTCCACAAATCTGCTTATCAGGTTGCCAAAGACTAGTGCCCTAGTGAATCCTATGTACAACACCCACTATCATATTAGTTCCCTGTCCAAAGTTTGTTTGCGAGTTGTGGAGGATTGCATTCAACTTTGAAACATTTGACCTGAGGCCTTCCTCGCCCTGTTTCCCCAATTCTCTGTAAAGCATTGAGAAGTCTTGGGCAGTCTAGTAGGGTCTCTGTCCTCAAGCGCAGAGGAAACATGTGCCCAGTCCCTTCTTTCAACTTTCAAAGACAACTCGCCAACATTACCCACAAGGGGTTAGAGCAGAAGCAAGAATCATAGAGTGTGAAGGTCACTGCTTTGTGGTAGTTTCATTGTGCATCCAGCCATGGCAAAAGGGAGCAACTGAGTCATGCAAAGATGTCATTTCACTCATCTTCATTCCACTCACTGGCAAGCTGGATCCAGCCTTGAGATTTTGAAGCTGATATTTCACTGTCTGAGATGTGTCCAAGGCTGAAGTTGGTGGCACAAAGTACTATGTTGGTCAGACTCAAATTGCAGCACTCAGAGGAAGCACTCAAGGAGGAAGGGGAGCGTAGCCCCTGCTACTTAGTTCAGAACTATTTTGCATCAAATAATCTCATATCACTTGGGCTTTCTGGCAGGCAGAAGCTCCTCTTGTTTTCTCCAAAGCTTCCACTTCTGCCAAAGAACATGAGATAACCAGCTTCCTCCCACACCAAACTTTCTGCATCCCTTTTGCTATTCAAGAGTAGGAAAAGGTATAGTAGCTGTTGGGAAACACTGAGACCAACACCTCTCCCCCACTGCAGCGACGTCCAGGATGCTTCATCACTCTTGTGTCCCATCGCGCTGATGTGACCCATATCCAAGGACATGAGTACACAACACCAGCAGAGTCCAAACAGAAGCTGAGCCTTGAGGTGTGACATCTAAGCCTAATTTATTATGTACAAAATCAAACATAACAGAACAAAGAAGACATGGCTCCCCTCTCTCTTTCTTCCACGGAGAGAAGGGGAAAAACAAAAGCAATACAGAATGGAACAGTGTATCTGAACATCCGTTCCCCATGACATCCAACACTGTGGAATGTAAACACAGACCCGTGACAACAACAATCACACATCTGCAACACGGAGGAATGAAATTCCCAACAGTGGCAACCATAAATAATCAAACCTTGTGGACCCCTGTTCCTTCTATTTTGCAGATCTACACAGCATTTATTCCTTATTACAAACCTCTTTGTGGTGCAAATGGGAATATGTTGAGCACAAGTGTTTATGTGGTGCAAATGGGAATATGTAGAGCACAAGTGTTTATGGGAATATGTAGAGCACAAGTGTTTATTATTTGCTTTAAAAAACAAATTGAAATAGAATGCATGATCATCCAGTGTTAAGAAATGTCTTTAGGATTTATTTTTCAATACAGTAGATGATACTACTTCTAATTACCAAAGCCACTACTATGATTTCCAATATTGCTCACTACTATGATTTCCAGTATTGCTCAATGGAGGGGTACCTGGCCACTGAATGGAAAGGTTGTTTTCTTAAATCTATAAAGACTTAGATAATACCATCTTTTAAAAACAAACAAACAAGAGTTGTCCTTTTTAAAACACAGCATGTTGAGAATGACTAATACACCAACCCTTCACTGCTTTAGAGTTTCATTTAGTGGATTACACTAAAGTTTGCATTTGAGTTTAATAGCATTTGGATGATTTGCACATGTATCTGCATATAATTATCTAGTACTTCTGCATATCATTTGCAGTGTTACCTTTTTATCAAACTCTTATGCCAGGTATGTGGTACTTATGAAGTTCTCTCAGTGTGCAGATGGTGAAGCAACTGATTTTCAAGCAGAAGGGCCATAGCTGAGTGGGAAAACTCATGATTAGAATGCAGAAGATTCCAGGTTTGATCCCCAGCATCTCCAAGTAGGGCTGTAAAGACATATGCCTGAAATCCTGAAGAGCAACTGTCTGTGTCGAATCATAGAGCTTGAAGGGGCCTTGTAAGCCAATCGGCATCTCAGTGTAGGAAATCCAGAGCTAGAACATTCTCAACAGCAATTCTCCCAGCCCTCTCCCAGTGCATTTAGCATAAAGCTCTGAATGGGGATTCTAACCCCATCACTTTGAAGGTTAGAATCCTCCCCACATTCAGAAACACTGCAGGTTCCTTATCCAAAGGGGATTTTTTACTGAATTCAGCTAAAGTTAATTGCCCCTGCATCCCCATCACAGCTGAGCCACTGACTTTATTTTGAATGCTTGAAAGTTTATAGTTCCCTAAGATGTGCACATGTATGGTATGTATGTTTGCAAACACATTGTTTCTGCCCTTTACATGCTTATGTACATAGCCATGACCGAAAGATGGAACTTCCTGTATTGTAGATTATATGCTTTGCATTATATTTGTATGCAAAACTGATTGATTTATCACTGAATGGACATTTGTTGGTAGTACTGTAGGCCCTTTATGATCTGTCTGCTGTGCCATTAATACTGTTTACCCTTAACTGCCCTGGCTAGTTTGCAAACACTAGAGGAGAGAATTCTCTCATATTTCTTTTCTCAGTTCAGCAACTTGATTGCTTCCCTTTCACATACAGGCCAGCAGAGAAAAACAAGGCTCTGTGTGATAGAGGAAGAGAGAAGTTTGCCCTGCTTGCTTGGAGTTTTCTCTGCTTGTCCATTTGAAAAAATCATTCAAGCTGTTTTCCTTCCCTCCTGTCATCTTTGAAACCAACGCTGTACCACTTTTGATAAGGAAAGAAAAAACTACACACAGCTTGATCGCTCTTTCAATGTACATGTGGCTAAACTCTCACTATGATTGCTTTGTCTCACATATAGGGGACAAAATATGAGCTGAGATTTCCTATCACTGTTTGCCTTGCTGTTAACAGATTGTCTTTGCTGTTCTGAGAAACAGAGCTCGAGGGGAGACAGTTACTAGTTTTGTCTCCAGAAAGAAAGAGAAAAGCACTATCTTTGATACCTTTGTGCTTCAGAACCTTTACGCACAGTTAGCTTCTCAGGTGTAATTTGGAGAATTAATTTACATATACAGTGGTACTTCGTGTTATGTACTTAATCCATTCCAGAGGTCCGTTCATAACTGGAAACTGCTCATAACATGAGGCGCTCTTTCTCTAATGGCACCTCCTGCTGTTGCTGTGCCGCTGGAGCGCGACTTCCGCTCGCATCCCGGGGCAAAGGTTGCAACAAGGGGCATCTACTTCCGTAACCCACAGCATTTGTAAGGGGGATGGTATGTAACACGAGGTACCACTGTAAGTGGGGACAGTGTTGCAAATAGGATAGCCATGTGCCCTTCTTTATAAATGACAGTCCACGTTTTGTTGAAAGCGACCTTGCCCAGTCAACAGTCTTTCCCGCTGTGGTGAGAGGTGTATTGTATTTCTATTCGTATTATGGTAACTAAATTTGTAGCTATATGTATTAATAAGCATATGTACTCCCCCCCCCCCAATTCTGTTTCTTCTTAGCCTTTTCTTTAGTGATACATTTCCTCTCAGTGTTTCTCTATCCCTACTCCACATCAAAGGTGCTTACTGGTGCAGGTGGAGAATCTCACCTTGCTCCCGTTCTCATTCTGAGATAATGTATGTTTTGCAAGCTCAAGTGTATCTTTCTTGTCTGTTTCCAGGTCTCTGTAGTCAACCAGTTGGACATGCAAGTCATTGTCTCCAATGTTCCTCCTACTCTTGTGGAACAAAGCAAGGATCAGCTTATAGGGTAATGAAATGTGTTCATTGTCTAAACGTCTTATAGAGTCAAACCCTGGAAAGTACCAGTGGTTAAAATGTTACTGTTCAATCTTTCCTGAAACATCAGTGCAATAGGCAATATAAAGCTTAGAAAGAAGGGAGAAACCGAGGGAGAAGATCTAAGGCACAACATTTTGAGTTTCACTTTTGCTATTTTTGGAAAGCACTTCCATTTGGGTGTGCTTTTGAATGCCTCGCTGACATTTCATTTGTTTTGGTCCATCCATTTCAGCTTGCCAGGTGGAACAATCTCTCCTCTTTCCCCACCCCCACTGTTCTATGGATTTCCCCAATTCCCCATCCTCCAAGCCTCCAGGGAGGGGTTCAAATATACCCCCAAGGCGGTATATAAATTCAATAAATAAATAATAAATAAATAAAACACTGAGGGAGGAGAGAGGGCAGAAAGCCCCCCCAGCACTAGCAGAAGACCACTCTACTAGCAGGAGTCATAAGTTGAATCTGACCCTTGGTACAGATTTTGTTTTTAAATCACTGCCATTTAATGAGGAAACGGGATGAAATGGATTTAGGAATAAGCACGTGCAAAATTGACATGGATGAGAAATAGATTGAGGCATCCATCCCTACTTGGAAGGGAATCAGAAAAGGTAGCAAGTACACCAGGAAATTCCACATATATCCTCACCTTGCTGACTCTGTGAAAGAAATTCCACAATCCAGTCTTTTCAGTCAATTAATTACATTTATATAAATGTGGTTATTATCAAAATCTCTCAAGACATTTTTTTTTTGGAAGCACTGAAGGCAATGTAAGATTACCATACTTAAAATTTTCTTCTTTAACAAAAAAAGCACTCCTTGTTAAAAACCATCTTCCATTTTTATTCCTTCCCTATTATAGTAGCACATCAGAACAAAATGAACCTCAAACAAATTAAAGAAATGTGCTCTTAACCCACAGTTCCCACCTATTGAAATTGATCCTCAGTGATAAATAAAGTGCAGGTTTTTTTAATTAATGCAGTGATTATACCAACAACAACTTGTAGCTCTACTTAAAGGTATTAGGATTTTATTATTTATTTCTATGCCAAGAATAATTTTATTCATTCTTCAACAAAGCAACAATAAATTAGACCACAAGGAGAACAATTACTTCTGGTTAACATCTCTGATGAAATCAAGGAGACTACTCTTTAGCTTATTTACCATAAAAGCACTGGTGATCATTTCCCATTTCAATGCAGATATGTTGTTTTGGCTGTGAGACCAAATATCTTTTAATTTTAGAAAGCATCTCATTCTGGCTATTGTTCTGTTACTATAACAGGATGCATACAATAGTCCTTCCCTTCTTCTCCACAATCCATCTTTTAACAGCTTACTATTTTAAAATGTTTATTCATTAAAAAAATTGAGTTGTGTGACAGTGCCATGCTTTCTAGGGGTCCCGCGACAATGGATCAAAATAATATTGTGTAATAAAATGGGGTTATTAAAATTGTTGGTTGGTAAAATCAAAAGCGTATTATTAAACATGGGCGTAGCCAGTCATATGCAGAGATATCTGTGCTGCTTATCACGAACTGTGTCACAAGAGAGCCCACACTCACCTGGCACTCCAGGAAGAAAGCACAACAGCAACACAGGTGTGGTGTTAACAGCTTTAAGTGCTGTGCTTTCAGTACTCAGGAATTACCATGTCCCTCAGCAAGGGAAATGCAAAGGTGATTACATGAAGACTGTGTGTACAACAAATGAGTAACAGAAATTCATTCATCTCTCACAAAACTGAAATGCCCGTGGTCTCAGCACAGTGGGCCTAATCCAAGCATACACAACTGAAATAGCAAGTTGTTAGCAGATTGACTTATGCTTAATTTACATGTGCACACATATCTTAGCATAAGTGTTTACAACGATGGGGATCTTTAATCTGGAGGCAGTGGTTTCATTCTAGTGGTTATTGCACCATGTCACTGCTGCTTGAGAAATGTCAATACCTGCCTTGCCTGCTTGGAGGAGTTAGCAAGAGTCCATAAATATCTAATTACATGTGTTTAAATGCTTATGTACAAAAAATGGCAGATAATTAATAAAATGGCCTTGCGGCTTGAGATGTCACTACAAAATTTGAAAACATCAAGATGTTATTTTAACTAAGAAAAGGGTGCATATTTATGCATACTTGCTCCTAAACTATGCATTTTTATATGTCACCTTCATGGTTGCAGAACTGTGTTGGAAAGTTAGGAGAAGTATTTTGCTACACATAATGTTTTGAGAACTGCAAATTAGGTAACCAAAATTAACTCCTCTCCATCCCAACCAAAGGGGTGAATTAGAAGTGGAGTACAAAATGGCTCAGTTACCCCACTTGGCTCAAAAGGTCACCAGAATTAAATTTACGTTTGCAGCTATGTTTGCAGAAGCCTGTAGATATGTTAGTGTCTTCATCTTGGCTGTTCAGGCTAATGTAAATATTGCTGGCAACTCAGAAATCCATTTTTGTGTTTGTGCCTGGGCATTTATAAGCAAGAAATATTTTCCCAATTATGGACTGACCTTCCTCCCCCTTCTCTCTGCATTACGTCTAAAGGTATGTTTATAACAAAAAATGAAAATACACAATTTCAACATTTGGGAGTTAAAATTAGGTATTATGGCTGCCTGTGACTTTTACAATGAGCTACGGTGCTGTATGCTATGACATTTCATAAGGCTTTACAATATCTATTTTGGAATGAAGAATTAATATCTTCAAATCCTTATCTGACATACGTATGCTCAGCCTTTGATCCTCCACTGGGATTCCTGGATTCTAGACAGCATGGTGAAGATCTTGAAGCAAATCTCAATATACAGTGTTAGGGCTTTGTTGGGTCTATTATAATAATCTCTCTGTAAATTTCAGTTTTCAGTGCAGTGTGTGGGGGGGAATCAGTATAATGAAACATTAATACTTCCATTTGTCTTTTCATTTTGGAAAAATGAATTAATAGCTGTAGCTCTGTTGGAGGAAGAGTCTGTACTTTTAACTGTATCGTTAAGATCAGGATCCTTCTGCCAAATTTTGTGGACCCCACATTCACATCCAATGGTGCAGCAGAATTCAGTGCATGAATTGAAATGACAGTACAGCACATATGTGCCAAACTTTTAAGGGGCTGGTGTCCCTTATGCCTCCCCGCCCGCCTGGTGATTTTCTTATGGGGGCCCAGTCCCCTTAATATTTCCCCCCGTCTGCCTGTTTTTCCACCTCCCTCTCTCCTTCCCTCAGTTTGCTGCCTCTGTTTCTGGCTTGTCTCCAGGAGGAACAAGAGGGATGCAGCAGTAGCCATGGGCATAGGCAAGTTTATGGCATGTGCATGTCCTGGTTCCACGTCCCTCTTTCTCCTGCTCACTCGTTTGCTCCATACCTGTGGCTTGGTATTGAGCAGCCCTGCAGGAAAGCATGGCCAGGCAGGTGAGCCAGTGGAGACGGCGTCCTCCAATGGCAGGGATAGTGGCCCCTTTGGGGGACATCCCCCAAACTACTACAGCCTGAGCATTGATGAGCACACCTGGCCAGCGGGCAGCAGCACACATTGGAGAGGTGGGAGCATGGTTGGGGGAAGGCAGCTGACCGAGGGAAGGAGGGAGAAAGGAAGGCAGCCACCACCACCACCAACCGCCTGTACTCACTGCACTGAACTGGGCGTGCGCCGACGTGACCCCTGGCTGAGAAGTAGTGCAGCACAATGAGGAGGCAGCAGCAGGTGGCGAGGCGAGGTAGTGGGGGGCAGGGCAGGGCAAGATGGGCCTGCCCCCCAACGTTTTGTTCAAGAAGGCCAATTTAACTGACAGAGCCATTTTTTGCAACCTGTTGCTGCTACTCTGGCATACTGCATGGCCAGCCTCTCCCGACCTGTTAGTTGCAGGAAGAGTTAAAGCTGTTTGTGTTGTTGCTGGCAAATTCCACAAGGAAGAGTAGCAATAATGTGGGTTGTTGAATTAAAGGAGGGAGAAGTTGAAGGAAGGAACTCTGTGTGGTTCTGGGGGTCCTGTGATATGGAGGTAAGCGAGAGAGCACTGTGGGGTATAGAGAGGAAAGGGGGTGGCTGAGAAAATGAACTGGAGGTTTAACAGAATACAGGTGTTCAGTAGTTATAAAGAGAGAGGACATGATATGTACTATAGGCTGAAAAAAGTGGTTAATCTATGCAAGTGAAGAGTGAAAAAGGAAGCTTGACAAATGACTGTTGAAAAGTTAAAATGGTAACAGAAATCACCTCCTGCAGTTAATGTAGCTATGTGGACCTCCTGAGGTAATAAAAATCTGAAGATGACACTCATAGTGATTTGAGTTGCGCACCCCTGCTTTAAAGTGTAGAACTGCATGCATGAGGAAGAGGATGTTTATGCAGGGTGGAGAGAGGAACAGAATGTCTGCCTCCCTGGGGAGAAGCAGCCCCCTGAGGTTTGGTTAAGTACAAAGGAGGAGGGAGAGAGAAAGAAGCAAGCTGAGGGGAGAGAAATGTAGAGGGTGCCGTGCCTCTGAAAGCTGCTCTGCTAGCTGCAGAAATAAGAGATGTTGATACAAAAACAGAAGCAAAGGCAGCATGCAGAGCTGATCTCCTGGAAAGCATTGCTGTATAATTGTAATGCAAAAATGGAGGAAACAACTGAAGGAAAGGGCAATAAATAAGTACAGCTTTATTCATTTTCCTACAGACGAATGTGGGGCAGGGGGTGGGCATTGAAAATCCATTACATTCCAAAAGTTAGGTAAAGAAAAATAGCAATAGCTGAGTGCCTGGTTTAGGTAACACAGAGAGTTAATTGGCTTTGCACTGTGTTCTCCACAAGTGGATTGGGAAAAATGGGTAGAAGACAACAAATCCTTTCTTGTTTTTCAAGCCAGTGTGGCACCTATGAGCAAACATGAACTCATAGAAGTGGCCTTCTATGTAGGTGGGATGCTTTTAATGTATTTCTTTTTCCTCTTTTTTTAAAATATATTTATGTGGGGTTGCCCTGGTCAAAATAAAGTGAGTAAAATAATAATAATAATAATAATAATAATAATAATAATAATAATAATAATAATAATAATAATGGCTTTCCCTGTCATTCTCTATTTTGGAGGAAGAGTCACAGCTGGATAGGGAAGGGTTAACTAGTATGTCTCCAGCTGTGGCCCCTACACACACACACACACACACACACACACACTTAAAATGTTCCCCTTGAGTTAGTTAGGCTTGTGTGAACCTCTTTTTTAAAAGCCTAATATTTATAGGGATGTGATCTTTTTGAAAATTGCAGCTGGGCATTAAAATAAATTCTTGCACTCTGAGAAAGATTATTATTCATTCAATTTATATCCTACCCTTCCTCCTAAAGAACCCCAGGGAAGTACCCCTTCCCCCACCCCAAAAAAATAGTGTTGAAAAAAACCACTCGCAGGAGTGTGTGCATGTGTGTGGTTGTGATGCCTTGTGTGCATATGTGTGTTTGCCACGTGTGCATGATTGTGGCACATGTAGCAGTGTGGGTGGGTGGGTGGGTGGGTGTGGGTGTGGTGCCATGTCCAAGACAGTTTTTCTCATGTGCAGATGTGCCCACACACACATCCTGCTTTAGATGTTTTTGCGCTACAACAGGACCAATATTGCCTAAACTTGATGGTCCCCAAAATAATTTTTGGACAAAAATAAGTGCATAGATATGCTACTCTATACTGGAAACAGTGCAGTTGTGGTTGGTAGAGTTTCATCATATTTCCCATATATATTTATGCAATTTTTGAGATTTCGGGGTGCTTCACATACCTTATCTCTGTGATCTTTTACAATCCATGTTAACCTCTGCTTCTCTTTGTGTGGCCATCATGACTATGTTCTGCCTGCACTGTTGGATGCCTCTGAATGCCACTTTCTGGGATACATAAGTGAGAGATTGTTGTTCTCAAGTCCTACTTTCAGGCTTCCCCTGGGCATCTGGTTTGCCATTGTGAGAATATTGGACTAGTTGGGCCACCATCCTGATCCAGCAGAGCTCTTCTTATCTTTTTTCTTCTTCTCATCTCTTATTCTTGTTGAGTTCAGCAGCAACAGCACACAAGCAAGGCTTTCACACTAAAAAACCAACAACACATAGTCTTCATCAAGACGCTGCTTTTCATTCTATTCAATATTTATAGAATAACCAAACTGGGAGGATTTTGCATTATTTCTAGAGCCATGTGCATTATTTCTAGAGCCATGTGTATTTTTCAAACAAACAAAAATGTACAACATCATTGCCTTAGTTTTCTTAACACTCATGTAGACATTTCAGGTGTTGGGTTTTTTTAAAGGAAAAAATCATTAATATTCACCTTCCATCACTATCACATTTCAGCAGCTCCTAAATTGCTGAACAGAATAGCTGTTTGCTACATTATTACAATGTTTGAAGTTCATGCAGTCATTCCTGTAACTCATGTAAATCCCCTTTTCATTAGATGCAGCATGTAGCAAATGCCCACAGAGATACTATTCTGAAATGTATATATGCCTTTGTCTATAATGAATATGAAAAGCACTGCTTTTGTTAGTAGTTTCTTTCTGTCAGGTTAAATTTCAGAGGAAACAGGACAGAGGCATACTGTTCATTGGATCAGTTTGAAAACAATTCATTGATCTGTATATTGAAATTTTCAGTAGTGAGGTTTGTACCCAAGATGATTGCATGGTTAGAATAATCAGTGTCAAGCCCTTTTAAAACAATAAATGAAATTCAGAGAATATTGTGAGGAACAGCACATATTGATCTGAACTAGATTAGTTTTCTGCCATTCCTAGTATTATGCTGCTGCAGTTTTGCTTATCTTGTCCTTAGAGTAGTTTATATATTTTGTCATAGCAAACATTTTGGAGTACTAAAAGACACTTCTTTCCAGTGCAGAATGGATGCATGAACCATGAGGATTACCCTTCTCAGAGTTTCTAGATTAGAACTGAGAAAGGAAAGATGGGGAAGTTGCAATCTTTAAGAGGCCCAAGAGAGATTCCTAGTGTTGCTTAAATTGTGGGCAAGGCTCTTACACGTTTCTTGGACAAGAGAACCTGGGACTCCCATCTTAAAGTGGGGATATAAATATAATGGTTGTTCTTTGAAGTATCCCCAAGTAGGGATGTACAAAGGTACCTCCATCTGTTCATTCACACTTCGATCCAGTATTTTCTGTTATTGGTTTATTTTACACAAGTCTTCTGTTACATCATTTGCTGATGTAGAAATACATTTATTTATTTATTTATTTATTTATTTATTTATTTATTTATTTATTTTGCTAATATTGTAGCGCACAATAGACATGCATATATCAGTCATCAGCATTTACAAACCAGTTAACTTCCCTATGGGTTCCCTTTAAAAATTAATGAATCTAATCCTAACCATATCTACTCAGACATGCATCCCATTGAATTCAACTGGGCTTACTCCAGGATGAGGCAAGCTAGAACGGAAGGCTTGTGTCCTTGATTCAGTAGTAATTTATTCCTGTTTCATTTCCCTCGCTCGGATATCGGGGAAGGACAGTTTTGCATCCTGTTGAAATTTTTTGCTCTTTGTGTTTTGGTTTGTGTGAATTACTGTGGGCATAATAAATATTTTACAGGCATGTTCCTTTGGTCATTGTAATGCCACTTGTAAAATCCAACATTTTATTTCATAAATGAGTATTTTATGCAGAAGATGGTTGTGTGTATGCATTTGCTGAAGTAATGCTCAAGCTAGTCTATGTTCTAAATATTTGTAGTAAACAGAGTTTTGTGTTTGACAGCTAGAAATCCTTAGATTTTAACTGAGGAGCACAGATAAAATCAACAGGGGACAACAGGTCACTTATTTCCATGTGAAAAGAACAATCATGAATGATGCACTCTATTTTTAAAAGGTTACAATCATTCAATGATACTTCTGAATAGACATGGTTAGAATTGTCTATAGACTGCCTCTAGAAACAAACAGCTTTGTTGCATATAAAATTAGCAAACAACACTTCAGGAAAAAGAAAAGCAGTGAGGCCCCTGTTGGGACAGCACCAATTATACATCAATGAATATGTAAATAACATAAATTACAAGGCAATTTACATATCTCTTTACAATGCTGCATTAAAAAAAACACACACCTTTCATCATATAAAAAAACTGAGGTGAAAAACCTTCATAACAAGAGTCCATGTGATGATGGGGGTTGGGGATTGAATGGGTGAGTACAAGGAAATCTGCTTTATAGGCCAAAAGATTCCTCAGAGAATCCAAAGACGAACATAGCAAAACATTGAACAGTAACAAACCACTCGACTCCAAGACCTGTTAGTCAACTGTATAAAGAACATAAAATGTCTGCACCCTGTAGAAGAGGTGGCTAACTTTTTACCCTCCAGATATTGTTGGACTTTAACAGGCATAGGCAAACCTGGCCCTCCAGACTACAATTCGCATCATCCCTGACCACTGGCCCTGTTAGCTAGGGATCATGAGAGTTGTAGTCCCAAAACATCTGGAGGGCTGAGTTGCCTATGCCTGAACTAGAACTCCCATCATCCCTGATTATTTGCCACCCTGGTCAGACGTTGGAGTCCACGACATATCGAGGGCCAAAAGCCCTGCTCTTTGGATCCAAAAAAGGGATAAAGAAAAAAATGGTTGGAAAATAGTATCAAGAAGGAAAAGATGTGCCTCTCATTAATGGTTCAGAATGCACTTAACCCCATTCAGGCTGGCTTAAGCACTGAAAAAGGTCGGTATTTCATCATCATGAAATCCAGAATATAGGCATTGTTTTAGCCTCTCCCCCCCCCCCCATTTGAATCCTCTTGACTTGATTTTTACTGTTTTGGTTTAATTTACAGTTCTTTTGAGTTTGCTATACTGTTTAAATTTTCCACTGCATTGTTGTTGTTTTTTTGCTTTGAACCCCCTTTAAGAAGAGCATTTAGATATGTATCAGTGCAGAGGCCTATTTCTGTGGATAGATCTCACCTGCTAGATTCAGGACAATTTTGAACTGTGTTTTCTATGTCCCTGATACAGTGCATATTTGTGCAGCTACATTGCTTAAGCTATCTTGCAACAGTTTTGTCAGTTTCTATATAATGCCTGTGGTTTAACTGCAGGCCTAGTTTTTGCTTGTTTGTTTTATCATCCTGTGGTAAACCTGTCAGCTCCATACCCTGATTGCAAAGCTTACTATATTTCTTGAGGAATACTAGATACACTGCTACCTGCTATGTTATGTCATCTTGTATGTATCAATGAAATATTCTACTGCAACTCATCGTGGGCATATTTTGTGTGAGAAAGAATTTATTAGCCTTCTATGAAGAGGTGAAACTGACTCCTATATAATGCTAACAGTTTTATTTGGAAAATACCATTGGAATTTCCCCAAAGCCATTTAAAACTCAAATGCTATCATAAATACACATTAGTAGTGTTATGGGCACAATGCTGGTGAGAGCTGCTTCTTTGTTGCTACAGTTTTCCTTAGGAGTTCTGCACTTAAAAATAGATGGGTTTTAGGGTCTATGTGTTTTTTACCATTGAGCTTCTGTCTTTGTCTCTGTCTCTGTCTATCTGGAATGAACATGTCAATTAGTCACAGAAGATGTTTCTATTGCATTCCGTTATCAGGATTTTGGAACGCTATATTCAAGACCAGATTCCTGGCGCAAGGGTTGTGGTAGAATCCATTGGTGCTCGCAGATATGGAGATGGCTATTCAGAAGAAGACTATTCAAAATCCGATCTTATGGTCTACGCAATTGACCCTCAAACAAACCGTGCTATAATGAGGAACGAGCTTTTCAAGTATGTATTCCATCATGTCATTGTAGCATTATCTCTGTGGTCAGCACTGTGAATATCGGGTTGGCAGAATGGTTATTTTAGTTACTGACTTGACCACATTGCTTAGCAAAATTAATACCCCTCTCTCCTTTTGCACCACACTGTGATTTCATGCGCACCATTATGTACCTATAAGCTGTTGATATATGTATATAATACTTATAGCCACGTTCCACATAAGGCTCATTGGAAAGTTTTGAGTACCCATGTAATGCTGCTGTCTCATACAACACATTAGGATTTGAAACTAGATTTATCTTGACTCAGTGTCATTTCAAGGTTGCCCTTCCAGTGCAGCTGTAGAAATATATATTTCCCATTCTCTACCTAGGTTTTGGGCAGGGGAAAGAAGCATATATCTAGTTTTTCCCACCAGAAACAGAAAGGTTGCTCTGTTTGGGTTTTTTACAGATAGACTAGATGCTAGGGCTCAGAATGAGGAAGAACATAGGCTTAGTTCTCTCAAGCAGCTGAGCATTATTGAGGCTTCGTGGGATTACAGCGCACAAAGGAGACTGAGTCATGCTTCCTGAACCTATCCTCCTCTCTCATGTCCTCACCACTCAATCTGCACACCTCTTACCTATTATAAAGATAACGTCTGCAGCAGGAAGCCTACCATAAGGAGATTGGCTCCATATGTGATTTAGAATCCTGGACAATATAAACCATGAGACAATGAGGACACAACAGAAGGGGAGAGACAGAAACTGCAACAGCACTCTCTCCTTTTTCATAACTATAATCACATGGGAGGGAACACTCAAACAGGACTCTGAAGGTGAACTGAACCTGTATCTGGATCACTGGTAGAGGCTCTCATGACAGAATGCTCTTCTGTATAAAGCATTCTCTGTAACTAGAAAACTAGAAGTCAGGGAGAAAAACTTAGCCTGGCCAGTGGGAAAGCCATTTTTTCTCCTCAATAATGCCCTAAATGAAGTACAATATTTTACTAATAAACACATTTCTGTCTGCAGTTTTGATCAACGTATACATTTTCTCCTAATATAATGCAGTTTGTATGCTATTTTCACTAATATATACTCATTTATTCACACATTTCTTCTAATATTTGCATTTTTGTAAACATTGGTTGGAGAACTGCATTGCAAAGGACAGAACGAATTTTGTTCTCAGTTTGCATACCATTTTGGAAAGTGTAAAATTGGCTTCAAATATGAACTGAATTGAATTTCTCTCCTCTCCACCCCACGAATACTCCTATTCACAAACTTTGTCTGGGATCTTCAGCAGTTGTATGAATGACGCAGTCAGCAAGCTAAGGACATTTGCTGCAATGAGTGTGCATGTGTTGGTTCATTCATTTGTGAAGAATGCTATTTTTCATCTATATTCCCAAACCTATTTCATCTGTTGCCTTATATTTGTGGAAAGTGAGAGATCATTATTCTTTCTCCAAACCCCCTCTGGTGCCTGCTGCTGCTTTGCATATATTTTATTGTACCTCTTCTCCCCGAAGGAGAGTCAGGTCACAGTGCTCCATGATGGAATGAGGCAATCTGTCAGTCATATGTCCATGAAGCAAATACCTATGGGCTGCCTTATGAATTGTGATTCGTTAGAGGAATCTTATTCTCCTGAGTCCCAAATCTTGTGTGGATAAATTATAGCACAAGTGAGATAGAAAAGCATGTAGCTGTTAAGAAGAGGTATAGTGAATAGGCTCATCATAGGTGGTGTGAGTTAGAAATAGCCACAGAAAAAGAGGAGAAAATTAATTTATAGACTAATATTATATTAAGGTAAAGGTGAAGGTACCCCTGCTCTTACGGGCCAGTCTTGACAGACTCTAGGGTTGTGCGCTCATCTCACTCTAGAGGCCGGGAGCCAGCGCTGTCCGCAGACACTTCCGGGTCACGTGGGCAGCGTGACGAAGCTGCTCTGGCGAGCCAGAGCAGCACACGGAAACGCCGTTTACCTTCCCACTAGTAAGCGGTCCCTATTTATCTACTTGCACTCGGGGGTGCTTTTGAACTGCTAGGTTGGCAGGCGCTGGGACTGAGCAGCGGGAGCGCACCCCGCCGCGGGGATTCGAACCGCCGACCATGCGATCGGAAGTCCTCGGCGCTGAGGTTTTACCCACAGCACCACCCGCGTCCCTAATATTATATTAACAGGTAGCAAATATATAGCCTGACAGTGGTAAAGGTTTGAACATTCAGAACAAAACAAGAAAACATAATATTTATTCTGTAGTTTCAAACCTCTTGATTGGTTCCCCCTTTCACATGCAGATATACATACACACTCAAAAAAGAAGGGCTGGATTCAGTCATCAGTTGCATTCACACAGCTATCACTTAAGACAAGATAGTTATTTGCACTCATGGTGAGATGTCTTAATCTGCATTTTCTCAGTTCTGTGTTTATATGCAGGAATATTATCCCTGTGCAAATTTGTCCCACATTGTAGTATTTCAGTTTCTAGTCATTCTTTTATCCCGCTATGTCCTCTTTTTATGTCCTAAAAGTCATAGTTAATCATGCACTCAACAGGATATTTTATTAGAATCGCTCTTTGGTTTCAATTTATTCAATGGAATGAAGACAATTTCTGAAATACGGGGGTTCAATGATCCTGTGAAGCTTGCCTAGAGATCTGCTAGTTTACAGATCTCACTGCCTTTCTAGTAAGCTATGTAACAAACAGCCTCAAAATGGGTGTTTTGTTTTATTTTATGATAGTAGAATATCTTTCTTAGGCCTAAGCCCAGGAGCCAGGCTGGTACTCTTCCCTGGCTCAAGACATTTTCCTTGACACATACACAAAGCCCACTTGCATCATGCTTCTGTAGACGGGTCAGTCAGCTGATATAGTCCTTTAAATCGGCTACCTACATGGCTGCAGAACAGTCTCCTGATTAATTCTTCCTCTCATAATATGGAGCCAGGAAAAGACCCTTAGTTTTTGTTTCGTTTTTTGTAGTTTCTGGTGTGTTGTTTCTGGCATGTTAGTTTGATAACTATTCTGCAAGGATGATCCACAAGATCACAACCACCACACAACTTCTGGTGCTCCAGAAAGCTTCACCAGTGCAGCTGCTCCTGTCACAATCTATACCTGGAAATGGAAACACCTTTGTCGCACACATTACGCAGTTGTTCTTTTAAGCTTCGTATGCACAAATTGTATAAATCACCGGTGATACTTCAGCAGTTGGACCAACTCTTTTTTTAACACCTACCGCCACTGGCTGGCAACTCTACTTTCCTTTTGGACTACGAGAGGCTATTCCATATGACTTCTGTCAGTCTTCTGTGACTTCCTCTTCTTAGCTGCATAACTATAACTGAACAACTAAGAATAAACAAGCCAGGAACTAATAAACTGACTATACAGCTACATCTTCTTCTTATTGTGAATCAGAACACCCAAAGAGCTGCAGCACCCAATAGCCTAGATGTTTTACTCTGAAGTAAATGTACACAGGATCACAGCACATATTAAAAAAGAACTGTTTCTATACCTTCAGCACTAACAGCAGCCTCAGCTTTGCGTAATTTTTAGAGATTTAGCATCTTGTGTTAATTGGTTGTTCTCTCCAACCCTCTACCCCCCTCCCCCAAGACAGGTCTGAGGAATCATCTTGTATCATTTTTCCTTCATTTAATATACAGACTTTGTACTAAAGAAGGTTAACATGAAAAAAAAGTGAAGAAAGTGTGTGGTTTCTTGTTTTGAACAGCTACCGATTAACACTGGCTTAGAAGCAACCTAATTAAACAATTTTCTTATGCTTGCACAGTCAGCCTTTTTCCCCATTCTTCAAAAGCTTTATAAAATTTAAATCAGCAAAATCCTAGGGAATACTACCTTGGCTTTGGGGTAGAGGTGAATGAGTGTCAGCTTAGCAAAGTAAAGGGGGGAAATGAAGTGAGAGTTTCAATCTGAAGCATTAACATGTTTTAGCTTGTGGCTGGGAACCTCCAGAGGTTTGGTTCAGATAAGCTCAGATTCTTATCCTAATCTCCAAAGCTACTCCAACTGCTACTTTCCATCACCTAATCCTGCTGTAAGAAGCTTTGAAGGGGATTCTGTGACCTTTCTTACCCAGCAGATCCTGCAGGGGGATCTTAGAGATGGCTTTCATTGTCCTTTGGAAGAGTAAGCTGGGTTCTTCAGACACCTGTTTTTTCTTCTTTCCATGCCTCATGACCTGATTCAAGGAATGTCCTTCAGGGAATGGAGAACAGCAGAAAGAATGTGTTTTGGGCGAGAGAGAATGGAGAGAGGTAAATAAAGGACACAAGCCCTGTGTTGTATCTCTCTCCTCCCTTCATGGGCTCTTATATCCTCCCATATTTCCTGGTTCTCAGCAAAGCATGGTTTATGCAACCCACTTTTGTCTGCAGACCAGAACTGGAGATCACAATTTTTAAAAAATATTGACTATGCAAACAATAGTTTGCTCACTGTGGACAAAATGTGGCTGTATGACAGTAAAGAGAAACTTAGATGTGACTATGCAGGTGTCCTGTTCTTACCAAGAGAGGAGTGAGGGGGCTCAGTTTCATAATATACTTGGGGCAGGACAGCTGTCTAGCAAGATCAAAAAAAACCCCAATGCTTATGGCAGCATTTCTGAAAAAAGCAAGACAGCTGTCTAGTCACATCAGGAGACTTGAGCTGGTCTGTTGTAGCAGTCAGGCAGCAAGTTTTAAATAGCCATAGTCAATATATTTCCATTTTTTTTACAAACATATATGTGCTTAAAGCAATTCCATAATCCAGAGAACATATTCATGTTTCTTCTTCTTCCCAAGCTGGGTTTAGGGATGGGACTCCTCAGGCTGACAGGTATACACTGTGTCTTCTGATCTGAACATTAATTCATAAAGTTGGCTATGATTCCCTATTTCAGTATATCAACAGTCTATAGTCACTGGATATTAGGTGATTGTTTCACTTCTCATTAATTGAAGTGCTCACACAGAATGAACCTGCATAATTTTATCTGGTATTCTTGGCTGCAACTCCACATACTTGGAAGGAAGTTCCATTGATTTCACTGACATTTTCTTCCAGTTAAGTGTGCAAAGTCTTGCGATCAATTATATAATTGCAGTTTTGAACTGAGTGCTGACTTGAGAGTGTCCTGAAGATGCATATGAAGTTATTTTCCAAAGTAACTCCAGTTGTGTGCTACATTGCAATTCCATTACTAGTACCAGGAAAAGGTCACTGTTAGGTACCAAATATTAGGTGCCTGCATTATCTTCTACAAACACGAGAGACAGAGAGAGTTTCTCAAGCAATCTGTCTTCGTGAAAATATGTGACTTTAAAAAATAAAAAAGGTCCCCTGTCTCATTTTGTACAGTATGCCAGATTTCATCTGGAGTGGAATATGCACAGTTGAGCTATAAAAACCTTAAAATAGAGGTTTGTAGAGAAATTGCTTACAGAATTTTTAGGAGAGGCAGTGTTACATCTCCCAAAAGTATACTGCCAGCCAAGCAAAATTCCTTCACGTTCTTCATCAGTACAAATGACATCTAGCATACACGAGCATCACCTAGTGTGCAGTGAGAGGCTTTCTTCTTGCCTTACACTTGAATGTGCAGCTAGTCTAATGGGGTTGTATTCAACTATGCCCTACACAGAGTACACCCACTGAAATAAATGAACCTAAGTTAGTTATGTCCATTAACTTCAATGGGCCCATGGTATAGTTCAGAAAGAACGTTGGGAACACTGAGTCTCTGCCCATTGGCAGAACAGCATCTACACCTTGCAATGCATTCTTGTTTTTATGTGGTCTTTTGGGCACTTGCTATTATGATCATGTTTGCATTGTATTGGTGTTGTTCGATCCCCTTTGGTTCTTTTCGGGGGTCATTGTGTCTTGGCTCCATTTTACTCCTCCCCCTTTGCCCCCAATGCTGTTCAGCCCAATTAACAATGACAATGTAGGTTTGTTGTGATATCATGATGCTATGTCTGATGCAATGTCATTGCAAATGTCACCCCTCTAAAGAGCAATCCGGTGGGTCACTACAACCCAGGCAGTGAGCCAAGCAAGACATCCCACCATGGCAGTGAGATCGCATGTGGTTCAGAGAAGGCAAAGAAGGAAGAGGAAACTGTCCTCCCCATGCACTAAAAAATCATTATCAGGAAACAAAAGGGCACTGGGGGGGAATCAGAATGTTCATATTCCCCCCCACACACACCAATAAATACTTTTCTGTTTTCTTGCCAATAATCATTTATCTGTGTCTAATATGCTAATATTGGAGTAAATATTAAATAATGTCCCGTGCAGCCCTAGATAGGAATAGAATAGCCTTCTCAAGCATGGTGCCCTTGAGATGTTTTGGACTAAAGCTCCCACTACAAAACATCTGGAGGAGGCATCAGTTTGGAGAAGAGACATGGCAGCTTGATCTTGCCTGTTTTACTTGCTATTATCTTTTCTTTATTTCATTTTAATATTCAAGATTTCTGGATGGCAAACTCCTGGATATCAATAAAGAATTCCAGCCGTACCTTGGGCAAGGAGGACGTATTTTGGAGATCCGCACTCCAGATGTGGTGGCCAATGTCAAGAAGCAGGCCCAAGCCGTAGGCTACACAGAAGGGGCCTTGCTGGCTCTGGCTGTCATCATCATCCTTTGCTGCATGCCTGCTATTTTAATAGTTATGGTCAGCTACAAACAGTAAGTATGCCAGCACTCTGTTTACATCAAAGATGAAGGACTGGGCTGTGCTTGGTGGCAGGTTTCATACTTTTGGTCACATTTCCAGCATGCACATTTGAGGAGCCCTTCCCTTTTAGGCTCCAGGTTCCACTGTGTCTCTTCCTCACCAAGAGCATTTACAGGAAAAACTCAAGGCTCTACCATCCTCGGAAACAGAGGCTCACCATTTGGGGGCAAGGCCCAGGACTAAAAGGTAGAAGATATACGTCACAAATAAGGTTCCAGGTTTGTTCCCAAGACTTTAGAAGAACTAACAATTCAGCCAAATGAGCTATGGGTTTCTTTTCAGCATACATCAGCTGCCTGTAGGTACCAAACCTTCTCCATTTCTTCTCATACAACCTGATCACCCTTTCATCATGTTCTGAAAAAGGCCTCTCACTTTCTGGTATGCTTCAAGGGATCATTGGTGCAGCAATCCAGTTTTTTTCCAGGTTCTGCAACATAGATTTTCTGCACCCCCTCCATCTTTCAGATTACTTCCATCCTGTGAGTTCTAAATTTCTCAGTGTGATCCCTCCGAGGGAGTTGCAGGAGGTCAAAATGAGCCATTTCAGTGGTGGTTCCCTGCTTGTAGAATGCTCCTATGCCCTTTTAAAATGTGGGGTTTTTGGGGGAGAGGTTATTGGGTTTTTATTTTGATTATATATTTTGTGGTTTTATATTTTAATTTTGTTCTGTGAACTTCCCCAAGACCTCCGGGTATAGAGTGGTATATGAATTCAATAAATAATAATAACAATAATTTTAGACACCAGGCAAAAAATGTTTCCTTTTACCCAGGCTTTTGGCCCTTAATTTGGAGTGTTTTAGGTGTTTGTTGTTGTTAGTATTGTGGTTACTATTATTTATTAAATCTATATACCACCCTTCAACAGAGGATCATAGGAAGGTTTACAATATAAAAACACAAGAATACATACCATAGGTAAAGGGACCCCATACCATTAGGTCCAGTCATGACCGACTCTGGGGTTGCGGCGCTCATCTCGCTTTATTGGCCGAGGGAGCCAGAGTACAGCTTCCAGGTCATGTGGCCAGCATGACTAAGCCGCTTTTGGCGAACCAGAGCAGCACACGGAAACGCCGTTTACCTTCCCGCCAGAGTGGTACCTTTTTATCTACTTGTACTTTAATGTGCTTTCGAACTGCTAGGTTGGCAGGAGCAGGGACCGAGCAACAGGAGCTCACCTCATCGCAGGGATTCAAACTGCCGACTTTCTGATCGGCAAGTCCTAGTCTCTGTGGTTTAACCAACAGCGCCACTCGCGTCCCTTAATACATACCATAGTAACAACCAAAAGCAATAACTCTCTCCCACCACCAGCACATTTAAAAGGCCATAGATCGTTTAATTAGCCAAAGGCCAGGGGGCAGGATATTAGGGATCCAGACATGCTTCCCTGGAAAAAGCATTCCACAACCAGGGAGCCACTGTGGAAAAGGCCAATTTTCGTGTTGCCGCCCTCCAGACCTCTTTTAATGGAGTAGGATGTGTTCAACCTGCTTTTTGCATGTGTGGATGCATTCTTAAGTTTTTGATTTATTTTGGCTTTTATACTTGGCTTTAACGTTTGTATTTTGAACTATTTTGTTGTATTACAAAGTTTGTCAGTTGCTTCATGCCTCTTTTGTGAAAGAGCAACTAATAAAATTTAGTAAGATTAATAAGGATATGAATAAGAATACCTTGATAGTTTTTAAAGCCATATTCAATAGTACTCCTGTGTACATGTCACCTGTGATCTGTACTAAAATAATAAGGAAATATGTGTATTTTCCTCTTCTCCTAAGGTTTTGCTATGCTTTAATCACCATATATCAAAGCTAGCAAAATAACTATTCAAGTTAATGCAAGAATTAAAGCCAAATGAACATAACTGTCATCGTTGGTGCACATAAAATGGAAACATTAAGAATTGCTTTATATTAAAATTGTGTGTGTGTCATAGCTACATTTTTCAATACTTTCCAGGCCACTGATCAGCTCAATGAATTAATTTTTGCAGATTGTAAAAAAGCACAGTAAAGTTAAATGAATTTTACACTACTTGTTTTCCAGGGTGAAATAACAGTGTTGCAGCACTGCTCAGTGCCTCCTTGTATAGTTTGCAAATAACCCAAAAAATTATTGCTGCTCATTTCTATTAGGTGGCACCTCTGAAATTTTGGTATCCTGTACTGAAGAATAAATCAGTGGTGAACCACAAATTATGAATTAATGAAAGTAGAGTGGCACATTTTAAATGGACCTCAAAATGGAGAACAGCCTTGCTATTACCGTATTTTTTGCACCATAACACTCACTTTTTTCCTCCTAAAAAGTACGGGGAAATGTCTGTGCGTGTTATGGAAGGAATGCCTACGGGTGGCATGCCTACGGATTTTCCTCCTCTAAAAACTACATGCGTGTTATGGTCGGGTGCGTGTTATAGAGCGAAAAATACGGTATTTTTAATTTCCTTTATATTATATCTATAATTTGAATTCAGAAAGTAATTGTAAGACTTATTTTTTCATCTCCTAACATTTGAAAGCAGCAACTCTAGTTGGAATTGCTGTTTTAATCACTGGGTTTTTTTGTTTTTTAAAAAAACAAAAAACAATACCAAACAATCAAAACATTCCAAATACCACATTGAGAGAGACAAAATACATAAGTGACCCACACGTCCCCATTACACACTGGAAATAATAAATCTATAAATGCCAAACATATAGGATTGATTACAGCAACAGATTTGTGAAGTTAACCACAGCCATCTTTAAACCTTAGAGATGATCAGTGACATGATAGCTAAATGAAGAAAATCCAGAATATCAATATAAAGTTCAGAATAACTACACTTGATCTTAGCCAAAAGGCCGAGAATAACATAACTTTACAGAACAAAAGTGAATGTGTTTTAGGTTCTTCTTGTGAGGAATTAATGACAGAAATTAAGATAGATCAGCTATAAAATGTATCACTGATAATGTTGACTCTAACTACTCTGCAATGTTGTGCTAGTTTGTTTAAAGGTGCTGTCTTCCAAACCTATCGTGCCAGTTTTTCATAGTTAACAAGTGATCACTTCTCCATGAGACTGCAATCTCCATCTGGGCTGCTTTCAATAAATTTATTATTAACGACTTAAACAAAACATTGGCTTTTGTAGACTGTCTTTAGCCAGTGAAATTCTTAATGCATTATTTTAAAAACAAACAAACCTTAAGTAATAAATTGACAACTGCAAAGCATGACCCATTCCCTGCTGGAAATTCCATAGGACCACTTGAAGACCTTTGCATGCCTTCTTAGCCCTAAGCCCAGTGCACCAGTAAACTATTTGCTTGCACACCACAATAAATGGAACTATGGCTTCATAGGACTACATGAACATAGAAGCTCCCAGAGAGGAGCTTACAGCCACTTTGCTCTTCCACAATCCTTAGCTGAGTGTGCCATGGCAGTCAAGCCAAGGTTCTACTTAGTGTGTCATCTAAATCTACAGTTGGGGTTAAGCTCTTTCTTCCTTAACCACAAACAGTGGCCAATTTACATGTGATTGTTTTAAAGGAAAAAAGCTTGTGATTGTTTTAAAGGAAAATGGTGGTTCTTCTCTTATGATGGTGTTTTGTCATGTGTGGTTTTCCTGGGGATAGTAAAATGCTTAATTTAATTTGCATTGCCTGATCAGTGATGCCTGTTTAGTTTATTAATTGATTCCTTAAGACTCTAGTACTATACACATTTACTTGGGAGTAAATCCCATTGAAATCAACAGGGTCTACTTCTGAGCAGACCTTTATATGATTGCACTGTTAACTGACTAACCCATTAATGTTTTAGCCCTAATGTGATTTGTACAGTTAAATTTAATACCTTATGAAATTTATTAGATTTCACGATGTGAATTATTTTTACTAAGTGAAACTCACAACTTTTGTTCTCTGTTTTATCACTCTGCATAACAAAACAGATTTAAAGAGTAAGTATTTATTTTTGGCCTTGTTTCAAATTCATTACATAGGATAAATAAATATCACTGGGGATTGTGGCCTGAAGAGAGGGAGGGTGGCCGAGGAAAATTCCCAAGGGCCAGATGGAAAGAACTTGAGGGATACATTCTGCCCCCAGATTTTCCACCCCTTGGCTATTGCATGTTGAAAGCAGAGATCATATTGAAATACGGGTCTCTATATGCCACTTTTAATATTAGCTGAAGTATTCCTACGGAAAGCAATAAAGTTAAACTATGAAAATGGCATATATCAGAGTATGCCTAGATTTTAAAAGAGACAGGATAATTATGTAGCCTGTATAGTGTAAGATAAGAGTTATCAAGATAGATAGATGATATAGATGATAGATAGATGATAGATAGATAGATAGATAGATAGATAGATAGATAGATAGATGATAGATAGATAGATAGATAGATAGATAGATAGATAGATGATAGATAGATAGATGATAGATGATAGATGACAGATGATAGATGTGTTGTACTGCATGGTGTGTTTGTGTGTGTAAAGGAAGTACACTTTCTTAAAAACTGCTGAATCTTGAACATGGCTAGGAATGACAGAGGAAAGAATAGTATAATCGCCTTAAGAATAAATCCCGGTGTATTTTCCTAACAGAGACTAATCAATACATGGATTGTTAGGTCAGCAGTAACACACTGAGATAATCTGGTTTTATCTGCTCTGTAACACAAATGCAGCATCTTTTCTTAAATTTACTTGGAAATGAGCTCCATTGAAAACATCATTCGCTTTCATGTTTAGGTATCTCAGATATCCATTTTCAAGAGTGAGAGGTGATATTTAAAACTCTTTCAGAACTCTCACTAAAGGATATTTTATCATAACTTGAGTTGCATACAGTATGTCAGAAGCAAATAAAATCAAGTCAGGAGCCAGATTTTATTCTGCCATGTGGTGCATTCAAATTCTCTTCTTAGTATTGTCACCAATCACGAGGTGAAAAACTGCAACAAATATCCCTTTGGGGGCTGTTGCGGCTGATGTGTTCTTGGTGGGAGACCATGTGTGACACTCTCCATTTCCTTTCCATGTGACTCACCAAAGGAGACAAGCAGAATGTGCAAAGACAGCTCGAATCCAGATGGCCTTACCAGCTGGCAAACCAGCAAGCACTCCTGCGCATAATCTCTATGAAGAACTCGGCGACAGCACCATGTAAGTCCTCATGATGTTTGCGGTTTAAAATACTAGCAATTCAAAGTATAGTTCTGATGCTTCGGAGATTACAGTTGACAATGTTGCGTAATTTCAAGAACAGAGAAGAATTAACAAGCCACTCACCTTCCAGACAGCCAAATATCAGTGGTGGGCAGAGCCAAAGGCAAAAATGGCCAAACCAACAGATGTAACCCTTACCTTTTTACAGTGCTTTTTGTTTCTAGAAAAATAGGTGCCAGTACTCACCATGATGTGGTTACTGTAAATGCCACACTTTTTAACAACAACAACAAAGTGATGCTGGTACTGTGTACCCTTGAGTGCCCCCCGAATGAAAGAAAAGGCACTGCTTTTGTACCATAGGCAACAGGCTAGCCATGTAAAAGACAGGTTTCTGTGTTCCCCACCCACACTTTTCCCCACCCAAGCAAACAAGAGATGTTATCCCAATTTGGTAACACATCACAGAACAGGATCAATGAAAGACATGATATTATATATGAAAATGTGGTTTATAAATATTTAAACAAGAAATAAATGTGACCTGGGGAAGGTCCTGAGGGTGCATAGAGATCCATGGAGGGCCACATTCAGTCCCTGAAGTTGAGGTTGTAAAATGGCTTGGTCATAGCAATGTTGGTCAATTCAGCATTGATCATTTCTGGAATGCATTTGAGGCCCAAGGTTACTCTGATTATACTGTCAACTTGGTAAGAGATGCTATTACACCAAACAATGCACATTTTTGCCCTTGTTATTCTAGTAAGTCTTATAATCTAGTACATGTAAACGTCTTTATGATGCCCCCCTTTTTTTTACATAGGGAGAATGTTTTTGTTTGCTCGTTTGTTTAAATACAAGGCAATTATGGGAAGGATATGTTTGCTCAGGGTTACTGATGCCAGTTGCATCCAGGAAAAATCTATCTCAAATAGCATCATATACCGGTAATTTTCTCCAAAGCATTTTTTAAAAAAACCACTTTAACAACATGTTTGACAACAGCGTATCATTTCAGAAATAGTTTACAGCTTTTAAATGCTGGGTGTGATCCAGCATTCACTATCATCAATAGAGAGTTGGCTGTAGAAGCCTCCATGTGTGGGCATACCTGGGCAGCAAGCCATGCCTTGGCAATATCATTTTTTGCTACAATACCTTTTTTTTCATGATCCGCAGCTTATTGGGTCTGGGCTACCCCTTCTGTGCAGATTATTCCTGCTTAGAGCATGTGGGCAAAGCCAAGCTATGGTGGGAAGATTGCCCAGGCAGATCCTGTGCCAATAAGGGGTTGTTGCACCAATTTCTAGGAGTCACCACATCCTCGGACAATTGGAATGGGGGGAGATTGATAGCCCATGAGCTTTGTGGGTCCTAGCATTTCTCACTGGTCGCTGTATCCCAAGTGACGTGCCAGTTAAACTGACTTTCAGGTATCAGCAAGAGTCAAGGGTTGGTTGTCAAGACCCAGGGAAGTTGCCAGCCTAGGATAGAAAGATAAAAAGTGTGGTCAGAGCCAGGTCAAGTTCTAGGGAAGGGAGCTCAGGATCTGAGGGAGCAGAGCCAGTGATGTCATCAGAGTGGAAACAAAACAAGTTAAATCTGGAGGAAGCAAAATATGTCACAGCACCAGGATTCTGTACTGCTGCCTTCACTGAAACGCTACTCACACTATGAAGCTGGTTCTGACACCAGGGTTTTATGGCGTAGAGTCAATCCACCATGGAGTCAGCTGTAAATGATGGAAGTGATATTCAAGCAGGCTGGTATTTCAACCAGAAAATTGCATTCTTGACATACAAAACTTGGAACGTCTAGCTTGCCCAGGAATTAGTGCACGGGTGATGCAGGAGGTAATCTTCCATTATTTACTATGTGGCCAGATGAGTCCATGGCCCTGTAAGGGATGTGATGCCATCCACCTGTACCACAGCATAGGAAGCTCTCTCCTTCTAATGGGTTGTGATTGTAGCTATATACATCAGAACTTCCTGACCACCCCCATACCTCATGCAGAAGTTCTGGATAGTGCTCAACAAAAAATTTAAGAAAAGTGTGCGGTCACCAGGCTTAGGGTCTGTACATTTATGAATAGCACATGTGAATAAATTAATCTGTTGTTCTTTTTCAAGAGAGTGTGTGTATGTGTTTTATTAACTTCTGCATTAAAGTGGAAATTGTACGAAAGGTTATCATCACTATCATCACTGTCACTTGCCCAGAAAATGTCATTACTTATGACATTTCATAACATTTCAGCCTGTTTAGTCCTTAAAAATTATTGAGTGCAAAATCCCAGTAATGAGGGAGGGAGAGTTTCAAGAGGGAGGACAAGGTTGTCACAGGGGGTGAGGAACATGGTATGCATGTACAGAAGTTCTAATGTCCAGATAAAGATCGGATAGAGCTCAAAATCCAAAGAGTCCAAAATCCAGTCCAGCACTCTATGCAGCACTGGGAGCCAATTATGAAGATGGCAGTGGAATGAGGTTGTTTTTAGAAATGGGACTTACTTCAGGAAGCCTGCTGTGCCCAGAGAAGTTACTGAGAGACTTTGTGGATTAAGAACGTCTTGCTTTGCTTAACTGTGTTGTATTTAAACCTCATCGGTGAAATTGTTTTTGTGCAAAACAATAACTTGTATCGCTTCAATAAGTTCTTCAACATGAAATTGAAGTGCCAATGCTTCTGTGATCTCTCCAAATTTAAATGATAGGTGCTCTGAAGAGGACATCTGCTTCTAATTGCTTTTCTGATTTTCCCCGTATCACTCATTCTACTTGTTTTCTCTTGTTTTCTCATTGTTGGCTTTGGATTTACTCATAATATACACAACTATATACATGAACTAACATTTCATTTCATTTCATGTCTCATTTCTTCCTTTTCCTCTGTCTTTGGACACATAGGCATCAGTAAGTAAACTCAAACCATTGCGGGTAATATTGTAGCAGATGGGGAAAGTAGTTGATTTTTGTTACTGAGAATTGCAATTATTTCCTAGTAATGTAGTACCTGGAAGACATTTATTTCTAAATCATTCAATGTACTGCGTTCCAAAGGGTAGTAGGGCTAAGGAACTGAAAGCATTGTCATTGCACTGGGTGAGAAGACATTTCTGGTGAGTAGATTCTATCCCCTTCAGCTTGTTGGCACCTCTAAAATTTAGAGGCTGTAACCTGAAAACGTGCATTTACTGGAAGGCTCATTAACGCCAATGGGACTGATCGCTATTGAGCAGCTTAAGCTTTGCAATCATCAAATCACCAAAGCGTAGCATTTTCATTTCACCATGTCTGCAGTTAGGCTAAGCCAAAATGGATTTGAGTTATAGGGAGCATAGAGCATAGCCTGCCAACCACTGCTCCTGAAAGCGCCTTGTTAGTGAAGTGAGCAGAGCTTGCACAGGAGTATCGCTTAGTGGGTTGACTCATTTAAATACAATTTCCATTTGCTCTTGCAAGGAGACCACATGGCACAACTGCCATGGTGATGCCGCTGAGAAGTGACTCATCCCACACTAACCCCATAATCTTACAACTACTCACCATATCAACAGAGCAATAGACTCCTGATCCCACTAGGAATATGGAGCATATGCACAGCATGTTACCATAAATCCATGATGTTTCAGATAGAACAGGGATTAACAGCTGTTTTGGTGACCATAAGGACTGTTCTAGCCCATTTGCAACGCAAACCTCCCAGTCCAGACCCTTATGTTTACAATAATGCACAACCGAGTTCTTATTCATATAGGTGCCCCTATGCATATCGACTCAAGGGGCAGCTCTCAACATGAAGCTGTCTCCACCATTCAGATGAATGATAAAGCCCTTTCTGTGGCTGAGTCCATGTGTACTTCAGGTCTCTGAAGCCAAAAGAAAGCACTAGACTGGGAACTTCCCTCACAATCTACTGTCCTGTCATTTTTATTTCTTTGATCCCCACTTACTATAAGCAAGAACCTAGACACCATGTGCACTCCTTGAAATAGATCTCATACACAATGCCTCTTTGTCATGGCTTTTGAGCTTTCAGGAGAAAATTCAGATTTATAAAAAAGCATTAGCTTTTGAAAGGCATTTGTTTAAATTAAGAAGATCAAAGTTTACCTTATTTGCCTTCCCTTGGTAAGAGAAGTGAACCACTTCCCTTAGTAAATAAATAAATGTCTTGTGTTTGTAGCTTAATTACATATAGATTAATTACATGTAGCTCTAGATTCTTAGATATCCTTAGAAAGCTTTAGACGTCACTGTTTTTTGTTCACAGCATTCAGATTATATTTTCTCATTCAAATCAATGTCCATGCATGCTTCCTTACCTGTGATTATTTTCTTTCTTTCAAGTCTTTTTCTTCTCTATCAATTTCAACAAAGCAGGGGGAAAAAGTCAGTCTTCGAAGAAGGGGACCGTCAGAGGGCTATAAGCAGCTTTGCCTCTCGTGCTATTGAGGCCCACAAGCAATCTAATATCAATGGAACATTGAACAATAACTTCCCCAAGTCTGCAAGTAATGTTACGCTTTTGTCTGATGAGAACCCATTGACAACTCAGAACCCTCTGTACATGGAGGGTGCGATCCAGGGTTCTTCTTATTCTGGGGTCCTGCCAGAGAGAAAAGATTTTCTGTCCCCCTTTTCTCCCAGAAAGTTAGCCTTGAAAAATTCTCTGTTGGGATGGCCTTTGGGAAGCATTCATCGGGCGTGGACTCTACCAACTCGTCTTCCCAGAAGACAACTTTCTGATGCTTTGAGTAGGGCAGTCATTATGGACCCAGTTCAGTGGGAGCAGGAGAGAATCAGGGCAGAGAAGGAAAGGGCAGGGATTCAGCACCGCAGAGCCGACGTTGGCAGCCCAGTCTTTAAAAAGATAATTGGCACAAAGATATCAGTCAAAGAGAAAGCAAGGCAGTTTGAACAACAGGCCCTGCAGGAAATGAAACAAGTGAGATCCCGAGATATGAAAAGTTTGCGTTCACCGACACATAGCAGCTGCACTCAGGATGGAGAGAGCTCACTTGAGTTGTCTACCGAAAGCCTCCTTCCATCTCCTGTCCATCTCTCGCCTTCTTTTTCCTCCCTTAGTCCTTACTCTGAGGTGGTTGAACTCGACACGTCTACTATACCTTCTGTGATCATAACTCACCATGATGCTCCCGAACATTTGTCCCCTCCACCAACTCACAAGCCCATTCCTCCTTCCTTTAGGATCAAAATTCCTGCTCGCCAAAATCTTTTACCCTATCAGTCTACTGTGGAAGCAGTGGAAATCATTCCTGATCCACCCAAAACCCCTCCGCCGCCGCCACCGCCTCCATCTCCCCTCCCCCCACCACCAGCTCCTCCCCCGTTGCCACTTCCATTTCCTTCCCCTCCTCCCAGCCTTTCCTTATCATCTTCTTCATCTACTCTAAGCACTCAGCTCCTCTCCCCTGCAAAACACACCAAGTCACCCTCCAAACAAGAAGTGGTCTGCATCCCTGATTTACCTGACCCTCCTCGCCGGGAGCTGAAGGGGATTCTTAAAAACATCCAGAACTTAGCAGATATTGAAAAATCTGTGGCCAATATGTATAGTCAAATAGACAAAAACCACATCTTACCTAAGCACATCGCCAAGCTGAGGCCAGTTGCGACGCCAGAACCACCAAGTACACAAACGGTGACTGAGACTGAGCACAGCCAGCAGAATGGAAACTTGAGCTGCATAGTGGAGGAACTTGAAAAAAGATTCCCATCGCAGTCCACTGCATTATGACAACCCTGTGTATGTTGCCTGATGTATAACCTGGTACCATCGCAAACCTGTTGCCCAGGACCCCAGCATCCACAGAACTGCTTTGTCATCATCACTGAGAGTTTCTCTTCTCTTTCTCCGCTGTTTCTTCCTGACTTTGCAAACCTGCAAATCCATAATAACACCCTTCTTCAGCTGGTCCAGATGGATTAATTTTATGATGCTTATTTCCCTATGGGAGTGCTGTCCTTATCTACTTTTTCAAAAAGTACTGCTTTTATTTCTTAGGTGGAGGAGGAGGCATTCCAGAACTAAAATCAGCGGACTGGAAGCACATGTTAGCTCAGATGCAATGCTAAATGGGGAGGTTTTTGTTTATCGGGGAGGGGGCATCCTTCTGTCAAAAGCATTTGTATCAACAAGCAAAGCAACTACCCTGCAATGCAAAGAGGGGTTGTGGTGTCTTATTGCTTTCACGTTAAAATGTTCACCAGGGGAGAGCTCTTAACTTTTCACTGTAAGGTGTTGGATGTCACTGGAAAGCAAGAGATAGCAAGCAAAACAGACTCAGCAAAAAAAAGTGGGGGGGAGGAGGAAAGCTGAAGTTATTACAATAACGTATCATCTTGTTCTGTAGATTGGAGAGGATGGCAGGCTTGTCATGTTGATAAAGGTTTTCTGATTTGTCGTTCCACCTTCTCTTCCTTCTTTCTGTAATCCACAGCATGCCTTTCATTACTTTTTCATATACTGACACTGCATATTCTAAGACTTCACGTTTGTAATTTATTTTGTGTAAAAAGCATTTTATAAAAAAAGAAAGAAAATATTCCTATTAAAACACAGAGTTTCCCCATTCTGCATGCTACATTGCTCAGCATATTTCTTTCACAAAGTCCCCCTCCCCCAATTTCATCAAATCTTATAAAGTAATTTGAATCATTATTACAAAAAGAGGGATTTATAAGTGTGCAGGTTTTTTGGTGGGGTAGATTTTGCAGGCATTTGGCTTGAAGTACTCCAAATGAAACCTATTTCTTAAATGATAATTTTATTAAATTGGGTAGCTGGCTCTCTGAATACATGACAAGCTAGAAGAAGAAAAAAGGCTAAAGGCCAAAATAGATGGAGAAGCTAGAGCTATATAGGCAAATATCTGCCATTCTGTGGTAAAAAGCAGAGGGAGGGGCAGGGAATTATTTGGATCATGGGAATAGCACTGGGGAGATGGAGATTGAATATTTCCCCTCAAAACAGCTTTTAGCTATAGAGTGGGGGGAAGAGAGGTGTCTATACTGCACCAGACTAGCTTGCAGAGGAAAGTGGACTTCAGAAGCAGTTTTTCATAAAATGCAGAGGTCCGTCAACCTGAGCCAGGTGTAAAATAGTGATTGGCAGTGGAAGGGGGCAATTCTCTTAAAAATAAGGAATAAGGAATAAGGAATAAGGAGCCTCTGATCATATTCACAGACCAGGGATTTGTTTTCAGTATCAAGAATGAGCTCACAGGTCTGCAATACACAAAATCCACTTGGTTTTCCCCCTCAGCTTTCTTCATTTCAGTAGCCTAGTTTTTTTTTAGAAGAGGGGGGGGCAATTTTTAAATTGTTGCTAGTCTTGAACAATTAGTGAGTCAGAAACCCTTGGTTATCTACGGAAACTCTCCAATGTCCTACCTTCTGTCCATCTAGGGCAGGGGTCAGCAACCTTTTTCAGCTGTGGGCCGGTCCACCGTCCCTCAGACCATGTGGTAGACCAGACTATATTTTGGAAAAAATAATGAACGAATTCCTATGCCCCACAAATAACCCAGAGATGCATTTTAAATAAAAGGACACATTCCACTCATGTAAAAAGATGCTGATTCCTGGACCGTCTGCAGGCTGGATTGAGAAGGCGATTGGGCTGCATCAGGCCCATGGGCCTTAGGTTGCCTACCACTGATCTAGGGCATAGGAAACAGGGTGACTTCCATCAGAGAAAGCATTGATTCCCCTCTTCAACACCATAGCAAAAGAGTCTCACTCTGGATATTCTTTCCATGAAAGAAAATGACAGTGGGTGATTTAATCGCAGATCTTTGCTGTTGTACCCTGATTAGGATGTGAGTTCATCTCATCACATCTTTCCTCTTTCCCCTTCAAATCAGAATAATTATATTAAAACTAATATTTAAGAGAAGTGTTAATGAACAGTGTCAAAAGAAAGCATGTATTTGGAGCGAACTTTAAAAGCTTAAAGCCAGTTTGTTGGGCTAATATTATCAGTCATGCACAGACAAGTAATTACAAGGGTACTTTAGTTAAAGGTCTAAAAATATGCCGCTTTTCTTCACCGTCTGGCTTTTTCTCCAGTGGCTCTTGGGACAAGTATGGATGGCTCAATCAAAAATTGCTGAAGGTAGATTCTGTTTTGTCCCAGAGCCAAGCGCTGCAAACTTCATCACTTGAGTTCTGCTGACACATTAGAAAATGCTTTGTGCTTAATAAAGTCTCCTATTCAAGGTGGAGTTTATTTCAGGTCCAGCATATGTCATCAGTAGCAATAATAGCCAGCTATGTAGTGAGTACAGTAATCAATTCATTTTCTTTTCTTGCTACAACAGAAGTTTAACATTTTTGAGCACTCTTGAGTATAGCACGACTTCAGGAACAGCAGGAACTCCTGAAATAAGAGGTTTCTAAATCTGTAAGTTTCAATTTGCTTCATTCTGTTATTTCAGAATGGCACTGAAATTGAACGAAATGCTGCAGTGCTGCATAACTAGCTAAATTTTCAAGCCTTATCAACATACTGTAACATGCTGCCATACAGTTTTCGAGTTCCTTTAAGTAATGGAAAGTTTAGGGCAGCCTTTAAAGCAGGGGTGAGAAACTTGTGGCCCCCCAAAAGACACATGAAAGCATAAGAGCCCCGCTGGCCCATTTAGTCCGGCATCCCGTTCCCACAGTAGCCAACCAGATGTGTAGGGGAAGCCACCAAGCAGGGCATGAGCAGCACAGAACTCTCCCACTTACGTTACCCATCAACTGGTATTCAGAAACATACTATCTCCTATACTTCTATACTAGACGGGGCCCTCTTGCTAGTTCCACCACCCTCCTAAAACTTTTGGTTAGGGGGAGTGGCCCAGGAGAGGGCATTATCCGTGGCATCCCCTAAGCTGTAGGACTCCATCTCCATAGAGATGCATCTGACAAGTTCCTTATACAGTGGTACCTTGGTTTTCGAATGTAATCCATTCCGGAAGACCGTTTGACTTCCAAAACATTCGAAAACCAAGCCGCAAAGGGCGGACTGCAAATTCAATAGAGAAAATTGGGGGGGGGGGGGACTCAGCGGAAGCCATTTGATTTCCGAGGTGCATTCGAAAACGGACGCATTTACTTCTGGGTTTTCGGCGTTTGAAAACCAAAGCGTTTGACTTCCGAGACGTTCAAAAACCAAGGTACCACTGTACAGCTTTTGGCAAATGCTGAAGATTCACCTCTTTACTCTGTCACAACCCACCCTGGGACCTTAGGGTGAAGGGTGGGGAATATATCAAAATAGTGGTGGTGATATACTGAAGGGGTTTGCTGTCAGATTCCAGTTCACGTCAGCTTCATGCTAGTTAGTAGCCAGGGAGGAACTGTTTCCATAAGCCTCTGTAGGGCTACGGGTTTCCTATTCCTGCTTCTCGTGATCAGTTTGCCTTGATGCGGTGCCCCCTGGGAAATTATCATGTTGCTGTATATCAGGGGTAGGGAACCTGGGGCCCTACAGATGTTATTGGACAACAACTCCCATAATTCCTCATCATTGTCTGTGTCAGCTGGGGCTGATGAGAGTTGGGAGCTCAACATCATTCACAGGTTCCTCACCTTGGCTGTGTACAAATTAACCTGTTATTAGGAGGGTGCATCAGCAAGCACACAGGCAGAGTGCCTCCCATAGTCAAGTCCTTGTGCATAATTTAAAGCAAAAATCAAAATAATCTTCGTTTTTACTTTTCATGTTAGACCAGACTTTTTTTCCAGCCCTTGTGAAAATGTGTGGATTACATGTACCTGTCTGTGAGCAAGTAAGCCTCATGAAGTTCCAGCAGGCTTATTGCTGTTATTTAGTCGTTCGACACTTCGTGACCCCATGGACCAGAGCACGCCAGGCTTACTCCAAGGCAAATGGATATAGGATTGCAGCCTCAATTACTGTCATTCAGGTTAAACCTGAAGATGGAGCCTTACATCATGTTGAGGTCCTTAAAAACAGTTTCCATATGCTATGACGTGTGTAGTATGTTTAGATTCCATTACACTTCCTACTTTGAACAAAGCTAGTCATGTGGGTTTGAAGGGCTGATATGGGCAGACCAGAGAGGGCACGCGAAATCTATTACTGAAGAACGTATTTTTCAAAGCACTAAATTATTCAGAACCAAATGGCCATTGCCTTTCAAAATTAGTTTCTAGTGGATCTCATCAAGAGGATAATGAATCTCTAATCATGTGTGACCTTCCGTATGCAAGTGGGTCAGCCAGTACACAAGAAGCCTGTTTACAAAGGTTTCTTTAGTTCAGCCAAAGTTTAGACTAATCTCCTGGGTGAAATGAATGCTGTCATTCTAAAGAATGCTTTTTAGGGCCATAAATGGTGTCTTTATTCCAACATAAATTATTTTGTTTGGGATGGGATGCCATTTACCTATGTTTCAGGTAGACCCATAACCACCCCACTTCTTTTCAGGTGGACATAATTAAGGCCACATAGACACCATAAATTTAAAGCAATGTGATCCCATGAACAGTCATGAGTTTCCCCCAAGAATTCTGGAAACAGTTGTTTGTTTTGGGTGCTGAGAGTTGTTAGGAGACCCCGCTTTTCCTCCCAGAATTACAGTTAGAACTCTAAGCACTCAAAAAAAATAGCTGACAGAATTCTTCAGAGGAAGACCTGGTGCTTTAAATGTATGGTGTGGATGTGGCTTCTGGCTGGCCTACTCTTCTTTTCCGCTTGTTTTGAAACCATCCTGGTTTTTTTTTCCTTCCCCATACTTCCTATTTTAGCATTTTCTGCCATTTGTAAAGGGAAAATCTATGAACTTTTTTGGTGCCTCCAATGTCTTTTAAAACAGGAGGGAAAGAAATTGCACCACGAGAAGATCTCCTACTGCACATATCTGCATCATGTAACATAAAGTGTCTGAAGCCATTGGGAAGACCAGTGTCCTCTGTGCTAGATATCTTGTTAGAAGTTGGCCATTTTTAGCCTTGAGGGCCATACACACCTGAAGTTTGGCGTTTTGAGGCCCCTTGAAAATTCAGTGCAGCTGACACTGCTCTGAGTGGCTCTGAAGCACTATTTGATCAGAGACCAGAGAGGGACTCTGAAAAACTATATTCTGTTTACAGCAAGGATAGAATGGAACTGATTAAAGAGAAACAAGTGATCCTTCCATGAGCTATTTGAAAAGAGCCTGTGTATTTATCATTTACAGAGATAGGCAGTATCTTTGAAGCTTTAAGTAGTAAAACCTTTATCTCAGGAGCCAAAAGTTGCAAGAAAGCATGTTCTAATTCTACATTCTGTTTACTACCTTTGATTTTGATCTATCATTTGGGTTTCATACAAGATAACAACTAAAATATGTTTAGAGTAAGGCAAATACACATAGGAATCTATCCATCCAGTAACTGGAGTTGACAAATTGTAACTCCTTTAAATCTGTATCACCAAAAAATTGCAGGACAGTATGCAAACAATTGTGCAAATTATGTTTCTTGTATCCAGAAGTGGTGTATATGTACAGCAAGTGTTCTGACATCTGCTGCTGTTTGGACATGATTATATATCATTATTTGTTCTTTGAGATTTAAGAGATTTTTGCTCAGCTACTAGTATTCATTGAATAGTAATCCAGAAATGTTGACAGTTTGCAGGAGATAGGTCTATGGTTTTCCTTCAAGCCACTAGAATTACAATTAGCTTTCACATTTAGCCCAAACCATAAATGCATTTTCAAGTTTTTTCATCTTCGTAACAATAATGATTAGAAATGTGCCTTACTTTTAAGAAAGAAAGATTGAAAACCAAAGTTATCAGGAATTCAAAATTATCTAAAAGATCATTGGTTGTACATACTGAGTGCAACTTAAGAGACTGGTAAATGTGGTGGTGGGATTTCTAGTAACGACTGCATGTGTATAAGAAATATAATGTATATTGATTCTTCTCCAGTTTTCCTTTAATACATAGGGCAATAGCATGGCAACCATTGCCAAAACATTTTGAGATCTGTTTTATAAAAATAAGAGAGAAAGAAAAGTATTATTTCGGTTTTATTATGAACAGTTTGCAGGTTAATACATAACTATTATGTAATGTTTTGTTATGAACAGTTTTATTTGACACTATATCAGTTCCTCAGCTCCTGATGTTGCTAAACTCCAGCTTCAGTCAGGTCCAGCCAGCCTGCTCAGTGATCAGGGATGATGAGAACTGTAGTCCAACTACATCTGGAGGCCTGCAGCTTCCCCATCCCTGAATTAAAGCAATAGTGTTTCTTATTTTGCTTGCAACTTTGGATCACAGAAGTGTGTGCTCAGAGACGATTAGCTTCTTCCTTCTAGTGGCGGCTCTTTAAAACATCCTCTGAAGATTGAACCATCTAGAACATGATCATTGAGGCTTGGGAAGCTGCGACCTGGCCAGCTGAAGAAGTATTATTGCCAGTCTCTATGTAAACATAGAAGTGCTTTTGAGAATTGCCACTTGGGATCTGAGCCATCTTGGTTTTGGAGACAGTGGGTGGAGTTGCACATTCTATTGCCACCGTGTGCCTTAAAACCCTGACCACAACCTCATTTCTGCAAAGTTGCATTCATAGGGAATAACAATGAGGACAAGGAAGTGGGTGGCAAGGTCTTTTCTTCCCACCCAGTGACTCGTCACATCTTGGGTTTCAGGTCCATATTGCCATTGTGAGGATATACTGTACCTGAAACCTTATCCGGTGGGTTTTCAGGAGGAAATCAGTAGGTGGGAGAAGGCTTAAGCTGCCCTTCTCCTGCCTGCTGCTTCTCCCTATAAATTATGGCCTCTCAAACAACTCCCCCCCCCCACAACTTTCAGATCTATGTTTCTATTGGTCAGGAACGTCAACTGGGGTGGGAGTGGTTGTGTGAAGGTGTTTCTGTGGAATAATGAAAAAGGGAAAGTTAAGCTCCCCTGCTGCTCTCTGCCATTTTTGCTCTTCAGGTTTCCTCCTTTCAGTGGCACTTTGCTAAGAAGCAGCAGGCAGCCAGAGTTTTAACCATGAGGTAGCAATGGAACATGCCATACAAAAGAATAAAGCAATACTGCTTAGGTAGACTTTGAAAAGTCATTGATAATCCAAGCGATAAATCTCCATTTTAGATGTTCATTACTTTCCTATCAAATGGACTACAGCAATAATTTACCTCTGATAATCCAATACACAAGCTGAATGCTAATAGAAAAGCTTTGCAGATGGTAATATTAAAAATTAAATGTGATCCTCCAGACTCTTCTTTATTTTCCCCCTAGGTGTCATTAAATTCTTTCCCTCATCTGCTGTCTCTCTACTAGTTTAGCCTTAATATAATTGTGAGCATGTCTGCTTCAAGATAAAAAAATGTAAGTCCTAAACAGAACATGAAGAGATCAGTCCAGAGGAACTTAAGTGCTCTTAAAACTGACTAAAACCAGTTGTCCATAAGCATGCAATTAAACGCCTAATCTGGCAATCAATGCACAGTTACTGGGGGGCTGAGTCCCCTTGAATTTAGTGGGATATGTCGTGAGAAAATGTTAAGTCTTCAAAACTGCACCCTGGAAATGGATGGTCTCCCTTTGGCAGCTAGATCAAGCATACAACACAGCAGCTGCCCATTTCACCTTCTGCCCTTCTCCTGCCACATCCACTCTGCAGCACATTTTGAATCCAGCTTTCTACAATGGGAAGCATGGGGTGGAACAAAGGTATCAGAGAAAATGGGTAGGGGAAGCCACAGCTACTTGCATTCCAATTGGTAAATCCAATTGTGTTTTTTTCCCAAGTAACGGTGTATGGGATCGTTGTCTGCCTAGCAAGTCATTTAAAGATTCTGTCTGTGTACACACCAAACATTTAAAGCACATCCCACACACTAAAGAATCCTAGGAAATGTACTGTACTCCTCACAGAGTTATAGTTTCCTGGAACCCTTAACAAACTACAGTTCCCCATTCAGTGGGTTGCAATCTTTCCCTTCTACTGATGGAAGGTGGAATGGGGAAGAAAAGGAATTCCAGATGAAAGACTTCTGTCAACAGAAGCATTGGATGCGACCCAATAGCCAGTGAAGCAATGTGACACTGTTGCTCTCCTGGCTTCTCAACATAGCAGCTGACTGGCACTTCCCGGGAAGGAGGGGGGGTGCTTGGTCCATGGTGGCAGAGCCAGTCTGCCACTCCTGCCACCACAAGGCCAGGTTCCTTGCACCTCACCCCCTCCACAGTAACCCATTGTGTTGGGAAGCCAGGAGAGTGATGGTGTCCCACCAGGGCCACCTCAGCAGCCGCTACTGACCTGTAGCTCCACCATCCAAACTCCCAAGCTGCTTTGAAATTTCTCCTGGTTGGCTCCAGCTTGGAGTAGGTCCATTGAAATCAGTGAGACCTAATTTAGTCATGACTAACTTGTAGAGCCATTAATGTGCCTACTCTAAGTAAGCTAATTCTGGGTCCAACCCTCCATTGGCTTTAAGCTATTCAGTACTGTGATACATGAGATGCTACCAGGAAACTTATTTCTGAGGGGCAGATCCTGTTTTTCAGTATGTTCCATTCCAACCACAGTTCCATCTGAACTACAGATTTGATGGAAGATCTTCCTAGATGTGTCTTGACTTTCTGAAGGGACCCTATGGAAGGTTCCAAGAGCAGTAGATACAAGGGGAAGGCTTTTGAATATCTGACATGTGGCCAGCAGCTTTTAACTACAAATAGATTTCCACCTTTGCTTCTATGTGTTCCGAGGGGGGGGGGGAGAGAGTTATGCATATCTCCTTGGGAGATCTAGGATTAGGATATGGTATCCAGCCCATGTCAAATGAACCTTGCCTTCCTTGGTCAATTTTGGGTTCTCATTTTTATTATTCTGTTGGCAGTAATAATCAAAAGAAACCCGCAGTAATCCAGTACTTAAGATATTTGTGGCCTATTTTCATACTGTTGCCATCATTATCTGTTTTTTTGTATCTTGATCATTATTTCCAATGCATTTGCCAAGAGCCACCTTCATGTTAATGCCTTTGATGCCCTTTTTAAACAAAGGTGAAACAAAGAAAATGTGATTGCCTCCCACAGTCATGGGTCAAATTAAGTCTCAAGGACCTTCTAGACTGGGAACCTGAAGCACAGCAAGGAGAAGTCCTCATAAGGATGCAACATAATCTATAAGCCATGTTATTTGTTTTAGGGTAGTTCTACAGAATTCAATGGGATGTACTGTGAGGCCCATAATGTTCTATTGCAAAGTCTTTACATTTTGAAGAAAATGATATTGGTAAAATGGATATTAATATTTACAACTTGAATAGCTGGATTAATGTCCTATTTTTCTTGTGCTTAATTTCAGGCGTGGATATGCACAGCAAGAGGTAAGACACACCCTATATTTTAGGAAGAAGTTACCATTTACATTTCTTTTCTTCAGCATAGCTTGGATAATTTTTGCATTTTATATTATTTGACTCACTGAACATTTAAACTGCATTATCAATGAGAGTTGAGGATCTGCAGAGCTGCAAGTGGCGTCCACTCAGGGATTTCCAAATACAGCACACCTGGCATCTCCTCGGTACCTGTTTTGTGAAATGCCTTTCCAAATTCTGTAATTATATTTTTAAAAAGTAGTTTTTGCATGAATGCTTGCCTAGTGTCTGAGCATTAGAAGTTGGAGCGTTTCATGAATAGGGCCTGCACAAAGCATTGTGCATAAGAATATATGAAAGCCTCTCTCCCATTTGTTGTTCAAAACCCAGTTGGACTGGCAGTTGTGAGATAAATGAGCTCAGGGAGCTAGAACCAGAACTTGCCAGAACAGTGTGCTGGCACCTCTCAGCTGGGCCCCAGAAGTGGGAGGAGAGACCTGACCCGCCTCAGCAAAGTCCCCCTGCACGTCTGGCTCGCAAGGAGACCCTCCTGAGAGCACAAAGATGAAATCCCTTACAGACTCCAGAGAGGGTGTCCTCATGAGCTGGATGTACATCTGGGCTTTATTGAGGCTCTTCAGCCCCTCAGCTAACAGCTGATATATGGGAAATCCATATGATATGTGAGCTGGAGTGGCATGGGCAGGGGGCTTGTTAAGTTGCTCAGCTGAGGCATGGAAAGGCGCCCTTCGCCTCAGTTGAGCACCCTCAACAAACCTCTGGCTGGTGAGAAGACCCTCTTTGGGCTCAGGTGGGTATTCTAAGGGAGGTACATTCTGGCACCTTTTTCGCTAGAAAAAAAGCACTGGCTAGAACTGCTACAATAAACATTTTCTACTTGAGAACAGATTTCCCAGATCAAAATACACATTTAGCTTCAGTTATATATAGATAGACGACACCAAAGTATGTTAATTGTAACTTTTCCCTCCAGAAATAACTCTTCATGTGAGTTTTGAAGAGGAAATCTGTAAATTATACATGTGGCCCTGTCTGGTCTTTGACCACAATAAAGACTGATTGATTGATTGATTGATTGATTGATTGATTGATTGATTGATTGTTACATGTGGTCACTCTTCAAAACTAACTCAGGACTCAGGAATCTGTTCAGAATAAGTATAAATGTCTTGGAAGAAGATGACAATATTGACAACTGTAGGAACCAGTTCCCTAGAGTAAAGAACATCTATGGCCTGTTGGGACCTTTGCCAAATCACAGGGCAGTGAAGCTGAATTTAATACATGTGGATCTGAAGTGGCTTTGCCCTTTTGCCTTGAGAAAATCCATCATTAGAGTAGAACTAAATTAGCTCTGAGCAATATTTTGGCCATTAGAGTCATAAGCAAAACTACTGTTGTCGTGCTGGTTTAAAGGTTACCTCATAACCCTTCAACCTCAAAATAAATTACTTGCATTTTCTGTTATATCTTTCTCATCAACCTGTTTCTGTTTCCAATTTTCTTTGTCAGCAACAGCAATTGCTGAGGCCGTCCCTTCTCAGACCAGAGGTACAATTTTCTCACTTTCTTCTAGAACTTTGGGAGCACTCATATAGAATACCTTCTGACACACAATTATACATTTGGCACTTCCTTATCATTAACACTGAAGGAGAAAACAAGTTTTTAAATTTGTTTTTCAGTGTATTTATCCTGACAAGTTATTTGGCAATACTGTGATATTTTCATGCACCTGAGCCTGCTGACTTCAGTTGTGTGATTTTAAAGTTGACATATTTCTATAGCTTCTCTGCTGTTACTCAAACTGTCCCAAGATCCTTTTTGTCCCAAATAACTCAATTAACTGCAGTGTTATAAGCTATACTCAAGAAGCTGAATGATAATTACAAGCACCCTTTATGCTCTAATAATCTTAAGAACTTTCATTAGCAGCATGAACGATACCCTCAATTCTTTGTAAAGTATGTTGATAAGTGATTGTGCTTTAGTTATGAAATGCAAGACTTGGTTTAGAGGTTCAGGCCATAGTATCATCCTCCACGTGAGGAAAGCCAGAATTATATCTTGCACAAGGCAATGCAGAACACATAAAAGCAGAAGGAAGAAGGCAGCCCTTGATCTAGTAGTGATTTGCAGAAGACTGGCAAGGATTTTTGACTCTCAATTATTTAACAATGGCAAAAACAAAATGCCTTTCTCACTGCTGGAATAAATATATCCTGGGGATAAACCAGGAGGAAGAATTTTTTGTGTAGAAGGATTCTAGTATTCCAAAAAAAACTTTCTGACCTAAAATTCTTTAATTTTACATGTATGCCTTTTGCACCAAATTTTGGCTAGTAGACTTTGAGGTTCTAGTAAAAATGCCAACATAGATCCCTCAAGCTTGAAGTTTGCACATCTCGACATACTCACATTCTCACATGCTTGATCCTTCTTTGGGTTTCAAAAGGAAGAGGGACCATGTCTTGGAAGCAAGTGGTGCATGCATCATATGTATTTATGCCAACTCAACAATCCACGTGGTGTCAGATTTGCACATCTTCAAGGCTTGATCCTGGGCTCCCCAACCATGAAAAAGATGTTACTTCAGTACAGGCCCAACTGCTTTTAGCAGAATGAACTAGGATACCAGCCATAGATACTGCCCAGCAGAGCACGTTGTAACAACTCATGGCTATTATAGTGAAACAATATGGATGTGATTCAGGAGATATTAATGTCATGAGCTGTATCAGCCTTTTCCCCCCTGTTGGTATGTCCTTTGGTAATCCATGATGATTGCTTGTTGTTCTTGCTGCAACGTAAGCTGTGCATGATTGACCATAACATCCCTCCAAGCAAGTTTGATAGAGAGTTTTGTTACTGCCTCCCCATATTTAATGTCTCCAACTGTTAAAATTTGTTTCAAAGAAAAACACTCTACTTCACACTATTTTTATAAGTTTAGTTTCCAAGCAACTTGAAATATGTCTGCTTAGCTCAGGAGTGGGGGACTGGTGGCCCCCCTACTCCTCCAGATGTTGTTGGACTCGAACCCTCATTAGCTGCAGCCAGCATCATTGATGGTCAGGGAGTTGTAGTCAAACAATGTCTGACTGCAGATTCTCTTACCCCTTCCTTAGATGCATGTAAAATACTTGCAGTGACTATTCATTACTAACGATCAATGTTAGGATATTTATCATCATAACTTAAAACAAACACTACTGTGAACAGGCACTGTGTTTTACATTGACTAAGCTTTAGCATGGGACGCGGGTGGCGCTGTGGGTAAAAGCCTCAGTGCCTAGGACTTGCCGATCGAAAGGTTGGCGGTTCGAATCCCCGCGGCGGGGTGCGCTCCCGTTGCTCGGTCCCAGCGCCTGCCAACCTAGCAGTTCGAAAGCACCCCGGGGTGCAAGTAGATAAATAGGGACCGCTTACTGGCGGGAAGGTAAACGCCGTTCCCGTGTGCTGCGCTGGCTCGCCAGATGCAGCTTTGTCACGCTGGCCACGTGACCCGGAAGTGTCTCCGGACAGCGCTGGCCCCCGGCCTCTTAAGTGAGATGGGTGCACAACCCTAGAGTCAGACACGACTGGCCCGTATGGACAGGGGTACCTTTACCTTTACCTTTTTAAGCTTTAGGATAATTATCACCATGGCGTTTCATTTCATTTCTCTCAGACTGCTAACTTCCCCCTGACCTCTTTACACTCCTACCAGAGAACACAGGAGAACACTTCATGCAACTGTTGAAGTGCATTCTTGTTCAGACAAATGCATGTATTCATGACTTACAATGGTTTATCCAAGTACACTATAGTGAATAAAAATAAAGAAATTGTACAATAATTATTTAACAACTGTATGGTAGTTGTGTAATTTATATCATGGGAATAAGAGTACTGAGAATGAATTCTCCCTCTTTGGCTCAAGAGTATGTTTTTAGCAGTGATATAAAACGAAGTTGGGGGCAGGAAAGCAAAACTTGACATTTATTTTATTTTTTTTAGAAATATGATACCACATTCAGGATGATCCCATCATGTCAGAGAAAATAGTTTGTAAAGAAAGTACAATAACAAAATATTGTTCTTTCAGCTTTAGTCAGATTCTGTCAACTGGATCCTCTTGAAAGTTGAAATAGACGTAGGCATATTCCAAAAATGTGTCTGAAGCTCCCATTGCCCTTGCCTCAGCCCCACTGCTGGCTGAGAATTCTGAAGAGCACCACAGAAGAATATTTTATGTCTCCCACATCTGAGCACTGGCACTAAAGGGAGAAAAACCCCTGGGATTATTATTTGTATTATTATTCCAGTGCCAAAGGTTGAGGATAAAAAGGACCCAGCAACTTTTATCTTTTTGTCTGTGCTCATACCCTTCTCACACATGAACTCAGGGCTCTTTAAGATCTATGGGTTTGTGTATTCCTACTGAGCTTTCTTTTTCTCTTTTTCTTGGTATTGTGACAAACAGGAACTTTCTATGGAATCTGGAATTGATCCTGGCCAAGAGTACTATGGGCAAGATTACTACAGTTATGAACATGGGTATTATTCATTCTGCATTTTCTATACCACTTCACAACTTTACATGCTAACCAGAGCAAGAATCGAATGGAATGCTTTAGGCATGGCCAAGCAGTTTTTACACTAGATTTCTTTACACTAGATTTATTTGTCGCTGCTTCCAAGGACAGGGCCAAGTACAGTATAAAATAGTATTCTAGTCTCCCATTGTGACAAGAGATGGGGGAGAAATTTGATTCAGTTCACCGTTAAAGTCAAACCAGCCTAAGCTGTGTTTTCCAAAACAATTGGCTGAAACACAACAATACTTCGAAATCTGCACTTCTCTGAATTTTGAAATGTTGTTCTCTGGATAATTAATATGTTCAGTAATGCATATGCAAGGCAAAGTGCATATATTGATGCAGATAATATAGAAAAACACATTATATTAGTGGAAATTGCTTCGCAAAATGTATATTAAGAAAGATTGCATACAACAATGTGTATTTTAGGAGAAGTTTGCATTAAAGTTTGCCAGTCTGGGCTCCTTCAAGAGGAAGGGCAAAATATAAATTTAATGGATGGATGGATGGATGGATAGATAGATGATAGATAGATAGATAGATAGATAGATAGATGATAGATAGATAGATAGATAGATAGATAGATAGATAGATAGATGATAGATAGATGATAGATGATAGATAGATAGATAGATAGATTAGATAGATAGATGATAGATAGATAGATAGATAGATAGATAGATAGATAGATAGATAGATGATAGATAGATAGATAGATAGATATAGATGATAGATAGATAGATGATAGATAGATAGATAGATGATAGATAGATAGATAGATGATAGAGATAGATAGATATAGATAGATAGATAGATGATAGATAGATAGATGATAGATAGATAGATAGATAGATAGATAGATAGATAGATGATAGATAGATAGATAGATAGATAGATAGATAGATAGATAGATAGATAGATGATATATTGATATAGATAGATGATAGATAGCTGCTTAATTTTCACGAGAACCTCTTTTTAAAAAAATGCAAACTGATGTGAAAATGAAAAGAACTGAACTTGTAAACAGAATAACAGGAAACCAAGAGAAACCAAAATTGACTGATTCACCCATCCTTTGTTGTGACTGACAGTAGTGTCAGAGTGATGGCTACATTACCTACACATGTGTATCTTCCGTGGGCTTCATAGCAGTTTTGTTGTGACCCCCCCCCCTGACATTTTCCCCTAGTTCCTCAAAATAGCTGTACAAGAATAAGACTGAGGTAGGAAAACAAAAGGGCAATTTTTTATTTTAAAAAATTGTATGTATATGTGTGTGTGTGTGTCCCTCTTTCCTCACTGCCACCAGGAAGATACCATATATAAGATACAGTTTGCTATAAAACTATAGGAGGCCAAAGGCAGGTGACAAGAGTACTCACTTTTTTAAAAAAAGGAATCAAGCAAGCTAAGGATGAGTGCTCTTGCATGTATTTGTGAGTATACACAACCAACATGGATACAAACATAGAGGATGTCTGTACCTGGCTTTTCCCCCAGGTACGAATTGCCTCAATACGGAAGTCGTCGCCGATTGCTGTCTCCTTCTGGAATGTATGATGAGTATGGCGAAGTGGTCGTGGAAAGCGATGGCGGCTACTATTATAGCCCACAGGGACCTACAGCAGAAGCAGACGTAGGTTTATTCGTTTATTTATTTTTTCCAGTTCCAAATGTATTGACCTTTTGCAAATATATCAAAGCTCCTAACAGGACATGTGGACATTTGGTAAACAATTTTTCGGTTCTGACAGGGTCAGCGTCAATTCTGAGGTAAGCGAATGGAAGGACATTTGTGGAAGGAAAGCTTTGCATTCACTTCTTCTCCTCCAAAGCCACTTGCCCTTCTAATAAACTTATCTGGGGTGACTTCCTAATCACTGTGGCATGGAAGTGAGGCTGCTGAGGGAGGTGGCAGCTGCTCCAAGCCAAGCAGATTTCTGTCCAAACACAGCCAAGCAGTGTTCTCCACCCCAGACCGCATTGTGTTACCATCTTCAGTATTTGAATTTTTGTGAATCAAAAATTTGAGTTGTGGGAAAGAGTGATAGCATAGTACAGGGTTTCCCAAATGTGGGTCTCCAGCTGTTTTGGGACTACAACTCCAAGACCGGTGGTCAGGGTAGATGGAAATTGTAGTCCAAAAACAGCCCTGCCATAGTAGATATGTTTTAAAATATATCTTATAATTATACGTGGCAGCCTATGCATGGGTGCCGGCTCCTTGGGGCCAAGGCACTTTGGAGGCCCCCCCATGTTTTTTGTGAGGGTGCTGGGCCCCCTCAATGTTCAGAGGGCGTTCAGCTCTGCCCCTGGCTCATTGCAACGTTGCATGATGTCACGCTTGTGACTTCAGGACATCACGAGAAGGCACACGTGTGATGTCAGGACGTCACGTCAGCCCCCCCCCCCAATCATCTTGAGAAGCTGGTGCTTATGAGAATACAGTGAGTGAAGGGTCATATGTCTCTTATCTTCACCTTCCATATCCCACTTGTCAAGTGGATGACATAGACCAGGGTGGAGAAAACCTGTGGATTGGTCATGCCATGACCATTGGCCATGCCAACTGGGGCTGATGGGAGTTGGAATCCAACAGCATCTGGAAAGCTACATTTCCCTGGCCCTGATTTAGAGCTCCCTCTGCTGTCGCCTGCCTCTGGGATAGTAGACAGATGTAGAGCAGGGGTCAGCAAACATTTTCAGCAGGGGGCCAGTCCACTGTCCCTCAGACCTTGGGGGGGGGGCAGACTATATTTTGGAAAAAAATATGAACGAATTCCTATGCCCCACAAATAACCCAGAGATGCATTTTAAATAAAAGGACACATTCTACTCATTGAAAAACACGCTGATTCCTGGCACTATTTAGAAGGTGATTGGGCCGGATCCAGCCCCCCGGGCCTTAGTTTGCCTACCCATGATGTAGAGGATTGAGAGGAAGGAAGTGTACTCTCTGCATCTTCAGAGACATTCCTCCTTGTGGGCACTATAAAACTGAGACCAATCTTGTAGCATGACCAAAGCCCTAATAATATGTTATCAAGCCTGATCTGCTGCTGAAAAATAGCAACCTTGTCCTTGGACTCCACCCCACAGAAGTAAACTATGCAAATGCTGGTCACCAAAATCATGTCAGCAAGAGCACGTCGTTATTTACTGTACTGCGGCTGGTATTGGTGAGTGGTTAGTAAACGCACAATCTAGGCAATTCACACGATCTGTCGTGTACATTGCAGCTGCAATCTGGTGACAAGCTGTACAGCATCTGTAATATATGCCTAGAACTGAACTGAAATATCTCAGAAGGCATTTTCCTGAGAAAATGCCTGAAATGTTTCTTTTTTGCAGTATTTTATTCGCAGTATTCTTTGGTGGAAGCTGCCATCCCAGCCCCCAGGGGCCTCAGGGGAACTCTAGTTCTGGAGCATTGCAAGGATGCAAAAGGGTGGCCAGGAAATACCTTAGGGGAAAAAAGGGGGAGTGTCTGTGCCTCCGCCAATAAATATGATAGAGAAATTCAAGAGGCCACTTGTTTAGGGCTCTAGATGGTTCTATATGGCGGAGCAGAGGGGGAAAGAGAGAGTTTTAAAACGGTTTCTTTGACATCTATTCATTTTCAGCGCTGCAGCATCATCTAGTGGCTAAAGTGATAAAGTGCATTTTATTACAATTGTGGTTTTAAATTATCATATAACTAGTGCATATCTAAAAGCCTTTGGTACAGGCAACAATCAAAAAGGTCTGGTGTAAACATATGCAGAAGTTTCAAGTTACTGTGCCATAGAATTGTCTTCTGCCTCCACTGCAAGCCGTACGGAGATCTCCCGCCCCCGCCCCCCAAAAAAAGACTTGGCCTATGACTTTCACAACTACTTTAGTTTCATTGTTCCTTAGATATTACCAGTGGTGATGTTAAAAACAAGTCTAATCCATGTACTTATTTTGCTTCTTCCCCTCTCCCTTGCAATTAACTTTTCATTTCTTCCTGCCGCAAAGCATTTTAGGGCAACATGTTTTCAAGCCAGCCAGCTTTCTAAAATTATAACTAAGCTCCATTTCTTATGATTTGCAGAGGACAAGTCCTGGTGCAGTTGTTCCCAGAAGAGCTGTAAGTCAGAGGCCAGGGCCTCCAGTAGCTATTAGTGCAGTAGGTGACGTGGCGGCTATAAAGTCAGGCCCCAGCCAGGGAAGGAAGAAACTCAAAGCAGTGATGCAGCTGAGCCGAATAGCAGTTAGTGCCCCCAAGCCAGGAACCACCACAGAGGCAACACCATCTCCTTGGAAGAAGGCAAAGATCTTCCCAATGATGCTGCAGAAAGTGAAAGGGAAAGATGCAGATTACGCAGAGCTGGAGGCAGCAGCTCGCCAAGCGGAAGGAGAAGACAGCATGGTTATCAAGGGAAGCTATTTCCAGAAATCAGCTGGTGACGTGATATCGACAAAGAAGGTTGGCCGTGCCTTGAAGCGCACCTCCAAGAAACTCCGCGAGCGTGGCACATCAGAGGAAGTGAGTGAATCGGACTCGAAGTCAGGGATTTCAATCAGCGTCACGGCGGAAAGCGAGTCTGAAGTGAGCGACTACGGCAGGAAGAAAAGGAGAAGGACGTCGTCGTCTTCAAGTGAGTCGTCGTCGTCTGCAAGCAGCACCTCTGCCTCTGATAAAGACTACTTGACAGTGACGCTAGACCAAGACGAAACCACTGAAAGCACAGTGGACTCTGATGAAGAGCATTCAGATTCATCCGGGTCCAGTTCAAGTAGCAGCAGCTCCGAAGACGAAACCTCCGATTCTCAGAGCAAAGCGTCCGAAGATACAGAGTCCAAGATGTCATCATCGTTGCAGAGCTCCGTCAGCAGCGAAGTTACTGCCAGGACAAAAAAAAGCAGGAGCTCCAAGTCCAGTCTCAAGAACCGGTCATCTACAGGAGGAAGTGAATTAGATGACACCATAGAAGAACTATCAGAAGAAGAAGAAGAGCCACCATCAGCTATAGAAGAGGAGTCAGATGACATTGAAACCTCTAGTAAACAGAGAGGGGGCAGTGATGACGAAATTGACCCAGAGGAGGACAGTGAGGCAGAGAGAGGTACTAGCAAGAGCTCAGCGACTCCAACAGATTCTGAAGATGTCCCCAAAAGGGAGAGGATTCGGAAGAAAGGGCCCACAAGGATTGCAGATACTGCTGAGTCAGAAAATCCCAGTGACTCTACATCTTTTTAGAACACAGGAGGTGGAACAAGAGGTAGACAGTGTGCAGTGAGGTGTGGTTTTGGTTTGCTGTGCTCTCTCTGTGTTGCTTTTTTAGGAGGGAGGGAGCATTATGCAAGTCTCAGACACAGTTTGGGAACCAGCCAGTAGCCAGCCTGCCACTCTCTTCCATTAAAAAAAATGTTTTGCAGAAGAGTTAAGGGCTCCTAGCTGAACAGCTTCATGAACTTGAATACACACTAATAGGACTGCACAGGGGCTAAAATAATAAGAATAATTAAAAACAGGATGGCTTGTCCAGATTACAACAACCTTGACAACAAAACTTTTATTACTGATTGATTGATGGGTTGGTTGATTGATTGATCAGGTTGAGTCCAGACGTGATTCTTGATTTCTCAGCATTTCCTGATCCTTAGTAGAAGGCAAACTCCTGTGAATGGGGTTGTGTTTGAAGTGGTGTGAGCTGCTATGAACATTCTTCCTCTGGTGCTTGTGCTGTGAGATGGTTCATTTACTCAGAAAAGCTGAAGCTGCAGTAATCAAGCAAACAGCCAGCGTGTGTGAATTAGCGGTTTCTTTAAATATTGGGGGAGAGGGGTAGATATGTCTATTTCTACCACTGTGTGATTTGCATTTTCTAAAGATGTCTCTGTGCCTTAGAAATCAAATTGCTATATTATATATATATATATATAAACCTTTTCACTGAAGAACTATTTGCATAAATTCTATGCCTACCCAAATTGCTTATAGCTAGTTTCGTTATTTAGCATGGAAACTACTTATTAACTAGATAGATTATTTTTCATTAAATTTACATGGTTAGTGCTCAGATTGGGAGGCCAATTATGAAGATAATTAATAATTATATTGAATCTGTTGCAATTATATTTGGCTGGTTTATTCCAAAGTTTTGGTTTGTGTACTGTAATTCGATTAATGTAAACGAGCAAATCCTTACACGCATTGGATTTTCATGCTAGCGAGACATCATGTGGGGATAAGCATGGTTTCATGTGGTATTCCCCATCCCCTTTAATTGCAACATCCACATGGTTACACTTGCTTCAGAAACTAAGATTGTCAAGCTGTAAAATACCACTGCTTTCGTGCAGTGATCTCCTTGAAGCAGAAATGTCAAGTGCTCTTCATGAGCTGATATTACAATACAATATTTCAAGTGATTAATTCTAGGAGGAAGTGATAATGATTTTCCAAATATGTACCCTATTGGCATATTGTACATACCCTGTTGATCTCTAAGGCTAGTTCATCTATCTGCTTGTGTTTATGGTGTGAAAACTTTGGGAGTTTGGTTATGTCTGACAGAGACAGTTATCATGAATATAACTCTATGTAAGTTCAGTATCTGATCATGGAGGTAAGCATATCAAGAGATAAGATGTCATTTGTAATCTACTGCCTCAGCTGAATGTATTTCAGAGAGAACTAAACCTCAGGCTTTCAGAGAGAGTCCCAGGAAAAGTCACCCATATTTTCTGCAGCTTGGGCTCACTGGTTGGCTTATGGGGTCAAACGGATCAGCCTGAAGATGACATCACACCATTTCCTGGGAAGATACCTCAGTGTGTTTCATTTCCCAAGTCTTTCCAATATAGAGAATCCACTCCTGCCAACACTAATAGAAATGCAAAACCAAGCATGTTAACTTGAAAACACCTTCAGTTCATTATACAAATGGTGTCAGGGAACAGAGATTCTAGAGCAGCCTTCCCCAACTCCTAATCTTGTTGGACTGCAACTCCCATCAACCCCACCTAACACAGCCAATATTCAAGCATGATGGGAGTTGTAGTCCAGTGACGTCTGGGGGGGAACTAGACAAAGGCAGTTCAGAAGTGCTTTGTAATCACTGGCCACCACAGAAATCAAAATCTAGATTCTACTTGCTTCCTCCCTTCCAGGTCATGAATAAAGTGTTTTCCTGCATGTGTCCAGTGAGAGATGAGAGATGTTTATAAGACTTGTTGCTTCACACATTCCTCCCCCCTCTGTTTTATTATAGATATTAATGTAAATAGCCTCTACTTCATTTCTGAAACAAAAATATCCATATTGAGGCATTCCTTGTTTTAATCTCAATACACAGTGGTTAACAAGTCATTCAGCATATTTTAGTGCAGTTACCGTAAATTGATTTTTTAAAAGGAAATTGTTCACTTACCTAATTTTGTTTTCTAGTGGAAGCAACGGAGCTGCCAGTGCTATGCATTAAAAAAAACCTACACTATAAAATAATTGATTTCTCTCTCTCTTTGTCATCACTCAGTGGGCGAGGAAAAAAAGGATCAAGCTGGTTGTTGATCCCGAGTATGAGACCAGCTCCACTGGAGAGGACAGTGCCCCAGAAAGCCAGAGGAATCGTCTCAGCAACCCCAACATTCAAACCAATATCAACGGGAACATCTACATTGCCCAAAATGGCTCGGTTATTCGAACCCGGCGCAGTTGCCTCTCAAACAATTTAAAGGTCACATCCCCTGTGAGGCTGGGGAAACATTTCAAGAAACTTGATAAGTTGGCAGTGACACACGAGGAGAACGTCCCACTCAACACGTTTTCAACGGGGGCATCATCTAGTGACAAACTGAACACAAGACCGTGTAGTGTTTCCTTTGCATCCTCCGCTATAGACGCTGATAACACAGGAACAAAGTCAGGGGGCAACAGGTTGAAAAGCACAGAAGAGCAGGAGTCCATTGTTGACAACGAGGATGTCAAGGAGCCTTTGGAATTACCCAGCGATCACACGCAGTCAGACGACGACGAACTGTGGATGGGTCCGTGGAACAACCTTCACATACCAATGACAAAACTGTGACCTCTCTTTTTCATTTTAATTTTTACTCCCATTTATAACAAAAAGTAGGCTTTTTATCGTCACCGAGGAAAACCGTATGAACTTTGTTATCGTGCACATAAGTTGTATACTTTGAACAAAATGCTTTAAAGTAAAAAGGGGGTGAGGGGTGGGGGGAAAATCCAGAGAATTTGCACTCACATTTGTACCAATTAATTGTTCTTCCCAACAACTCTTTTTGACAGGCTCCGAATTCACTGAACAAATATCATTAAAATGGACTAGTCTTGTTGGCTCTGGAGTTATTGTTTAATAATCATCAAACCGCTACTTAAATGCACAGAAATTGATTGATCACGTTGATTGTAGCTGAGAAGGCAACCATCACACACTTGTTTGATGTGTCGGTAAAGCACATAGAAGCTTTAACCACCAGTCACTGCTGTTTCAGATTTTACCCTGCTGATAATCCTACACCCCTGATCTAAATTATTTTCAGGCTGTGAATTGGCCGCTCATGGATGATAAATTCAGTGATTATACACTGCATAAAGGTGGCCTGTGTTGTGCGACCCCTTCTTGTGAAGGTTGAGCTTTTATTTGAATGAAACAAACTATGAAGAAAATCACTAGCTGCCTTGGGAAACAGGTTTTATTTTTATTTTATTTTTTTAAAAAATGTGCCTTATTTCTAATAAGAATGTATCCAACAATGTAGCAATTTGCTCTCACTATGTCTTCCTCAAAAAATTAGAAGAGCCATTGACCAGTATGCTCCCTCCCTCCAAATGACTTAAATCAAATATTGTTTGAAACTAGCATGTTGACTCTCTGAAGATCCTTTTCATGTCTTAGATAACTTATGCAGCTCATCTCTGTATCCCTTCTGATCTGTAACATCTTTTACACACTATGGGCAGCAGTATTAGATAATGTACATGTACTCAAAGTTCTTCCATTCATCATTCCAGGTGCGTTTCTCCACTTATTATCGCTATTGTTAATGCTAAAGTTTGCACAGGAAGCTCCCGTTACAGGTCACTTCACATGACAGAGTTGGTGTGATGGGAATGAAGGTTGAGGTTTGCTTCACACTGTCAGCGCATAGTTCATTTGCAGGAATCCTAAAAGGCTGAGTGGTGCCAAGTTAGCAATCAGTATGGGGAGCCAGAAAGCCAATGAGCTCCAGAACCTTCCAGTCTCTTTGCATGACGCACCATTGGGCAGATCCACACCTTACACTTAAAAGCTCGTCCAACACATGTTTACTGCACACATGTTTCCCCCAAAGAGTCCTAGGAACTGTAGTTTCCCCCTCACTGAGTTATCATTCCCAGACATCTTAACAAACTACAGTTCCCAGGATTCTTGGGGAAAACGTGTGCAGTAGATGTATATTGGATGTGCTTAAAATGGGTGGTGTGGGTCAGCGCTTACTTGTCTGTGTGTCTGACATGTCTGGTTCTGCCCTGGTCCCATTACTTAGCTTCACCCGGGGGGGGGGGGTCAATATTTTTTTTTCAAAAAGAAAAATAAAAAGTTAACAAGCCTACTGACTGGTGGATGTACTCAATGTGACTTGACTTTTTTTTTTTAGCCGAGCAGATTCTTGAGCAATTTTATGATACCATCGGCACATACAAAAAAAAACATGCACAGATCTATTCAACTTGAATTCTTGAAAGTGTCCGCCCAGTTTAGATATGTGATGTGACCCTTAAGAAGCTACTTCTTCCTGAGGTCCTGCTTCATCATCTTGTTGAAATGAAGCCTTGCTTCTAAATAGACCACTTTGCAAATGGGCATACGGAGACTTTAGCGTGTTAGAAGTGGACCAAGTGTATCAAACTGATCACCATAATGCACTCTCTCATTTAACTGCTTTGGATGCTGCAGGCTATAGCCAATGGTGTTGTTGCCTTAATGGAAAACTCTTCTGCTTGCACCTAATTGTCACTGACCCCCCTCTACCTACTCCAGAATTCCACATATCCCTTTCTGTTAAAGAGAGTCTCCCTATCTCTCTCTCTCTCTCTCTCTCTCTCTCTCTCTCTCACACACACACACACACACACACACACACACACAAATAAAAACGCACTCATCAGATAGCAGTTCCGGCACCTCTCAGGTGGGCACCATTGTCATTATAAGAGAACATGGGACATATTTATGGTGAGTTCCGGCACCTCTTTTTCTAGAAAAATAGCACTGAATAACACATTTATAAAGAAGGGGGAAAGTTAGAGAAAGTGGGGGACACCCAACAGCTCACATTAAAAAACACACAGCTTTAGCTCAGTCTTTAGGAACAGCTTTTCAGGAAGCAAAAGTAGTTGGAAATTAACTTGCGAAGCAAAGCACCCATTGGATACAACCTATCACATTTACAGCACAACATGCTGCACAATACAGCTGGTGGACAGTCTTAAAAATATATCCCATTCACAAGAGCTGTTAAATATGCAAAGGGAACAATCCAGATCTCATGGCATTATAAATTAGAAACATTTCTAATTATTTCTAGGTTAAATCAGCATAACTTTGCTAAAGCCAATGGAGCTTTGTAAATTTACAACTGCTGGGGAGCTTCCATAATGGAATTCTTAAGCTATAAAACTGTTCTAAGTGAAACATGAATCAGGCCCCTGGTATCAGCAATATACTCATTATATAATGCAATAACCTTTGTAGATGCATAGAATGGAAGATTAAAGATGGTGCAAAATCATTTACAGCAGGGATGTTGGTGATAATTAATCTTGAGGGTTTTTTTTAAAAGAAATATCTATCTTTTCTGGTAAAGCTGTTTCCCTTCTCATGCATCCGTTTTTGTTTGTGTCTACAGCTTTTATGATTAATCAATAATTTCTTTACCTTATGGCAACAGCGGCCAGAATTAAAATGAGAATGACGCAGGCACTTGAATGATGTCAAGAGACACAGAAGGTAATCAGGCGATGAACTCAGATCCATTTATTTTCAGCTACAGCTTGTCTTTGGGCTAAAGAATGCAAGACAGATTCCAGGCCAAAAGGATTCCACCACGAATTCCACAAGGCCAATGAACACTGAACCTTTAATAAGCTTAGCATACATAAAAATGACCTGTCAGGGACAAAAAGGTCTGGGCACATCAAAGAAATGTTTGTTTGCATAAAGTTAAACCATGATATATTACCCCGGGGGAAAACTGGTTATAATGATATTTTGACATTTCCCTTACAGCTCTGGCCTGCTTTGCTGGAGCCCAATCAAATGTGACTGCTATACTGAGCCAGTGATCCCCCTTTCACACTTTTAAGAGGGTATTTCTGCATACAACCCATATAATTAGATTGGCAGAAAAGGTCTGCAGATTAACTTGTGCTTGCATAACACGTTGCACATGTGGAAACACTCATTTGAGTGATGCAACATCCTCCCAAACACATTATTACCCACATCTTAATGCAGCAGCAGTAGCAGCATCAAGGCAGAGCAGTAATTTTTTTTGCTAGATTCAATCCAGCACCTGTGCAACCTAAGAAGGGGGAAAGCCTTTATCCTTGACCAGTCCTGTGACCATTTGTGTGAGTTTTAATCCAGGGCTTAATTTAAGCCCAGATCTACCAGAGCTTTGCTTTAAAATCTCCTGAACAGGTGAAGCAATAATAAATGCCTTGCATTCAGGTGAGAGGGCATTCAAACAAGGGAAGAACCACCCTTCACTCTTTCAGTTCCACTGCCCACTTCATGGCCAATATTTCATGTAAATTCCACAACAAAAATAAGACATTTCATTAAGCAAACAAACAAACCTAAATATAGGTACTACTTGTGTCCCATTAAATTGGCTAGGGAACTGAATCTGCCCCACAGCCAGAACTAGAACTGAGCCACCCTCCCTGAGCTACTATTAACAGCTGGGCAGGGACATCCACCTGAATCACCCACCAGGTGATTCAACTTGAATAATCAGGAGCACATTCTAAGTGCACTCCTCTTTCTTCCCTTGCAGCCCCAGCTTTAATTTAAGCAAGGACTGCAAAGGAATGTATCGGGCTCCTGAATTCTAGTGGTGTTTTGCACCACAGCAGATACCATTTCTTCAGCCTCTTTCACCCAGCACCTCCACTGGACTTTATCTTCACCCCACGGCTTGCAGATTTGGTAATGTACTCCTTCTCTGTTGTTTCTTGTCTGGCTTTGAATGTGCCTCCTCCATGATTTAGTCTTCTTTAGCAAAGGGTCCACAAATACATTTACCAGGTTGCCACTGGTGATCTGTACCTCTCCACCCCCACCTTGTAATAGCAATGAACGACCAACCTTCCCAACTGTGGAGGAAAGCAGAGGTTTATTCTCTCCAGCCCAGTTGTGCAGTGTCTTGAGCTCCGTGTAAGGTCTCATGATTCTGATTACCTTCCCTAAAGGCAGGACAGGGCCAAGGTGAAAACTGTTGGAAAATTACATTCTGCCTTAAGGAGCAGACATGGGATTGTTACGTGTCTGTTTACATTCCAGCACAGCTTGCTGGGAACTTCCATTCTGTGTATAGCTTTTGCTTCTGCCAGTTATGAAGGCCAGCCAAGATTGGTTGGCCACTACCACCACCTTGGTTCCATTTTGTCTTCAACTCTTATCAAGAGAGATGTGCTTTTGATGTGGAGATTATGTTCCTATGTTTCCGCAGGGGGGCTGTGTACCATCTTCTGATGAGACTGAAAATTGTGGGGAAAGGAAACCCATTTACAGCCCCTCCAACTGAGTTTTCTTGGATGTCTGAAGTTATAATGATATCCATCGTAAACCCACTCTTAATCAAGCATTTAGGTCACTATTACTGCCTCATTGAACATATTTTGATGGAGTACTGAAACTGGGATAAAGGATACAGATTGGAAAGAATTATATTTTGTATTCAGAGCATAGAATGGTAAAGGAATATGCACAGAACTGTGTGCCTCATGTGCATTTTAGAGCACAAAATAATGAAGCAGAAGCTTGTGGAGAGCTTTGGCAAAGATATATGAGGGCTGCTCCCACAAAGCAACAGTCTGTTAATTACTGATCAGTGTGATAAAGTGTGTTTGAGTTCTGTCCTGCAAACAGCACAGCATCCTTCTCTACAGGTGTAAGTTAATCTCATCCCTTAAGCATCATGAATTATGATTTATTGAATTTTTTTTAAAAAAAACACTTGCTAGTATTAGTGAATCTGAGGCATTATTGCATTTTTAAAAGTGTAGACATTTTGGAATCAGTATTTCTGAGAGGACATGATTTTAAAATGGGGTCTATGCTTTGTTGGCAGCATAAAGAATAGATGTCATTTGTTTTGGTTGCTGTTTTAGATTGAGCAGAACACAGAGTTTTGCACGTATACACAAAACTTGCCTACTGGTAAAGCACACCAGCTTTTTTTATCAGGAGGTGCCATATAGAACTCTGGCAGAAAGCACTTTCCCTGCTCCGTTCAAACTTCTTAACACCATCAGGAATCTTCTTCAGAGTGAGGGTAATGATTCCTACCCTCTCTTTAATTTGTCTTTGTGATGCTGTGGTCAAGACTGGCCGCATGATCATGTTTTCATGTCACCTCCGTGATCTCTGATTAGTTAAGATTGCCTCAGAATAATGCTATTGTTTTAAAAAAACAAATTGACATTTCCTTATTGGGGAGAGGAACAGCGGCAAAGAGGCACAAGGAAATTAAGCCCCTTCTTCCCATCCCAGCTTCTGTGGATGAATTTTTTTTTTTAACATCACTCTTTTGTAAAGCTTTCATCACAATAAGCCTGCAACTTACACACATTTAACTTGTGCATATTCAGCTTTGCATGCTTGTGAAAAAATAAAAAATTAAAAGAGGGTGGAAAGGGAGTGGACATACAAGAAAAAATGATTTGGCAATCCCACCTGCCATTGAACCCAATATGTTTTCACTATACCCAATTTTTGTTTTAGGCATGATCTTCAGAACGGAACTCCTGTGTAAGTTGCAGGCTTACTATGTTTGTTTGTTTAATTGTTTTTATTTAGTATTTTCTTGGGTTGCAAAAGTACATACATTGTCTCTATTTTCAGATCATAAAGATTGTATACAGTATAAGGTTGGGGGAGAAGAGAGATGGGGGAAGACGGGGTAGTAAACTCTCATTCTTTTAAATCGTGTGTGTACAAGGTTTTTGTGTCAGTGTCACATGGGTAGGTTCTCTTTCTACTGATTTATTAGTTTCCATTGGCGGTGAGAGAGATTGGGGGGCCCAGGGCATTGTTGATTGCCTTCAGTTGACTGCAGTGGGTTTTGGTTGTATGTGAGAGGGGGAAGGGTTCTTGGTCAAGTTAGCCATATCAATTCATATGCTGTCAGTGCATTCTTGTTGTGCTGTGTGCGTAATAAAAGGGAGCCACACCAGAGTGAAGGCGTCCTCTTTTGTTTGTCCCTGTGCTAGTTTCAATCTGTTGGTTAGCATTTCTAGTAAGGCTGTTTCCCATACAGTTTGGTATCATGTTCACTCCTGACAGGTCCCTCCAGTGTCTAGCTATGGTGTTCCTGGCTGAAGAGATGAGCTCTTCATAGTGTGAGTGCACATTATTGTTTTGGAAAATATTCATTAGGGCCAGTTCTGGGGGTGGCTTCTAATACAGTCATGCCTCGTGTTGCGTTTGCTTCAGGATACGTTTTTTCAGGTTGTGTCCTGCGGCGACCTGGAAATACCGGAAAGGGTTACTTCCGGGTTAAGCCGATTGCGCATTCGCAGAGGCGCAAAATGACATTGTGCACAGAAGCGGCGAATCACGACCCGCACATGCACAGATGTGCAGACGCAGGTTGCATTCTGCTCATGTTGCGAACGGGCCTCTGGAACAGATCCCATTTGCAACCAGAGGTACCACTCTACCTGTTTAGTTATTTCTTGTTGGACTGATGTCCCAAATGGTTGGATTTGTGGGCAATCTCACCACAAGTGGAAGTATGTGCCTGCAGAGGAGCAATCTCTCCAGCATTTTGCTGACTCGACTCTGTTTGAAAAAAAAAATCACTTTAATGGTTGTCAGTAGAATTAAATGCTGCAGTAGGGGTGTCAATGGCACCACCTACCCATGTTACTTTGGCAGCATGGGAACCACTACAGCTCAGCCCTGTCCCACGTGAGAAGCCCTGGCATGGCTTCTCTCCATGCCATCATCACCCATCTTGGATATCGGCCAGTGCTGGCACAATACAGAGTCGTGTTGTGAATTCTCCTTTTGTGATTCAAGAGCACAAATATAAGGATTCTGCCAGAGTCATCCCCCCCCCATGAACCTAACATGAAAATGGTGTGCAGGTGGCAGCTGTGGTGATGACATAGTAACTATATTTTACCATAGGAAACAACATCTGAAATGGCAGGAGAGACTTTGATTGCCCTTCCCTCCTGTTCCTACCACACATTGTACAAGCTTTGCTGCCAAAGCCAATTACGCTCTGCTGGCTGCGCTTGTTTCTGTAGATTGATACATCCAAGACACCTGGACTCTTTTCTTACCTGTTAGTTGTGCTGGGTCCCATGGTGGAGCTCTCGGGTTTTGTTATACAGGAACAGCTAATGTCTTGGCAGAGCTTCATGGCATGGGGCTCTCTTGTACATAAATAAATTGGGAGCTTCATAATTGAGAATTACTATGGCTTGCAGAACCTTTTCTATCCCATTTTCCCAGGAAGCGCAACTCCTTGTCACTGTGCATTGTTGCTTTGACCCTGGTAGCTTCAGAGAAATCCTTTTGTGCCATTTAAGTTTTAAGAATGAAACATACTCAGTGGAAATAATACAATTATGGAGGGTTTGGAAGTGCAAACCTTTTAGGGATGGTGGTTATGAACTCTACCAGAGATGATGAATGACAGCAGCATCCATTTTCTTGCTCTGCAGAAGAGTGGTCAGATACACGGCTTTTGCAAATGAGCCCATGCATACATTAGTGGAAATAGCACACTAAATGCAACATATTAGGCAAAGCTGCATGCAAAAGGAAGTATATTAGATGTAATTAGATGAATTTTCATGAATTCTTTATTTTTTAAAAAAATGCAAACTCGTGGAAATGTGAATAACTCAATTGAAGATTGGAAAAATCTTTAAAATGGACTTACTAATGTGTATGTGTGGCACTCCCCCCATGTGAGCGGAGGAATCTTGACTCGAGCAGTCCTGAAGTCTGTATATAAATATAAGTGTCTCTAAGCATGTATAGAGTGCACCATGATAATAGAAATTTAGAAAGTAATGTTACTTTAAGAATTGATAACTGAACTTGTTTGCTTTTCTCTTCTCTCCTCATCCATTTTTCCTTTTGTGTTGTGTCTTTTGGATTGAAAACCTGGGGGCAGAGACCACTCCCTATGGGAGTCTTGTTGGCCAATGAGTGAAGTACCTGCAGTAGAGGGTAAATAACAACGGGCTTTATTCACACATTGGCAAGATAACTGTAAAGTCTGTTACAAAGTTAGAAAACATTATCTTTATATGAAATAAGGCTCAAGTTAAAAAGAACATAAAGCTCCATCTTTAATGCTGCCTTTTGTTTCTGGTAGCCATGCTAATGTTCAGACACAGCTTCACTAAAATCCAGGTTTGGTTTGGTGTGTTTTTTAATGGGAAGCTGTCATCACTTTTGTTCTGAAGGAGAAAGTGATACTTCAATTCATTATAGAGAATTACTGAACGGCAAGCAGAAACCCTTAGCTAAATGGAGCTATTTTAAAACCATGGCGTAAAATACCATTACCTTACATTAAATGTTATAATCGGATTTATTGTCGCAGAAACCATAGAGCTGGAACAGCAAATACAATTTCAAGCATGCATTTGGGGGAATCTTATAGAAAAGAGGCAATTCCCTTTTGATAACCCTCCATTTGTTCACCTCCTTTTTCAAAGCGTGAATTTGCGTAAGGTTACCATACCAGCCATAATTAGCAATTGCTCTTAAAGGCTTTAATCATAAGTTTTTTAAAAAGGGTTTATGGCTATACGTAGAACAAAGCTGTCCTGTTATACATGGACTACATGCCCAAATTATAGGTCTAGGAAACCAGTACATTTCATAAACACATAGGCCTGGGCATTACATTTTGAATAATTCAAAACAGTGAGCAGTCACCACAGATGGAAGATGGGCTTGGCTCGCATTCGTTAGCCACCAACCAATCAAAAGCATTGAGGGCCTAGAGGAGAGGCAGAGTACAGTCAGGTCTAGATCTGTGAGGGAACCTTCCATCAGGCCCTCAGCCAGCGCCCAACCTGACAGACCAACAACGCTGGGCCTGTGGCTACCTGTGAAAATGTTTACTAATACCAATGACCCTCTTTGAGATAAATGATTATGAAGGTTCCTTGGTTTTGAGGGCAAGTCTCCCTTGCCCTTAGTGGCTTCTGTTTCACAGCTTCGAATGACACTGAAATGTCATCACGAGTGGAGTATTCTAGGCCTGCTTACCTTCACATTAGAAAACAAAAGTGGCGATTCAGCAAAATGGCTCCTGAACTTTCCCATTGCTTGCTAATGAATCATTCACAACCCATTTTTCTTCTCTGTTTATAGCTGACAGCTCCTTAAGGAGATGTGCTCTTCCACAGCCTTGGCACATGACACACACGCAAAAAGCTTCCCAGGTGATGCTGATGTTAAAATATAGACTCTGGGTAAAGCCTGATTGCTGGTGCTTGAAGGCTCAAAGAGTCATTGTGGGGATTGGTACAAACTGTTGCATTGCACTAAAGCCGCCTCTCTAAATAGCTTTTCGAATCTGAACTTTTCACAAAGCTGCCTCGGGGATGCATTCATCTTATACTGTAAACATACAGCAAAGAAGAGGAAGCGGTTGTGAAACTGAGGGAATTAAGTCCCCAAATCCATATTAGGGCAATGCCTTTATTTCACAATTAGAATTATGATTTTTCACCTTAAACCTCTGTGAATGACAATCCGAAAGCCATTTCATATTTTGAAAAACGTTTTCATGTGATACAGAGCGGTATTCCAATTGGTTTTTTTTATCTGTTGTCCATTCCAGCTGATGAAAGCAACTAAAGACTACATCTGCAATTTTATGTCGCAATCTATTCCCATGTAAAGTTGACCTCCATGAGACCTCTGACTGTATTATCAATGAGAACTTTCACAGTTCTTATTCAACATCTCTCTGTTGAATTATTGCACATAGTGGATGGATGAATGGAATGGATTATAAAAAAAAATAGATTTTGATGGATATTAATGGATTAAACTCTGGAGATTTGGGGCAGGGTGTTCATTGATATGCTATGCTGAGAACATTTAGCTCTCGTTCACTTGTTCTCTATTCCTTCTGAATCAGGAGCGGCTGAGCAGGTGCTTAGCCAATGCCTGGAGGCAGTAATGGGCTGGACTGAGGCCACATCCTGATAAAACAGAGGTGGTGTGAGTAGGTCTGGGACTTAGATGGGCAAATGTGGGTCCAGGGAGAAGGCCGGTTTGAAGTGGAGTTTCATGCCTCCTGGGGGAAAAAACACTTGCATACCTTGGGGGTTCCCTTTGATTCAAAGGTGTCATTGAAAGTGTAGGTAGTCTAAGTGTTGTAGACTGCTGGTTCACTGCCTATAGACATGCAGTTGGACTCTGATCTGTGCTTTAATAACTTCATAAGTGGATCACTGCAATGCGCTCTGTGCAGAGCTACTTTTGAAGATGGTCCAGAAGCAGCAGCTAGTGCATGAAATGGTTGCCAAGCTGTGAAACAGGGCAGCTATATAAGGCCATGTGACACTGGTCCTTGCAGTTCTGCACTGGCTACTGGACCCAGTTCAAGGTGTTGCCACCCGCAGACAAAGCTCTAAATGGTTTAGGACCCAAGTACATAAATGAGATGGGACGCGGGTGGCGCTGTGGGCTAAACCACAGAGCCTAGGGCTTGCCGATCAGAAGGTCGGCGGTTCAAATCCCTGCGACAGGGTGAGCTCCCGTTGCTCGGTCCCTGCTCCTGCCAACCTAGCAGTTCGAAAGCACGTCAAAGTGCAAGCAGATAAATAGGTACCGCTCCAGCGGGAAGATAAACGGCGTTTCCGTGCGCTGCTCTGGTTCGTCAGAAGCGGCTTCGTCATGCTGGCCGCATGACCGGTTGTACACTGGCTCCCTCGGCTAATAAAGCGAGATGAGCGCCGCAACCCCAGAGTCATCCGCGACTGGACTTAATGGTCAGGGGTCCCTTTACCTTTACTTTTACATAAATGAGTGCCTTCTTGTGCCTACTGGCCTGTGTTCTGACATCACCAGGAGAGGCCCTGCTTGCAAGCCGTTAGGTGGGCATGGCTTGTGGAGCTGCCATCAAGAAGGTGGTAGCGCAGACCAGAGAGAACAACCTTCTTGATGGCAGCACCCCACTAGTGGTATTCCCTCCCCAGGTAATTGTAGTTGACTCCCACATGCCACAGTGGAGATTTGAACCCAGGTCTCATGAGTCCTAGTTTGTCACTCTAACCCCTGTGGCACAGTGAATGAGGCACAGAGGCTGCAGCAGGCTGAAGGGAGCATTGCAGTCATATGAACAGTCCTAAAATTCCCTGTGTCTCTGAAGGAACCTCCTTAATCCGCTCTCTGTTCCTCAGATTTCATGTTCTTATTTATTCATACTTTTACTTTCTGTTTTATCCTTAGGAGTGAGTGGGATGGTGGGGTAGAGCCAGCTGAGAGAAAGGTGTTTGATGCGAGGGGAGGCAGGTGGGAAATATGTTTTTTAAAAAAAACAACTGATGAAACGTCTATGAGCTTTATCAAAATTAAAATAAAAATGCCTTCCTAGAGTTGGCTGCAGTACATTTAGTTTCCAGTAGGGGTCACCACAGGACAAGGGACTAATGAAGTCAAGGCAAACCAGGAAAAGTTATTTGATAGGAATGTGGTGTTGATAGGAGGACAGTGACTGAGCTGCTTCTAATTTTAAATTTCTATTTAAGAGACGGTATATATTTATTATTAGTAAGCGATTAGAACCATTGTGCCTGCGGTTTAAGAGCTTGCCATAACAATGCAGAGCGTCAGTTTCTGAGGCTGCTTTCATGGGCTGCCTTATAATAACAAACTGGCCTCTAAAACAGGTTTTATAACTGTTTTGTCAAAACAAAATTGAAGGGTAGTTTTTTTTTGTGTGTGTGTGTGTGTGTGTGCAGCCAGCGTGAGAAAAGCATCTCTTTTTGGCCATAAAAGGCCTTGCCAGCTGGTCATCTGTGAGGGCTTCATTCAAAACAAACTTACTTTCTTTTTTCTTTTTTCTTTTGCCTTGCCTTACCAGAAATACGTTCCTTCCACCCTATGGTTCTTCCATCCCAGATTATATTTAAGGGTTCACATGTACTAAAAAGATGAACAGTTGCTTTCGTATATCTATAAGCCAACCTGCTACTTAAATGGATTAGGTGTCTGCATGTGACTGAAAATACATATAACCCCCCCCCCCATACGTGCCTTTTGTACAGTCTCTTTAATATGTTGGCCCAGACGCCTGTTCCAAAATTTCTGTCCTCCAGTTTCTATTATCATCTGGGCTTCAATCCAGTGCACAGTTATGCAAGCTTTTCCATCAATTCCAACAGGCCTGGAAACTATTTATAACTGAACTGGACTTTTATTATTGCACTTATTTAGATTTATAACCCCACCCTTCATCACTTTCCTGATCCCAAAGTGGGTAAGAGCTATTTATTCTGTTTTAGTTACAGATTTATAAGCTGTTTCACAACTCAAAGTAACAGAAACAGTGCACAGTCAAATATAAAATACAGTAGATCTGCAACTTGCTTACATTTAACTTGTGCTTAGCAAAAAAAAAAAAAAATAACAGAAAGGGGGCAGGTGTCTGGGGAAAGGGGATTTTTGGCAATCCTTCCCGCCATTGCACCCAAAATATTTTTACTATACTTGATTTTGGCTTTATGCACTATCCTCAGAAATTAACCCTCCATGTAAGTTGCAGGTCTGCTGCATAAAAGATTATGAACTCAGTAAACTAACAGCAATAAAGCAACTACAGTTGTGCAATTATAACTCCATGAAGTGACTGGGTCGCACTTTAGGGAAAGCTTTCTTCTTTAAAAAGCTATTAACAAAATTGAAGCTATCTACAACAGAAACACAGTACTGTATAAAACAGCAGCCAACATCGGTCCAGGAATATGCAAACAAACCCAACAATGGTGCTTGAAGCCTGTCTGGATCAGTCTCTTATTCCACACAAGATGAGGTCTCGCTCTCATTTGACCACCTGCAAAGGCAAAAGTTAAGGAGTTAAGTTATCTTTGATTCTATTTCTTGATTCAAGATCATTGATAATTGTACTTGCAGCATGAGATTTGCTAATGTTGAATGAGGACAGGGAACCTGGCTTACCTCCACCACAGGTATGTATGCTACAGTGTGTTGGGACATGAGCAGGTCCCGAGACAGCTGTTCGTTCTTTGCTGTTGATCTAATGTGAAGATGCTGTTGAAGAAGACTATTCCTAACTCCATTGAGGAGGAATTTGCCTTTTACCATCTTTTTTTGCCAGCTAAGTTCCCCTGGCTTGCTAGATCACGTGACTGAGCTGAAAGGGGCTTGGAATAGGTGCAAGTCCCTCCGTATGCCCTGGCCATGCCGCCTTTTAAAGACTTAGGCTGGCATAAGTTACACTGGCTTCAGTTCTGCCGGCTGAGCCCCAGTTGAGCTAGGATGATGGATCTCCTGCCTGTAGGCGTATTGCCGGCAGAGCCCAAGATGACTAGGAAAGCCCAAGATCTGCCAAACCCAAACTCTCTCATCCCAGAAGATCTTGGGTTTGGATTTCATTGCTGGTGCACTTAACCCTGCTATTATAAAACTCGCTTTTGCCCAGTTTGATAATGTCACACCACTGGGATGAATTTTTTGCATTTGCTTCAGTGGTGAATGGGGTTCCTCTTCTTCATGCTTTGTTACTGAGTATTGTGTGGCTCTGCCTGTGGAAGCCTTCACAGAGCCATGCTAATAAAAGAAGCACTTCGTCCTTAACCTCCAATGAATTGCCAGGTTGCTTGCTGGAGAAATATACAAACTGCAAAAGCAGTCTTCTACCAATGCAAGTTTATAGCTCCGGGCATTAGACATTAAACAGTGCAGCAATGTCACATCAAGCAGCAAATAAACCAGTCAGAATATTTCAAGCTTGGAAGTTAATAAGGCACAGATACCAAGTCCTGGAACTTGTTTTCTGACCATTGGCAGCTGGGTGTTTACTTGCCTGGCTCCCATCTAAAGGCTGTGGCTTCTGTGGGATCTACTTGTGAGTCTGAGATGCCCAGGCAGCTTCAGCTAAGCTTCTTCCTCAAATCATATTTTACTCTGGTGGATGAAAACAGTGAGCCATTTACTGGAAATTGTATTTGACAAGAAGCTAGTGAGGTTTTTGTACCTCTTTGGCTGAAATGAAATTGATTTTATTGTCATGATATTGTTGTGAAGGGTAGCCTGTATGCCTCAGTCCCTTCTAATTCCTGGATCCAATAAGATTTCAGTTGCTGGAATAGCCAGGCAAGTACAGTTTAATAAGGTCACATCACAAAGGTCAAAGGGAGTGGGTCTGTGCTAGATAGGTAGGAGCCCCTCCCTCAACTGACTGTTAGCTAGAAAGACAAAAGCTGGAGTTGAGATGTATGAGCTTGAAGCTACAAGCAGGCTGGGCAGCTGAGAGACACAGCTAGGCCTGATTTCTGCTGGCATCCAAGGCTGTGGGAATGGGAGAAGCAAGACCCTCTTAGGGTGTTAATGCTGTGAGCGCCTCCGTCTTAGGTTCAGGTTGTATAAGGTAAAGGGTAAAGGGACTCCTGACCATTAGGTCCAGTCGTGACCGACTCTGGGGTTGTGGCGCTCATCTCACTTTATTGGCTGAGGGAGCCGGCGTACAGCTTCCGGGTCATATGGCCAGCATGACTAAGCCGCTTCTGGCAAACCAGAGCAGTGCACGGAAACGCCGTTTACCTTCCCGCCAGAGCGGTACCTATTTATCTACTTGCACTTTGATGTGCTTTTGAACTGCTAGGTTGGCAGGTTGTATATGTGTCAATAAACCATATATCATAAAGACGCCACTTAATGAGCCCTTTTGGCCTGATCCAACAGGACTCTGCTTGTGTTATTCTCTACCTTATAACAATCAAAAATGGTAATTCAATATTTTTAGTCTAACCCCTTTCCCCGCCCCAGATGTGTATTAGAGAATAATTCCAGTAAGTTTCCCTCTACTGAGTTGTACTGAGTTTTTCAGTCTCATAATTTGGCTGACTATTGTAGACGTATTTGCAGAATCGGCATCCGCTCTCATTTTCTGCCCAGTTGACTCATACTGGTGTTAAGCAGCTTCTGTCTTTTCATATTTGTTTACTGACTTGTGGTTTCTATCATCTGTTGATAATTGTCTTAAACGCAGTCCTCCTTTGCTTATTTGCATCCGATTTCAATACTTTTTCTTCTGCTTCATTCCATTGTCTTATAAGTGTTCTTTTGGATTTTTGTTCTTTCCCTAATACTTGACTATCTCCTTCCAATAGTTACTTCTGCTGCATTTTCTTTTACTGGTCTTCTCTTTTCCTCTGTTGCTTCATCCTGATAAACATACTGACAGGATTAGATTTCTTTATTGGTTTTAGGTCTTGGCTGTACCTCCCTTATTTTTTTCCCTTTTTAAACTTTTTAAGTTTCCTCCTCTTGATCTTTTCTAACATGTTGATCTTTTTTGTCCTACTTTCCTTCATTGCCCTGTCTGGATTTACATTGGTATTTTTTGCTTTTGTTGTCCTGCTGAAGCTTTTAGCTGCTGCTTTTGACACTGCTCTGTAGATTTTATGAATTGCATGCGTTTTTACTATATTTTTACCTCCTGCTTATGCTCTTAAACATGTTGCAGGTTGTTTGGAGCTCTTTTTTGTATAGCAAGCAACTATATGAAGCCACAAAGTTTTGGAGTATGTTGCCAGCAATACGCTGGTCAGCTCTGCTTCTCCTTTACATCTATAGCTGTGGCAGTGGATATTCCCACAGGGTCCAGTCTGCCCTCCTCTCCGTTTTTCCTTTTGCCAGGCAACTGTCAATTCCAGTCCCATGCAACTGCCTGGAGTCTCTGGCACAGCCATTTTAATTCTCCCACAATACAGTGCCAGACAGTCAGCTAGTGGTGTTGGCAGAAGATTCCAATCTGTGCAGTTAAACCTTTTGGTTCTGCCATTTTAATTCCCCACCTCCCCAGAAAAATAGTACTACAGTGGTACCTCAGGTTAAGTACTTAATTCGTTCTGGAGGTCCGTTCTTAACCTGAAACTGTTCTTAACCTGAAGCACCACTTTAGCTAATGGGGCCTCTAGCTGCCGCCACGCCACCGGAGCACGATTTCTCTTCTCATCCTGAAGCAAAGTTCTTAACCCAAGGTAATATTTCTGGGTTAGCGGAGTCTGTAACCTGAAGCGTATGTAACCCAAGGTACCACTGTATCTTCTTCTTCTTTGGCGATCACTCGTAGCCGAGTAAAATTGTCTTCCATAAACACGCTTTTAACAATGAGTCCGTAAGTGACTGTGGAGGCCAATTCTGGATCCACACGTCCTTCCACAGTGGGGACATTGGTTTCTGGGTGGGAGTTGATCACGGTGTGGATTTGTTGACCACCAGCATTACGCTTTCCATTTTTAAGTTCGGAATAGAGTAGTTGCTTTGGAAGGCGATCACCAGGCATCCGCACAACATGACCAGTCTACTATACTATACTATACTATACTATACTATACTATAGCATTTTGCCCCTCCCCCCACCAATTTTCCAGCCGTCAATGTACCTGGAGCCAGCCCTGCCATTGGATATTTCACTCCTGGTGCTGTCCCATGCTGCTTGTGCTTTGTGACTGCTTGGGCAACTTTTTCTAAGAAGATTGCTAGGTTCTTTGATCCAAAGCCAAGTCTGCTTATGCTGACATTGACTTTATCTCTGAGGCAAAACACCAGCTGATGAAGATCCCATGCACTTTACTCCTATCTCTTAGGCATGCATTTCTGTTTAGTGCTTTTTTCCTGTCTTGCAGTAATGCCTGGGCGTTCAAGCCCTTCAAAACCTTGTCATCCTGGTTCTGCATCATCATCTTGTTTAGAGGAAATATTCTGAGTGCATGATTTATGACGGCCTGCTTCTGTGGCTGGCAGAATAATAGCATGTTGCAGAAGAGACTGGTGGAGCAGAACATAATGTGGTTTATGAGCAATCACAAGGGTATCAGCCCGTGCCATTTTTCTTTCCCCAAGAAACCTCTGTGATGGTAAGTTGGTAATTAGCACTGTTGGCTTACATTGCTACCTATTTGAAGAGCCCAGTGCCAGGATGATTAAAACAACAACAACAACAACAACAACACATTAGGTTTGCCAACTAACACTGAAGAACTTTTCATTTTAGCAAGGAGAAGAATTATTGCCAGATGAATCTGGCATTGTCATATTCCAGCTCACAGCAGACCCAATAGTCAGGGTTGATGGGAATGGTGTCCAACAACACCTGAAGGGCAAACCCAAAACATTTTGCTGCCTGATCCAAAGGACAAAATTATTTATTTATTTATTAAAATTTGCATATTATCCTTCATTTGAAGATCCCAGAGCAGTTCACAACATAAAAATGCAAAATGAGAGTACAAAATACAGAATAAAATAAAAACAAACCAAGAACCGCCCCCCCCATTCCCATAGACACATTTAAGAATCCACAGACTGTTAAATCAGCTGAACACCTGGTTGAAGAGAAATGTTTTTCGCCCGGTGTCTAAAATATGCAATGAAGGTACCAGATGAGCCTCCCTGGGAGGAGTATACCACAAACAGGAAGCCACCACAGAAAAAAGGCCCGTTTCCATGTTGCCGCCATCCAGGCCTCTCGTGGAGGAGGCACATGAGGAAGGGCCTCAGGACAGTTCATATGAGGAGTGGCGGTTCTTGAGGTGTTTGTAGTCTTGAGCCATTTAAGGCTTTTATAGGTCAAAAACCAGCAGTTTGAATTGGGACCAAAAACTAATTGGCAGCCAGTGCAGTTGGGCCAGGATCTGCATAATATGCTCAAACCGTCTTGCCCCAGTG